>NC_092086.1:93208439-93915939 GCF_045679555.1 Salvelinus alpinus
TACTCGCTGTTTATTATCTATGCATAGTCACTTCACCCCTACCTACATGTACAAATGACCTCAACTAACCTTTACCCTCGCACATTGACTCGGTACCGGTACCCCCTGTATATAACCTCGTTATTGTTATGTTATTGTGTTACTTTTTATTATTTACTTTAGTTTATTTGGTAAATATTTTCTTAACTCTTCTTGAACTGCACTGTTGGTTAAGGGCTTGTAAGTAGGGCATTTCACGTTAAGGGCAACACTTGTATTCGGCGCATGTGACAAATAAAGTTTGATTTGATTTGATTACATTCCATTACTTTTAGATTACATGGGCTCTCAAGCCTACACAGGGCTCCCGAGTGGCGCAGCGGTTTAAGGCACTTTGTGCTAGAGCTGACACAGACCCTGGTTCGATTCCAGGCTGTATCACAAGTGGCCGTGATTGGGCGGCGCACAATTGGCCCGGTGTCGTTAGGGCTTGGCCAGGGTAGTCTGTCATTGTAAATAAGATTTTTTTCTTTATTGACTTACCTAGTTAAATAAAGGTTAAATAAAAAATTATAAAAAAATAATTAAGAGGCATTAGAAGAAGACATAAATGCATGTTTCCAATTGAACAACATCTATTGCAGGATAAATCAATGTTAAAGTTTACATAGCTGGCGATATATGGATGTTACATTTTACTTTATGGGTTGGTTATGTAGGCTTCTTCTAAACCATCGCTTTCTACTACATATAATAAAACAATTTAATTACATCTTTACATTAAAAACCAAAGTCTGTCAGAATTCCAGTCATTGCAATTATCAGACCTCAGGATAAGACCCAGATGCAGACAGTTCGAAGTAACAAAAGTTTATTACAAAAACAGGGGGCAGGCAAACGACAGGTCAAGGGCAGGCAGAGGTCAGTAATCCAGAGCAGAGTCCAAAAGGTACAGAACGGCAGGCTCAGGGTCAGGGCAGGCAGAGGTCAGTAATCCAGGGCAGTGTCACTAGGTATAGAATGGCAGGCATGCTCAGAGTAGACAGAATGGTCAAAACCGGGAAAACTAGAGAGAAAAACAGGAGTACGGGAAAACTGCTGGTAGGCTTGGTGAGACAAGATGAACTGGCAACAGACAAACAGAAAACACGGGTATAAAAGCACAGGTGATAATGGCGAAAATGGGCGACACCTGGAGGGGGGTGGATACAAGCACAAGACAAGTGAAACAGATCAGGGTGTGACACCAATACATGTTATACCCATTCATTTTCAAGTATAGAACTTTGAAATATTGAACTATATATGAGCCAAATTGTTTTACATGAGCATAACCCCAAAACTAAGGACTTATTATCCAGCCCTACTCTGTTGTTTATGTTTGTTTTGCTGTCATGGAGGACTGATTGAGCTCATTGATTCGAGTTGAAAAATAAATGTTGCACTCATGGAATGGCATGCTTTGAGCACTACTTAAAAGTGCTATTTACATATGCTGCATTAGCTATAGGCCTATTGTTTACCTTTTCGTTGGTGACACTTTGATATCTTGATAATATGCAGCTGTTTAAAGGGAAAATCCACAGATGAAACAGTAACAAAATGGGCGCCCCGTCTTTGTTTTGGTAAAAAGATGAGGGATGGGCCTGGAGAAATATAACCACTCTCAGATTAATAGACAGAACTATGGATGCAAGGACTGACCATCCATGATATGACATTATTGTTTTAACCATGTTATGAGGCTATGCAGTGTTTGTTTACATTTACAATGTTTACAAACATTGGAATAAAACAAGCTTATATTTTGGGTTATCATAGAGTGTGACAGTTGAACTAAGCTTATGAGGCCTTTATAAGTTATATTATTCAAGAATCAATGGATATACTGTATATATATATATCATTTATAAGTCTAAAAATTGACGTAGCAACTACAGATTGCCCCTTTAAATCTATCAAAGTGTGCAAATTTGAGCATGTGTCCACTAGGCCTATGGATTTTTTTTATCAACATGAAATAGATTGAGCAATAAAAGCCCCACTTTTATTTCACTAGCTTGGATCCGCACTATGCAGCTGTTGCAAGAGCGCATTTTTCACTGGCTGTCCACTGGTTTCAAAAACAATGATTGATAGGCAGCTTAAACTTCTTGAATTCAACCATTATTGGGTTCAAATACACATTTAGATTTGTGAACAGCCATCCACAACAACTACAATCCGTAAGGCACAAATAGCTAAATGAGAGAGCAGCAGTAAGAGTGATTCACATCAATGCGCTATGTAGATATCAATAATAAATTATATCCGTATCGCCGTAGACTACACCACTGCTGTCATCCTTACCTCCAAGCGTTAATTTGAATAATCTTTGGATCCCGACAGCAATCGCACTTTTGGAAGACATAACTTGGACTGTAGACTACAAAAATCTATTCCTGCTCTTTTTCCGCGACCCATCAAACACATTTGTTTGGTGTGTCGTCATAGTGGTCTCTGACTTGTGGTCAGACTCGCTCAGGCGGAACAAATTTAAATTTGCGCCATTTTCCAATACTGATTTGAATGAAGTGTCAAATATTTTTTTCGAAAACATCCTTTCTGAATTTAAAAGTTATCCTCGAAGTAGTCATCTAGTTTTTCAAAAGTATCTGTAATCTGATTACAATATTTTTGCTGGTAATGTAACGGATTACAGTTATCGTTGTTGTAATCACTTATCACTAAAAGTAAAGTAAAAGTCTAAAAGAGAGAGAAAACATTCAGAATTTCCATACAATATTTACTGTAATAGGTATATCAAGTAGGCATAGCCACAACCTGTGCAATAAAAACAATGGAGTAGTCCCAAAAGTGAAAACCCTGCTCATCTGTCACCCCAGACAGGCTCAAGCAAATACATTTGAATGGTTTATAAATATTATTTCAAATCACACGCTTCGTAAGCAACAAGTGTAGACTAACAGTGATGCTTACTTACGGACCCTTCCCAACAACGCAGAGAGAAAGAAATTAGAGAAATAATAGAAAAGTAATAACACGTAATAATAAATACACAATGAGTAACGATAACTTGACTATATACACGGGGTACTGAGACGATGTGCAAGGGTACGAGGTAATTGAGTTAGATATGTACAAATAACTAGGAATAGTGTTACTAGCCAACATGATAGATAAGAAACAGTAGCAGCAGCGTATGTAATGAGTCACAAAAGTTTGTGCAAAAAGGGTCAATGCAGATAGTTAAATAGTAAGCAAATAGCTACCCGGAATAACCATTTAGCAGTCTTATGGCTTCGGGGTATAAACTGTTCAGGGTCCTATTGGTTCCAGTGCATCGGTACCGCTTGCCGTGCGGTAGCAGAGAGAACAGTCTATGACTTGGGTTGCTGGAGTCTTTGACAACTTCCTCTGACACCACCTGGTATAGTGGTCCTGGATGGCAGAGAACGCGGCCCCGGTGATGTACTAGGCCATACACACTACCCTCTGTAGCGCCTTCCGGTCAGATGCCAAGCAGTTGCCAAACCAAGCGGGGATGCAGCCAGTCAAGATGCTCTCAATGGTGCAGCTGTAGAACTTTTTGAGGATCTGAGGGCACATGCCAAATCTTTTCAGCCTCCTGAGGGGGAAGGGTCGTTGTCATGCCCTCTTCACGACTGTGTTGGTTTGTGTGGACCTTGATAGATCCTTAGTGAAGTGGACACCGAGGAACTTGAAGCTCTCAACTAGCTCAACTATAGCCACGTCGATGTAAATGGGGGCGGCCCTCCCTTTCCTGTAGTCCACGATCAGCTCTTTTGTCTTGCTGATGTTGAGGGAGAGGTTGTTGTCCTGGCACAACACTGCCAGGTCTCAGACCTCGTCCCTATAGGCTGTCTCATCATCGTCAGTGATCAAGCTTACCACCGTTGTGTTGTCAGCAAAGTTAATGATAATGTTGGAGTCATGCGTGGCCATGCAATCGTGGGTGAACAGGGAGTACAGGAGGAGACTAAGCACACATCCCTGAGGGGGCCCCGTGTTGAGGGTCAGTTTGGCGAATGTGTTGTTGCCTACCCTTACCACCTGGGGGCGGCCCGTCAGGAAGTCCAGGATCCAGTTGCAGAGGGAGGTGTTCAGTCCCAGGGTCCTTATCTTAGTTATGAGCTTGGAGGCCACTATGGTGTTGAATGCTGAGCTATAGTCAATGAACAGCATTCTCACACATGTGTTCCTCTTGTCCAGGTAAGAGAGGGCAGTGTGGAGTGAAATAGAGATTGCGTTTCCAATTTATGTACAGAATAATACTAAATCCTCTGAGACCATGTTGTCTCCATTGGTGGATAGGTGGAGAGAATGGTTTATTTCATTACATGGTATCAATAGACACTAATGCTGAATTATTTGACAAAATAATCACAAATACACAATACACAAGAAATCCATCAATACATTAATCATTATAATATCCTAATAATATATTATGCAGGCCTATACTCCCATTCTTTCATTCTAAATGAATGGATTTTACATTATAACAAATTTATATTTTATGGCCACCTATGGAACCCATTGAAGGTTCGTTGTTCAATGTAGGCCTAGCAGAATACCTTATTTCTGGTGCGAACGTAAGTCAAACAGACGACCTGAAAGAATAGCGCTGGATCTGTGGTTAGCTGTGCTTCGAGTCAAATGATCTGACCAACCAGTTTAGACGAGGAGGAATACATGCTGCAGCATCTGTCATTTATAGACACAAATGATCAAGGAATGGTGAAGTGAAGTTCCTCATTGCAAATTCGAGCGTGTTAGTTTTCAATGATGGAAAGAACAAATAGTTCCGCATACTTTTTACAAGATTTTTACACACAGTCAGATAATTTATCATTTTGGAATTTTTATGTTGAGGAAGGAATGTACGGCAACGGAACTAAATATGAGACAGCGTCACAGAATTCAACAACCAAGACTTTACTCATTATAGCTTATTCAGTCATTATCATAATTTCACTTTTTGGGAATATTGTGGTTTGCCACGTTGTGATAAAGAACAAGAAGATGCATTCTGTCACAAGTTTGTTTATTATAAATTTGGCGGTTGCTGATTTAATGATTACTCTACTCAACACTCCTTTTACTCTGGTAAGTTACCTGAGCTAAATAGTTACCACAGATATGGTCTATACTTGTTTGTGACTATGTCGTAGGCTCGTTGTTTTCAAATGCATTTCTGTGCAGTCTTTAAAGGCACAGTCTGTCATTTTAAATAATGACTATATTTTGAATAGGCTTCTTATAAAGACCTTACTAAGGTTAGTAGCCTAAAACTAAACTTGTTAAAATGTTTGTTGACACTGGAGAATATATTCACAAATGTAGCATAATGTTTTCTCTCATTGAAAGATAAAAATAATTTGCTCTGTTGTTTACATTTTTATGGGTGGAGCACTCTTTGGGGGTAGGCTGTGGTGTAATTACAGATCATGTTTTTTTATTTTGCCTTTGCAACTAACAGGCTACTGTAACAACTACTGTAACAGGTATACTGTGTGTAAGCGTTGTACTGCAATAATATCTAGGCTTTTGTGGTACAGTCTGATAGCTTTCCTATGCACTGTAGGAGTTACAGTTTAAGTCCCATTAGAGCTCTCACTCCCTCCTGCTACACTGGTGGCAGCGGTGGGATTCACCCCATTTCTCTCAAGTATTGGGGAAGTGTTCTCTGGTTCACAGCTAGGGCTCCGTGCATGAGGACACTTTTCATGATACGGGGAATACTGTAAAAGGTGTACAGTATGTGATTGTTGTACTGCCTCACAGAGGTCCAGGTTTTTGTGGTAGGCTTCAGGCTGTTAGGAGCTTGTCTCTGCACTGTAGGAGCTACAGTTTGAGTCCCCCTTACAGATTTTACTCTCTCCTGCTACAAACTATCATCAATTTTATCCTTCTGATAGAGGTGATGAATAATTATTTGATTAAATGCACATCAAATGCATAATGATCAACATGACGTCTGTGCCCTGCACTCTTAGAAAAAAGGGTTCCAAAAGGGTTCTTCCACTGTTCCCATAGGAGTACCTTTTTTGATTCCAGGGAAAAACTTTTTTGGTTCAAGGTAGAACCTTTTGTGGCCAGAATATCTATACTGAACAAAAATATAAACACAACAGGTAAAGTGATGGTCCCATGTGTCATGAGCTGAAATAAAAGATCCCAGAAATGTTCCATACACACAAAAAGTGTATTTCTCTAAAATGTTGTGCACTAATTTGTTTACATCCCTGTCAGTGAGCATTTCTCCATTGCCAAGATAATCCATCACCCTGAGAGGTGTGGCATATCAAGAAGCTGCATAAACAGCATGATCATTACACAGATGCACCTTGTGCTGGGGACAATAAAAGGCCACTGTAAAATATGCAGTTTTGTCACATAACACAATGCCACAGACGTCTTATATTTTGACTGAGCATACAATTGGCATGCTGACTGCAGGAATGTCCACCAGAGCTGTTGTCAGAGAATTGAATGTTCATTTCTCTACCATAAGCCACCTCCAACGTCGTTTTAGAGAATTTGGCAGTACGTCCAACCGGCCTCACAACCGCAGACCACGTGTAAACCAGCCCAGGACCTACTTCTTAACCTGCGGGATCGTCTGAGACCAGCCACAAGACAGCTGATGAAAATGTGGATTTGCACAACTGAAGAATTTCTGCGCAAACTGTCAGAAATTGTCTCTGGGAAGCTCATCTGCATGCTTGTCTTCCTCACCATGGTCTTGACTTGACTGCAGTTTGGCATCGTAACTGACTTCATTGGGCAATACTAACCTTTAATGTCCACTGGCATACTGGAGAAGTGTGCTCTTCATGGATGCATCCTGGTTTCAGCTGTACCAAGCAGATGGCAGACAGTGTGTATGGCGTTGTGTGGGTGAGCGGTTTGATGATGTCAGCGTTGTGAACAGAGTGCCCCATGGTAGCGGTGGGTTATGGTATGGAAATCAGTCAATTGAAATACATTTCTTAGGCCCTAATTTATGGATTTCACATGACTGGGAATACAGATATGCATCTTTTGATCTTATGGCTGCCGCAGGCATAAGCTACGGACAATGAACACAAATACATTTGATCGATGGCAATTTGAATACACAGAGATACCGTGATGAGATCGTGAAGCCCATTGTCGTGCCATTCATACGCCTTCATCACCTCATGTTTCAGCATGATAATGCACAGCCCCATGTCGCAATGTGGTCCCGTGTGGCTCAGTTGGTAGAGCATGGCGCTTGCAACGCCAGGGTTGTGGGTTCATTCCCCACGGGGGGACCAGGATGAATATGTATGAACTTTCCAATTTGTAAGTCGCTCTGGATAAGAGCGTCTGCTAAATGACTTAAATGTAATGTAACTGCAAGGATCTGAACACAATTCCTGGAAGTGGAAAATGTCCCAGTTCTTCCATGGCCTGTATACTCACCAGACATGTCACCCATATTTTTGTTTAGTGTAATTGACTTATTTGTAAAATATGTCTGTGCACTGTTATAAGCATGGCTTTGATTGTGCAAGTTTGAACAAATGTATCAATTTAATGATCACCCAAATTGGCATAATTGTAAGGGTTGACTACCACTTGTTTTATATATTAATAAGGAAGTGTTAGGAAGTGTTAACTAAATGAAAACCTCAGATTGTGTTTGTATTAAATGTGTTCTGTTTTTCAGGCCAGATTTGTAAACAGCACCTGGGTCTTTGGGAAGACCATGTGCCATGTCAGCCGATTCGCACAGTACTGCTCTGTTCATGTGTCAGTGCTGACCCTAGTGGCCATTGCCCTAGACAGACATCAAGTAACTCACTTATTGTATCTTCTTACTTTCTTCACTTGAACTTACTTAAACAATGATTTCAGTTAAACACATTTTCTTTGCAGGTAGTCATGCATCCGATGAGGCAGCGGAAATCAATGTTTTGAGGCATGATTGGTATAGTTGTGATTTGGGTGACGGCCTCGTGTTTCTCTCTACCTCATGCCATTTATCAGAAGCTGCTGCGGTTTGACTTTGGGTAAGGGAGCAATATTATCTATTTATGTAAATGACATATTTTCTCCAGACAATCAGTACCATACTGTAATATTTATGCTTTCTTTTAGACACTAATAAATGGCTCCTGTTTCCAGAGTTTAGTAAAACCCAATTACAGTCATTCTTAGCCGACACAGCCTCTGATTTTGAATGTACCTTTTACCTTTAATAGCTTCTATAATAACTAATATAAGCCTCTATAAACCCATAACTACTTACTTCCAAAAGTAGAGACTGTAAGCAAACATCCTGTTTTTCCCTAATCACAGAAAGGTTTGAATGGTGTGTCTACCCAGCTTTCCACAGCCATCAGATGTGTTTTGGAAGTACTTGGACCTGGCCACGTTTTTCCTCCTCTACTTGTTGCCACTTTCTATCAACTCCATAGCTTACATTATCGTTGCTAAGAAGCTATGGATGCGTAATGCTATAGGGGATGTGACTCTGGCGCAATATGTCGCCCACAGACAAAGGATGAAGATGACTCTGAAGATGCTGATGTTGGTGGTGGCTGTTTTTGCTATTTGCTGGTTCCCTTTAAACTGTTATGTGATTTTGGTGTCCAGCCAGGCCATTAACACTAACAATGCTATCTACTTCACCTTCCATTGGTTTGCCATGAGTAGCACCTGTTACAATCCTTTTATCTACTGCTGGCTGAACGGAAGCTTCAGGACTGAGCTCAAGTCCCTGCCTTTCATTTGGCGTTCCAAGAGGGCAGTACATCCATGCTGAGGTTGTCATCTCTATAACTACATAGATTATGTATAAAGATATAGAGGTTAACGCAGAGGTTAATGACATCTTTCCATAAGATTCTGTGAAGGTCGCACCTATCTCCATTCGGTTGATGTAATGTATAATTAGATCTAGGTCGACCTTTTTATATGAAATATTAGAGAATAACGGAAGTCTATTTCTTTAAGGGGAGGTAAAAAATATATAAAATGGTGAAGTAGTTTGTAAAATATTTTGTAAATAATCGGGAAAGAGAATATTAGTGAAACACTTGTATGGATACCATAATGGTAAATAAAACTAATGTGATTTTGCATGTTATGTGTTTTTTCAAAACATGATAGCCTACGGATACACAATTCAAGTAAAAAAATATTTGTTTCAGTGTCTATTCTTCTTTTATAGTATAATGTTTGTAAATGTGTAACTGTGCACAGAGTAAACTTGAAACATTCACAATCATTCATTAGTGCACGCTATTGCATAGGCCCATTCAATTCTGTCCCTCAAGAGATGTACAGTAGTATTGCTGTTTTTCTTTCCTCCCTGGTAGTTAGTTGATCAGTGTATGTCATTGGCCTTAGACTTGACTCACAATATATTCTCAGGGCTGATTCATTCAGTCCCTGATCAGATGGAGGAAGTAAAATCACCAGTTATGTGTGTGGCCCTCAAGGATTTTTCCTGGCCCTGCCATAGCATTATGCAATTAGTCAGATCTGATGAGCCAAGATTAAGCAAGTGTGAAGACTTTCTGGTGGGAGGGTGTGATCTTTTTTATGTGTAGGCTATGTCATTGAGGTTGATAATTAAATAGCTATTTACATAATTTTCCATTCACCACATACGTAGTAGATGGTATCAGACCAAGTTCACTTAATTGAATGATATGTGCTTTTCACTGAAATACCTTTAAAGGAGTACCCATAATGTCATATCATGACACTTGAAATCATTCAAATAATCTGTGAGTTGAACTATCTACCAATATAAATGCTTTCCCATAAATGTTTCCTTTTTCTTTTAATTGCTTAATTCGATAATTTCATGAATTTATATAATTAGATATATAGATGAGCATTAAAAATCACAAAGTTATTGAATGGCTTGGATTGACCAATCAGCATGCCTGATAGAAAAATGTACTTTTCTCACCAGACACCATCTGCTGGTTGAATCATAGACAATCTTCATGTATAAAATTGGTTGAATATACACTGTGAAATAGTGTCATGGCCAGGGGAATCAGATGTGCTTATGTGTGAGTGTTTAATTTGTATTTAAACTAAATGTATTTGTATTTGAGGGTTTACCTGCATTTGTAACTTGAGTCTGATAATTATCTGTACAAAACAGTTAATCTGATAATACTTGTGGAATATAAAAATACTTGCTTGTTTTCCAGTTTCTTGAAATACTTTGCAAATACAACGTATTTCTATTTGAAAACTGAAATGGTCTATTCATTCCTTTTACAATTTAGCAGATGCTCTTATCCAGAGCAATTTACAGTAGTGAGTGCATACAACCCTAGTGTTGCAAGTGCCATGCTCTACATCATCACATCATCATAAACCACTTGATGTCTCAATGTAATCAATTACTGTATTGTGCATTATTTTTCTTCATGGTGATGGAAAGTCTACAGGTACAAACCTAGATGACCAGCCTATGTACAATACAGTAATGAACATTTACATTAAGTGGTTTGTAAGGACGGTAAATTAATACTGCACAGCTAGTGGTTGTTTTCAATGTTATTTGATCTAGAAAAATAAGGTATGACATCAATCCATACTTTGGTTTAGTTTCCCTGGCACTGTTTCCACATACTAACGTTTTAGCATTTGTGGCACAAATCCCATTCAAGTCATGGGACCGATATCTGCATTTTTCACGTATCATGTCAAAATCATCCAAAACTATCTAAAATGTATTGTGAAGCTCAACAAAGTCACTTATAGATGATTTGAACATGATGCGGGAAAAATGCTAATATTGTTCCGATTACAGAAAAATGCTAATATTGGTCCACAATGCATGGATTACTGTCATACCTTGTCAATAGACTGCTGGTTAGGAAACCAATATGTAGTTTTGTTATTTGGGTGATCTATACCTTTAACGCCAACAAGCCAGAGACCTGGCCGTGTGGTGCCAGGATAACAACCTCTCCCTCAATGTAATCAAGACAAAGGAGATGATTGTGGACTACAGGAAAAGGAGGACCGAGCACACCCCCATTCTCATCGACGGGGCTGTAGTGGAGCAGGTTGAGAGCTTCAAGTTCCTTGGTGTCCACATCACCAACAAACTATCATGGTCCAAACACACCAAGACAGTCATGAAGAGGGCACGACAAAGCCTATTCCCCCTCAGGAGACTGAAAAGATTTGACGTACGACCCAGTACATCACTGGGGCCCAGCTTCCTGCAATCCAGGACCTTTATACCAGGCGGTGTCAGAGGAAGGCCCTAAAGATTGTCAAAAAACTCCAGCCACCCTAGTCAAAGACTGTTCTCTGTTACTGCACGACAAGCAGTACTGGAGCGCCAAATCTAGGTTCAAAAGGCTTAACAGCTTCTACCCCCAAGCCATAAGACTCCTGAACAGCTAATCAAATGGCTACCCAGACTATTTGCATTGCCTCCCCCCTCTTTTACGCTGCTGCTACTTTCTGTTTATTATCTATGCATAGTCACTTTAACTCTACCTACATGTACATATTACCTCAATTACCTTGACTAACCAGTGCCCCCGCACATTGACTCTGTACCGGTACCCCTGTATATAGACTCGCTACTGTTATTTTACTGCTGCTCTTTAATTATTTGTTACTTGTACTTAACACTTATTTTTCTTAAAATTGCATTGTTGGTTAAGGGCTTGTAAGTAAGCATTTCACTGTAAGGTCTACCTACACCTGTTGTATTTGGCGCATGTGAATACAACAATTTTGGACCTAGACTTGGCGCTCCGGACAAATAAAATTTGATTTGAAGCCTATAAGACAATTGTCACGCCCTGACCTTAGAGAGCTTTTTATGTCTCTATTTTGGGTTTGGTCAGGGTGTGATTTGGGTGGGCATTCTATGTTCTGTATTTCTATGTTTTGTATTTCTTTGTTTCTGGCAGAGTGTGGTTCCCAATCAGAGGCAGCTGTCTATCGTTGTCTCTGATTGGGGATCATACTTAGGCAGCCCTTTTCCCTCTTTCTGTGTGGGATCTTGTTCTTTGTTTGTGTGCAGGTAGTTTGCACAACGAAGCTGTTCGGTCGTTGTATTCTTTATTGTTTTTTCTTTTCTAAAGTTTCACTTCGTCAATAAATTATGTGGAACTCAAAGAACGCTGCGCCTTGGTTTCATCCTTCCGACGACACCCGTTACAACAATATTTCATCGCAGTAGAACATCATCCTACTCATGCCACCTGGTGTATAATATTGTGAACTACCTCACATTTGCATTTCCACCATATTTTCATCATATTATGGATTAAAGTGCCAGAATTATATTATTATTTTCAATAGATCACCAACTAGAAATGTCATATCACAAAATAAGACACACATTTTCTTTTACATATAGCATGTTAGTCAATCTCAAATGAGATGGTCTTTCTGGGAAGTCAGCTTTCTAACAGTTTACAGTTTTACCACACAAAAAAACAACACAATAAGGTATAAGCAATTGATATTGGTATGGTTGTTAACAATACATTATGATTTTGGTTGCTAATACAAATTGGTTGTCTCATTGATGTCACTGAAATCATGATATCTACTGTAATACACATAGAGAACATCAGAGGGCTCCATCAGCTTGTTTATGACTGTAAAACAGTAAAATAGCTTTATTTGACCATAAAAGTAATCATATCCAGTCTCCTACAAATGTACAATTATTGTACTTTTTCTGATTTTTGACTGTGGATTGTGATGTCTTCGGGGACATTTCTTGTGATTCTATGCTGTACTTGTACTCTATATCATCTACTGCATCTTGCCATCTTTATGCAATACATGTACCACTAGCCACTTTAAACTATGCCACTTTATGTTTACATACCCTACAGTACTCATCTCATACGTATATACCGTACTCTATACCATCTACTGCATCTGCCATGCCGTTCTGTACCACCACTCATTCATATATCTTTATGTACATATTCTTTATCCCTTTACACTTGTGTGTGTGTGTAAGGTAGTAGTGTGGAATTGTTAGGTTAGATTACTGTTGGTTATTACTGCATTGTCGGAACTAGAAGCACAAGCATTTCGCTACACTCGCATTAACATCTGCTAACCATGTGTATGTGACTAATAAAATTTGATTTGATTTATGCTGTACTTGTTTGGAAAAGTAAATGAACAATGCTGAGAAACTCAAGTTTCATTTCATAACAAAATAATTTGTGTTGTTACACAATGTAAAAGCCTTGCTAAAGGGTAGCTTAGTAGAAATGTCAGTAGTGTGGCATTAGTTCTGCAAATCTTAATTTTAAGTCTGCTTTTCAATTATGTGCTGCAGAAATAGAGCAACTGGCCATGTTTTCTGTTCAAATCTGTCTATGACTATATACTTCTTTATTAAGTAAGGTTTATAACAAATTACATCACAACATAATTACCATGAATAGGAATGTAATTTTAGTTTTGTTTACAAAAGTCCAAAACATGTATAAAAAGTAATACTAATACAAAATGAAATACTTTTTCTTCATTCATTCAGTACAGCCATTAACATAGTTTGTACAGTATGCATTTAAAAGAATGTATCTTCTGACAAACTTTTTAAATATGAATGCATCATTTTCATGGATAGCATTTGATGCATGACAAAATATCTGAAACATAGAGTAAATTATGTCACATTAACATTCACATACATTAGATGTGAAACCAGGTAAAAAATAACATTTGATCTATTCCGAATAAAAAATAAAAATATAGCTGACCAGGCTTGATGACAGAAAGGACTCAAGATTAATAGGACAAGAAAATCAAGCACCCTATCATGTAGGAACTATCGTCCTTTATGTGGAATCAGTGAAAGCATTACCATGTTAATCTCTCAATACCACAAGGACATCTATGATAGCGATGACACGTTTCAAGTTGATAGGCCACTATGTAGTGTATTTACAGTGGTTTAAATGGACACGTAAAATCAGATTTTTGATTTGTCAATAACTCAGCCATCTTTCGACCAATCCGTTAGCTGAAACTAAGTTAAGACATGCACCATGGGTCTACATTCCAAAGTTGGTGTCATTTGGTCCTATGGTTCATGAGATTTAGATTTCAAATATGAATCTACTGGTATAGTGCAGCCATCTTTGAATGCACCAACATTATTTTCTCAAATGCTTTATGGACTACTGTCCAAAGACATAATTTGGAGTGAATCTGACATTTAGTCGATGAGAAGATTTTTTAACAATTATTTTAAGTTTAGCGTTACATAGTCAAAAAAGGTCATCGTTAATAGTGTCCATATTTTTAAGATATCAATTCCAAGTGTAGCATGGCTCATTGTGGTAATGTATTTGATTATTCTAGAAAGTTTCAAGTTGATAGGCCATTGTGGGGTGGATTTACAAAGGATTTAAATGGACACGTAAAATCGGATTTCCTGATTTATCAATAACTCAGCCACCTCTTAACCAATCACTTAGCTTTTCTCAAACTAAGTTATGAAATGTACCATGCGCCTACATACCGAATTTCATGAGAAGAAGTTACCTATGGTTCATGAGAAATTTTTCTAAGGATTTCCAAAATGGAGGAAAATCTGTCCCGACAGACCTCATGGTTCCTTGAGGCAAATTTGTTCAGTATGAAGAACAACACCTAGATACGTTTCAAGTCTCTAGGTCAAACGAGGCGGCGGATATGAGGGTTTAAGTGAGACTGCTTATAACAGTGCCACATATAGGTCAATCAGTGCCATTATTTTTGACCAAGTTATTCAGGTCTCTAGTTTCTGTGTGTAAAATTAGAAAAAAGTTACCAATCTATGCTTGCGTTATTTGACCATGTCAAGGAAAACAAATAATCTAATAACAACAATAGGTTTTACAGCTTTCCTGTGAACCCCTAAATGTTTACACATCCACATCTGAGTTTGAGCAGTTATGTTGTTCCAGGTCCAGGTAGGTTCTAGTTCAGTAGTACGCATTCTGATCATATTATAACCTGTTGATGTCAGCCTTCTAGGTTGTGTTGGCAGAAGTGTTGTTAGCATCAACAGTTAGCATGTGCATCCTGTGACATAGCACTGCAGGGCATATTCACACAGCAGGAGCAGGGTGTCAAGCCTTTGCAGGAGATAGAAGGTGTGGAGCAGTTCAGGTACTGTCAGCAGAGTGCAGGAGGAAAGGTACCGAAAGACCTGATCAAACCCGCGCAGGTCTTTCAGCAACTCGTGAGATATGCCCATCTTCAGCGCCACCTGCTGGTAGTTCTGTACTCCTGGGAACGTTGGGTCCAGCTTCAGAGCCAGAGAATCCACCAAGGCCTGCGGCAGCCTGCCTAGACGAACCCCTGGACAGAAGATACACAGACCAATGGGGAAATGAGCACAGATCCCCCTGACTACCTACCACAAAAGGTTAACTATTCAGCTATTACTGGATGTTACTGTTTCTACATTCAACATTTGAGAATGTCTCATGGACAGTGACAGTGTGCAAATAACTTCATACTCTGCGGACCACACACCAGGTCAGTTGGTGTGTTGCTTCACCAGGAAGCATACAGGTAGCAAATTCTAGCAATTGTATCATGCTGTCATCATTACTACCTCAGGACTAGCCCATGCTGTAAAGGGAAAACATTTATTCTCTTCTTGAATATTTAGCCAGTGGTGCCAAGTATGCAGCTAAGCCTCTTGGCACAACGATTGTCTGTTTCTCCATGTGGCCTGTAGAACAGTAAGACATTGTATATTTGACTATTCCTCTTGGCCAAGATAAAGAAACGTTTTAAAACCATCAAGACACAATGAAAAACAACTTTAAAAACTACTGGTATAAACTGCTGCATTAACTTTGAAATCCAGAACAAGCTTAGATTCTGTGAATACGTAGCTCAACTAAATCCCTAGCCACAACCGCAACAGAACTTCCCCTCATCAGTCACATATACTGTGTATTATGGTTTCTTTGAGATTTGCAATGTTTCATTTTGTTTCTGTTGAATGTGCTCAAGCATTAAAATAAGCTTTAGATATCAAGTAAACTGAAGAATAACCTACCTTGCATGATTCGAATACACTTCTTCAGCAGGCTCACTGTTTCCATCTACAGATATAAATATTAATGAATGAATACTTTTTTTGCTTCGTCCAGGGAAACATTCTCTACTAAATGAGTGAAGCTGTAAACATCTAGCTAATTATGTCTTAAATGACAAGTGGGAAACATGAAACAAATGATCTATGGGCTTCCAGTCTCTTGCCTATAATGGGAGGGTATCACAACTTATGAGATCAGCCTGTGTGTGTGTGTGTGTGTGTGTGTGTGTGTGTGTGTGTGTGTGTGTGTGTGTGTGTGTGTGTGTGTGTGTGTGTGTGTGTGTGTGTGTGTGTGTGTGTGTGTGTGTGTGTGTGTGTGTGTGTGTTTACATTGCATCCCATGGGCCACAACTTATGAGTGAAATGAAGGGTGCCATTTGCTTTTTTTAAAATCAGTGTACGCATAAAATACAGCCACATCTAGTGACTGCTCACTCAAACTCACTACTTTTGAGTAAATGGTCATCTGTGTGAGAACAGATGAAACAACTCTGTCTTTCCTAAAGGTAATTACCGCATTACTGCCTCCCAGACTGCTGTTGCAGGGTTGTTGATGGCTGCTCCAACAGCTGTCAGTTTGCTCCTCTGGGCAGTCAGATGGACTCCTCCTCAGTTGTCTTCCTCCTAACCTGTCTCCGGAGGAGCCGTCCCTAATCTCAGATATCTCAGTAATCCCCAGGCTCACAGAGCTACAGTCTGGGTCTGTAGTACTGTCGAGGTCCAGTGTTGAGGCTGCAGTGCTGTGGAAGTCTAGCTCAGTGCACTCCACTGGGACATGCTGATGGAGAGGGCTCTCCTGCAGCTCAGAGGCACAGTATCCGTCACTGCTCTGCAGGAACAAGGACCCTGCCACATACTCCCCACTGTCTATTGGACCCACAGGGATCTCCATTGTGAGTGGGACGTCCCCACTGACTGAGGGCGGCTCAGAGGATATCTGAGAGACAAACCCAGATGAGCAGTTACTGCAGGTGGAGTTCTGCACCAGCGGCTGGGTCTCCAGGAGGTATCTGTGGTCCTGAGTTTTAAGGTCAGGGCTTAGTACAATGGACCCCAGAGGGACAATCATGTCCACTTTGGACTGCAGTCTGGCCAATGTTTCTGCAGTAGTGGTAGAGTTATCACATGCACCTGTAGGAAGACAGGTCATCAGAGGGTTACATTAGTACCCTAACAAACCCCTTATGAACCATGCATTCACAAATTGACTAGAATATGAGTCAATTAGGGGACGTTTAAGGCATGGTGGGTGCTGTTTTACTCTGATAATTACCTGAGTCTTGGCCTTCCTGCTCCAGGTTCAGTGTGACCCTGTTCACTGGGTATGCTGCACACTCCATGTCATTCTGACTTGTGCTTTGAGGAGCCAGGCATCCTTTCAGAGAGAGAAGATAATTAATGAGCCAGAGGAGGCACAGTTTGAGGAGGATTACTTGTACCCTGCGTGTTACTATAAAAGTGATTTCAACAAACACACTGACAGAATCCACATTATTACAGTTTCATCAGTGGTTGCGTGAACATCTCATGCAACAAAAACTTAATTAAAGGAGAGATTTGCGTGTGGATAATGAGATACCTTTAAATATTTTCTTTAGTAAGGTATGTCTGAAGTATATAAACAAGGCAGCAGCTAGGATTGCCATGGTAACCAGGGCTACAGAAATTGTGGCGGTAACAGCAGCATTATGGGCTGGGCCTTCTGGGCTCCAGACTTTTTCCACATCAACTTCTCTGCTTCCTGCAAAACAAAAGGATTGAGGATGGTGCTGAGCAAATGGCTGAGCAAATGCTTAAACACACAACATTTATTTGATGTTTTCAATTTCTGACTTTGATCCTTTGGCAAATACAATTATTATAACACTATTCTATTAATAAAGAACAGTGTTATAATTCTTAAATATCTCATAACCCAAACAATTAATTCTCTACGTCAACAATTGCACACAGAAAATGAGGCTAATAAAAACATGGGTAATTAAGTTTCCAGCATATGGAGATAATTTTCTAATATAACAGTAGGCTACACAATTGACTTCAATAATGAAGTTGTTTTCCTTTCTCAGAGTCCCGTCCAAGCTTTACTGAGACTTACGGCTGCACTGCTGCTCAGTGGTGGAGGAGGGACCACACGGCATGCACTCCAAGTCCTGCAAGCCATCTATCCGTGTCTTACTGTAAAAGCTGAAATCAGATAAAATTAAAGCAGGAAAAAAAGTCTGAAATAGTGGTATTTCAAGTAAACGAGCTAATAAAACTAACTCCACATGTTCTGGTCTGGATGAAGAGCTTTTATGACTTAAAAGCACAGCTATGTCTTAACTATAAAGATCTGTAGATACTATATGTAAGAATGCGATGAGATAATGCACAGTACAAACCCTGGTAAACACTCCCCACAGACAGCATTGCTTTTAGAGGTGCACAGTGACTTCTGGTGCCTGTTTATGCGTTTACATGACTGGCAGAATCTGCAGAAGTGGTAACCCCGACCCTCTTTATAAGTCTTGACATTACAGGGGATGCAATAAGCCGACCGTCCACTTCCATAACCACAGTCCTGCCGGGAAATAAGAATCAAAATATATAGTGCAGACCTGTTTACAGCTAAGGTTTTCACTGAAGTTAATTTCTTAAGCAGACGGTTGCAAAACAGAAACAGAAATGAATATGATGATTAGAGGTCTAGATTACAAAATACATGACTGTTTCCCCTTCCAATGAGCACTGGGGTTATTTTAGGTCATGGGTGAACCCAAATGTGAAGATCCTTAGCATGCCTGCCAAGTGGACTTGTGTGAACTTGGAACAAAGTTCTCTACCAGTGGGATTATGTTAGAGTGAGATCACAACAGACAGTCAAACCAAACTTTTAGTGGTTTCATAAAAATGTAGGATGTTCATTTGAGCCAGTTTGCTACAGCAACAGGAAATGTGAATTATTATGTGGATAACTAATGGACATTTTTGTAGGGGTTGATAGGCTATATTTTTCTAAAGGGAAAATCAAGGTGGACATTTCTCAATGGAAATTCCACATTTCATAAGCTTTTTTAAACCTAAAATACACTACACGTTTTACATTTCCTGCATTGCAGAAAAGTTATTCTGCAAATTAAGGATACAGTTAAGATCCTACACCTGTAGTAATAACAAATCCTGGTTCTGCAGTAAAGGGTGTGAACATTTAAACCTTAAAACGTTTAAAGGAAATTGGGATCCTAAACGTTAAGAAAAATCCCTAACCGAGTTATCGTAAGCACCAGAGCTAATCAGTCTCCTCCTTTCCTAGAGGAATCGAATCTTGACACTCAGAAATGGGGAAACGGGAGTCGACACCGGGAGTTGACGTGCAAGGAGTCGATGAATCAATTATTTTGGAGTCAGTTGAAAAAATGGCAAGCGACAACTGTGAAATCCTGTTTGGCAATACTTTGAGAACTTCGATGAGAAGTTAATGCAAGGTGGAATTGAGTTACAGTAATGGTAGTACAGGTGTAATGCTTAATCATTTGAAAGGGACGCACCGTGTGACCCAAACATGAGACCCAAACCGTTGCAGGCAGCAGCACAGCTGCATTGTGAATTCACGTGGAATTTTTTATATTTTTATTTTCCTTATTATTAACTCAAAACCCAGAATAAAATGCCCGTTTAAACGTTAAGAAATGTTTTCCATTCGTCACACAATTATTGCTCAGCTGAGTGGATAGGCTACTAGACATGGCCTATCTGTCTATAGGCCTATCTGTTTGTTGTCCTTAGTGAAAATACAGTAAATTCTCTTCCAAAACAAAAATATTCCTCTATAATGTAATAATACCCACCTCTGACAGCTCTTGTCCTGGTCCACATTGCAGACAAGGGTGGCAGTTCCCATTCAAGTAGTACTGGGTTTCAGAACAATCCATGACAGCAATGTAACTCCTAGAAAAATGTAATATGTATGATAGTTTATAGCTCAGTAGTTAAGCTCCTTTTTTATATTTATAATTAACACAGAGTAAAATGGAAACAAAATGCATAGAGATTGCTGTATCTTAACCACTGCACTGAATATTGTATTTTTTATTTTATTTATTGAAACTTTATTTAACTAGGCAAGTCAGTTAAGAACAAATTCTTATTTACAATGACGGCCTACAAAAAGGCAAAAGGCCTCCTGCAGGGATGGGGGCTGGGATTAAAAATAAAAATTAACAAAACACACATCACGACACGCGAGACAACACAACACTACATAAAGAGAGACCTAAAACAACAGCATGGCAGCAACACATGACAACACAGCATGGTAGCAATACAACATGGCAGCAGCTCAACATGGTAGCAACACAAAACAGGGTACAAACATTATTGGGCACAAACAGCACAAAGGGCAAGAAGGTACAGACAATAAATCACGCAAAGCAGCCACAACTGTCTGTCCATGACTGAGTCTTTGAATGAAGAGATTGAGATAAAACTGTCCAGTTTGAATGTTTGTTGCTGCTCGTTCCAGTCGCTAGCTGCAGCGAATTTAAAAGACGAGCGACCCAGAGATGTGTGTGCTTTGAGGACCTTTAACAGAATGTGACTGGCAGAACGGGTGGTGTATGTGGAGGATGTGGGCTGCAGTAGATATCTCAGATAGGGAGTATTGAATCAAATGTTTTGCTTGTGTGCATGTTGAACAATTTTCAATATCCCATAACTTGATGTCACTGAAGTACAGTAAAAATGCAGACAACAAAACACAAACAAGAGGATATAGAATTACATGCAAAGAATGTCTAAAGCTGAAATCAGCTAGGCTCCATCCGTCATCTCTATATGTTGTGTTGAGGGGTGAAAAGCAAGTTAACACTATTGAGAAAGAATACATGCAGAGGTTTTAGCATACTGTATCCTCTACTTTAAATTACAACCCTGCTATACTAACATTGATTGGTGGGATTACTTAACAGTTTTATGAAATGCCACAAAGCAAAAGCACTAAGGTTGAACAGCTCATTGGCAACTGGAAAGATAATTCATTACCAGCGGTGCGTATATGATACATCCATCACTTAGGCTACAAGCTAATAAATTACACCTCCCACCCTTAGTATCACAACATATTTAAATATATTTCACTGTCACATTACCTTGATCCATACGTTTTACGAAGATACTTAAGCACACTTTTAAAAATCGTTTTCACGAGCCTATACTTTAGCACGCTATCGATAGACAGTGCCACTTCATCCAATCTGGACATGCCCTGACATGCCTTACAGACTGCACGTCGGGCGGCCAAAACCATCCTCAATGCGCACTAATTGGGAAACTTCTGAAGTTCTGCGTAAAATTATCTATTGGGAATATGCAGCCTTATTTTTGTTAGAGCAGTGCTGGAATATTGGCTAATAACAGAGAATAAACAAACGGTAGAAGACTGCTTGTCTGTCTGTGTAATAGTAGAGCTACTCTGTGCAATATAGTAGACCAATAGTAGCATGTGTACAGTATGTAATAGATAAGGACTGTGTAGGCTAATAGTATGTCTCTGTGTAATTGAAATGATCAAAAATAATATTAATTAAATAAAATTGTTTTTGTGACAACAATGAAAACATTTTAATGTTTCTCTCTCCTAGAGAATTGTGGCTAATTTGAGTTAATTAGAAATTGTTGTCATAGTATGAAAAGTAAACATCAAATTGCTTCAATTGGGGTTTTAATATGTGCTTGTCAGTAGGATCAAAACTGCGGTAACGTAATAATCTTTCCTCATAATTTCACAACATAACACACCAGCATGTTGGCTAATGTTGGACAATGCATTTTCCCTTCATCCAGGGTAGACTAAATCTCTGTCAAGTTTTGATACTTCTCTCAATAGTGTACTTTCAATTTGTGCCATCTCCATTCTTTACTACTAAATTCCATCGCTGACCTGGTTACTGCTTGAAACAAGTTATCTTTTTTCCAAGCAAGCATTGTTCAGTCTACATCTTTCACAAAGGACAGGGAGTAATCCAAGTGTGGGATGACTTTCACACAGTCTTCATAACCCCCTAAAACAAACCTTTGGGGTATGCTACAGAGAATCAATATCCTCCCATTGTAAGAGGACATCAAAATGCTCAAACCTCTCATTTGAACTGTAGACTCAATTCTTTATTTTAAAGCAGCCAAACAATGTAGATGTGACTCAGATCACATAGCCCAGCTGATGTTTATTATTTGCAGAGGGTGATGTGGAGAGGAGCAGGTCAGAGTGGACCATTGGTAATGGAGGTGAACTGTACTTATGTGATGAGTGATGTTTACTTTATACCTGAAGACTCCTGTCATCTCCTTAGAGCCAGAAACTATGCTGGGCAGTGGGATAACGCAGCATTATGTAAGTCAAGAGGACTACCTTCTTTCAATATCGGGTCAGTTACACCACAGCTGCTATAGTATAGGGTATGTATGGATTCAATAGACATGACAATGTTCTTCTGAAAAGCCTCCAAATTCCATTGTTTGATATAGATGACATAGAGATGTCTGATTGTTGAATGTGCCTTGCATAATCTTTTCGAGAAAGTTATGGGAAGCTAAGTATTGTTTGTCACCAATATGTATGTTTTAGCTGTTGGACAGTTGTTTTGTTTTGTGAGAACTAGAGAATTCCATTGGATGAGGAAACAGAGGTCATGCACAGTCTACGTCAGACTTAAATGCCATTGTTACAGGTGGAGGAGCCTTCTGTATTCTGGTAGACTACAAACAAGAAGATAGTGAATTCTCTCATATTCATAATCTCAACTATTTGCAGTGAATGATGTGACCTTGGTATTACACTGTTGTGCTTACTGTCTTTGTCATTCCAACATCATTTTCTTAATATCGAATGTAGTCCTCTAAGAATGCAAACATCTTTATGATAAAAAAAATAACAATAGGCTGATGGCAATTTAGTGTGTGAATGTATGCAAACAGTTTGATTACTAGTAATGTTTCTTTCTACAACTGTACTCTACTATGGAAAGAAGCTCCGCCCACTGTCTCAGAGTGCCTGCAAAGTCTCTCTTTGACCCAGCAGGGAGACTGGCTCATTCACTGTGCTTCTCTTATTCAGAAGAAGCCCTCAGACCACCTAAGAAAGTGGAGTGCTGACTTTGTATAGTGTGGAATGTTATTTTGTAGCTAATTAGTTTTGTAGCAAATCAATTTTCAAATATTGCAGTTAAAGCATTTTCTTCCCATGTCTTTAACAAAGTTTAAAATAGCTAAACTCAAGATTTAACACAATAATTTCCTTTTGGTGTCATGAAGTACTTTTCAAGATGTTTATTTCTCAAATTCAAAAAGGAACTGTCACCCAGTGCTCACCAATAGGTTTATGTTTAATTTACTGTCATGTGGTGTTAACCATGGACTTATTTACTTTGTTTACCACCAAAGGACAGTCATTATTTTTGAAATACATAAATAAGTCAATGTCAAAGCGTTATTCAAACATGTAGCCATATTTTGCTAGGTCAACAAAGAGGCTTCTCTATCTAACCATAAACATAAGCAAACAGGGCATTAATGTGACCGTTTTAACAATGCATCATAATGCTCTCTTAGCTGCTTTGGAAGGAATCATGAGTGCTGACAGAAAGCAGCCAGTGGTCTTTTACCTAGTGCTGTGTAGCCTACTTGAAGGACTGTTTTTTGATCCAGTGGGAGCTGGTCCTCCGAAGGCCATGAAGGACTGCCAAACACAGACAGGCGGACACAGAAATGCTTAAGATAAGAACCCTGACGGAAACATTTAACACCTGCAGCCAAAGGGAAAAAGTTACATTTTTGTCAAACACATTTGTTGCTTGCCCAAGTAACCTCGCCAGCTCCCTAAAGAGACTATCACCAGTTTATCCTTAGCTCCTCATCACCATGGGAAACAAGAATTTTCCAGTAACCTGATAATATTATAACCTGGAACATGCTTTGTCTTAAGTGGTTTCAAGGGTATAAAACAGAGCATTACAGTAATCATCCCATCCATTCTGAAGCCTAAACATCCTTCGAAAGATTACCCACAAAAGGACAGCATTTTATGAAAGTAAGATATGATGTAGGCTGTGCTATTGTCTGATATACTTGTCCATATTACTTTATCAAAGACAAAGATACCAATGTCATGTTGGTCTAATAAATCTCATTTTACTGACTGGACAGTCAGCAGACTTTGACTGGACAGTCAGCAGACACAGTCAGTGTCTTTCAAATGTAGTATATATAACAAGACATACAGTAATTTAATGTTACCCCTGGGAGGATTTATACTGTTTTGTCGCAGTGTGCCTGTCACTGCAGAGTTAGTGGTGACTTGTATGAATCCATGAAAAATATGAACTACTTTCTACTTTCACCACATCAAATTTCTGAGCTACTGTATGTGATTTTAGATCATCCAATGGCACAGTGAACACTGACCAGATGACGTTGATAAATCTTAGTGAGTTCCATCTGGCTGCTTCTCCTTTATTCACATAGGCCCATTGCAGACAATGGTTGTTGGCACAAGTGTATTGGTCCACATCTCTTACACACAAGACATGTTGGATGTGACTAGGCAGGAAGAGCCCAAAATTCAATTGGAATATCAGACTTCTTCTCTTTTGAAAGGATGGTTACCGTACCGATGATGTTAATATTTAATCTGTGGGTAGCCTCAGAGTACAGCACAACACAACCACAGCAGAGCCTTGCAGAAGTGGTTCCAAACTTTTACTCGACACGACACAAATTGACACTAGAAAATGCAGGGAACCACACATGGACAAATTATATTCCCTAGTTAACGCTGTGTGTTCATATTCACTCAATTTTAGGTCCTACACGCTGTCTCAACATATAATAATGACATGAAAGCGCATTCTAATAGTGCAAGTTATTAGTTGATGCTAAAAGGTTATATTCTATACCCATTTGAAGAGAAAACATTTCTTATTTTGTTTGATAAGATTACAGATTTTTTTTCAGGGGACCCCATTTAAATTTCAAGGGACCCCACGTTCGGGAACCCAAGTTTGGGAACCACTGCCTTACAGGAAGAGTGGCGGTAGGCCACTAAGCACTAATAGCTCAATGCACTGCAAGTCACCTCTGTTGCTGGCGCTCATGACCTGCAATACCAAAATCTAACTGAGGAGCTCTACTATCCTCAGTAGCCTTCATCATGGCTTGGTGGAGAATGTGTTGCCTATAACAATGTAATTAATTACACTGTACCTGCTTATGACAGGTTGAACTGAGCAAACTTGCTGACGTTCAGCAGAATCCTGCTTATCTTTTAAGATGTTTATAAAGCCAAGCTTTAAATGATATCAGACAATAGACAGAATCTACTGCACACCCAGAGCTGATTAGTGAAGGTGCTGAAGGCAAAAGGCAAAACTGGAGAAACAGGAAAAAGTCTCTGCAGACTGCCAGTCAGATGTACTTTTCTTTAATAGTGAATGAGCTTTCAGTCAATGATATCAAACAACAAATCCCTTATGGTTCAAGAGTCCTAAAACAAGAGGTTCCTTTGCCAAAAGGTACCTACCAAGCGTTATGCAATATACAATGACAATCCTTTATGAGAGCTTCACATATTTCAAGTTACAGATACATCTCAACATCAACTATTCAGAGGAGGCCTTCATGGTTGAATTGCTGCAAAGAAACCACCACTAAAGGACACCAATAATAAGAAGATACTTTCTTGGGCCAAGAAACACGAGCAATGGACATTAGATCAGTGGAAATCTGTCCTTTCGTCTGATGAGTACAACCGCCTTGTCATTGTGAGACGCAGAGTAGGTGAATGGATGATCTCATGTGTGGTTCCCACCACTAAGCACGGAGGAGGAGGTGTTATGGTATGGGGGTCCTTTGCTGGTTACACTGTCAGTGATTTATTCAAGGCACACTTAACCAGCATGGCTACCACAGCATTATACAGCGATACGCCATCCCATCTGGTTTGCGCTTAATGGGACTATCATTTGTCTTTCAAAAGGACAATGACCCAACATACCTCCAGGCTGTGCAAGGGCTATTTGACCAAGAAAGAGAGTGATGGAGCTGTTCCTCCACCGGAACCCAGCATCTCTCCTCCGGACCATACCCCTCCCAGTACACGAGGTACTGAAGGCCCCTCGCTCGACGTCTCGAATCCAGTACGGAACGAATGGAATGGAACACGACCAGGATTGTGGTGTTACCCTGTGAAGGAGGAAGATGAGTCAGGAAATCTACCGACAGGTGCGACCACGGCCGTTGTGGAATGGGTAAGGGTTGTAACTTACCTCTGGGCAGGTGCCTAAGAGCCTTACACTGAGCGCACACCGAGCAGGAGGAAACATAAACCCTCACATCCTTAGCCAAAGTGGGCCACCAGTACTTCCCACTAAGACAGCGCACCGTCCGACCGATCCCAGGATGAGCAGAGGAGGGTGATGTGTGGGCCCAATAGATCAGCCGGTCGCGGACAGCAGATGGAACGTACAGACGCCCAGCTGGACACTGGAGGGGAGCGGGCTCTGCACGTAACGCCTGCTCAATGTCCGCGTCCAGCTCCCACACTACCGGCACCACCAGGTAAGAGGCGGGGAGTATGGGAGTGGGATCCATGGGCCGCTCCTCTGTGTCATACAGCCGGGACAATGCGTCTGCCTTAACGGTCTGAGAGCCTGGTCTGTAGGAAAGGGTAAACACAAAACGGGTGAAAAACATGGCCTACCTTGCCTGGCGAGTGTTCAGTCTCCTCACCGCCCAGATGTACTCCAGATTGCGGTGGTCAGTCCAGATGAGAAAAGGGTGTTTAGCCCCCTCAAGCCAATGTCTCCACGCCTTCAAGGCTTTGACGACAGCCAACAGCTCCCGGTCCCCCACATCATAGTTTCGCTCCGCTGGGCAGAGCTTCTTCGAGAAGAAGGCACAGGGGCGGAGCTTCGGTGGCATACCCGAGCGCTGAGAGAGCACCGCTCCTATCCCAGCCTCGGACGCCTCCACCTCCACTATGAACGCCAAAGAGGGATCCGGATGGGCCAACACGGGAGCCGAGGTAAACAGAGCACTCAGGTGACTAAAAGCCCTGTCCGCCTCAGCTGACTACTGCAAGCGCACCGGGCCCCCCTTCAGTAGTGAGGTAATGGGAGCCGCCACCTGACCAAAGCCCCGGATAAACCTCCGGTAGTAGTTGGCAAACCCTAAGAACCGCTGCACCTCCTTTACCGTGGTGGGAGTCGGCCAATTACACACGGCTGCAATGCGGTCACTCTCCATCTCCACCCCTGAAGTGGAAATGCGATACCCTAGGAAGGAGACAGACTGTTGGAAGAACAGGCATTTCTCAGCCTTGACGTACAGGTCATGCTCCAACAGGCAACCAAGCACTCTGCGCACCAGGGACACATGCTCAGCGCTTGTAGCGGAGTATATCAAAATGTCATCAATATACATCACTACACCCTGCCCGTGCAGGTCCCTGAAAATATTGTCTACAAAGGCTTGGAAGACTGATGGCGCATTCATCAACCTGTATGGCATGACGAGGTACTCATAGTGCCCAGAGGTGGTACTGAAAGCCGTCTTCCACTGGTCTCCCTCTCGGATACGCACCAGGTTGTAAGCGCTCCTGAGATCTAGTTTGGTGAAGAAGCGCGCCCCGTGCATTGACTCTATCGCTGTGGCTATGAGCGGTAGCGGGTAACTATACCTCACAGTGATCTGATTCAGACCCCGATAGTCAATACACGGGCACAGACCCCCCTCCTTCTTCTTCACAAAACAATTAACTTGAGGCGGGTGAAGTGGAGGACCAAATGTACCCCTGACGCAGGGATTCAGAGACATATGTTTCCATAGCCTCCGTCTCTGCCTGTGAGAGAGGATACACGTGACTCCTGGGAAGTGCAGCATCTACCAGGAGATCTATCGCACAATCGCCCCGTCGATGAGGGGGTAATTGAGTCGCCTTCTTTTTGGAGAAGGTGAGAGCCAAATTGGCATATTCAGGGGGAATGCGCATGGTGGAGACCTGGTCTGGACTCTCCACCGTAGTAGCACCAACGGAAACCCCTAAACACCTACCTGAGCACTCTCGCGACCACCCCGTGAGAGCCCTCTGTGGCCAAGAAACAGTGGGGTTATGACAAGCTAACCAGGGTAGGCCCAGCACCACGGGAAACGCAGGAGAGTCAATGAGGAAGAGACTAATTCTCTCTGTATGACTCCCCTGCGTCACCATGCCCAAAGGCGCGTTGACCTCCCTAATCAACCCTGACCCTAATGGTCGACTATCTAAGGCGTGAACGGGGAAGGGCACATCCGCGGGAACGATGGGGATCCCGAAACTATAGGCTAAAGCTCTATCAATAAAATTCCCAGCCACGCCTGAATCGACGAGCGCCTTATGCTGGGAATGCGGCGAAAACTCAGGGAACGTGACAGACACAAACATATGTGCAACAGAGAGCTCTGGGTGAGAATGGTGCCGACTCACCTGGGGTGACGCCAGAGCGCCCTGCCTGCTGCCTCGATTCCCAGAGGAACCAACCCGGCACCGACCGGCAGTGTGACCTCTGCAGCCACAGATGGTGCACGAGCGGGAACCCCCTCCGGTCTCCGTGCGCACCGCCCCTCCCAGCTCCATGGGTATCGGAGAGGGGGTGCGGGAGGATGGAACCACCAGACCCCGATCTGAACGTCCGCGGGTAGCCAGCAGGTTGTCCAGCCGGATGGACAGGTCCACCAGCTGGTCAAACGTGAGGGTGGTGTCTCTGCAGGCCAGCTCCCGACGCACATCCTTGCGCAGACTGCAGCGGTAATGGTTGATCAGGGCCCTGTTGTTCCATCCCGCGCCAGCAGCCAGGGTCCTAAACTCCAGGGCGAACTCCTGGGCGCTCCTCGTCTCCTGCCTTAGATGGTAGAGGCGCTCACCCGCCGCTCTACCCTCAGGCGGGTGGTCGAAGACCCGGAAACGGCGGGTGAACTCCTCGAACTGGTCCAACGCCGCATCTCCCTCTCTCCACACGGCGTTGGCCCACTCCAGGGCTCTCCCGGTGAGGAACGAGACGAGGGCGGACACCCTCTCACGGTCCGATGGAGCCGGGTGGACGTGGCCAGATACAGGTCTAACTGCAACAAGAACCCCTGGCAGTTCGCAGCCCCCCCCGTCGTACTCCTGGGGAAAGGTGAGACGGATCCCACTGGATTCAGGCGGGAAAGGGGCGCTCAGGAGAGACCCCGATTGTGCTGGTGGAGGCGCTGGAAGAACTCCCTGTCTCTCCCAGCGGTCCATTGTCTGTACAAGGCGATCCATGGCAGCGTCAAGATGGTAAAGCATAACTGCATGCTCCTGGACGCGCTCCTCCACCTCAATGGCCGGGGTACCCTCTCCTGCTGACTCCATAGTTAAGGTCGGAGATTCTGTAATGGGTGCGTGTTGGTGGCAGGGAAGTCAGGCGCAGGAGAACGAACTTGGTATCAACGGAGTCGATACAAAACTCAGAAAACCAAAATATACAAGATAATAAAAGTGGGTACAAAACCCGTCGCACACCAAAACATAACTTGCACATAACATACAATCAAACAATCTCCAACAAGGACATGAGGGGAAACAGAGGGTTAAATACACAACATGTAATTGATGGGATTGGAACCAGGTGTGAAGGAAGACAAGACAAAACCAATGAAAATGAAAATCGATCAGTGATGGCTAGAAGGTCGGTGACATCGACCGCCGAACACCGCCCGAACAAGGAGAGGGAACAACTTCAGCGGAAGTCGTGACAAGACTTTTACAGAGGGAATTGTTTATTCTGGATATAATTTTCTTCAGAAAAATGTGCCAAAAATGCTTCAGTATTTTACAGATAGAAATGTAAATGTATGGTCCTGTAGCTTCTCAAAAAAAGGAAACCAACATTTTAAGACTCATTTCACAGAGACCAGAAAAAATGGATTTGCGGGATATGCAAATATGTGCATATTTAATGAGATATCGCCTCATTTGCATATTGTTTATAGAATATTTTAGATTTTTTTTAATACAAAAAAAGCTTTATATTTGTATCTGCAATCAACTGGTAAAACTTGATTGTGATATGATTAAGAGGAAAAAATACCCTATTAGGGTGTGATGCCTGGCCCTAAATATTTATCCATATTCATATTGCTGACTTTTGGGTAAATATGTACAAAGCAGCATCACAGACAGATGTTGGCTTGGCGACTCTTACACATAGGAAAATGACAAACCATGTGGAACTTATTTAAAAGGGGTACAGTATATAAGCCCCTTAGTCTTATTATTCACACACATTAGAATAGGAACAGGGGAATAAAGTGATCTTCTGTACTCTTTTTCAATGGTTATGTCTAAATAGTCTACAGGCATTTGGCCTACATCCTATGTGGATCAGGTTGGAAAATGTGGAATGTTGTACAGTTGAAGTCTGAAGTTTACATACACTTAGGTTGGAGTCATTAAAACTAGCTTTTCAACCACTCCACACATTTCTTGTTCACAATCTATAGTTTTGGCAAGTCGGTTAGGACATCTACTTTGTGCATGACACAAGTCATTTTTCCAATAATTGTTTAAAGACAGATTATTTCACTTATAATTCACTGTATCACAAGTCCAGTGGGTCAGAAGTTTACATACACTAAGTTGTCTGTGCCTTTAAACTGTCACGTTCGTCGTAGTGATGAGACCAAGGCGCAGCGTGATATGTATACATTCTTCTTTTAATGAAGAAATAACACAGAACACACTAACTAAACGAACGTGAAGCTATAACAAAGAGTGCTGAAACAGGCAACTACACATAGACGGGGCCGTGTGGTCCCGTGTGGCTCAGTTGGTAGAGCATGGCGCTTGCAACGCCAGGGTTGTGGGTTCAATTCCCACGGGGGGACCAGGATGAATATGTATGAACTTTCCAATTTGTAAGTCGCTCTGGATAAGAGCGTCTGCTAAATGACTTAAATGTAAATGTAAATGTAGACAAGAACCCACGAAACCAAAATGGAAAATGGCAACCTAAATAGGATCCCCAATCAGAGACAACGATAAACAGCTGTCTCTGATTGGGAACCAATTCAGGCCACCATAGACCTACAATATGCCTAGACTAACAAACACCCCTAGACATACAAAAACCCTAGACAAGAAAACCAAGCATACCCACCCTCGTCACACCCTGACCTGACCAAAATAATACAGAAAACATAGATAACTAAGGTCAGGGCGTGACAGTACCCCCCCCCCCCCCCCCCCCAAAGGTGCGGACTTCCGACCGCAAACCTGAACTTATAGGGGAGGGTCCAGGTGGGCATCTACCCTCGGTGGCGGCTCTGGTTCTGGACGCCGCCCCCCATCTTTACACTGGTCCCTCCGCCTTTGTAGAGCTGAACCGTGGCTCATCGCCGGAGGCTCTGGACTGTGGATCATCGCCGGAGACCCCGGGCTGGGGACCGTCGCCGGAGGCTCCGGACTGGGGACCGTCGTCGGAGGCTCCGGACTGGGTATCGTCGCCGGAGGCTCCGGACTGGAGATCGTCTCTGGAGGCTCCGGACTGTGGCCCGCCGTTGGAGGTTCCGGACTGTGGCCCATCGTTGGAGGTTCCGGACTGTGGCCCGTCATTGGAGATTCCGGACTGTGGCCCGTCGTTGGAGGTTCCGGACTGTGGCCCTTCGTAGGAGGTTCCGGACTGTGGCCCGTCGTTGGAGGTTCCGGACTATGAAACATCGCCGGAAGCTCTGGACTGGGTACTGTCGCCGGAAGCTCTGGACTGGGTACTGTCATCGGAAGCTCTGGACTGGGTACTGTCGCCGGAAGCTCTGGACTGGGTACTGTTGCCGGAAGCTCTGGACTGGGCACTGTCGTCGGAAGCTCTGGACTGGGTACTGTCGCCGGAAGCTCTGGACTGTGGAGGCGCACTGGAGGCCTGGTGCGTGGTGCCCGGAACTGGTGGTACCGGGCTGAGGACACGCACCTCAGGGCGAGTGCGGGGAGGAGGAACAGGATATAGTGGACTCTGGAGGCGCACTGGAGGCCTGGTGCGTGGTGCCGGAACTGGTGGTACCGGGCTGAGGACACGCACCTCAGGGCGAGTGCGGGGAGGAGGCACAGGATACACTGGGCCGTGGAGACGCATTGGAGATCCGGAACATAGAGCTGGCCAAATACGTCCTGGCTGGATGCCCATTCTAGCCCGGCAAATGCGAGGAGCTGGAATAGAGCGCACCGGGCTAAGAATGCGAACTGGAGACACCGTGCGCATCTCTGCATAACACGGTGCCTGACCAGTTACACGCTCCCCACGGTAAGCACGAGGAGTTGGCTCAGGTCTCCAACCTGCCTCAGCCAATCTCCTCGTGTGCCCCCCCAAAAAATATTATTGGGGCTGCCTCTAGGGCTTCCATGCTAGCCGCGTCCCCTCATATCATCGCCGTTCCTCCTGCACTGTTTCTACCTTCCTCCATGGCAGAGTCCTGTCCCCTCGGTACTTCTCCTCGTAGTATAGCCGTTCCGCTTTCGCTGCCTCTATCTCCTCTTTAGAAAGGCGATACTCCCCCGGCTGTGTCCAGGGTCCTGCTCCATCCAGTATTTCCTCCCAGGTCCATTTCCCCATTAAGCGCTGTTCCTACTTTTCACGCGTCTTGGTCCTTTTATGGTGGGTTCTTCTGTCACGTTCGTCGTATTGAGGAGACCAAGGCGCAGCGTGATATGTATACATTCTTCTTTTAATGAAGAAATAACACAGAACACACTAACAAAATAACAAAACAAACGTGAAGCTGAAACAGGCAACTACACATAGACAAGAACCCACGAAATCAAAATGGAAAATAGCAACCTAAATAGGATCCCCAATCAGAGACAACGATAAACAGCTGTCTCTGATTTGGAACCAATTCAGGCCACCATAGACCTACAATATGCCTAGACTAACAATACCCCATGACATACAAAAATCCTAGACAAGGTCAGGGCGTGACAAAAATAGCTTGGAAAATTCCAGAAAATTATGTCATGGCTTTAGAAACTTCTGATAGGCTAATTGACATAATTTGAGTCAATTGGAGGTGTACCTGTGGATGTATTTCAAGGCCTATCTTCAAACTCATTGCCTCTTTGATTAACATCATGGGAAAATCAAAAGAAATCAGCCAAGACCTCAGAAAATCAATTGTAGACCTCCACACGTGTGGTTCATCCTTGGGAGCAATTTCCAAATGCCTGAAGGTACCACGTTCATTTGTAGTACGCAAGTATAAACACCATGGGACCAAGCAGCCGTCATACCGCTCAGGAAGGAGACGCATTCTGTCTCCTTGAGATGAAAGTACTTTGGTGCGAAAAGTGCAAATCAATCCCAGAACAACAGCAAAGGACCTTGTGAAGATGCTGGAGGAAACAGGTACAATGTATCTATATCCACAGTAAAACGAGTCCTATATCGACATAACCTGAAAGGCCACTCAGCAAGGAAGAAGCCACTGCTCCAAAACCGCCCCAAAATAGCCAGACTACGGTTTGCAACTGCACATAGGGACAAAGCGCATACTTTTTGGAGAAATGTCCTCTGGTCATAATGACCATCGTTATGTTTGGAGGAAAAAGGGGGAAGCCGAAGAACACCATCCCAACCGTGAAGCACGGGGGTGGCAGCATCATGTTGTGGGGGTGCTTTGCTGCAGGAGGGACTGGTGCACTTCACAAAATAGATGGCATCATGAGGCGGGAAAATGATGTGGATATATTGAAGCAACATCTCAAGACATCAGTCAGGAACTTAAAGCTTGGTCGCAAATGGGTCTTCCAAATGGACAATGACCCCAAGCATACTTCCAAAGTTGTGGCAAAATGGCTTAAGGACAACAAAGTCAAGGTATTGGAGTGGCCATCACAAAGCCCTGACCTCAATCCCATAGAAAGTTGGGGGCAGAACTGAAAAAGCGTGTGCGAGCAAGGAGGCCTACAAACCTGATTCATACCAGCTCTGTCAGGAGGAATGGGCCAAAATTCACCCAACTTATTGTGGGAAGCTTGTGGAAGGCTACCCAAAACGTTTAACCCAAGTTAAACAATTTAAAGGCAATGCTACCAAATACTAATTGAGTGTATGTCAACTTCTGGCCCACGGTGAATGTGATGAAAGAAATAAAAGCTGAAATAAATCATTCTCTCTACTATTATTCTGACATTTCACATTCTTAAAATAAAGTGGTGATCCTAACTGACCTAAGACAGGGAATTTTTACTAGGATAAAATGTCAGGAATTGTGAAAAACTGAGTTTTTAAATGTATTTGGCTAAGGTGTATGTTAACTTCTGACTTCAACTGTACATGTATTACATGGTAACTCTGGTTAACTCCAGTTAACTCTGAATATCCATCTAGCTGCTACTTAGCCTGTTTGTTTTGTCTTTGATATTTCATAATACATAAAGCCCTGACATTTCCCAGTAAACCTATTTAAGTGGTAATACTGTATCAAGCGCCAACACTACAGTGGGTTAAAATCCCAGCCATAGGTGGAAAAACTATTTATTACTCTGTTCACTGTTTGCAACCTTTAATTTAAAAAATGCTTTAGCCTTGGCATTTCTTCTCTTGGAAACCTTGCCTTTTTCCTCTTTCCCTCTCCCACACATTCACTCCTCTCCCTTCACCCTGTTTCAGCTGTCCAGCCTTACATTAAAGAATGAAAATCACAGACTCGCATGAACAAAATACTTTACTATTTTTTTCACAAATCTTGTCTCATATCTCCTATTGAGCTAAATTGGGAGTTGTAAGTTGAATTCCTAAGATAAATTCCGAGGGTACAGAGAGTCAAGTCATTTCAGCTGAGACACTGTTTTTGATCAAATGTGTGAATAACAATGTCATTATTTCTTATTACTGTAGGCGTCCCCAGAAATCTACCTCGCTGGAGCTGACATCCTAACTAGTGCATAAGTATGCCTTTGGAGCAAGACAAAGTGCAATTTAAATAAACTTTTTTACTACAGCATTCTGGGACAGTAAATTATTTTGTATTTTTTTTTGAAGTCAATTAATTAATTAATCACATTGGGACTTATAGTACATACATTGTAGATGGTTCTATTGTGTATGTTTCAGGGTGGTCTGGATAGTCCATGGACAACATCTCTATCTCAGCAGGAACCACAAAAGATTAGTCTTTTCATAGTTTTTCAATCATGTAATTGTAATTCATAGATGAAAGCCCTTCTTGATTCAATGATTTCAACAGTACTCCCCATCGAGTTATTTCCTGCATGTTTTGTCTTTTGCACATAATAGAACTCCCTGTTCTTACTCTCCTTCAAAAAATGGAGGAGGACTATACATAACAGTCAGTTTAGGTATAAACTGGAGTGATGTTAATGAATCTCATCTACTATATCCTATGGCAACTATTTAGCTTACGGTAAGCCAATTCTGAAAAGACAAGGATATGGAAAAGACCGAAGCTGAAATGTGTTTCTTCTTATGTCTGACAACTAGGACCTAGCGGTTACTTGGTCAAGTCAAGTGATCAGGAAAACTCCTGTCCCTACTGATGATACATAATAAAATACATTATAAGGATATGCTGTTGGTTTGTAGCCTACAGTTTGTAACCAGGAAGCAACAAGGGGGTTGGGATCAGGAGGATATTGTTTCAGAGAGAACTTGAAGACCAGATGCCCCAGTCCAAACCAAGCTGTTTTTGAACACAACTCTAGTCAAGGACCATATCACCTCCACCCTACCTGACACCCTAGACCCACTCCAATTTGCTTACCGACCCAATAGGTCCACAGACGACGCAATTGCAACCACACTGCACACTGCCCTAACCCATCTGGACAAGAGGAATACCTATGTGAGAATGCTGTTCATCGACTACAGCTCAGCATTTAACACCATAGTACCCTCCAAAATCGTCATCAAGCTCGAGACCCTGGGTCTCGACCCCGCCCTGTGCAACTGGGTACTGGACTTCCTGACGGGCCGCCCCCAGGTGGTGAGGGTAGGTAACAACATCTCCACCCCGCTGATCCTTAAAACTGGGGCCCCACAAGGGTGCGTTCTGAGCCCTCTCCTGTACTCCCTGTTCACCCATGACTGCGTGGCCATGCACGCCTCCAACTCAATCATCAAGTTTGCGGACGACACTACAGTGGTAGGCTTGATTATCAACAACGACGAAACGGCCTACATGGAGGAGGTGAGGGCCCTCGGAGTGTGGTGTCAGGAAAATAACCTCACACTCAACGTCAACAAAACAAAGGAGATGATTGTGGACTTCAGGAAACAGCAGAGGGAGCACCCCCCTATCCACATCGACGGGACAGTAGTGGAGAGGGTAGAAAGTTTTAAGTTCCTCGGCGTACACATCACGGACAAACTGAATTGGTCCACCCACACAGACAGCGTTGTGAAGAAGGCGCAGCAGCGCCTCTTCATTCTCAGGAGGCTGAAGAAATTCGGCTTGTCACCAAAAGCACGCACAAACTTCTACAGATGCACAATCGAGAGCATTCTGTCGGGCTGTATCACCGCCTGGTACGGCAACTGCTCCGCCCACAACCGTAAGGCTCTCCAGAGGGTAGTGAGGTCTGCACAACGCATCACCGGGGGCAAACTACCTGCCCTCCAGGACACCTACACCACCCGATGTCACAGGAAGGCCATAAAGATCATCAAGGACAACAACCACCCGAGCCACTGCCTGTCCACCCCGCTATCATCCAGAAGGCGAGGTCAGTACAGGTGCATCAAAGCAGGGACCGAGAGACTGAAAAACAGCTTCTATCTCAAGGCCATCAGACTGTTAAACAGCCACCACTAACATTTAGTGGCTGCTGCCAACATACTGACTCAACTCCAGCCACTTTAATAATGGGAATTGATGGAAATTTATGTAAAAATGTATCACTAGCCACTTTAAACAATGCCACTTAATATAATGTTTGCATACCCTACATTACTCATCTCATATGTATATGTATATACTGTACTCTATATCATCTACTGCATCTTGCCATCTTTATGTAATACATGTATCACTAGCCACTTTAAACTATGCCACTTTATGTTTATATACCCTACATTACTCATCTCATATGTATATACTGTACTCTATACCATCTACTGCATCTTGCCTATGCCGTTCTGTACCATCACTCATTCATATATCTTTATGTACATATTCTTTATCCCTTTACACTTGTGTGTATAAGGTAGTAGTTGTGGAATTGTTAGGTTAGATTACTCGTTGGTTATTACTGTATTGTCGGAACTAGAAGCACAAGCATTTCGCTACACTCGCATTAACATCTGCTAACCATGTGTATGTGACAAATACAATTTGATTTGATTTGGTTAAAACATTGCCTCTATTATACCAGTTATTTGTGCTGCAACCAATTATTTTGTCTCCACACAAGATTGGCATAATGATGACAGAACGTGTTTTGTTTTATGGATTATTATATACTATTTGTCTATACATATAAATATTGAAATAGTTCTACAAAAAACATCACTAATTCATAACCTGGCATGCATAGAATGGGATGGCCTTACTGAACCTGCAGACAGCCTTGAGTTAACCCTCTTAGATACAATGTTCTGTTTCAAGGTTGACTTTCATTAGAGATTTTGACCCAGCCTACAATAGATGGGTGGTGGTGTGATGTTTGTTAATTAATATACAAAAGTTCATGGCATTGATAAATATGAAGCTCCATACATACATTTAGTACTTGTGTAAGTATTCAGAATTTTGACAAATAACTCAGTTTCCTCCTATTCAAAAATACCCTACATGTGGTATTACCTTTTTTGTGTTTCTATAGGCGGAATAGGAATATAATTTACTACCAAACCATCCTTGCTTGCCTGTAGGTGCTGGATTTTGTATCTATTAGGTCTACACTGTGCAAGAATGTTCTTTTAATATTTGTTGTGTGTAATTTTGGGGATTTTCATTTTACATATGTTTGTTGGACACATTAGAAGATATTTGCATAGTTATTACTTTACAGCGATTACATGACTTAATCAAAGGGTGTTGGAATTATAACTTTTTTTTTTACAAGGAATTATTTAAAATGTTGTTTTATAACAACCTGTGTTTTTAAGAAAGACAGATCTTTGCCCATGGACTCTGCATTTAGGCAATTTTTTGGAGAGGATGCATGTTTGAGGATTCTTATCCCAGGTGGCACTAGTACATGCTCTTGTGAAGGAAACTTTACCTGCTACTGCCTAGACTCTAAAGTGCATGAAGGTTGTTTTGGATAACTGTGTCAGCAATGTAAGCCTGTTGTGGTGGAACAGACACGTATTTCTAGCAGCTACAAGCATTGTATGATGAGTAGTGACGTGTCATCATCATACATAATGACGTAATTAGACCTGTTTTCTGCCACTACACAGCAAATTGACCAGCGTTACCTAGTGTTGATTTTTCAGTGCTCCATTGCAGGTAGATTTTTTAAATTGTTTGTTTCAATACCTATGTTTTTGCATGTACATTGATTAATTAATCTTTTGCTAATCAAATATAAATTACATACATGTTTTTTCACTAATATAATCTGTTACTTGGACTTATTGCACATGTTACTGAAATGGTTTTTCCAGTTTAGGTAGTCTCATATCTTAGTCTTCCCAACATAGCAGTCATTCTGAATGCAGGTTGCATGTGTGTAAAAATTCAAAATGTTGGGTATCCCCACTCTGGCTGGATTCCAATAGGAAGTACACATACAGTGCCTTGCAAAAGTATTCATTCCCCTTGGTGTTTTTTCCTATTTTGTTGCATTGCAACCTGTAATTTAAATAGATTTTTATTTGGATTTTATGAAATGGACATACACAAAATAGTCCAAACTGGTGAAATGAAATTTAAAAAATAACTTGTTAAAAAAAAATTGAGAAAAAAAATAAAACGTAAAAGTGGTGCATGCAAATGTATTCAACCCCTTTGCTATGAAGCCCCTAAATGTTATTATTATTATTTTATTTTTTATTTATTTCACCTTTATTTAACCAGGTAGGCCAGTTGAGAACAAGTTTTCATTTACAACTGTGACCTGGCCAAGATAAAGCAAAGCATTGTGACAAAAACAACAACACTAAGATCTGGTGTGAATAAGATCTGGTGCAACCAATTACCGTCAGAAGTCACATAATTAGTTAAATAAAGTCCACCTGTGTGCAGTAAGTGTCACAATATCTGTCACATGATCTCAGTATATACTATACACCTGTTCTGAAAATCCCCAGAGTCTGCAACACCACTAAGCAAGGGGCACCACCAAGCAAGCGGCACCATGAAGTCCAAGGAGCTCTCTAAACAGGTCAGGGACAAAGTTGTGGAGAAGTACAGATCAGGGTTGGGTTATAAAAAAATATCGAAAACTTTGAACATCCCACGGAGCACCATTAAATCCATTATTAAAAAATGGAAAGATTATGACACAACAACAAACCTGCCAAAAGAGGGCCGGCCCACCAAAACTTATTGACCAGGCAAGGAGGGCATTAATCAGAGAGGCAACAAAGAGACCAAAGATAACCCTGAAGGAGCTGCAAAGCTCCACAGCTGAGAATGGAGTATCTGTCCATAGGACCACTTTAAGCCGTACACTCCACAGAGCTGGGCTGTATGGAAGAGTGGACAGAAAAAAGCCAATGCTTAAAGAAAAAAATAAGAAAACACGTTTGGTGTTCGCCAAAAGGCATGTGGGAGACTCCCCTAACATATGGAAGAAGGTACTCTGGTCAGATGAGACTAAAATTGAGCTTTTTGTCCATCAAGGAAAACGCTATGTCTGGCGCAAACCCAACACCTCTCAGCACTCCGAGACTACCATCCCACAGTGAAGCATGGTGGCATCATGCTGTGGGGATGTTTTTCATCGGCAGGGACTGGGAAACTGGTCAGAATTGAAGGAATGATGGATGGCGCTAAATACATAAATATGATGGATGGCGCATTCATACATAGAAGATGTATGAATGCAACAACCATGTCACTAACAAATACTGTCATGGGTGGTAACGCTACAATTCACTTGAAAGGCAACGTACTCTGGGAAATATGCAAATAAGGCTTTACACTAAGCAGTGTGCTAATTTAACACTTAAAAAGTGTAGACCCCTATAGACACTGGACCAGTGTTACATTTAACACTGTTAGTGTTGATTTAACACTGGAGAATTTGCTGTGTGCATGTCCACTACACTCAGCCAACTCTAACCTTTTTATTATAGGCTACTTATAGGTCCTCATTTCAACCCAATCTTATCTAAGTAAGACATTTCATGATTTTCATATTTAATATTCACATTGAAATACGTTTGACTGTCTAGCCTACTCGTATCAATAGGATATTTATATATACACTAACGTTCCAAATTTTGGGGTCACTTAGAAATGTCCTTGTTTTTGAAATAAAAGTTATTTTTTGTCCATTAAAATAACATCAAATTGATCAGAAATACAGTGTAGACATATTAACGTTGTAAATGACTATTGTAGCCGGAAACGGCGGATTTTTAATGGAATATCTACATAGGCATACAGAGGCCCATTATCAGCAACCATCACCCCTATGTTCCAATTGCATGTTGTGTTAGCTAATCCAAGTTGATCACTTTAAAAGGCTAATTGATCATTAGAAAACCCTTTTGCAATTATGTTAGCACAGCTGAAAACTGTTATGCTGATTAAAGAATCAATAAAACTGTCCTTCTTTAGACTAGTTGAGTATCTGGAGCATCAGCATTTGTGGGTTCGATTACAGGCTCAAAATGTCCAGAAACAAAGAACTTTCTTCTGAAACTCATCAGTCTATTCTTGTACTGAGAAATGACAGCAATTCCATGCGAGAAATTGCCAAGAAACTGAAGATCTCGTACATCGGTGTGTACTACTCCCTTCACAGAACAGTGCAAACTGGCTCTAACCAGAATAGAAAGAGGAGTGGGAGGCCTCAGTGCACAACTGAGCAAGAGGACAAGTACATTAGTGTCTAGTTTGAGAAACAGACGCCTCACAAGTCCTCAACTGGCAGCCTCAATAAATAGTACCCGCAAAACTACTTTGAAGAATCTAAAATATATTTTTATTTGTTTTAACACTTTTTTGCTTACTACATGCTTCCATATGTGTTATTTCATAGTTTGATGTCTTCAATATTATTATACAATGTAGAAAATAGTATAAATAAAGAAAAACCCTTGAATGAGTAAGTGTGTCTAAACTTTTGACTGGTACTGTATATATATACATGTATTTTGAATTACGTTCTGTAGGCCAACTGGCCTTAATCCAATTATATTTATTTAGTCATTAATTAAGGAAGGCTGCCAAACTCACAGGCTGACGGCAAAAAGCGCTCAAGGACATTGGAAGATAACTTTGTCCCTGCGCAAACTTGCAGCAATCCAAACATTCTCAAAAACCAAGCATTAATTGCTGTTCTACCGGGGTGTGTTCAGTTGTCTGACGAGTTTTTGGGTGCATCACTCTTTCGTAGGCTTGCACCTTTATGGATATTAAACGTTAGCCTACTAGAGGAGTTTCATGATTGAAACAGGCACCGCTTCCCTCCGGTTACGCATTTGCCAGATTGGACACAGACAACAGGGAAAAATAGACACGATTATAGTCCATCGACTTCAGAACATCACTTCAGTCAGGACAAATTTCATTTTCGCCTTCATGGATGGTGAGCGCAAATCTGACATGTAGGATACTTCTGTTGGCTTTATAATGTCAAAATGTATGCATAAACTTTTTTATATCTGAAGCCGTAAGCATTTTATGAAATAACGACATCTTTGTTTTCAAAACCTTTTTATATAAACTGGGTAAATCATTTTTGGTTTAGGCTAAATATTTCGGGCAAAAAATCTATTAAATTACGCAATAGGCCTATCCTTCTATTTTTTAAAGATAGGTCTAATTAGCTGACTCATTGTTTTGCTAAACGCCAATAGGCCGATGACTTTAAATTCTTGTCAATGAATTTGGTCAATAAGCTTACGTTTTCACAAACCTCATTTTTACAACTCAGACGGCCAATCGCCGTAAACGCCGTTTTTTTTGGACTATGGAGATTCCGGTTGGATTAGGAGGAGTTTGTGACTCCCCAAACCTAGTTTTTCGCGGACCTTTCCAAAACGTTTTCCACAACGTGCAAGCACTGCCGAGTAACACGACTGTCACTGAAAGCTTGGACTTTTGTAGTTCAAAGTACAGTTTCTTGCAGAATAAACAACCCTGGGAGATGCGCCAAACGAGCCGGCAATCATCCCGAAAAGAAATATGGTCAGGAACGGCTCGCAATTCTGATATTGAAGTGAGGGAAGATGACAGCGTTTGTTTTTCCAGAACACTCGAATCAGTGGCATGTCGTATTCATTTTGCCAAAAGCTCAAAAGGGAACAAAGCCGGGTTTTCCTCTTTGCACGAATCAGACAATCCAAACGCGAATGAATACGGATCGTCTCGTTCTGGACAGCAAGTCTCCAACACGGAACAACAGTCCTGTCAACCCTCTGTGTCCCATCACGGAAATGAGTTAAATCATAACAGTGAGGCCTGTGTGGCGAGCAGTTGCTCCAGTTCTGCCTGCAGCACCATCTCAAAAACGGCGAGGGAGCTCTGCAACGCTGTCTCTGTGTCACTGGGATTGACCATGGACGCAAATGAGATGACTGACCTGGGACCTAATCACGCACCATCCAGCGTAAATCACCAAAGTCAAGGAAACTATTTGTTTGAGGTGCCTCTATTGAAATGTTCTGGAGCTGGAGAAAACGTCTCCATAACAGAATACAATTGCCCCAGTGAGCGCCATGCCAAGCCACTACAAAGTGATAAACAACTAGTTGAGATGTTTCAACGTTCCCCTGCAAACAACCTTACAGAAGAAGTGGCGACCATACAGCACCTTAGCTCCGGACATCCATCCACAGATGAACAGGAGTTTAGACTGAATGAAAACAGGGATGACCCGACTTCAAAAGAAACAGATCATTTTCTGAATACAGGAGCTCTTTCAGCGTCTTATCATTTTGACCAACTGTTGCCAGCACACTTGGCACACTTCAGTCAAACCGAAACAGACAGAAACTCTTCTCATGTGTTCTACAAACCCCCAGCACATGTCGGTGAAACTGGAGAGACTATGGAGGACAAATATGCTGACTACTTACAACAACAGTACAGTGTCAAGATAAAATCTGAGACCTTTAATAGGCATAATGAACCTGCCGGAACGTCATGGGACTTTCAGTACAGGTATAATGACAATGACAATACACAATATGGACCGAGGCAGGGTATGAATTCATACATTGCGGGACCGGACATTGCGTTAATTTGTAACCCTCATGAATATGAGAGGGGTGGTGGACTCGTGCGCAGAGAGCGGCCAACTCCTGAGCAGTGGTACCCGGGCGAGATGCTAGGGAGGTTGCCCTATCCCAACTCCCCATGCATAAAGAATGAGGTTGGTGACAGTCTGGATGTCTCTTACACAGATGCCAGGTAATAACTTTATTGACATGCACAAATACACAGAAACACTTTACATTACAGTGCCCTTATAATGGTGTAATTAACCTACATTTGTAAATTCAGTGTAACAAAAGCAATCTGTCACCTGTCACATGTTACAATGTTATGGGCTGCATAATTCTTAATTCCCTCTTCCAACAGACTATCACAATGTACTATAATAGGGTGGCTACTGTTATATTGATAATATGTATTTGATGAAAAAAATCAACTACCCCATTGCCAAATGGTAATATTGCAAATGATATAGTGTTGTGTTTATTTTATTATCTTTAATAAATGTAGCACTCTCAGTATTACTCTCTGCGGTGGTTACTGCAGTAGTAACATAGAATGAGAATGAATTCTGCATAGGTTAGGCCACTATTGATCCTGAAAAGGATAGCCGCGAATAGTGTTGAAGGAACAGAAAAAACACCACATTTTAACAGTTCAGATTTGTACATCGTAGAGGAATTGCAAAGTTGCACCTCCATATCATTGTCATTACAGCAAATAAAGGTGTTATAAGCCTACTTTGTAGACTACGTTAAGCATCTATAGTTCTAAGCTCTGAATAGTGTATATCCATAGTGCTTGTCTGTTTTTGCTTTTTTAAAGAAATAAGACCTTCTATGCTTCATTAGAACTTATTTTATTATTATGTTGTCTGTATAACTTTTTCCTATAATTTGATTGGACACAAAGCCACATGCCGCATGATTTACGTATCTGTTGTGTAGAGAGCCATGGAACATTTCTCAATCGCAAAATAATAAATGTGTTGTTGAATTGATTAACAATGCTTTTCATAGGCTACTTTGAAAATTAGCTGTTGTCCAACATAAATCCTGCTAGTGGAATGTGCAACTAATATCATGCAAAAAAGCAAGCATCATATTTGTAGTGTCTGTAATACACTGAGTACGGTCCTTGAGCAAATTTTGTTGTCTTTAATGTTTTACTCACAGTGATTTGGTGTTTGGTGTAGTAGGATGGATGGAATGACACAAAATAGAGCCCTTATTGGACCACACAGGGTATATGGTGTACATTATTTTCATTCAAAGGTAATCAAATCAATGTCTCAACCTTAAAGTGAACCTGTAATTTTTCAAGAACTTGTCATGTAGCCTACAGAATAAGAGAAAAACATTATATATACAGACTACACTCTTAGAAAAAAAGAGTTCCAAAAGAGTTCTTCAGCTGTCCCCATAGGAGAACCCTTTTTGTTCCAGGTATAATAACTCTTTTGGGTTCCATGCAGAACCCTCTGTGGAAAGGGTTATACATGGAACCCAAAAGGGTTCTTCAAAGGGTTCTCCCATGGGGACAACCAAATAACCCTTTTTGGTTCTAGATAGCATATTTTTTCCTAAGAGCAGGGTTCCCCAACTGGTAGACCCCCTGGCCAAATTTTTAGAACGTTTTCTGAGATTTTTTTCAAAAAATGCCAGCAAATCAGCTCCAAGTGCTTTTAATTTTGAAAATCTGGCCCAAAGTATTTCCACACATAATAGAGAGACACGTGATTGTATACAAGTGTAAGCAGGTGTGAAAGTATTATGTTTTAGTCAAATGTATCTATTTGGGCTTCTTGCTGTCAATTTGCAGTCTACAATTATTTGTAATTATGTTACAAATAATGACCAACCACTCAAGGAAAAATCAGCCCGCAGTTGACTCTAGTTGATGATCCCTGATGTACAGGCTCTGTGAAGATAGGCTTTTGAGGGGCTGTAACAATTCAATGAGCAGACTTTCTTATCTTACACACAAGACACTGCATACCCTAACACTGAGTGGAGGGAGAAGTTTGTTATCAGTCCAGTCACATTTTTTTACTCCAAAAATGGCTACTGATGATCTCAATTCCCATATATTCAGAACAAGAAATGCTATAAAATCTTGTTTACAGTATAAACCATTTACTAACATGATCATATGAGACGTGGGCCCCTTCATTTAAATTTAGTTACAAGAGATTTAGAAACAACATTCTTCCTTCCTGCCCATGAGAAAGCATTTTTGAATCTGAAACATGTTTGAATCTGTAGCTCAATTATTCCCAACCAGAAGACAAGGACTTAGACAATACGCATCTCTATAATATCTGTTACAGGGAGTAATATTTCTCCAACTCAGGATAATAGTGCATCACTGGTGCCCTTACCTGTTAATTCATTTTGCCCTGTAGTTTTGAATTTTGGTATTTGCATTTACAAGATGTTTCTAAGATATTGAAGTGGTATGGAATTTATATCAAACAGTTGCATGTATTGTAATGGGTAGCAATAACACTAGATTTGCATGTTTGTGTGTACGGTATTCCTCGTTTCCACATGGTCAGACGTCTTTACATTTAGCACTACTTTGATTCATGTCATGAGATAGAGATCTAGTTTTACATGAGTTAACTGGTGATCTACTTTACTGCCCGTTTGACAGCAACCCCACATTATTCATACACATGGCCATATTTTAGAATATCTTTGTCTGACTTGGAGAGCTCATCTATATACATTTTTAAATGGTCTGATAGGCCCACTATAACTGAGCCCTAGCTTGAGTTCCTATGTGAATTTGATTGTTTATTGAATTACCCCGTAGACAAAGTAATATTGTCTTTGTCAGAAAATGTTTCACATTGTGGCATTAACACTTACATTGTTCTGATCTGCAATATAACAGCAGCAACTACAATTATACCAAACATAGACCTATTACATCACATTGAGTGCTTTTAAGATTTGTATTTTAGTCAACATAAACAGTAACCCCTCTGGTGTGTTCACAGTCCTAGAAGTATCCTATAGCCAGTTTATAACTGTGAAGGGACATCCAGACCATGTCTTTTCAATTACACATGAGTGCTAATTGTTATAGCTTCCTCTATAGCCCTCAAACTCAACCCTGGACCTCGAAGCCAGTTCTACTGCATTCCCCTCTAATCATGGACTGATTTAGACCAAGGACACTAATTGTTTCCTTTAAATTAAGACCTAGACAACCAGGTGAGGTTGAATACCCCTGCTCTATAGGATGCTTTTATAAGCAATGTATTATCCAATGGTGTATTTTTTTTTACGGACTGGAACTATAACAAAGCATGTCTGATCAGGCTTCATCCAACTATGGAAGTAAATACAAACATCAGAGATAATTCACCAACCATGTGATGTTACGGTGTACTATGGATAAATGTTAAAATTGGTCAGTAATAATATATTATCAATAGAGAATATATACTGTGGCTCCAAAAACCTCAGCGCAGTGACCGAATGGATATGGAATGTGGAAGAACAAGATAGGCCTCTAAAAGGCTTGTTAGACAAAGGGTCAATTAAGTTGTCAATTTCTGTTGCAGCAATTATGCTCTGTTTGGTGTGAAAATAGATTTTTGTCTTACTAAGCAGTCACTGGCACCTAACACTTATTTTTGGACTGTTCCTTACCTTTAGCTGTCATCACCATGTCATGAGAGGGATATTTGCATTTTTTAAACTATTAATGGAGATGATGTTCTATCGTTTCCACATTATAGCAGCCGGACGGATTTCCACCCAACATCACACAGGCAGTATAGTTCTTTACACTGTACGTTTCAGTTTAAAAAAACAACAACTATTAGTTACCACCACATTGAGCATATTTACTTATCATTTCAGGGTGATGGTTTGAGTTTGTAGTTACATTGAAAAAAACAACAATAAAACTTATATTACTGCATTCGCTATTCAAAACTATATAAAATTTGCTTTAAAACTAACTCTATCCATGAAATGCTGGTGTTTTTAATGAGTTTTCTCTAGAGTATGTCAACTGCGATGCTGTTAGTGCATTCAGTGCATATTGTTTGCTCAGTACTGTTACTATATGTGTGTGTTTATTCCACCATCACTCCCAAACAGTGTAGGATTAATAATCCATGTGGTATTTCATCAGAATTGTCTGGCTGTAAAGTTTAATCATCTTTACCAGAGGTGGCTCACTCCTTCCACCACTCCCTCTCTCGGATCACTCTCACTCCCCACTGGACTAAGAGTGGGCTTCATGCTTCAGATCCCTCTTGTCCTATTTGATGTCGCTTCCTTGGCCCCATGGCTCATTATGGCATTGTTTTTATACACTCACAACACAAGCAGGTGGGAGCCTGCAATGCACTGGGCTTTATGACTGGGAAAGGTTGTTTTGAATTTGTTTCGTCATTTGAGGTGTGTGTGTGTATGGGGGGGACACTTTTTGAGGACAAAGGGCTGGATGCACTAATGGTCAGTACTCCACTGCTGATCTGATCCACTCACTAAATGAGACAGTGAATTTACCTGAGATTCTAAATTACTTTCCAAATTGCACCTCAAGCGTGAAAGTGCTGTGCTATTGACAATTCGCATGTCAAAGTCACACACCACCTGCAGTGTAAAATATTATGTGGATTCCAAGGTCTAAAATGTCTAAGTGCTATTTGCTTCAGTTTTTGAACTTACAAACCATATGGCTATTAGCTCCAATTGGCTTATGGGCAGCATTCTTGATATCAGCCTCCTGTTATATCAAATTCAGAATAGCTTATTTTGCTCATGCGGAGTAGTCATTCACCTAGGCGACATTTATGTTGAATGTGAATTTCATTTCAAACTGGTTAGATGGGGTGGGTAGGGAAGAACCGGGATACAAATTGTACTTAGTTATTTTCCTAATTACTCAGAGATCAATTAAAAAATAAATAAATCGTTATTTAACCTTTATTTAACTAGGGAAGTCAGTTAAGAACAAATTCTTTATTTACAATGACGGCCTACCCTGGCCAAACCTGGACGATACTGGGCCAATTGTGCGCCGCCCAATGGGACTCCCAATCACGGCCGGATGTGATACAGCCTTAGACCGCTGCACCACTCGGGGGCCCAATAGAGCTAGAGACACCGTATTTTATTACAAATAACATATATATGTCATATTCCATTAGCAACTGTAATTACTTTTCTAGGGTAAATTAGTTTAAATTAAATAGACAGAGAACAGAACTACCGCAATGTCAATTTTGTACCTGCCGGTGGGAGTAAAATAGCCTTGGGACAGAAATAACATTTGGCGAGAAGTGCACAAAAGTCTTATCTTCATGTTTCTGGTTTGTTATGGTCTTTACTTTCAACAAATGTACTATCAGCCATCATTTCATGTTGGTGCCGATTTGAATAATTAATGCTGTAGGTTAGAAATGTATGAAAATGATCCATCAACAATGCTGCACAATGCTGCACAACCACAATATTTTGCCTTACAATATTAATCAGACTAAAATTGATCACATAATAGCTACATTAACCATAATTTTCTCATCTCACTTTAATGGGAATGTAGTAGGATATGTTTTTCACCATTTTCAATGACTGTTCATGCTTAGATCTACCAATCAGGTGCACTCCAGCTATCCTTGTCATGCACACTCCTCGTGTCTTGATAGAATAAACGTCTTTATTCTCTTTACAAACGGCAAACATATCATGCTTATCACATTTCCATGGCTTGACATAAGGTAATTGACCCCCAGAATCATAAAGATATATATTTTAACCACTAAACTGTCGATAAAAGCTTATGTGAGAAGCTGAGCCATCAAGTGAATTGATTAAGGCATAATTCTAATGATGTCATATACAATTTTCAAACATTCAGTCAGTCAGTCAGTTAATGTTTTGTTAACATAATAAAAGCAATATGAACTAGAGGAGACAATGGCCTGTGCTTGAATGTTTATTTTATTTGATTCCAAGTCATTAGTTTACAGTATGTTAGTTTCTTCCCAACCGTCTCCCCTGTAGCTTCTCCCAGGCTAACACCCAAGACTTGAAGCCTATGCTGTCATTTAGTCACTAGATGGGTTAAGAAAATGACATATGTTTGGAACCTTAAATAACTAAACACAACTCTACAACCAAAAAACACTTTCTGGTCCGTTTTTTTAACTTACATCGCTCATAACCACATTTTGTTGATGACTCATTGAAACACCATGAAACATGGTGGGACTAGGCTGTTTCTTTGCAGTGAGCTCATCCTCCACATTAGGAACGTGCTGACTTGACTACATCATTCTAGCTTCTGTGTTATCTGAGAAAATGGGCGTGTTACTTTCGCCACGTGTTACTTTCGTCCCGACTCTCCCTGACAAAGGACATCCGCATTGATTCAGTAGAATTCTGTGGTTACAAGTCTTTGACAGTGAGGCTGAACGGTAATTTCAGAGGAGTAAGATTCTTTCCAATATAAAATGACATACTTTTTTAATCCTTGATGATTTTATCAATACAATTTATAAGTGGAGATGTTTTGCCTAATAGAGTTTTATGAATAGTCAAAATGGTCAGAACCAGTCTGAAATACAATTATTCAGCTTTTCTGATAATTTCTGTTTACCCCTGCCTTGCCATGCCTGCCCTATACATTCACAGGAATACTCCATGTTGACATCCACAGGATATGCCATCAACATATGAATGTCTTGCAGTATTGCCACCTATCCTAAATGCACTTCTCATTTTGGAATTCCAAGAATTCTAACTATTTCCCTGAAATGTTTATTGCAAAAGTGGATAATGCCAACAACAACAAAAAATTCGGAGGTCTTTGCTGATTTCTTTTGATTTTCCCATGTCAAGCAAAGAGGCAGTGAGTTTGAAGGTAGGCCTTGAAATACATCCACAGGTACACCTCCAATTAACTCAAATTATGTCAATTAGCCTCTCAGAAGGTTCTAAAGCCATCATTTTCTGGAATTTTCCAAGCTGTTTAAAGGCACAGTCAACTTAGTGCATGTAATCTTCTGACCCACTGGAATTGTAATACAGTGGAAAATAAGTGAAATAATCCTTCTGTAAACAATTGTTGGAAAAATGACTTGTGCCATGCACAAAGTAGATGTCCTAACCGTCTTTCCAAAACTATAGTTTGTTAACAAGAAATTTGTGGAGTGGTTGAAAAGCGAGTTTTAATGACTCCAACCTAAGTGTATGTAACCTTCCGACTTCAACTGTATATAATCATGTCAAATTAAATATTAAGCCACTGATAGCTGTTCAGAGGTAACTATGACAAAACTGAGCCTTGTGCTTTATTCCCTTACAGCTGGCCTCTCTTGCTCTAGATTCTGACCGAGAGTCAGTGGGCATTTAGCATACTGAAGATACTGTAGAGATGACTGTTTTGGTGATTGGTTATAAGCTTTGTCCTTGCCTTTTTTATATAGAGCCTTGACATCTTACATTATGTGTTTTTGAATTATAGTTATGTCTGTACACACTGTCCAATCTCTTCCTGTGCTCACGGCTGCAGTAGAGCACCCCTCTTTCCCCCCTGGCCCTGGCACTGCTGTTCTCACCTTTCCCACACTCTCTCATCATCACCCTCTGTCCAGCTCTTATGGGAGATCAGACAAATTCTGATCTCACTTAGAAACTGTGAATCTGAGGGAGAAAAGTGAAAATTATTCAATAAATCTGGATCTGTTAATAAAATACAATTTTGGTTAAATGCATTTGAATTAAATCAGCATCCCTTTTGATTTAAACAAAACTTTAATTTAAGAAGTGGTCAGAAAGGGAATGTTTGGACCTGAATGCCCAAACATTCAGGAGATAAAGATGCTCAAAGTTGAGCCATTTTGCATACTTTACCATACCATGAGACATCCATGTCTTCATCCCTGGAAAATAAGTTTGATATAATTTAAAAGCTCACACACAGTGTTGTCAATCAATTGTATTATTTAAAAAAAATATATACAGTGGGGAGAACAAGTATTTGATACACTGCCGATTTTGCAGGTTTTCCTACTTACAAAGCATGTAGAGGTCTGTAATTTTTATCATAGGTACACTTCAACTGTGAGAGACGGAATCTAAAACAAAAATCCAGAAACTCACATTGTATGATTTTTAAATAATTAATTTGCATTTTATTGCATGACATAAGTATTTGATCACCTACCAACCAGTAAGAATTCCGGCTCTCACAGACCTGTTAGTTTTTCTTTAAGAAGCCCTCCTGTTCTCCACTCATTACCTGTATTAACTGCACCTGTTTGAACTCGTTACCTGTATAAAAGACACCTGTCCACACACTCAATCAAACAGATTCCAACCTCTCCACAATGGCCAAGACCAGAGAGCTGTGTAAGGACATCAGGGATAAAATTGTAGACCTGCACAAGGCTGGGATGGGCTACAGGACAATAGGCAAGCAGCTTGGTGAGAAGGAAACAACTGTTGGCGCAATTATTAGAAAATGGAAGAAGTTCAAGATGACGGTCAATCACCCTCGGTCTGGGGCTCCATGCAAGATTTCACCTCGTGGGGCATCAATGATCATGAGGAAGGTGAGGGATCAGCCCAGAACTACACGGCAGGACCTGGTCAATGACCTGAAGAGAGCTGGGACCACAGTCTCAAAGAAAACCATTAGTAACACACTACGCCGTCATGGATTAAAATCCTGCAGCGCACGCAAGGTCCCCCTGCTTAAGCCAGTGCATGTCCAGGCCTGTCTGAAGTTTGCCAATGACCATCTGGATGATCCAGAGGAGGAATGGGAGAAGGTCATGTGGTCTGATGAGACAAAAATAGAGCTTTTTGGTCTAACTCCACTCGCCGTGTTTGGAGGAAGAAGAAGTATGAGTACAACCCCAAGAACACCATCCCAACCGTGAAGCATGGAGGTGGAAACATCATTCTTTGGGGATGCTTTTCTGCAAAGGGGACAGGACGACTGCACCGTATTGAGGGGAGGATGGATGGGGCCATGTATCGCGAGATCTTGGCCAACAACCTCCTTCCCTCAGTAAGAGCATTGAAGATGGGTCGTGGCTGGGTCTTCCAGCATGACAACGACACGAAGCACACAGCCATGGCAACTAAGGAGTGGCTCCGTAAGAAGCATCTCAAGGTCCTGGAGTGGCCTAGCCAGTCTCCAGACCTGAACCCAATAGAAAATCTTTGGAGGGAGCTGAAACTCCGTATTGCCCAGCGACAGCCCCGAAACCTGAAGGATCTGGAGAAGATCTGTAGGGAGGAGTGGGCCAAAATCCCTGCTGCAGTGTGTGCAAACCTAGTCAAGAACTACAGGAAACGTATGATCTCTGTAATTGCAAACAAAGGTTTCTGTACCAAATATTAAGTTCTGCTTTTCTGATGTATCAAATACTTATGTCATGCAATAAAATGCAAATTAATTACTTAAAAATCATACAATGTGATTTTCTGGATTTTTGTTTTAGATTCCGTCTCTCACAGTTGAAGTGTACCTATGATAAAAATTACAGACCTCTACATGCTTTGTAAGTAGGAAAACCTGCAAAATCGGCAGTGTATCAAATACTTGTTCTCCCCAGTGTATATAAAGGAATACAAATTGTAATTTACAAACCTTTAACATAAATGATCGAAAACACGTAAACTATGATTTTTTTTCTTCTCCATATTTGCATATGTTGTATCTTACACTCTATTTCACATCATCTGAGGTTTTGTGTTGTGCCCACCATCGGTTAAGACACGACATGCTCTTGAATACAGATTGGGTGTCATTTCAATCATAGAAATATAATTCATAGAATGGACCTATCTCTTCAGACCATTGCAATGTAGCTGGTACACTATTGACATTTAAATTTAATTGACATTTTAACAACTAATTAATTACTATACCACAGATCCACCCGTTGTATGTCAACTTAAATGGTCAAGTTTATTCTATTATCTATATTGCTATGATTTAAATAGGTTTCCTATGTATTGACAATAACATTTAAAACAACAGATATACCCATTCAAGTCAACATTCTCTGATGTGTGGACCTCCAACCATCTTTGTGGTATCATTTGAAAGTTGACATTTTATTTGTATTCCCCATTTTAGTACATTTATCAGCCAAAACATAGCACCCACCTTGTATTCAAGAGCATGTTATGTCAAAACCGATGGCAGGCACAACACAAAAACCTTAGATGATGTAAAATAGGGTCTAAGCTACAACATATGTGAATATGAATTTTACACTTTTCTAGATAATTGAATTGTTAAAATGTCATTTTTTAAATAAAATAAATACAATTCTCTAGAAATTATCTTATAGTTTGACAACCCTGTTTCTAAGCTTTTTAATTATATCAGTCTCAACCGTTTATCCTTTCCAGTGATGAAGACATGGATGTTTCATGGTATGGTGGGGTATGCAAAATGGGTCAACTTTGAAGACCTTTATCTCTTTAATGTTTTGGCATTCAGGTCCAAAAAGTCACTTTCTGGGCACTTCTACAATGGAAAAGTTTGTGGTCATATGCACATCCTTAAAAAACATAGGTGCTGGGCTAATAAAGAATAATAGTAAATAACAAGAAGGCCTGCACACTCTTTAAGCTCCCAATTCATCACTTTATTGCCTATGTTTCGATTTGAAACTAATCTTCGCCAGGTCAAACAAAAAGAACTGAAGAAGATCGGTTTCGGATCGAAACATAGTCAATAAAGCAGTGAATTGGGAGCTTAAAGAGTGTGCGGGCCTTCTTGTTCTTTACTACACCTCTACAATGGGCAAATATGTATGGAAGGTTTCGTTCAAGTCAAAAGCGGTGATTCAATTCAAATGGATTTACCCTTTTCACTATTTCTATAGAACCACACGAATAGCTGATGCACTTGATGGTAGTAGTATTGCACCTGAGGCCTCAATGTGAGGAGTCCTATAGAATGCCAGCCAGAGGCAATCACGTTTCATTTTGATCATGGACTATAGTCCAGATCGGGTGTCAGCTTCTGTGTGAGGTATTGGTCATTTTGCCCCTTCTAAGTCAGTGGCTTATAGCTAACCATGTTTATTTTTAGCAGAAGATCAATGTGCTTATGTGACGTGCCTTGCATAATGTTAATTTCATCAGAGCAATTGCTCTGTGTTTTTCAATTATCATATGGACAATGAAGCTCTGCAATTATACTATGATAGTTTTGATGAATTTGAATATTTTAGACAAGTCCACTAGTCCATTCTCAATGGGTTAACCCCTATAGAAAAAAATACAGGCCTCAAGCATTAGGTTCATGGTCACTTCATGGTCCTGTATGGCTCAGTTGGTAGAAAATTGCACTTGCACTGCCAGGGTTGTGGGTATGATTCCCGGGCCCACCCATATGTAAAATGTATGCACGCATGACTGACTGACTGTAAGTCACTTTGGATAAAAGTGTTTGCTAAATAGCATATATTATATAACTTTTGTTAAAATGGCAGGAAACGGCTTATCAGAGTGTATATAGTGGCAATAGAGAGAGGTAGAAGATAATAGGAACGCATATACTTATTGAATGATGCTGTTGACTAATTCTGTACTGTTTGTGTACATGTTTTTGTTGTTTTCTAAAAGCCTTTACTATATTCCTAAAGGTTTGAGGGTGGCAGCGACCACATGTACCCCATGGAGTTCTTCTTCCCGCCCCAGAGGACCTGTCTGATCTGTGCAGAAGAGGCATCTGGCTGCCATTATGGAGCACTCACCTGTGGCAGCTGCAAAGTGTTCTTCAAGAGAGCCGCAGAAGGTAAGACTTGATGAAGTGTAATGTGTTAAATGTAATGAAGTAATATGCCGTTGCACCTCTCCACACAGAAGACAGAGCAGAGCATTAATGGTGGAAATGGGATCCATATGTCAGAGCCACCTCTCATGCTTTTTGGAAATAATGTCTTTATGTATTACACTGAACAAAAACATACAGTGCATTCAGAAAGTATTCAGATCCCTTGACTTTTTTCACATTTTGATACGTTACAGCCTTATTCTAAAGTTTATTTTTTTTAAATAAAAAAATCATCAATCTACACACAATACCCCATAATGACAAAGCAAAAACAGGTTTAGAATTTTTTGCAAATTTTTAACATATATACTGTATATATATATAAAAAAACTTAATTACATAAGTATTTAAACTCTTTGATATGAGACTCGAAATTGAGCTCAGGTACATCCTGCATTTGACAGTGCATGTCAGAGGAAAAACCAAGCCATGAGGTCGAAAGAATTGTCCGTAGAGCTCAGAGACAGGATTTTTGTCAAGGCACAGATCTGGAGAAGGGTATCAAAACATTTCTGTGACATTGAAGGTCCCCAAGAACACAGTGGCCTCTGTCATTCTTAAAAGGAAGACGTTTGGAACCACCAAGACTCTTCCTAGAGCTGGCCGCCTGGCCAAACTGAGCAATCAGGGGAGAAGGGCCTTGGTCAGGTAGGTGACCAAGAACCCGATGGTCACTCTGAAAGAGCTCCAGAGTTCCTCTGTGGTGATGGGAGAAACTTTCAGAAGGACAACCATCTCTGCAGCACTCCACCAATAAGGTCTTTATGGTAGGGTGGCCAGACTTAAGCCACTCCTCAGTAAAAGGCACATGACAGCCCGCTTGGAGTTTGCCAAAAGGCACCTAATGGACTCTCAGACCATGAGAAACAAGATTCTCTGGTGTGATGAAACCAAGATTGAACTCGTTGGCCTGAATGTCAAGCGTCACGTCTGGAGGAAACCTGGCACCATCCCTACAGTGAAGCATGGTGGTGGCAGCATCATGCTGTGGGGATGTTTATCAGCGGCAGGGACTTTGAGACTAGTCAGGATCGAGGGAAAGATGAACAGAGCAAAGTGCAGAGAGATCCTTGATGAAAACCTGCTCCAGAGCGCTCAGGACCTCAGACTGGGGTGAAGGTTCACCTTCCAACAGGACAACGACCTTAAGCACACAGCCAATACAATGCAGGAGTGGCTTCGGGACAAGTCTCTGAATGTCTTTGAGTGGCCCAGCCAGAGCCCAGACTTGAACCTGATCAGAGAGACCTGAAAATAGCTGTGCAGCGACACTCCCCATCCAACCTGACAGAGCTTGAGAGGATCTGCAGAGAAGAATTGGAGAAACTTTCCAAATACAGGTGTGCCAAGCTTGCAGCATCATATCCAAGAAAACCAGAGGCTGTAATCGCTGCCAAAGGTGTTTCAACAAAGTACTGAGTAAAGGGTCTGAATACTTATGTAAATATAATATTTCAGTAAAAAAAAAAAAATCATACAAATAATGTCTAAAAACCTGTTTTTGCTTCTTCATTATGGGGTATTGTGTGTAGATTGATGAGGGGAAAAAAAGATTGAATCAATTTTAGAATAAGGCTATAACGTAACAAAATGTGGGAAAAGTCCAGGTGTCTGAATACTGTAAATGCAATATGAAACAATTTCAGCAATTTTACTGAGTTACAGTTCATATAAGGAAATCAATGAATTGAAATAAATAATTTGGCCCTAATCTATGGATTTCACATTACTGGGCAGGGGTGCAGCCATGAGTGGGCCTGGGTGGTCATAGGCCCACCCACTTGGGAGCCAGGCCCACCCACAGGGGGGCCAGGCCCAGCCAATTAGACTCCGTTTTTCCCCATAAGGGCTTTATTACAGCCAGAAATACTCCTCAGTTTCATCAGCTGTTCAGGTGGCTGGTCTCAGACGATCCGGTAGGTGAAGAAGCTGGATGTTGCAGTCCTGTGCTGGTGTGGTTACATGTGGTCTGCGGTTGGACGTACTGCCAAATTCTCTAAAACAACGCTGGAGGCGGCTTATGGTAGAGGAATTAACATTAAATTATCTAACAACAGCTCTGGTGGACATTCCTGCAGTCAGTATGCCAATTGTATGCTCCCTAAAAACTTGAGACGTCTGTGGCATTGTGTTGAGTGACAAAACTGCACATTTTAGATTGGCCTTTTATTGTCCCTAGGACAAGGTCCACCTCTGTAATGATCATGCTGTTTAATCAGCTTATTGATATGCCACATCTGTCAGGTGGATAGATTTACTTGGCAAAGGAGAAATGCTCACTAACAGGAATGTAAACAAATTTGTGCACCAAATTTGAGAGGAATAAGCTTTTTGTGCGTGTGGAACATTTCTGGGATCTTTTCTTTCAGCTCATGAAACTTGAGACCAACACTTTTACATGTTGCGTTTATATTTTTGTTCAGTATAGATGTAAATCATGTCATAAGGAAAACTGTTAAATGTATTTCAACGGAAAATTCTCATGGTCCATAGTATGGTTGATTTGGAATATGTCAACAGAAATCTATGTAATTTTTTACAAAACTGCCTAAAGTTACATTCATCCTAGCCTACCCCTCTGGGAAATCAGATTTAAACACAAACATTCTGAGCTACCAAGGCAAGTTAATCAGGCTTTTACTGACAATTATATCTAATCCATTACTATTTCAGTACAATGGCAGTTTTGGATGCAAAATATTTTTGGATGCAATATGGTTTCTCTTTAATTGACAATGCTCTGCCATAAAAATAACAGAAAACACCAGCTAAAATGCTGCCTTCCTGCTCCTAGGTATTCATTTGTTTTGTTCAGTATTTTCCTTTCTTAATTGAACTGTGAGTGCATAACTGCCATCAAACCATGCCATGTAAAATTATAGATTTGATTATTTCAATGTGCTACTTATAGAGCATGTCAATGTACTCTTCAACAAAAGTGTGTACACTGAGGAGATTTTATAGTCTAAGCTCCTGCTTTTTATGATCATCACACTGGACATGATAAGCAAGAGAGCAAAATGTATAACTGTTCCGGCTGTAATCATTCATGATGTAACTAACAACCATGTTACAACTTACAACCATGACGTACGTACCTTTCTTAATCATTCAAAGTAGAATTCCGTATTCTAATGCTTATCTTTGTTTGCATCTTTGTTAGGGAAACAGAAATACCTGTGTGCCAGCAGAAATGACTGCACCATCGATAAGCTGAGGAGGAAGAACTGCCCATCATGTCGCCTGAGGAGGTGTTTTGAAGCTGGGATGACCCTCGGAAGTAAATACAACTATTATGTCAATTTCTTAAGTCAATGAGAAATAATTAAAGTACTTAGCCATCCATCCACCCACCCACTGATCGATAATCATGGACAAAAGTTTGTGAATGTACAGTTGCATACACTCACCAGCCAGTTTATTAGGTACACCACCCCGTTCACGAAAACATATCGCTCCTACAGACAGTGAGTCACATGGCTGTGGGTTGCTATATAAAAAAGGCAGACAGGCATTGAAGCATTCAGTTACTGTTCAATTGAATGTTAGAATGGGCAAAATAATTATCGGCGGTGCCGGGGGCGCCGGATCCAGTATCTTAGAAACAGCCGCCCTCCTAGGCTTTTCACGCCCGACAGTGTCTAGGGTTTACCGAGAACGGTGCGACAAACAAAAACATTCAGTCAGCGAAAACAGCTTGTTGATGAGAGAAGTCAAAGGAGAATAGCAAGAATCGTGCAAGATAACAGGCGGGCTACAAACAGACAAATAATGGCGCAGTACAACAGTGGTGTGCAGAACAGCATCTCGGAACACACAACTCGTCGATCCTTGTCACGGATGGGCTATTGCAGCAGACAACCACACCGGGTTCCTCTCATATCAGCTAAAAACAAGAAGAAGCGGCTCCAATGCTAGACAATTGAGGAGTGGAAAAACATCGACTTGAACATTACAGCGAGTTCAGTTTACTTGTGTGGCCTGCACAGTCCCCAGACCTCAACCCAATAGCATAGCTGCGGGAAGTAGGAGTGCTGAGGGAACTGAAAAAATACAATAAAAATAGTGCACTTGGCCTTTATTATTCCCCACAGCGCCCCCACCCAGCGGCCATGCCCAATAGAGTATCTTTGGGATGAGATGGAACGGGCTGTTCGCAGCATGAATGTACCACTGTCCAATCTACAGCAACTGTGTGATGCCATCGCATCAGCATGGAACAACATTCCTGTGGAATGTTTCCGACACCTTGTAAAATGTCTCCAATAATTCAAGCGGTTCTGGAGGCAAAGGGTGTCCGACCCGGTACTAGATGGCTCTACCTAATAAACTGTCCAGTGAGTGAATATGGGCCATTCTACAGAAGTGGTGCAAATTGGGGGTTGAAAAAAAAGCTCATTTGTATCCTATTTTTCCCCAAACTTTCAGCACATGTCTTCCAACATACAGTGCCTTCAGAAAGTATTCACACCCCTGACTTTTTCTACATTTTGTTATGTTATAGCCTGAATTTAAAATGGATTAAATTGAGATTTTTGTCTCTGGCCTACACACAATACACCATAATGTCAAAGTGGAATAACTTATTATTATTTTTAACAAATTCATAAAAAAAGAAAAGCTGAAATGTTTTGAGTCAATAAGTACCCGAGTATTCATTTGTTATGGCAAGCCTAAATAAGTTCAGGAGTAAGAATTTGCTTAACAAGTCACATAATAAGTGGCATGGACTCACTTTGTGTGCAATAGTACATTTTAACATGATTTTTTCATCTCTGTACCCCACAAATACAATTATCTGTAAGGTCCCTCAGTCGAGCAGTACATTTCAAACACAGATACATCCACAAACTCCAGGGAGGTTTTCCAATGCTTCGCAAAGAAGGGCACCAATGGGTACAAATAAAAAAAGCCGACATTGAATATCCCTTTGAGCATGGTGAAGCTTTTAATTACACTATGGATGGTGTATCAATACACCCAGTCACTACAAAGGTACAGGCGTCCTTCTTCACTCAGTTGACAGAGAGGATGCAAACTGCTCAGGGACTTCACCATTAGGCCAATGGTGACTATAAAACAGTTACAGAGTTTAATGGCTGTGATAGGAGAAAACTGAGGATAGATCAACAACATTGTAGTTATAGTACTCCACAATACTAACCAAATTTACAGAGTGAAAAGAAGGAAGCCTGTACAGAATACAAATATTGCAAAACATGCATTCTGTTTGCAACAAGGCACTAAAGTAATACTGCACAAAAAATGTGGCAAAGCAATTAAAGTTTTGTCCTGAATACAAAGTGTTATGTTTGGGGCAAATCCAATACAACACCTTACTGTGTACCACTCTCCATATTTTCAAGCATAGTGGTGGTTGCATCATGTTATGAGTGTGCTTGTAATCGTTAAGGACTGGGGAGTTTTTCAGGATAAAAAATAAACGGATTGGAGCTAAGCACAGGCAAAAAAGCAGAGGAAAACCTGGTTCAGTCTACTTTCCACCAGACACTGGGAGATGACTCTACCTTTCAGCATATTTTAAATATTTACCTGAATTCCTTACTACTCCACAAAATGTGTGCCTACCGAAACATAGTAAAAAATGTTGCAATAAAGGGAGAACCAGTTTTGATTAACCTTCTATTACAGATACTTTTTTGAAATTTAATTTTCATACAAAATTAACAAAATAGTAAAAACATTTCTTTTTACCTGATTTTCAAAACCTAGAGAAATATAATCTCTCTTGTTCTCTGTAAAATGTTTAATGTTGATTGTATGAATCTGAAACTTGTTTATTGATTGAATTAGTTATGCATCTAATTAATTATATTGTTAGATGTTAAAATTATTCCTGGCAAAATAAGAGGTGTTCCGGTATGAAGTGTCAATCATATAAATACATTGAGGACTCTAGATGGATGTAACTTGTTTTAGTATAGACATTGCCAAGAACAAGACCACTAGATCAAGAGTCCGTGGGCCCTTTCTTCAATTGTAAGATACTCAAGTAGAGTAAACTTGAGTACAGTACAGTAGAGTAGAGCACAGGGTACAGTAGAGCACAGTACATTAGAGTGCAGGAGAGCACAGTACATTAGAGTACAGTAGAGTAGGGTACAGTACAATATAGTACAGCACAATAAAATACAGTAGAGTACAGTGAATTACAGTACAGTATAACACATTATAGACATCCAAGTTTTGGCCAAATAGATGTCAAGTTTGGGCTCTTGAAGGGTTGGAGCCCTCCTGCTGACTAAGCATCTCAATATTCTACACTTTTTCTTGAAGCGTGCATTTGTCGACTACCCACATGGTGATCCTCTGTAGCTCAGTTGGTAGAGCATGGTGAATGTGACTTTATAATGGAGATGGCCTTAATGATGCTGCCCATGCTGTCACAGACTCCATAATGGCACAGATACAAAGAGGAGATCTCTGTATATCTCTATGGTTTCATTATAGTTTCGGTTGTGGCCGTTTTGGTTTGGACAATTTTTACATATATTTTACTTTAAACTGCAAATTAAAACGGCAAAAAACAACGATTTTCCATCAATAGAATCAATGTAGGGACATAGGCGGCGCGTGAGTTTCAAGTTTGGGGAAGCTAATTTTCACCATAAAAATTCACCTTTCTAATAACGCATTCCATGCATCATCACATTTGTAGACTTATGTAAGATAGCCTACTATTCGTAATGTGATGAGTAGATTGGATACTCATTTAGGCTAATAATATAACTCAATCACTGTTCACAAAAAAGATTGTTCAATGCATGGCGTATAGCGTAGAGTAGGCCTAAGCTATATGCTAGCCTATATCAGACACGCTTCTTCGTTCTTTGCACGGGAAAAATGTGCTCTTCGCTGGTGCCAATAAGATAGGCTATACTGTTGTTCACACAATTAAGTTGAGAATTTTGATAACTAAAAGCCAGATTAGAGTATTTTCATTGTATTCTCTTTACAGCAATAGCCATTTGCTTTCCAAACTATGTCTTCCCGTGATTGTGTTTTTAAATATTGTGTAATGCCTGGCTGGGCCTCTACTTTTCACTGACAGTCGCAACTCAACAATAATCTATTTGTTATTTGCCGTGTAAGTTGCACAAATTGGTTGCGCTGCCCTTCCTTCCAGCTGTAGGCAATGCAATTTAATAAAAAAAATTGAAAAGAAGCTAATGATCCTCTGAGGCCAAATCATGCTTTAGTAGTCTATTTTGATAGATTTTATGTCTGTATAGACAGGAGTAGGCTAATTAGGCTATATATTTTTTGTCAATTTAATCAAATTTACTTTAGGGAAAGCTTCCCCTAGCCTTATGGATGAGCCGACCTATGTGTAGGGAGGTAACTTGATATCATGAGGGAATTGCTTAGACCACACTTACCGGTAGGACTAGTTATCTCACGAGCTCTGGCAGAGAAGTAGCCTATATGACCTCTTTAAAAGTATCCGAAACGTACAGTTAAACTATCCATCACCAATAAATGAAGGCTCTTCAGAGATAATAGGCTGGTTTATGCTGAGATCAACATGCTTTTATTAACCTACTATAATCTCCTACAAAACTTTTGTGATAGGCCTTCAATTAAAACCCTAGACCCACTCCAATTCACATACCGCCCCAACAGATCCACAGATGACACAATCTCAATTGCACTCCACACTGCCCTTTTCCACCTGGAAAAAAGGAACACCTATGTGAGAATGCTGTTCATTGACTACAGCTCAGCGTTCAACACCATAGTGCCTACAAAGCTCATCACTAAGCTAAGGACCCAGGGACTAAACACCTCTCTCTGCAACTGGATCCTGGACTTCCTGACGGGATGCCCCCAGGTGGAAAGGCGAGACAACATCACATCTGCCACGCTGATCCTCATCACTGGGGCACCTCAGGGGTGTGTGCTTAGTGTCCTCCTGTACTCCCTCTTGTACTCCCTGTTGAAGTCGTTGCCGAGCATGACTCCAACACCATCATTAAGTTTGCTGACAACAGTGGTAGGCCTGATCACCGACAACGATGAGACAGCCTATGGGGAGAAGGTCAGAGACCTGGCAGTGTGGTGCCAGGACAACAACCTCTCTCTCAATGTGAGCAAGACAAAGGAGCTGATCGTGGACTATAGGAAAAGGAGGGCCGAACAGGCCCCCATTAACATCGACGGGACTGAAGTAGAGCGGGTCGAGAGTTTCAAGTTCCTTGTTGTCCACATCACCAACGAACTATCATGGTCCAAACACACCAAGACCGTCGTGAAGAGGGCAAGACTAAAACTGTTCCCCCTCAGGTGACTGAAAAGATTTGGCATGGGTCCCCAGATCGTCAAAAAGTTCTACAGATGCACCATCGAGAGCATCCTAACCGGTTGCATCACCGCCTGGTATGGCAACTGCTCGGCATCCGACCATAAGGTGCTACAGAGGGTAATGCCTACGGCCCAGTACATCACTGGGGCCAAGTTTCCTGACATACATGACCTATATACTAGGTGGTGTCAGAGGAAAGCCCCCAAAATTGTCAAAGACTCCAGTCGCCCAAGTCATAGACTGTTCTCTCTGCTACCGCATGGCAAGCGGTACCGGAACGCCAAGTGTTGGACCAAAAGGCTCCTTAATAAATTATCCTCTTGGAAATAGGGGGCGCCCTTTTCACTTCTGGATAAAATTGTGCCCAATTTAAACGGCCTCGTACTCTGTCCTAGATCATATGATATGCATATTATTATTACTATTGGATAGAAAACACTCTGAAGTTTCTAAAACTGTTTGAATTATATCTGTGAGTAAAACATAACTCATTTGGCAGGCAAACTTTCAAACAGGAAGTGAAAATTCTGAAATGGGTCTCTGTGAAAGGCTTCGCCTATTCAATTATCTTGTATTTATGGATCTGTATGCACTTCATACGCCTTCCACTAGATGTCAACAGGCAGTAGAACGTGGAATGAAGTGTCTAGCCTTCTCTGGGACCGGATGGGAGTCGTTGGAGTGAGAGGTCAGCCATATTGGCAGTATTTGGCTACGCACTTAGGGCTTGTCATACCTTGTCTGCAATGCGTTAGGTAGACACGAAGAAATGCTCCGTCTGGAACGTTATTGGATATATTTGTGAAAAACATCCTAAAGATGGATTCTCAACTGAGTTTGACCAGTTTATTCGACTTTTATTATCACTTTTTGAATTTTTCGTTCATGCGTAAAATCTTCATGGACATGTGAGCTACACATGCTAGCCAAAGTTGCTAATTCGACAGAAGAAATGGACATTCTAAAACAAAACAATGATTTATTGTGGAACTAGGATTCCTGGCACTGCATTCTGATGAAAGTTCATCAAAGGTAAGGGAATATTTATGATGTTATTTCGTATTTTTGTGGACTCTTTGGACTCCAACATGGCGGAGAATGGCTGAGCGCTGTCTCAGATTATTGCATGCTGGGCTTTGTACTAAAGTTATTTTTTTAAATCTAACACAGCGGTTGCATTAAGAACCAGTGTATCTTTAATTATATGTGCAACATGTATTTTTCAGCAAAGTTTATGATGAGTTTTTCTGTTACATTACGTGGCTGTCTAAAATTTCTCCGGACATTTTGGTGCCATTTGTGACCATGGCGGCAATGTAAAACCCCGATTTGTAGCTATAAATATGCACATTTTCGAACAAAACATAAATGTATTGTATAACATGATGTCATAAGACTGTCATCTGATGAAGTTGTTCAAAGGTTAGTGATTCATTTTATCTCTATTTGTGGGTTTTGTGAAAGCTATCTTTGCGGTGAAAAAATGTGGTGAGCTAACATAAATGCATGTTGTGTTTTCGCTGTAAAACATTAAAAAGATCGGACATGTTGGCTGGATTCACAAGATGTTTATCTTTCATTTGCTCTATTGGACTTGTGATTTCATGAAATTATATTATATGATATCCCTGTGGCGCTAGGCTAGGCTATGCTAGTCAGCGTTTCTGATGAGAATGATCCCGGATCCGGGATGGGTGGTCCGTAGAGGTTTCAGCTTCTACCCCCAAGCCATAAGACTGCTGAACAACTGAACTAATCAAATTGCCACCCGGACTATTCACTTTTACAAATGACCTCGACTAACCTGTACCCCCGCATATTGACTCGGAAAGCAGTACCCCCTGTATATACAGTTGAAGTCAGAAGTTTACATACACTTAGGTTGGAGTCATTAAAACTCGTTTTTCAACCACTTCACAAATTTCTTGTTAACAAACTATAGTTTTGGCAAGTCGGTTAGGACCGATCTACACTGCTCAAAAAAATAAAGGGAACACTTAAACAACACAATGTAACTCCAAGTCAATCACACTTCTGTGAAATCAAACTGTCCACTTAGGAAGCAACACTGATTGACAATACATTTCACATGCTGTTGTGCAAATGGAATAGACAAAAGGTGGAAATTATAGGCAATTAGCAAGACACCCCCAAAAAAGGAGTGATTCTGCAGGTGGTGACCACAGACCACTTCTCAGTTCCTATGCTTCCTGGATGATGTTTTGGTCACTTTTGAATGCTGGCGGTGCTCTCACTCTAGTGGTAGCATGAGACGGAGTCTACAACCCACACAAGTGGCTCAGGTAGTGCAGTTCATCCAGGATAGCACATCAATGCGAGCTGTGGCAAAAAGGTTTGCTGTGTCTGTCAGCGTAGTGTCCAGAGCATGGAGGCGCTACCAGGAGACAGGCCAGTACATCAGGAGACGTGGAGGAGGCCGTAGGAGGGCAACAACCCAGCAGCAGGACCGCTACCTCCGCCTTTGTGCAAGGAGGTGCACTGCCAGAGCCCTGCAAAATGACCTCCAGCAGGCCACAAATGTGCATGTGTCAGCATATGGTCTCACAAGGGGTCTGAGGATCTCATCTCGGTACCTAATGGCAGTCAGGCTACCTCTGGCGAGCACATGGAGGGCTGTGCGGCCCCACAAAGAAATGCCACCCCACACCATGACTGACCCATCGCCAAACCGGTCATGCTGGAGGATGTTGCAGGCAGCAGAACGTTCTCCACGGTGTCTCCAGACTCTGTCACGTCTGTCACATGTGCTCATGTGCTCAGTGTGAACCTGCTATCATCTGTGAAGAGCACAGGGCGCCAGTGGCGAATTTGCCAATCTTGGTGTTCTCTGGCAAATGCCAAATGTCCTGCATGGTGTTGGGCTGTAAGCACAACCCCCACCTGTGGACGTCGGGCCCTCATACCACCCTCATGGAGTCTGTTTCTGACCGTTTGAGCAGACACATGCACATTTGTGGCCTGCTGGAGGTCATTTTGCAGGGCGCTGGCAGTGCACCTCCTTGCACAAAGGCGGAGGTAGCGGTCCTGCTGCTGGGTTGTTGCCCTCCTACGGCCTCCTCCACGTCTCCTGATGTACTGGCCTGTCTCCTGGTAGCGCCTCCATGCTCTGGACACTACGCTGACAGACACAGCAAACCTTTTTACCACAGTTCGCATTGATGTGCCATCCTGGATGAACTGCACTACCTGAGCCACTTGTGTGGGTTGTAGACTCCGTCTCATGCTACCACTAGAGTGAGAGCACCGCCAGCATTCAAAAGTGACCAAAACATCAGCCAGGAAGCATAGGAACTGAGAAGTGGTCTGTGGTCACCACCTGCAGAATCACTCCTTTTTTGGGGGTGTCTTGCTAATTGCCTATAATTTCCACCTTTTGTCTATTCCATTTGCACAACAGCATGTGAAATTTATTGTCAATCAGTGTTGCTTCCTAAGTGGACAGTTTGATTTCACAGAAGTGTGATTGACTTGGAGTTACATTGTGTTGTTTAAGTGTTCCCTTTATTTTTTTGAGCAGTGTACTTTGTGCATGACACAATACATTTTTCCAACAATTGTTTACTGAGTTGAAATGTATTTGGCTAAGGTGTATGTAAACTTACAACTTCAACTGTAGCCTCGTTATTGTTATGTACAGTTGAAGTCGGAAGTTTACATACACCTTAGCCAAATACATTTAAACTCAGTTTTTCACAATTCCTGACGCTTTTTCAGTTCTGCCTACAAATGTTCTACAGGATTGAAGTCAGGGCTTTGTGATGGCCACTCCAATACCCTAACTTTGTTGTCCTTAAGCCATTTTGCCACAACTTTGGAAGTATGCTTGGGGTCATTGTCCATTTAAAAGACCCATTTGCGACCAAGCTTCCTTAACTTCCTGACTGATGTCTTGAGGTGTTGCTTCAATATATCCACATAATTTCCCTGCCTCATGAAGCCATCTATTTTGTGAAGTGCACCAGTCCCTCCTGCAGCAAAGCCCCCCCACAACATGATGCTTCCACCCCCGTGCTTCACGGTTGGGATGGTGTTCTTCGGCTTCCCCCTTTTTCCTCCAAACATAACGATGGTCATTATGACCAGAGGACATTTCTCCAAAAAGTATGCTCTTTGTCCCTATGTGCAGTTGCAAACCGTAGTCTGGCTATTTTTGGGCGGTTTTGGAGCAGTGGCTTCTTCCTTGCTGAGTGGCCTTTCAGGTTATGTCGATATAGGACTCGTTTTACTGTGGATATAGATACATTGTACCTGTTTCCTCCAGCATCGGCCATCGGAACCCATTTAATGAAGCTCCCAACGAACAGTTCTTGTGCTGACGTTGCTTCCAGAGGCAGTTTGGAACTCGGTAGTGAGTGTTGCAACCGAGGACAGATGACTTTTACACGCTACGGGCTTCAGCACTCGGCAGCTCCATTCTGTGAGCTTGTGGGGCCTACCACTTCGCGGCTGAGCCATTGTTGCTCCTAGACGTTTCCACTTCACAATAAGAGCACCTACAGTTGACCGGGGCAGCTCTAGCAGGGCAAACATTTTACAATCTGATTGTTGGAAAGGTGGTATCCTATGACGGTGCCACGTTGAACGGCACAGAGCTCTTCAGTAAGGACATTCTACTACCAATGTTTTGTCTATGGAGATTGCATGGCTGTGTGCTCGATTTTATACACTGTCAGCAATGGGTGTGGCTGAAATAGTTAAACCTTTTCTCAATAGGGGGGCGCCATTTCGACTTTGTAAAAAAACGTTCCCAAATTAAACTGCCTCGTACTCAATTCTTGCTCGTACAATATGCATATTATTATTACTATTGGATAGAAAACACTCTCTAGTTTCTAAAACCGTTTGAATTATATCTGTGAGTAAAACAGAACTCATTTTGCAGCAAACTTCCTGTCAGGAAGTGAGAAATCTGAAATCGGGCACTCTGTACCAGGGTCAGTTTATTAATTTGCATGTAATCTATGGGTCGACATGCACTGCATACGCCTTCCCCTAGATGTCAGTAAGCAGTGAGAATTGGAATGGGGTGTCTAGGTAGATCTGAGGCCGTACAAAAGCTCTTGGAACCGGGTGTGCAGTCTTTTCAACGTTCGTCATGGCGCAAGACAGACCTCAGGATTGCATTCTGAAAAGCTCTCGTTATAGGCGTTAGATATATCCGGCTCTGATTTTATTCGATATAGGTGTTAAAAACATCATAATGTAGTTATTTTAAACCGAGTTATATCAGTTTATATCAGTATATTGCGATTTTCGGTATTTTATTTGTGCTGCGTTATGGTGAGTTGGACACGTCTTCGCCACATGGCTAATGTTTGCTGCTAATTCCAAAGTTGAAGACGACAATCTACAACCGAGCAATGATTATTCTGGACAAAGGACAACTTGCACAAGATTCTGATGGAAGCTCATCAAATAGTAAGAACTATTTATGATGTTAATTCGTAATTCTGTTGAAAAATGTTAAACTATTATTCCGCCATTAATTTCGGTGCGGTCTCGCTTTAACGCACGCTGTATGTCGTAGTAACGTTAATTTTAAAAATCTAACACAGCGGTTGCATTAAGAACTAATGTATCTTTCATTTGCTGTCCAACCTGTATTTTTTAGTCAAGTTTATGATTAGTTATTGATTAGATTAGGTGCCTCTCCCAAGATTTCTCCCGACATTTTGTTTGCAGTTTGGCTACTATTGTCATTGTATAACCACGATTTGTGCCGCTAAATATACACATTTTCGAACAAACCATATATGTATTGTGTAATATGATGTTATAGGACTGTCATCTGATGAAGTTTTGAGAAGGTTAGTGAAAAATGTAATATCTTTTGCTGGTTTATTCGCTATCGCTAACGTGCATGAATCAATGCTGCTGTGTGGTTGGCTATTGTAGTAAGCTAATATAATGCTATATTGTGGTTTCGCTGTAAAACACTTAAAAAATCTGAAATATTGGCTGGATTCACAGGATGTTTGTCTTTCATTTGCTGTATGTTGTGTATTTTTCATAAATGTTTTATGATGAGTATTTAGGTAATTCACTTTGGTCTCTGTAGTTATTCTAGCTGCTTTGGTGAGATTTTGTGATGGTGGCTGCAATGTAAAACTATGATTTATACCTGAGATATGCACATTTTTCGAACAAAACATATGCTATACAATAAATATGTTATCAGACTGTCATCTGATGAAGTTGTTTCTTGGTTAGTGACTATTTATATCTTTTTTTGGTCGAATTTGTGATAGCTACCTATGCAGTAAAAAAATTGTGGGAATTGAGTCTTTTGCTATCGTGGTTAGCTAATAGAAATACATATTGTGTCTTCCCTGTAAAACATTTTAAAAATCAGAAATGATGGCTGGATTCACAAGATGTGTATCTTTCATCTGGTGTCTTGGACTTGTGATTTCATGATATTTAGATGCTAGTATTTACTTGTGGCGCTATGCTAGGCTATGCTAGTCAGCTTTTTTACTGATGAGGGTGCTCCCGGATCCGGGATGAGTACCAAGTAAAAGTTAAATCCACTAATTTGAAGACTTTTTCCCACATTTTGTTACGTTACAGCCTAATTCTAAAATAGATTAAATTGTTTTTCTACCATCATCAATCTACACACAATACGCCATAATTACAAAGCAAAAACAGGTTTTTAGAATGTTTGTCAGTTTATTTAAAAGATTACAACTGAAATATCATATTTACATAAGTATTCAGAGCCTTTACTCAGTACTTTGTTGAAGCACCTTTGGAAGCGATGGAACCTCCGTCCCAGTCTCAAATCTCTGGAAGACTGAAACAGGTTTCCCTCAAGAATTTCCCTATATTTAGCGCCATACACCATTCTTTCAATTCTGACCAGTTTCCCAGTCCCTGCCGATGAAAATCATTGCCACAGCATGATGCTGTCACCACCATGCTTCACTGTGGGGATGTTGTTCTCAGGGTGATGAGAGGTTGTGGGTTTGCGCCAGACATAGCGTTTTTCTTGATGGCCAAAAACCTCAATTTTAGTCTCATCTGACCAGAGTACCTTCTTCCATATGTTTGCGGAGTCTCCCACATGCCTTTTGGCAAACACCAAATGTGTTTGCTTATATTTTCTTTAAGCAATGGCATATTTCTGGCCACTCTTCTGTAAAGCCCAGCTCTGTGGAGTGTACGGCTTAAAGTGGTCCTATGGACAGATACTCCAATCTCCGCTGTGGAGCTTTACAGCTCCTTCTGGGTTATCTTTGGTCTCTTTGTTTCCTCTCTGATTAATGCTTCCTTACCTGGTCCGTGAGTTTTGGTGGGCGGCCCTCTCTTGGCAGGTTTGTTGTGATGCCATATTATTTCAATTTCTTTTATAATGGTGCTCCGTGGGATGTTCAAAGTTTCTGATATTTTTTTATAACCCAACCCTGATCCGTATTTCTCCACAACTTTGTCCCTGACATGTTTGGAGAGCTCCTTGGTCTTCATGGTGCCGCTTGCATGGTGGTGCCCCTTGCTTAGTGGTGTTGCAGACTCTGGGGCCTTTCAGAACAGGTGTGTATATATACTGAGATCATATCACACTTAGATTGTACACAGGTGGACTTTATTTAACTAATTATGTGACTTCTGACGGTAATTGGTTGCACCAGATCTTATTTAGGGGCTTCATAATACATATGCACGTACCACTTTTCCGTTTATTTATTTTAACAAGTTCTTTTTTTAATTTCACTTCACCAATTTGGACTATTTTGTGTATGTCCATTACATGAAATCCAAATAAAAATCAATTTAAATTACAGGTTGTAATGCCCCAAAATAGGAAAAATACTTTTGCAAGGCGCTGTATGCTCGCTTTGAGGCAAATAACACTGAAACATGCATGAGAATACCAGCTGTTTCGAAAGACTGTGATCATGCTCTCCGCAGCCGATGTGAGTAAGACCTTTAAACAGGTCAACATTCACAAGGCCGCAGAGCCAGACGGATTACCAGGACGTGTACCGCGAGCATGCGCTGACCACTCCAATTTGCATACCGCCTTAACAGATTCACAGATGATGCGATCTCTATTGCACTCCACACTGCCCTTTCCCACCTGGACAAAATTAACACCTATGCGAGAGTGCTATTCATTGACTACAGCTCAGCGTTCAACACCATTGTGCCCTCAAAGCTCATCAATAAGCTAAACACCTCCCTCTGCAACTGGATCCTGGACTTCCTGACGGGCCGCCCCCAGGTGGTAAGGGTAGGTAACAACACATCCGCCACGCTGATACTCAACACAGGGGCACCTCTCTGCTACCGCACGGCAAGTGGTACCGGAATGCCAAGTCTTGGTCCAAGAAGCCTGATGATGCTTCTACTCCCAAGCCAGAAGACTCTTGAACATCTAATCAAATGGCTACCCAAACTATTTGCATTGCCCCCCCCCCCCCTTTTACGCCGCTGCTACTCTCTTTATTATTTATGCATAGTCACTTTATTAACTCTACCTACATGTACAGATTACCTTGACTAACCGGTGCCCCCGCACATTGACTCTGTACCGATATCCCCTGTATATAGTCTCGCTGTTGTTATGTTACTGCTGCTCTTTATCTAGTTGTTACTTTTATTTCTTATTCTTATTCATATTTTTTAAACTGAATTGTTGGTTAGAGGCTTGTAAGTATGCATTTCACTGTTGTATTCGGCGCATGTGACTAATAAAATGTGATTTTATATTTTAGAATAAGTATCATAACAAAATGTGGAAAAGGAGGGGTCTGAATCATTTCCAAGTGCACTGTATATAGTGTAAGTGTAGTAGAAACTGCAGAATATGCTCTTTCTGATACTATATAGAATTCTAAATGTTTAACTGCATGTGACTCTGAAGGAGGATTTGATAAATTAATGATCTGTTAATTACAAAATACTCCCATCTCTTAATGTCCAATTTGACAACTGATAGGCCTAATACTGTTACTCATCAGATGATTGTTAATTTAATCTTGTCTATAGGCTTTCAATGGGCCGGCTGTGCAGGCTGACTGGCATCGTTTGTTTCCCGCTCATCAAGTTGCAGCTGTTTCTCAATCTAGACACTCTAATGTACTTGTCCTCTTGCTCAATTGTGCACCGGGGCCTCCCACTCCTCTTTCTATTCTGGTTAGAGCCAGTTTGCGCTGTTCTGTGAAGGGAGTAGTACACATCGTTGTACGAGATCTTTAGTTTCTTGGCAATTTCTCGCATGGAATAGCCTTCATTTCTCAGAATAAGAATAGACTAATGAGTTTCAGAAGGAAGTCCTTTGTTTCTGTCCATTTTGAGCCTGTAATCGAACCCACAAATGCTGATGCTCCAGATACTCAACTAGTCTGAAGAAGGCAAGTTTTATTGGTTCTTTAAGCAGAACAACAGTTTTCAGCTGTGCTAACATAATTGCAAAAGGGTTTTCTAATGATCAATTATGATCAATTTAAAATGATACACTTGGATTAGCTAACACAACGTGCCATTGGAACACAGGAGTGATGGTTGCTGATAATGGGCCTCTGTACGCCTATGTAGATATTCCATTAAAAATCACCCGTTTCCACCTACAATAGTCATTTACAAAATTAACAATGTCTACACTGTATTTCTGATCAATTTGATGTTATTTTAATGGACAAAAAAAATTGCTTTTCTTTCAAAAACAAGGACATTTCTAAGTGATCCCAAAATTTGAACGGTATTGTATTTCTAAATTCTAACAAAATACACCAGTGACATCATTTAGGAGATTAAGGTTGTGAGCATACTGTTTCTAATCAGATCGACAAATATCTTCTAATGTATGTGTGTCTACGATGCCATCTTTAGAGCACAGCATTTTCTGCTCGGTTTCCAGAGCTTTGAAAGAGAGAAATGAAATAGTCTACTACAGAGGTCTGATGATGCTTCTGTTAGTTAAAAGGCGTATTGTGGTGGGTCGGGTGATGTGCCATCACCTGGTGATATTGGTTGGCTTATGACACATTCATTCTATAGTCTTTTAGTGTGTATATTTCGGTAGTGACATCAAAAGGTGGGACAGCATTTTTTAAAAGATGTTTAACAATAAACAAAACTACTAATTAGATCAGTATATTTCAGTGTAATAATATAACAATTCAAGAGGTTCTACTGAAATAGCAGGGTTTAAATAAATATATAAAATCATTAATAATAGTGTACATTTTCAAACAAGAAGTTTAGGAGTTTGGGACAGCCACCTTTCAATACAAATAGGTGTATAAACAATTACTTTTGACTATATTATTTTTAAAATATGTTTGTTATTTCCTTGGATTGAATTTGAACATATCATGATGTAAATAAATGCCCTGTTTGGAGACAGTTTAAAAAAAAATGTTTTTTGGGGGTAGGACTGAAATGTGCCTCAGTTCTGTAGAATCCCCCATATACAGCATAAGACCCTCAGCACATTTCCAATTTTAGGGAATACAACTGAACTTTAGAGTTAAACTCAGCATGGATTATTTTTCAGAAATGGTCTCCTTTAGAATAAGTACCTGATTTCTTGTGAATGTTGCAACCCGTACTACACATCTTAGCCAGCTTTGTTGAATCGCTGCATCACAAAGGAGAATACTACTGCTAATCAAGCCCCTGACTGTGCCACCAGGCAATTTAGACCTATTTCATTCACTTTTCCTTAGCTGTTTGTCGTATGAGGTCTCAAAGATGGACATGTTCTGGACTAATTTTAGTTCTTGTGTTAAATTTTCACTCCCTTCCATTTTCTCCATCTGTTAATGGTGACAACTGCACAGAGAAGCAGAAAGTAGACATGAGACACGTGAATTAAAGGAGCAGAAATGCTGGTAATTTAGCCACCAGATGCTGTCAAGCCCATGGGGGGAAAATGTGATGTGATGCTGTGATTGTCAGGGAAAAGGTACCTCCATTCCGGGTGTAGTTAGAAAGAGCCTTCCTTCCCCTCAGATGCCTCTCTCATGGATTTTTATTGTGCACTGTGTACTTTCTCACAGGTAAGTTTGGGACTGTAATTTGAAAGCTCAGACGAGAGCTTCAAATGTGAAAGATTCTTCTCTGATTACGGAATAATGCATTGTTGAATTTGCTACTCCTGAAAAATGGAAGAGACCAGTCAAGTATCATTGCATGGAGGTTTTCATTTGGAATGATGAATTCCATATTACATTATTACTCTCAGAACTGTAATTACTTTCCATAATAGAACACTTGATATGGCAGTTCATTTTACAGATCCACTTAAGCTATTTCATTTAGCAGAGGTTCATTGAAAGAGAAAAAAACCTTGAAAATATAATCGAATAACCTGGGCGACCTTTTCTTGCTCCTAACCTCCTCATTAGCATATAAAAAGAGACATGTCATATGGTTACAGGATAGACTTTCTTTGTTGGCTGAGGCCTAGTAATCAACCCTGGGATTAAATATGTTGTGTCTAGAAGGGTATAGTAACAGTTGAAGGTAATTACACCAACTGCCAATACCCACCCTACCTCTTCTTGCTTAAAAAATTAATTATGACTTGAATTTGAGACATGGACCTTTTCCCATTATCCAACGGATCATTAAACCTTCCTCTCTGCATTTGCCTTGGTGGGCAATTTAAATACCATGATGAATTCAATGTTTTTGAAGAGTGTGTAGAAATCTCTAACAAAACTTTGTGCAGGAAAGTAACAAGCAAGTGCCAAAGATTTGTTTGACTGTGCTAGCATATGTTAGTTCACCATTACCTTCATGAAAATGTGTCAATGTATATTGTCACGCCTTCTCCAGCTCCCCCTCCCTGACGTTCAAAGGCGCCAGGCTCCCCAGCATTACGCACTCCTCACTGACATCAGTCAGGAAGTTACAGCTTGGTCGCAAATGGGTCTTCCAAATAAAAAATGACCCCAAGCATACTTCCAAAGTTGTGGCAAAAAAAGGTATTGGAGTGGCCATCACAAAGCCCTGACCTCAATCCCGTAGAAAATGTGTGGGCAGAACTGAAAAAGCGTGTGTGAGCATGGAGGCCTACAAACGTGACTCAGTTACTCCAGCTCTGTCAGGAGGAATGGGCCAAAATTCACCCAAGTTATTGTGGGAAGCTTGTGGAAGTCTTCCCGAAATGTTTGACCCAAGTTAAACAATTTAAAGGCAATGCTACCAAATTCTAAACTTCTGACCCACTGGGAATGTGATGAAAGAAATAAAAGCTGAAATAAATCATTCTCTCTACTATTGTTCTGACATTTCACATTCTTAAAATAAAGTGGTGATCCTAACTGACCTAAGACAGGGTCTTTTTACTAGGATTAAATGTCAGGAATTGTGAAAAACTGAGTTTTTAAATGTATTTGGCTAAGGTGTATGTAAACTTCTGACTTCAACTGTAGACTAACCAGGTGAATCAAGGTAAAAGCTATGATCCCTTATTGATGTCACTTGTTAAATCCACTTCAAATCAGTGTAGATGAAGGGGAGGAGACCGGTTAAAGAAGGATTTTTAAGCCGTGAGACAATTGAGACATGAATTGTGTATGTGTGCCATTGAGGGTGAATGGGCAAGACAAAATATTTAAACGGGGTATGATAGTTGGTGCCATGCGCGCAGGTTTCAGTGTGTCAAGAACTGCAATGTACGGTGAACAGTTTCCCATGTGTATCAAGCATGTTCCACCACCCAAAGGACATCCAGCCAACTTGACACAACTGTGGGAAGCATTGTAGTCAACATGGGCCAGCATCCTTCTGGAATGCTTTCGACACCTTGTATAGTCCATGTATAGTGCAACTCAATATTAGGAAGTGTTATGTTTTGTACACTCAGTGGCGCTCAAGTATTCAGCTTGACATTGTTGAGCTATACCTACAAATCTGAAATAATACCAAATGCCATGTGTACCTCTTAATTAATAGATATCCTCCACTCGTCTGAGCCATTCCATAAAGATTGTGGAAATCAGTATATTGTATATGTTTAGATTTCCTCTAAATTGGGTGAGTTACAGAGAGAACTCATGCCTTGGCTGCCTTTGTTTGGGTTGGCATCAGTTTGAAGGAGGCGTAGATCTTAACCTGACCTATTTACTATGTGTTATGCAAAGATCAGTGCCAAGATAAGATACTAAAATTGTTAATATATTTGTGAATCCTTGGAGGAATGTTTTAATGATTTTCTTTCTCTAAATTACATGAAGGGTTATTTATTACATCTGAAATAGAAATGTCATGATTTACCAGCTTATTATGATTCAGCTACTGAGGCACTTTTCATTACGCAGATTGAAAAAATAAATGAACAATAATACTGGGATCCAAGGGTGCACCGATGGTTCACTCTACATTTCCTTAAAGGGGCAATCTGCAGTTGCTTCATCTATTTTTGGACAGTGTTTGGTTTTCGCCAGACATAAGGGGAATCATGTCGTCCAACAAGTTTGGGGCATCTACCCATATAACATTCTTCCAAAAGACTTGACCAGTCTTGATAGATGCGTTTTGGCAAACTTGAGTCGACTTTTTAACGACATGAGTCTCGTTATGTCTGGCAAAAACCAAACACTGCATTCCATAGTAAGAACCTCATACCAATGGTCAAGCATGGTGGTGGTAGTGTGATGGTTTGGGGATGCTTTGCTGCCTCAGGACCTGGATGACTTGCCATCATTGAAAGAACCATGAAATCTGGTCTGTATCAGAGAGTTCTAAAGGAGAATGTCAGGCCATCCCTCCATGAGCTGAAGCTTAAGTGCAGCTGGGACATGCAGCAAGACAATGATCCAAAACACACAAGCAAATCTACATCAGAATGGCTGAAAAGCAAGAAATATAACATTTTGGAATGGCCTAGCCAAAGTCCAGACCTAAACCCAATGTTATAGCAGGACCTGAAATGAGCAGTTCATGCTCAAAACCCCTCAAATGTTGCTTAGTTAAAGCAGTTCTGCATGGAAGAGTGGGCCAAAATTCCTCCACAGCCATGGAGGAATTTTGATCAACAACCACAAGAAAGTGTTTGGTTGCAGTCATTGCAGCTAAAGGTGGCACAACCAGTGTAAGGGGGCAATAACTTTTTCCCACAGGGGCATTGGGTGCTGTATAACTTTGCTAATTAAATAAGTATACAAATGTGTTATTTGTTCACTCAGGTTTCCTTTATCTAATATTAAGTTTTGGTTGAAGATCTGATAGCCATTCAGTGTAAAGAATATGCAAATATAGAAAAAACAGAAAGTGGGCAAATACTTTTTCACGGCACTGTACCCCTGGTAGACACTTATAGAAAAACAGCATAACACATTACAAAGTACACTAGTCCCAACGTTAATATATGGAAACAATTTGTTTGCTGTGTTGAAGTACATCCATTATAATACTGTAACAGTACAGTAAATGATTGCTACATTTGTTCAGCTGCTAATAATATCAAGGTGTATCCCTGTGACATGGTGTGCCCATTGACTTAGCCAAGTGTGACCTTACCAAATGCTCTGCCCACTGTTGCTATGGCCATTGATTCCCTAGCCAACATACAATCCTCCCTCTCACATTGCTCACCTAGTTATCCTTCACAACTGGTATATTTTTTCTCTGTGGAACATTGGACTCTTTTAACAATTCAACTCTCAAACATGTGTGACACTAAATGCATGACCATGTGTCATCCCTTGCCCTGGTGTATTTATATTTTATGCATTTGGAACAATTATGGTAATATTCAAGATAAGATTTTTCCTTTCCTGTGGCTGTGTTTCTATGGATGGCTTAGCTAGATAAAGTATTGGTAGTACATGATACGTTTTGGGGATTAATATGCAATGATTTCTCCACCATTATCTTTACAATTGCTTCCAAACATGTATTTCACATGAATAGGCTCTGAGAGGGTTAAAACAGGTGTTCACATGTACAGTATACTGTATAAGAGCTGGACAGATCTATTCTGGGCCTGTGCTCATAAAGCGATATGCCAAGCTAGAATTGAAATAGTTCTCAGAGCCATGACCTAGTGCCTTTGAGGAGGGTAGTGGTAGTGGGGGCCAAGCCTGTTGAGGCACACACTGAGCAAATTCATAATTGTTACTAATTTATTATATTAATAATTTGTTGAATAATACTGTTATCAATATTACTATGCATGTTTTAAGCATAACGCCCTTCGTTAATGTCACAAACACAAAGACTGAGAAGATGAAGTCTCAAGTTCCCATGATTGCATCCAGGTTAGAGCAACTATGCATGCACCACATGTTGAGGGACATCATTAGTCAATGATTCAGGGGCTTCTTAAGCCTGGGATAAACGGGGAAGCAGACTGAAGATCCCTTATCCTCTAGATTCCATCTAGTGTCCCACTGTGATGAACTAAACTACTGACCTGAGAAATAACTATGCACAGAAAAACTATTCTCACCTTAGACTTCAACAAAACTTTGTAAAAGCAGCGAGGATGTCTCTTAGCCATACGGTTATAGTTAGAGTATTTGAAATGCCTATTAGGTTATTGATCCGATAGTTGGGAAGCAACAATTAGTATTTCTCTGTCACTCACACTCCCACGCAAGTGCCAAGCACGGAGCGGCAGGTAGCCTAGTGGTTAGAGCATTGGACTAGTAACCGAAAGGTTGCAAGATCGAATCCCCAAGCTGACAAGGTAAAAATCAGTCATTCTGCCCTTGAACAAGGCAGTTATAACCCACTGTTCCTAGGCTGTCATTGAAAATAAGAATTTGTTCTTAACTGACCTGCCTAGTTAATAAATAAAATAAATATAGAGGCAGCTGAAATAACCGTGTGAACCTAGAGCTCAGCAACCCCACGGTGTTATCTGGCAGAAATAATTATATTGAGTGAATGGTGGGTTATATACAGTTGAAGTCGGAAGTTTACATACACTTAGGTTGGAGTCATTAAAACTTGTTTTTCAACCACTCCACAAATTTCTTGTCAACAAACTATAATTTTGGCAAGTCGGTTAGGACATCTACTTTGTGCAGTACACAAGTAATTTTTCCAACAACTGTTTACAGACAGATGATTTAACTTATAATTCACTGTATCACAATTCCAGTGGGTCAGAAGTTTACATACACTAAGTTGACTGTGCCTTTAAACACCTTGGAAAATTCCAGAAAATGATGTCTTTAGAACCTTCTGAGAGGCTAATTGACAGTCATTGTAGTAAATTGGAGGTGTACCTGTGGATGTATTTTAAGGCCTACCTTCAAACTCAGTGCCTCTTAGCTTGACGTCATGGGAAAATCAAAATAAATCAGCCAAGACCTCAGAAAAAAGATTGTAGACCTCCACAAGTCTGGTACATCCTTGGGAGCAATTTCCAAACGCCTGAAAGTACCACGTTCATCTGTACAAACAATAGTACGCAATGGGACACCATGGGACCACGCCGCTGACATACTGCTCAGGAAGGAGACGCGTTCTATCTACTAGAGATGAAAGTACTTTGGTGCGAAAAATGCAAATCATTCCCAGAACAACAGCAAAGGACCTTGTGAAGATGCTGGAGGAAACAGGTACAAAAGTATCTATATCCACAGTAAAACGAGTCCTATATCAACATAACCTGAAAGGCCACTCAGCAAGGAAGAAGCCACTGCTCCAAAACTGTCATAAAAAAGACTACGGTTATCAACTGCACATGAGGACAAAGATTGTACTTTTTGGAGAAATGTCCTCTGGTCTGATGAAAGAAAAATATAACTGTTTAAACTTAACTTGTATGTAAACTTCTGACCCACTGAAATTGTGATACAGTGAATTATAAGTGAAATAATCTGTCTGTAAACAATTGTTGGAAAAATGACTTGTCTCATGCACAAAGTATATGTCCTAACCGACCTGCCAAAACTATAGTTCGTTAACTTCTTTGGGGTAGGGGGCAGTAGTTTCACGTCCGGATGAAAAGCGTGCCCAGAGTAAACTGCCTGCTACTCAGGCCCAGATCCTAGGATATGTATATTATTAGTAGATTTGGATAGAAAACACTCTGACGTTTCTAAAACTGTTTGAATGATGTCTGTGAGTATAACAGAACTCATATGGCAGGCAGAAACCTGAGAAAAAATCCAACCAGGAAGTGGGAAATCTGAGGTTTGTAGGTTTTCAACTCTTTGCTTATCCAAGATACAGTGGAAATGGGGTCATGTTGCACTTCCTAAGGCTTCCACTTGATGTCAACAGTCTTTAGAACCTTGTTTGATGCTTCTACTGTGAAGTGGGGGCGAATGAGAGGAGATTGAGTAAGGTCTCTCCCAGAGTCCCACAAGCTGACCATGCGCTGACCATGCGCATTCATGTGAGAGTTAGCTGCGTTCCATTGGATTGCTGAAGACAAAGGAATTCCGGTTGGAACATTATTGAAGATTTATGTTAAAAACATCCTAAAAATTTATTCTATACATCGTTTGACATGTTTCTACGGACTGTAACGGAACTTTTTGGACTTTTCGTCCGTACTTTCAGCTGGACTTGCACGCGCGTCGTGAGTTTAGATTGTGTACTGAACACGCAAACATCAAGGAGGAATTTGGACATAAATGATGGACATTATCGAACAAAACAAACATTTATTGTGGAACTGGGATTCCTGCGAGTGCATTCTGATGAAGATCATCAAAGGTGAGTGAATATTTATAATGCTATTTCTGACTTATGTTGACTCCAACATGGCGGATATCTCTTTGGGTTGATTTGTCGTCTGAGCGCTGTACTCAGATTATTGCATGGTTTGCTTTTTCCGTAAAGTTTTTTTGAAATCTGACACAGCGGTTGCATTAAGGAGAAGTGGATCTAAAATTCAATGTGTAACACTTGTATTTTCATCAACATTTATGATGACTATTTCTGAGGTGAGACGCTACCATCTTTCATACCCTAGAGAGGTTAACAAGAAATCTGTGGAGTGGTTGAAAAACGAGTTTTAATGACTCCAACCTAAGTGTATGTTTCACGACTTCCGCCGAAGTCGGCCCCTCTCCTTGTTCGGGCGGCGTTCGGCGATCGACGTCACCGGCTTTCTAGCCATCGCCGCTCCATTTCATATTTCCATTTGTTTTGTCTTGTTCCATACACACCTGGTTTTCATTCCCTAATCACACTGAATGTATTTAGTCCTCTGTTCCCCCTCCATGTCTTTGTGTGAAATTGTTTTATGTTATGTGGGTATTGTCATGCGCCAGACTTTTGTTCATGTTCCGTGTTTTGGGTACGTTTATGTACTTATGTGCTTTCGTTTGGACCGGAATAAAAAGTGCGCCTGTTAACTACACTCTGCTCTCCTGCACCTGACTTCGTCTCCAGTACACACCCGTAACAGTATGTTAACTTCCGACTTCAACTGTAAACACTTTTTTTCGTCACTACATGATTCCATAGGTGTTATTTCATTGTTTTGATGTCTTCACTTTTTTACAATGTAGAAAATTGTAAAAATATATAAAACCCTTGAATGAGTAGGTGTCCAAACTTTTGACTGGTACTGTATATATAATTTACATAAGTGTTTAGACCCTTATACTCAGTACTTTGTTGAAACACCATTGGCAGTGATTACAGCCTCACATTTTCTTGCGTATTACGCTACAAGCTTGGCACAGTGTATTTGTGGAGTTTCTCCCATTCTTCTCTGCAGATCCTCTCAAGCTCTGTCAGGTTGGAATGGAAGCGTTGTTGCACACTATTTTCAGGATCTATACAGAGATTTTTGATCAGGTTCAAGTCCAGGCACTGGCTGGGCCACTCAAGGACATTCAGGGACTTGTCCCGAAACCACTCCTGCGTTGTCTTGGCTGTGTGCTTAAGGTCGTTTTCCTGTTGGAAGGTGAACCTTCACCCCAGTCTGAGGTCTTGAGCACTCTGGAGCAGGTTTTCATCAAGGATCTCTCTGTACTTTGCTCCATTCATCTTTCCCTCGATCCTGATTAGTGTCTCAGTCCCTGCCACTGAAAAACATCCCCACAGCATGAAGCTGCCACTACCATGATTCACCATAAGGATGGTGCCAGGTTTCCTCCAGACGTGACGCTTGGCATTCAGTCCAAAGAGTTCAATCTTGGTTTATCAGACCAAAAAATCTTGTTTCTCATGGTCTGAGAGTCCATTAGGTGCCTTTTGGCAAACTCCAAGCGGGCTGTCATAAGCTTTTTACTGAGGAGTGGCTTCCGTCTGACCACTACCATAAACGCCTGATTCGTGGAGTGCTGCAGAGATAGATGTCCTTCTGGAAGGTTCTCCCATCTCCACAGAGGAACGATTGCTCAGTTTGGTCGGGCGGCCAGCTCTAGGGAGAGTCTTGGTGGTTCCAAACTTCTTCCATTTAAGAATGATGGAGGCCACTGTGTTCTTAGGGACCTTCAATGCTGCCGAAATGTTTTGGTACTCTTACCCAGATCTGTGCCTCAAAACAATCCTGTCTTGGAGCTCTACGGACAATTCCTTCAACCTCATGGCCTGGTTTTTGCTCCAACATGCACAGTCAACTGTAGGACCTTATATAGACAGGTGTGTGCCTTTCCAAATCATGTCCAATCAATTGAATTTACCACAGGTGGACTGAAACTAAGTTGGAGAAACAGCTCAAGGATTTGTAATGGAAACAGGATGCACCTGAGCTCAATTTCTAGTCTCTATACTTATGTAAATTGATATTTCAGTTTTTTTTTTTATAATTTAAAAAATAAATTCCCCAAATACAGGTGTGCCAAGCTTGTAGCGTCATACCCAATAAGACTTGATGCTGTAATTGCTGCCAAAGGTGCTTCAACAAAGTACTGAGTTAAAGGGTCTGCATACTTATGTAAATGTGATAGATTTTTTATATTTAAAAATATAAATTAGCAAACAATTCTAAAAACCTGTTTTCACTTTGTCATTATGGGGTATTGTGTGTAGATTTATGTGGAAACATTGTATTTAGTCAAGGAGTCTGAATACTTTCCGAATGCACTGTATATCATAATTAAACTTTGAATGGGATATTATTTGAAACAAGTTGGCTTTTCACTATAGCTTACAGTGTGACATATCTTCTTACAGTCTCACCTGTCAAGAGTATGCTCTCCCTTGGTACGTCCTTCTCTGTTGTTCTTTTGTTATATTTAAACTTTCATTCCTCTCACGTTTTCCTTTCCTCTGATTTGAAAATTGTTAACAGTGTTGTGGAAATTCATGAAAACTGAGAGAGACTTTGTAATTTCTTCAAACAATCATCTTTATTTAATATTGATTAATTATTGCAATAATGAAGCTGGTCTACCGCACACTCTCAGGTGTGTTGCTGAGAGTTTAACCTTTAATGAAAAAACAGAGATCTTCTATAGGAGACCTAAAAATGCTTAGCCAGGGCTGGTTCCACCCCTCCAATGCTGATCGGGGGGCATCATAAGCCACCTTGGGTTAATCTCCTGTGGTCATCTACACCCGGTGCCATTTCCCAGATGCAAGAATGATTAGACGCAATAAGGGATTGTTCTACTCCTCCAGGCTATCTCTATCTCGGGTCATACACACCACATCTTATCTATGGAATGCCAGCTGTAGGTTTTTATCACCAAGTCATGAATCAATAGTCAGCTCAAGCTCCAGAGGCCCAACTCAGTCCCATAGACAGAGATAAGAGAATCAAAGCTATTAGAGATGCATAAACAGTATTATAACAATCTTGTAATTTTTCTCTCACAACAGCTGCACCAAATATTACACTATTCTTCTACCATTACTCATCCGTGTCCCATTTCTTGACCTTATGTAGCACGTAAACTGAAGAAGATTGTACAGCTGAAGAGTCCGGAGGAGGATCTGCCCACCCAAGGCCCCACTGATACCATCCAGGGAGTCTCTCCCCAATCCGGCCTGAGCTTCCATTCCCAGCTGGTGTTCCTTAACATCTTGGAATCCATTGAGCCAGAGGTGGTAAATGCGGGACATGACCAATGCCAGCCGGACTCAGCTGCAGCGCTGCTCACCAGCCTCAACGAACTTGGGGAGCGCCAACTTGTCAAAGTGGTCAAGTGGGCCAAAGGCTTGCCAGGTACAGTACTGGAATAGAAGAAATGTATTTCCATGTTGTTCTTGATTAATTGTTTAGAAGATGACATTTTATTTATAACAAGTTTGCAATGGCATTGCAGCACATTGGAGGTAGAGAAGGCATGTATCATATTATGATAATTATATTCTAATCAATGATTGTTATCCATTTCCATGTGGTTATTCATTTTCTTCTCAGGTTTTCGGAATCTGCATGTGGATGACCAGATGACAGTCATCCAGCATTCATGGATGGGGGTGATGGTGTTCGGCTTGGGATGGAGGTCCTACAAGAATGCCAACGGCAGAATGCTCTATTTCGCCCCGGACCTTGTTTTCAATGAGTATGTGATACGATGTGATAGTGAATTCAATTATCTCCGCTAAATTACCTTATTACCACCAGGGCCACCAACTCAGCGTTGTCCCCATTTTGTTGGTGGAGATTTCCTCCAGTGAGTTGGCTGTAATAAGTATGGCAGATACCAATTTTCATTTTTTTGTCCATCTCTTTCTGTCTCTGTTTCTCTCTCTTTTTTCTCTCACTCTTTCTCCCTCGCTACCTCCTGCTCACTCTCGGTCTATCTTTCTCACTGATATGTCTAGAATTAGATGTGCACAAGGGCTTACAAACCTGGCTTTCAGTAACATTTATATTTAATTTCCTTGTTCGGTGTTCTTTTGTCACATGGAAAGTCCTGAGGAATATTAGATTTGTTTTTGCCTTCAATCATACAGTGTCTTCAGAAAGTATTCATACCCCTGGACTTATTCCAAATGTATTTGTCTTACAGCCTGGATTAATATATATTTTCTCTCTCACCCATCTACACACAATACCCAATAATGACAAAGTGAAAACATGTTTTTAGAATTTTTTGCAAATGTATTTTAAATGAAATACAGAAATATCAAATTTACATAAGTATTCACAGCCGAGTCAATACATGGTAGAATCATCTTTGGCAGTGATTACAGCTGTGAGTCTTGCTCAGTAATTCTCTAAGAGCTTTGCACACCTGGATTGTACAATATTTGCCCATTATTCTCAGCTCTGTCAAATTGGTTGTTGATCATTGCTAGACAACCATTTTCAAGTCTTGCCATAGATTTTCAAGCATATTTAAGTCAAAACTGTGACTCGGCCACTCCGGAACATTCACTGTCTTCTTGGTAAGCAACTCCTGTGTAGATTTGGCTTGGTGTTTTAGGTTATTGTTCTGCTGAAAGGTGAATTCATCTCCCCGTGTCTGGTAGAAACATGTTTTCCTCTAGGATTTTGCCTGTGCTTAGCTCCATTTCGTTTTTATCCTGAAAAGCTCCCCAGTCGTTAACGATTACAAGCATACCCATAACATGATGCAGCCACCACTATGCTTGAAAATATGGTACTCAGTAATGTGTTGTATTGGATTTGCCCCAAACAAAACACTTTGTATTCAGGACAAAAAGTGAATTGCTTTGCCACATTTTTTGCAGTATTACTTTAGTGCCTTGTCACAAACAGGGTGCATGTTTATTCTGCACAGGCTTCCTTCTATTCACTCGGTCACTTAGGTACAGTGGCTTGCGAAAGTATTCACCTCCCCTTGGCGTTTTTCCTATTTTGTTGCCTTACACCCTGGAATTAAAATAGATTTTTGGGGGGTTTGTATCATTTGATTTACACAACATGCCTACCACTTTGAAGATGCAAAATTGTAAAACAAACAAGAAATAAGACAAGAAAACAGAACTTGAGCGTGCATAACTATTCACCCCCCAAAGTCAATACTTTGTAGAACCACCTTTTGCAGCTGCAAGTCTCTTGGACTATGTCTCTATCAGCTTGGCACATCTAGCCACTTGAATTTTTGCCCATTCTTCAAGGCAAACCTGCTCCAGCTCCTTCAAGTTGGATGGATTCTACTGGTGTACATCTTTAAGTCATACCACAGATTCTCAATTGGATTGAGGTCTGGGCTTTGACTAGGCCATCCCAAGACATTTAATTGTTTCCCCTTAAACCACTCGAGTGTTGCTTTAGCAGTATGGTTAGGGTCATTGTCCTGCTGGAAGGTGAACCGCCGTCCCAGTCCCAAATCTCGGTAAGACTGAAACAGGTTTCCCCTCAACAATTTCCCTGTATTTCCCAGTCACTGCCGATTAAAAACATCCCCACAGCATGAAGCTGCCACCACTATGCTTCACTGTGGGGATAGTGTTCTCAGGGTGATGAGAGGTGTTGGGTTTGCGTCAGACATAGCATTTTCCTTGATGACCAAAAAGCTACATTTTAGTCTCATCTGACAAGAGTACCTTCTTCCATATGTTTGGGAAGTCTCCCACATGCTTTTTGGCAAACACCAAACATGTTTGGTTATTTTTTTCTGGCTACTCTTCCGTAAAGCCCAGCTCTGTGGAGTGTATGGCTTAAAGTGGTCCTATGGACAGATACTCCAATCCCTGCTGTGGAACTTTGCAGCTCCTTCAGGGTTATCTTTGGTCTCTTTGTTGCCTCTCTGATTAATGCCCTCCTTGCCTGGTCCATGAGTTTTGGTGGGCGACCCTCTCTTGGCAGGTTTGTTGTGGTGCCATATTCTTTCCATTTTTTAATAATGGATTTAATGGTGCTCCGTGCGATGTTCAAAGTTTCTGATATTTTTTTATAACCCAACCCTGATCTGTACTTTTCCACAACTTTGTCCCTGGCCTGTTTGGAGAGCTCCTTGGTCTTCATAGTGCCGCTTGCTTGGTGGTGTTACAGACTCTGGGGCCTTTCAGAACAGGTGTATATATACACTGAGATCATGTGACAGATCCTGTGACACTTAAATAAAGTCCACCTTTGTGCAATCTAACTAATTATGTGACTTCAAGGTAATTGGTTGCACCAGATCTTATTTAGGGGCTTCATAGCAAAGGGAGTGAATACATATGCACGCAAGTAATTTTTTTGTATTTCACCAATTTGGACTATTTTGTGTATGTCCATTACATGAAATTACAAATAAAAATCATTTTAAATTACAGGTTGTAATGCAACAAAATAGTAAAAACACCAAAGGCATTGTAAGTATTGTCAAGTAACTACAATGTTGTTAATCCATCCTCAATTTTTATCCTATCAAAGCCATTAAATTGTAACTGTTTTAAAGTCACCATTGACCTCATGGTGAAATCCCTGAGCGGTTTCCTTCCTCTCCGGCAAATGAGTTAGTTAGGACCCTGTATCTTCGTAGTGCATTAATACACACCATGCTCAAAGGGATATTCAATGTCTGCTTAATTTTTTTAATTTGACCCATCTACCAATAGGTGCCCTTCTTTGCGAGGCATTGGAAAACCTTCCTGGTCTTTGTGTATGAAATTCACTGCTCGACTGAGGGACCTTACAGATAATTGTATGTGTGGGGTACAGAGATGAGGTAGTCATTCGAAAACATGCTAAACACTATTATTTCACACAGAGTGAGTGCAACTTATTATGTATCTTGTCAAGCACATTTTTACTCCTGAACTTATTTAGACTTACCATAACAAAAGGGGTTGAATACTTAATGACTCAAGACACTTCAGCTTTTCATTGGTAATTCATTAGTAAACATTTCTAAAAATATAATTCCACTTTGATACTATGGGGTATTGTGTGTAGGCCAGTGACAACAAATCTCAATGTAATAGATTTTAAATGCAGGCTGAAACACAGCAAAATATGGAAAAAGTCAAGGTGTGTGAATCCTTTCTGAAGGGAAGTAGTGATATTTAGTTCAGATCTGAATATTACTGAGTACGCCAGTAGCATAGGTGACTGAGGGAGTTCAATGACATTTAAAGTAATTCATTACTGAGGAATGTGCACAGATTTACACTATATATACACAAAAGTATGTGGACCCCCCTTCAATTAGTTTGTTTTGTCTATTTCAGCGACACCCGTTGCTGACAGGTGTATAAAATCGCGCACACAATCATGCAATCTCAATAGACAAACATTGGCAGTAGAATGACCTTACTGAAGCGCTCAGTGACTTTCAATGTGGCATCGTCATAGGATGCCACCTTTCCAACAAGTCAGTTCGTCAAATTTCTGCCCTGCTAGAACTGCCCCGGTCAACTGGAAGTGTTGTTGTGAAGTGGAAACATCTAGGCCACACAAGCTCACAGAGCGGGACCGCCAAGTGCTGAATCGTAGCACGCAAAAATAGTCTGTCCTCGGTTGCAACACACTACCGAGTTACAAACTGCCTATGGAAGCAACGTCAGAACAAGAACTGTTTGTTGGGAGCTTCATGAAATGAATGGTGTTCCATGGCCGAGCAGCCGCACATAAGCCTAAAATCACCATGCGCAATGACAAGCGTCGGCTGGAGTGGTGCAAAGCTTGCCGCCATTGGACATGCGTTCTCTAGAGTGATGAGTCACGCATCACCATCTGGCAGTCCAATGGACAAATCTGGGTTTAGCGGATGCCAGGAGACGCTACCTGCCCCAATGCATAGTGCCGACTGTAAAGTTTGGTGGAGGAGGAATAATGGTCTGGGGCTGTTTTTCATGGTTTGCGCTAGGCCCCTATGTTCCAGTGAACAGTATACAATGACATTCTAGACGAAACTGTGCTTTCAACTTTGTGGTAACAGTTTGGGGAAGGTCCTTTCCTGTTTCAGCATGACAATGCCCCCGTGCACAAGCGAGGTTCATATAGAATCTTTTTTTTGAGATTCGTGTGGAATAAATTGACTGGCCTGCTCGGAGTCCTGACCTCAACCCCATCGAACACCTTTGGGATTAATTGGAACGCTGACTGCGAGCCAGACCCAATCGCCCAACAACAGTGCCCAACCTCACTAAAGTTCTTGCGGCTGAATGGAAGCAAGTCCTTGCAGCAATGTTCAAACATTTACTTGAAAGCCTTCCCAGAAGAGTGGAGGTTGTTATAGCAGAAAAGGGGGGGACCAACCCCATATTAATGTCCATGAGTTTGGAATGAGATGTTCGACATGGAGGTGTCCTCATACTTTTGGTCATGTAGTGTATATTACCTATATTGAATGCATTATTATTGGTAATATAAATGTTGGAACTAGAGTACCCTTATTAGCATTGATCCATGTAGCTAAGTAATATAGAGAATATAACATTCTAACATGTACTATAAGTAGTGTTGGGGAAGATTATATAGTTTACCAAGCTACCACACTGGAAGAAGTTAAGCTACACTAAAGCTACCCTTGAGTAAAATATAGTTTACTTTGAAAATAATTGTTCACTACATCCAAACTACTTTGTAATATTTATCATATCTAGATCTGAAATGTCATAGACTACAAATTGCAAGAACAGATCACTTTTGAGTCAGATGTTAACAGAATGTGTCATTTAGCCTATGAAACACAAAAACTATGATTCAAGTGAGAATTAGGCAGGTCTGATGCCAAAAAAGGAAATTCCTACTTCTTTATGCAAAAAAATGTGTGTGAGCTTCCAGTAGCTACATCTCCACATGATATTTTGTTTTTTTATTAACTACGAAAAATAAAAATAAAGATTCAGTACCAATCACTGCAATCCTGTATTCAGACGGTATACCCTGCGGGCACAACTGGTTGAGATGACATCATTACAACCAGATGTTCCCGCTTAGCAGTAGGTCAAAGGTCACATATAACTATCTTCAAAAAGAGGGAGGACGCCAATTTTGTAATCATTGCAAAAGTTTCACATACTGGTCTCGCCATCTTATCCTCTCATCTATTTGCCCCCTCTATACATAATCTCTCATAGCAACAGATGATCCCTTTCTTAATATATTCCCCAATATATTCCCCCCAGGCTTTTTATTGGCTCATTCTCAATATACTCTATCTCACCCTGTTCCTCCTCTCTTTTCTCACGTCTCCCCAGCCATCGGATGCACATCTCTAGCATGTTCGATCACTGCCTACGGATGAGACACCTCTCCCAGGAGTTTGTCCTGCTGCAAGTCACTCAGGACGAGTTCCTCTGCATGAAGGCCCTGCTCCTCTTCAGCATCAGTGAGTGTTGTTGCCCAGACAAAGGCTGAGAGGTCCATTAACAGACTATAGAAAGCATCACATTGTGTATTTCTTCTTTCATGAAATTGATTTGCAAGCAATTTCCTCTAGGCCATTTTCATAATGCTGTTGAAATGGAGTACAATTTGAGATACACTACATGACCAAAAGTATGTGCACACCTGCTCGTCGAACATCTCATTCCAAAATCATGGGCATTAATATGGAGTTGGTACCCCCTTTGCTGCTATAACAGTCTCCACTCTTCTGGAAAGGCTTTCCACTAGATGTTGGAACATTGCTGCAGGGCCTTGCTTCCATTCAGCCACAAGAGTATTAGTGAGGTCGGGCACTGATGTTGGGTGATTAGGCCTGACTCACAGTCGGTATTCCAATTCATCCCAAAGGTGCTCGATGGGGATGAGGTCAGGGCTCTGTGCAGGTCAGTCAAGTTCTTCCACACCGATTGACAAACCATTTCTGCATGGACCTCACTTTGTGCATGGGGGCATTGTAATGCTGAAACAGGAAAGGGCATTGCCCAAACAGTTGCCACAAAGTTGGAAGCACAGAATCGTCTAGAATGTCATTGTATGCTGTAGCATTAAGGTTTCCCTTCACTGGAACTAAGGGGCCTAGCCCGAAACATGAAAAACAGCCCCAGACCATTATTCCTCCTCCACCAAACTTTATAGTTGGCACTATGCATTGGGGCAGGTAGTGTTCTCCTGGCATCCGCCAAACCCAGATTCGTCCGTCGGACTGCCAGATGGTGAAGCGGGATTGGTTCATCACTCCAGAGAACGCGTTTCCACTGCTCCAATGTCCAATGGCGGCAAGCTTTACACCACTCCAGCAGACACTCATCATTGCGCTATGGTGATTTTAGGCTTGCGTGCAGCTGCTCGGCTATGGAATACCATTTCATGAAGCTCCCGACGAACAGTTCTTGTGCTGATGTTGCTTCCAGAAGCAGTTTGGAACTCTGTAGTGAGTGTTGCAAACGAGGACAGGCAATTTTTACACGCTACGCGCTTCAGCACTCGTCGGTCCTGTTCTGTGAGCTTGCATGGCCTACCACTTCACGGCTGAGCCGTTGTTGCTCCTAGAAGTTTCCACTTCACAATAACAGCAATCTTTTGTTGTTCATGTATTGTGGACAGTAGAAGGAGTTGATATAGACTACATATACAAAGGTATGTGGACAACGCTTCAAATTAGTGGACTTACAGTTGACCAGGGCAGCTCTAGCAGGGCAGAAATTTGACTTAGGATGCCACCTTTCCAACAAGTCACTATGACGGTGCCGCATTGAAAATCACTGAGCTCTTCAGTAAGGCCATTCTACTGCCAATGTTGGTCTATTGAAATTGCATGGCTGTGTGCTCGATTTTATACACCTGTCAGTAACAGGTTTGGCTGAAATAGCCAAATCCACTAATTTGAAGGGATGTCCACATACTTTAGTATATACAGTATAGTGTAGCTTCCATTGGAACCAAACAGTGCATTTTTTAAAAATAGTTTAACAACAGAGATTCAATATTGTGGACAAAACAACTACATGCTGTCTCATTTGCAGTTCCAGTGGACGGTCTTAAGAGTCAGAAGTACTTTGATGAATTGCGGCTGACCTACATCAATGAACTTGGTCGCGTCATTAACTACGGAAGGAAGTCCAACTGCTCTCAGAGGTTGTATCAACTCACCCGTCTCATGGATTCCCTCCAACCGGTGAGAGACAATGTGCATCCTCAATAACTGTATTTGATTTATTCTGTTGTCATAGCAGATTTTATCATACATTCTAAGTTATGAAATTCTTACTTTGTTTTCCAAAGCAAAATCGTAGAATGTGACAGAATTGTAACCTTGTCTTGTCTCTGTCCATCTTTCCAACCCCCAGGTTGTGAGGAAACTCCAGCAGTTTACATTTGATCTGTTTGTCCAGGCCCAGTCTCTGCCCACCAAGGTCAACTTTCCAGAGATGATTGCAGAGATAATCTCAGTACATTTGCCAAAGATCCTGGCAGGCTTGGCCAAACCAATCCTGTTCCACAAGTAGCAGGATTTGCCATCATACTGAGAAAAAAATCCAATCCAAGCTGCCTCTATATACTTCAGCCAAGGCTCTGTTGTGTTTCCCTTGTAATGTTCTCTCTCTCCCATTTTTTTTATATCTAATAGCTCAATGTACCATTTCTGAAATCATTGTATCATTACAGTAGTTTAGCCGCTTATCAGACATAATTGAGATAATTTTCTCAGAAGGGCAGCAAGGTTTTAGCATTTATTTCAAGTTGCAAGGTGTCACCTTGTTGACAGCCCAATCTGTCCTGTATTTCAAGAAAAAAAAATACACAAGACTAGTAGTGTTATGTCAAATGTAAGAATCAGAAGAATATCATCCATTGACTGGATGAAGACAACACTAAACAACATGCAGAAACAGTTAAACATAGCTATGCATATCTCTACTTTAGGAACTTTCATGAGATTGTGCTATGCAACAAAAAAAAAATTACCAAAAGGAGTGTGAAACAGTCGTTTGCAGTATACTCTTACATACACCGTCTATCTGTATTTACTAGCTAACTACTCAACGGTTGTATCCGACTGACTATGGTGTACTAGAATGCTATTTTTAATATACATATACAATGCATACATCACTACATGTATTGTACAGTATTTAAAACTTTCTTGCTAGTTATTTAGGTAGTGAACAAACAGTAATTCTAATGGTACAGTCATACTTTAATCTATCCACCCAAAGTGACTAACTAATTCCAGACACAAAGCGAGACAATTGGAATTAATAACTTTCCAGAATATTTTCTGCGCATTTAGTCTGCGCATTTAGAATATTTTCTGCACATTTAGTCTGCATGTAGTTTCAGATGACTCTTTTGCGTCACACATGACAGTATTGTGCCCAAATTAGTTGGTCAAACTGAACATACTCATAATCTATTAATGCTGAAAATCCTCTAAGGTTTAACTCTGCCTGAATATTTGCATTTTTTAGTTCATCAGAACATACAGAGGTGCATGCGCCATGTGTTTGTAGATGTTAGAATGATTTAATCTTTATTGAAAACAACAGGGGTGGAACTTTGGTTTTAGAAGTGGGGGGAAATAGCGTGCCAAATTCATGTGGCCATTTGTCACCAACAATTGCTTTATCATGAGGTCCATTAAATGCAAACAATGTTCAAGCCAGGGGAGAACGAATGCCTCTTCTCATTGAAGCCTTGAAGTTCAAGTCCGACCTTGGTACTGCAGGCATTGTTTGAAGAAAACAGGATCCCCCATTATAGTGAATGGGAAAATAGCAATCTTCGTGGTCAATCGTGTAAAAAAATAACAATCATGGTGCCAATAATTGCCTCTATTACACCAAATGTATGTCCCTGAACCAATTATTTTCAAAATCGCACAAGGATAATTTAGTAGCTAATGCCAGCCTGCAGTATCCCAGTCAGCCTTCAACTTTAGTTACTCAATGAGATGGGGCAGCATAGAGCTAGCCTGTAACGTCACTTCCTGGAGTAGCTCAAACTGCGCATGTTATGTACGCATGATACGCAATCTTATCAGACTTCCTTGGCTTCAAGTGCTCTATTGAGTCTTCACATAGGAATGAATGGTGTCCATTCATATAGTCATTAGTTCAAACTAAGTGAGTGACATTTTTGTTCAGATACCTCAACAAAATAAAACTTTGGATTCAAGGATAGCACAAAACAATAGTTTAATTCAACAAATTCCCTGTCTTTGTTTTTATATGCCAACTGTGGCTTAAATTACTTCATAAAATCAAACAGTTTCATATTTTAGATTAGGTGAAATGCATTATCATATTAAGAATGTAATTATATGCCTTTAAAATGCTGAAATCTTCATGTAGATATCTTGAAAACAAAACTCCAGAAAGATCCCATTTTCATGGTCTTCGACATCTGATTGAGCAAATGGTGGTATCCTAGTGGTTAGAGCATTGGGCCAGTAACTGACAGATTGGAATCTCCGAGCTGACAAGGTGAATAATCTGTTCATGTGCCCTTAAGCAAGGCACTTAACCCTAATTGCTCCTGTAAGACGCTCTGGATAAGAACTGGTGCACCTGGCACCGACAATCATACCACGCTCAAATTTGCTTAGGTCCCTCGTTTTGCCCATCCTAACATTAAATCGAACAGTAACTGAATGCCTCAATGCCCGCCTGCCTTCTTTATACAGCAAGCCACAGCCACGTGAATCACTGTCGGTAGGAAGAACCATTTTCATGAAAGGAGTGAATAAAAACTGGCCACTGAGTGTATATCTCGTCAATAGTTTGTGCATAAAGCTGTATTTACATTGTGACTTAAACCCTTTCTCTATAACTCATATTACTGTCAATTGAGATGTGAGAAACTTTTGTTGTTGACAACCATAATTCTTATAAATGGACTGCAATTATCTAAGTAGCTCAATTCAATCAAACCCCATTGCAATTTTCAAGAAGTAGCATTTATATAAATATACTATTTCCCTTACGAACAATCGATGAAATGTATTTCATAAAGTCATTTTTACATTAGCAGTTGTCCAAAGTGCTAAACACAATGGCAAAATGGTTTTGGTAAAAACTGCAGATTAAGACACGTGTACATTACAGAAGTTGTGTACACAAGGATACTGCATAAATATTGCTACAGCAGATTTGATTGAATTCAGTCCTAGGATACAATTGCTCATCTGAAAATATCTGACATTTTCTCTTCTAGGGAGACAGGCTATGCCTATAAGCAATGACATTGTTAATTTGAATGTTTAATACATCAGATTACAATTTGTTAAGACCATGGGTACATACTGTACATTGATTGGTATTGTTGTATTCATTTGTTACTCATCTTGAGAAGAAAATATACTCATTACAGGGTTTTCCTTAAAAAACATCTCAAATCAGGCAACCCAAATTGGAAAATATCTCTGAGTACTAATTCAAAATGTACTATAGGGCCCTATAATTATATATATATATATTTTTGTTTTGTTGTCAAATTCAGTTTAGTATTTTTTCACATTTACGTTTTCTGATTTCAGATTGGTTTTAAATTTTTGTTTTGCACTGTAAAAATGACAATAGCCACAATACAGTTATCATTAGCGTCGCTAACTGGTTACACAAAGTGCGGCCACCACACAGACAGGGGCATTCCCATGCCATTGCTTCTTCAGAAAGTTTCAGGAAAATAAAATAACTGATGCATTATTTTCATATCTTGTGAGGAACTTGTGCAAATAAACATTTGATTCATATTCTACTAAATTCAACACTTTTGAATATTGTTGAAATCCATTTGTCTGGATTCCGTGATGTCTGCAGATTTTTATAGGGCCCTAAATATGAAGGCCATGCAATTGCCTTAAAAAAGCATAGATGTTATACCATATATTATTTTACAGTTCATGTAACTTTTAAATAATCTGTAAAGTAAAATTAACAGCAGTTGTGTCTACCATACTGAGTCCACATTACTGAACTTTAATTCTGAGGTAAATAGATTGAAGGAAATGATCACAAAGAAGCTCTCTCTTTATACACCCAGTAATCATGCAATTACTATTTTTTTTATCATTATACATGTTTTCAACATTCTTTTTGGATTGATTTGGAGAACAGGATTGCTCTGTCAAGCAATAAACGATTTTCCATCATTAACTTTACTTTAAAATGTACCATGGTAGACCAACATTGAAATTTTCATATAAGCCTACAAGTAAATGATATCACAAGTATATTAAATAGTCAAAATGGACATAGCTGTATGTATTTATACATTTGTATATTAACCTGTTTTTGTGTAAATGGTACAATTATTTGTGTACATGTTACTGACATTTTATGTCTGTTACAAAATGTAAAGGCTGAACATTTTTCTTACAAAATCAATTGTTAATGCTTTTTGACTACCTTCTGTAGTAGTATTGATTTAAATATTTTGTGAGTAAAATTCAAAGTTGCATGACTTCTTAAAGATGAGGCAATTCTGACCATCAAAATGGTATTACCGAATCTTTGAAAGTTTGTTGTATTTTTACAACGTCTCTTATGTGAAGTGACTACTATTGAATGAGTCTATTTAAGAATGACCCCCCCCCCCCTCCCGTAACCTGTAAATTGATTGTCCATTTTCAGCTATTGATATGATTTGTCAGGTAGGTCTTAGTGTACATGTTGTGTTCCTTGTTTATTTTCCTTTGCATATTATTAAAAACAATGAAAAGTGTAAATGTGTGTTTCACTTACTTTAAAATGTACATACTGTAGTTGTTTCATGTTAACCTTCCTTATATTTTTCATAAATATGATAAAAATGATACTGTGAACCATCAGATCCTCCTCTCCACCCTCTCCGAGCTGGGCATCTCCGGCGCGGCCCACGCTTGGATTGCGTCCTACCTGACAGGTCGCTCCTACCAGGTGGCGTGGCGAGAATCTGTCTCCGCACCACGTGCTCTCACCACTGGTGTCCCCCAGGGCTCTGTTCTAGGCCCTCTCCTATTCTCGCTATACACCAAGTCACTTGGCTCTGTCATATCCTCACATGGTCTCTCCTATCATTGCTATGCAGACGACACACAATTAATCTTCTCCTTTCCCCCCTCTGATAACCAGGTGGTGAATCGCATCTCTGCATGTCTGGCAGACATATCAGTGTGGATGACGGATCACCACCTCAAGCTGAACCTCGGCAAGACGGAGCTGCTCTTCCTCCCGGGGAAGGACTGCCCGTTCCATGATCTCGCCATCACGGTTGACAACTCCATTGTGTCCTCCTCCCAGAGTGCTAAGAACCTTGGCGTGATCCTGGACAACACCCTGTCGTTCTCAACTAACATCAAGGCGGTGACCCGTTCCTGTAGGTTCATGCTCTACAACATTCGCAGAGTACGACCCTGCCTCACGCAGGAAGCGGCGCAGGTCCTAATCCAGGCACTTGTCATCTCCCGTCTGGATTACTGCAACTCGCTGTTGGCTGGGCTCCCTGCCTGTGCCATTAAACCCCTACAACTCATCCAGAACGCCGCAGCCCGTCTGGTGTTCAACTTTCCCAAGTTCTCTCACGTCACCCCGCTCCTCCGCTCTCTCCACTGGCTTCCAGTTGAAGCTCGCATCCGCTACAAGACCATGGTGCTTGCCTACGGAGCTGTGAGGGGAACGGCACCTCCGTACCTTCAGGCTCTGATCAGGCCCTACACCCAAACAAGGGCACTGCGTTCATCCACCTCTGGCCTGCTCGCCTCCCTACCTCTGAGGAAGTACAGTTCCCGCTCAGCCCAGTCAAAACTGTTCGCTGCTCTGGCACCCCAATGGTGGAACAAACTCCCTCACGACGCCAGGTCAGCGGAGTCAATCACCACCTTCCGGAGACACCTGAAACCCCACCTCTTTAAGGAATACCTAGGATAGGATAAAGTAATCCTTCTAACCCCCCCCCCCCCTTAAAAGAGTTAGATGCACTATTGTAAAGTGGTTGTTCCACTGGATATCATAAGGTGAATGCACCAATTTGTAAGTCGCTCTGGATAAGAGCGTCTGCTAAATGACTTAAATGTAAATGTAATAAATCTCTGAACCCAGAACCAAATCTTGTGTGCACTATCTAGCTAGCTACTTGGTTTATGTTTGGGGGTTAAAATCTGAGCGCAAAAGGGAGATTCAGCCCCTCCCCACTATGTAAATTCTGGCAAAAATCTGGCCTCCACTTCGATCTCTACCTTGATTCGTCAAGAGAATCAGTGATGCTGTGCTCTTACCCGGAAAATGTTTGTTCCCCCATCTCAGATGAAGCAAGTATCGGCAACAGATGTCTACATTTGTGTTTATATTCTGTCACAAGAGCTTAGCTATATACCATGAAATGACGTGGCATTTTTACTTCCGGGTTCTTGTTTTGTAGGCTAAGAATGAGTCTCAAATTTGCATCGTCAAAGTCATGAAAATGCAGTCATTTAAGATACATTTTAAAATGTGTGTTTCTCCATAAAATGTACTTACAATATGACAGTTTAACTTATTTGACGGCCAAGAAGAAGCACGAGGCCTTAAAGTTGGAACAGTTTCATTTGAACGACACACATGCCAACTCTCACCAGGGCTATACTGTACAGTATGTCTATCTTTCAAAAAAGTATAATTAGGAAGTCAGGGGTCTCAACTTACTGTTGAGAGATAGCATTGCAGAATACACAACATGCAAATCGAAATTTGGTAGTGCATCAGCAGTTTTCCTCTTATGTCAGTCACTCAATTAGCCCATGTCAGCTAACATGTTATAGATTGCTAGGTAAGTTGGTCCAGCCAGCTAATTAAACCTTGTAGTAATCATAGCCAAATTACTGACGGGGAAACCAAAGGCACGTGCCCAGGGGCCCCCCATTGATTTTGTTAGTTTCTCACTCAGATGACTTATGCCATGTTCATAAGCTATGGCAAAATGTGTAGAACTGCAAGGAAGTAGAATTAAAACTGCAACATTTTCTCTCTATTCCATGACACAATAAGTAGAATCACATGAAATTTGATTTAAACTGCCCTTACTCAAGTGATTAGTTTTATGAACATAGAAACTTGGTTGCAATGGTAAAAATGTAATACATCTTTAATACTGGTAATCAGAATGTGTTAGGTATCAAATTATATTGCTATGATTTGATTAATGTTTGAATTGTAATTTTATTTAAAAAAAGCAGTTGTTTCAAGACCTAAAATGCAATGTTTTACATTTTATATTTAAGCAATAAGGCACGAGACGGTGTGGTATATGGCCAATATACCAAGGCATTAGGGCTGTTCCTTAGTACGACGCAACGCGGAGTGCCGGGATATAGCCCTTAGCCGTGGTATATTGGCCATATACCACAAACCCCAGAGGTGCCTTATTGATATTACAAACCGGTTACCAAGATTACTAGAGCAGTAAAAATGCAGGTTTTGTCATACCCGTGGTATACGGTCTGATATACCACGGCTGTCAGCCAATCAGCATCCAGGGCTCGAATGACCCAGTTTATAATTCTAAATAAAACATGTCTATTTGTTCAGCCCAGGGCCCACCAGGCCAAAAGTTTGAGCACCCCTGCCCTAAGTACTTTATACAATGCAAAAAAAGTTTTGCAGTATAAAACACTTGCATTATGTTTTATCATTGATACACAGTTACACATCAAATGTTTTGGTTGATATTGAACTGTCATTTTAAGTATTTTTCACAGTTGCAAATCCAGTGGACACAAATGCCACCACAGTTCAATAATTACATATAAATTTCAAATAAATTAAATATAACTGGTCCCCTTAGAGCAATTAATAATTGCGTCTGCTTATTGACAAAAATATAATAGAATCCAATCTATCTTGTAAATTCCTTCTTGATAAGACCATAGAGCATTTTGAACAGGTTATTAGTATGCTTTAAAACTAGAAGCTGGCTCCCCTGGATTCTTAAGGAAACGCAGCTGTTTTTATATCAATATCAAATCATTTCTGGATAACAATTAAAAACCTCACTGTAATAGATTTCCATAGAAACTGACAAAAATATGTTTTTAGCAAAACAATATTTCTTAAGCAAGCAAGAATTTAGCTGGGACTGCCTGGCAGTCTGAGTGGGGAGGGGAAAATTAGCTGTAATAAATGTTTTCCCCTCAGTAATCTACGCCAAATACAGCATAATGACAAAGCAAAAACTATTCAGACATTTTTGTAAAAAATAAATAAATAAATCACACACACACCACAGGAACCATCACATTTACATACAGTACCAGTCAAAAGTTTGGACACCTACTCAATACAGGGTTTCCTTTATTTTTACTATTTTCTACATTGTAGAATAAGTGTGAAGACTATAACATATATGGAATCATCAGGTAACCAAAAAAGTGTTAAAACAAATCAAATATATTTTATTGTGTTGGAGGTAAGCAGCCACCCTTTGCCTTGATGACAGCTTTGCACACTCTTGGCATTCTCTCAACTAGCTTCATGAGGTAGTCACCTGGAATGCATGCCAATTAACAGGTGTGCCTTGTTAAAAGTTAATTTGTGGAATTTCTTTCTTTCCTTAATGCGTTTGAGTCAATTGTGTTGTGACAAGGCAGGGGCGGTATACAGAAGCTAGCCCTATTTGGTAAAAGATAAAGTCCATATTATGGCAAGAACATCTCAAATAAGCAAAGAGAAATGACAGTCCACCATTCATTTAAGACATGAAGGCCAGTCACTCTGGAAAATTTCAAAAACTTAAACAGTTTCTTCAAGTGCAGTCGCAAAAACCATCAAGCGTTATGATGAAACTGGCTCTCATGAGGACCGCCACAGGAAAGGAAGACCCAGAGTTACCTCTGCTGCAGAGGATAAGTTCATTAGAGTTACCAACCTCAGAAATTGAAGCCCGGATAAATGCTTCACAGAGTTCAAGTAACAGACAACTGTTCTGAGTAGACTGCGTGAATCAGGCCTTCATGGTCGAATTGCTGCAAAGAAACCACTACTAAAGGACACCAAGAAGAAGAAGATACTTGCTTGGGCCAAGAAACATGAGCAATTGATATTAGACCTGTGGAAATCTGTCCTTTGGTCTGATGAGTCCAAATTGGAGATTTTGGTTCCAAACGCCATGTCTTTGTGAGATGCAGAGTAGGTGCATGGATGATCTCTGCATGTGTGGTTCCCATCGTGAAGCATGGAGGTGGTGTGATGGTGTGGGGGGTACTTTGCTGGTGACACCGTCAGTGATTTATTTAGAATTCAAGGCACACTTAACCAGCATGGCTCCCACAACATTCTGCAGCGATACGCCATCCCATCTGGTTTGTCAGCAGGACAATGACCCAAAACACACCTCCAGGCTGTGTAAGGGCTATTTGACCAAGAAGGAGAGTGATGGAGTGCTGCATCAGATGACCTGGCATCCACAATCACATGGCCTCAACCCAATTGAGATGGTTTGGGATGAGTTGGACTGCAGAGTGAAGGAAAAGCAGCCAACAAGTGCTCAGCATATATGGGAACTCCTTCAGGACTGTTGGAAAGCTGGTTGAGAGAATGCCAAGAGTGTGCAAAGCTATCAAGGCAAAGGGTGGCTACTTTGAAGAATCTAAAATATATTTTGATTTGTTTAACACTTTTTTGGTTACTACATGATTCCATGTGTTGTTTCATGGTTTTGATGTCTTCACTATTATTCTACAATGTAGAAAATAGTAAAAATAAAGAAAAAGCCTGGAATGAGTAGGTGTCCAAACTTTTGACTGATACTGTAAGTATTCAGACCCTTTACTCAGTACTTTGCTGAAGCACCATTGGCAGCGATTACAGCTTCGAGTCTTCTTGTGTACGACGCTACAAGCTTGGCACAGCTGTATTTGGGGAGTTTCTCCCATTCTTCTCTGCAAATCCTCTCAAGCGCTGTCAGGTTGGATGGTGAGCGTCGCTGCACAACTATTATCAAGTCTCTCCAAAGATGTTCGATTAGGTTCAAGGGTCTGAATACTTATGTAAATAAGGTATTTGTTTATTTTTTTTAAATAAAAACATGTTTTTGCTTTGTCATTATGGGGTATGGGTGTAGATTGATGAGGAATTTAAAAAAATCTATTTTAGAGGAAGGCTGTAATATAACAAAATGTGGAAAATGTCAAGGGTCTGAATACTTTCCAAATGCACTGTATATGTTTTTTTTTTTTTTTTTTGTCCTCATTTGGACTAATCTTCCAAGATATTGCACATGAACATATCTTCCAATATGTTCATGTGCAATATCTAAGACATTGGTTTTATGCAGGCTACAGTACCAAACTGTTTACTTTATTTTCCCATGACTGCAAGGCCAAGCATGACTCCAACACCATCATTACGTTTGCTGACGACAACAGTGGAAGGCCTGATCACAGACAACGATGATACAGCCTATAGGGGGGAGGTCAGAGACCTGGCAGTGTGGTACCAGGACAACAACCTCTCCCTCAATGTGAGCAAGACAAAGGAGATGATCGTGGACTACAGGAAAAGGAGGGGCGAACAGACCCCCATTAACATCGACGGGGCTGTAGTGGAGCGGGTCGAGAGTTTCAAGTTCCTTGGTGTCCACATCACCAACAAACTATCATGGTCCAAACACACCACAACAGTCATGAAGAGGGCACGACAACAACTTTTCACCCTCAGGAGACTGAAAAGATTTGGCATGGGTCCCCAGATCCTCAAAATGTTCTACAGCTGCACCATCGAGAGCATCCTGACCGGGTGCATCACCGCCTGGTATGGCAACTGCTCGGCATCTGACCATAAGGCGCTACAGAGGGAAGTGCATACGGCCCAATACATCACTGTGGCTAAGCTTCCTGCAATAGAGGACCTATATACTAGGTTGTGTCAGAGGAAGGCCAAAAAAATTGTCCAAGACTCAAGTCAGCCAAGTCATAGACTGTTCTCTCTGCTACTGCACGGCAAGCGGTACTGGATCGTCAAGTCTAGGCCCAAAATGCTCCTTAACAGCTTCTGCCCCCAAGCCATAAGTCTGCTGAACAATTAATGAAATGGCCACCGGAGTATTTACATTGACATCCCCCCTTTGTTTTTACACTGCTGCTACTCACTGTTAACTATCCATCTATCTATGCATAGTCACTTTACCCCCACCTACATGTACAAATTACCTCAACTAACCTGTATCCCCGCACACTGACTCGGTACTGGAACCCCCTGTATATAGCCTTGTTATTATTATGTAATCTTGTTGTGTTACTTTTTACTTTAGTTTATTTAGCAATGAACTGCATTGTTGGTTAAAGGCTTGTAAGTAAGCATTTATTGGATAAGGTCTACCTACAGCTGTTGGATTTGGCACATGTGACAAATAACATTTGATTTGACTGCTGCATGTATCATTGCCACTGTTCATCGAAGTCTCCCTTTTCTCAAATTCTGACAATGAAAATCCCTCTTAGAAAATTACACTAAAAGGACATTTTGGAGTAACTTTATACAGTATTCTCTTGCCCTGCATTTGAGTTATAGTTGTTTTTTTGTGATGTGGATATGACCACGCTAGTCCCCTTATGCTCAACTTATTAACCATTCTGATCACGCTTGTCAATGTTTTTGAGAAAGAGTGGAAAGTTGATTTATTTTACTTTTCATGCTGATACATGGGGCATGTTTCTTGATAAAGCTGTACAACACTTACAGAATGCATACAAGGGGGGGAAAAAAGCTGACAATTAGTTTAAGACAGGACATTGAAGAGCATATTTGTTTTATACAATCATACAATTAACATAAAAAACATCAATACAGCTGTTGCTGTTAAATATTTTGTTGACAGACAGGATCAAGCAGGTAAGAGACACATAAGACAAGGAATGTTTCTTTGTCCAAATGTTCACAGAAATCAATTGGGAGTGAAGACAATTTTAAGATGAGCCAAAAACCTCTGGGAATTCTAATGACGAGCTCTTACCTGCGTTGTCAATCATTCACAAAATATTCTGAGACAGAAATCATTGAAGACATTTTTTTTTAATGCTATACATATTAGCTTTGCATAAACCTCCCTTCAAAATATAATGCTTTCTTAAAATTACACAGTATTCTCCATTGTGAGGTTATCTGCAATGGTGCAAGCCACAAACAGGTATAACAGTTGCTAGTACTATGTAGCAATGTGTACCCACACTAGGTACAATGTACAGTAGCTGCCAATGTAATTACCATGTAAATGATGGACTTAGTGACGATACCGACGAAGTAGGACCAAAAGAAACATTCATGTTGGAGTGTTGTATGAATGACAGTACCCACATGGAAATAGAGAGATGCCAACAAACGGTTTCAAAAAAACAACAAAAAAACTATTGCAAACATTTGAACTGCTGATCATTTAAATAAACCAGTGGTTATTTGGATTCCACAATCTAAAATAATTTAGTTAAGAGTTCTTAAAGCTGAGCTCCGTATTATGTGAAACAGCGCCACTGGTCGCCCCAGGCGCATTTGTTACATGTTTTGTTTCTGCTGTTCTATCGCATGTGCAATGATGTCCTAGAAAATAAATAAAACATGTTTGAAGTGACATCTTCGTTGGACGTGGCAGTTTCACCGCTACGTATTCCAGCTTTAAGGGTTCTTAAGAACATGGGAATGGTGAAATACATCTAACTAGATCTAACAAAGACACAGCATTCTGTAGTGTGACAGTGTGGATAATCATTTTTTACTTATCATTGTTATCATGGTTGGTATAGTAGGACTAACCTCAAGCTTAACCAAATGTATTATGGTATTCAGCACATCAGAATGTCCGTGGTCTGTTTTCATTCATCAAAGTGCATCATGAACAGAAGGAGTAGATAGTAATGCATATAACTCAACTCAGACTTTCTTAGAACCTGCACCTTTTGTTATCAGTTTTGATTTAAGATGCTAGTTAACAATATTGTGCTACAGCTGAGCCACTTGGGGTGCTTTAATTTCAACCTGGTACAATAGGGTACTACATTATAGAATATGTCAATTCCAAATGGTATCAGGTAGCTACAGTAGCTTTTTTTTGAGCAGTTTGAAATTTAATGTGAAACGTGTCATAATATTGTGTGTCAAATATCTGGATACTGGAACTTGCCACTTGGACCAGGATTAATTTAGTTAACACATTATATAGAGTTGATCCAATATAATATCGATCCAGATGCCAAAAGCTAAAAGATACGGATCAGACAGAGACATATAAAGGCATCCTATCTAGACCGGAGCTCCTTTATCACAAGTTAAACAACATGTTAATTGGGTCCCTTATAACAACAAGCAGGAGGATATCCACTGACAGGACAAAAGTGCTGTCATTCTGAGAGCACGCCTCCATTCCACAACAGGACAGTGTGTGTCCAGATACGCACTGCAGTTCCACAGGAGTAGAGGCCATGGTAACAGACTAATCAACTTAAATTCTAAGGGAAAATAAAGATTGGTTTTGATTACAAAGTGCAAAGTAAATAGTTTTTGTAAAATCTATTTAAAGATTTATGGGCCAAATAAGTTCATAAAAGCTGAGCAAGGCCTATTTCAAACCATAACATGCATCTGAAATACAGTTTCAGGTACACGTATGAAGCTGAGCTATTATCTCAACTACCTCTAAATCACCTCTGCAGCATCTCACTCAAACCATTACCCTCCCTCTGTCTGCCTGTTCCCAAAATGGAGGGGGTGGGGGAGAGAAAGAAATTATAGGACATCATACCTCTTCTTTCACATTGAGCAAAGTAGATGCTGGAGGTGAGACCGATGAGCTACATGAGGGAAGCAGAACAACACATTACACATGAAATATGCAACAATTTCAGATGCAAATACCATTTTAAAAATACATTTGAATTTCTCCAACAGTTACAGTTTGCAATCACAACTATTGTCTACATTAACCTGTTAGCTTGAAAGCTTCTACTTCATTATTCTGAATGTGCTTTACCTGTCTGGCTTGTGTATACACAATTATTTTATTATGAAATGCTCTTATAATTGACTGAAGTTTATCATTACAGTACATAACAGCATACAATAATTCACTGGATTTGAACCAAACAGTCAATGAGGCTACAAATAATTTGACATTTGATGTTGGCCTCTATGCTTAATTTGGGACAAAACAACAGCTGTGCAGTCTGTGCCCCTCTTCTTCATTTAGTTACCAGGTTACACCTGACACCAGGAAGCCACAACATCCCTGAATGTAACATCAGCTCAATCCCTTGTTTAAAGCATTTTAGTGGGAAGAAATGTATGTCTGTGACAGTTATCACAAGCTTATCACGTCAGTCATACAAGCATGGACATAGTCTGATGATCAAGATTGGTTTCAATATTCACTTGAGCTACTTCAAAACAACATCTCAGCTCCTCTTCAATTATAAATCGTCAAAACAACCTGAGATCAGTGACAGGGACTACTTACATTTTTAAGAGCAGGATACTTTCAATAGTTCATCATTAAAGTGAACTGATCAATTCATTTCTCAGCCATCACAGGGAAGCATTATGTTTAAACAACTTGGCTTTGCAGCATGTTGAGGCCTTGCCTACCCTGACTGTATCCACTGCCATCTCGTCTTCTAACATGCATATCTCGCTGATTTCTTCTATATAAGCATTTCCTGCGGCAAAAGGGCGTGTGGATATAGAGTTTCGTTTTGAACCTACCTTCCAAATTGCCTTGAAGCATTCTCAAAAAACTTGGCTTTGGAAGCAACGCTGGAGAAAGAGAAAGACAGATTCATACCAGATGATCCCTGAGACATGTTGGGCTTTACAGCACACCAAACACTCTTTTGTGTTTTCTGCCCACTAAATAGCCCTGGCAATGTGAAAATGGCATGTTACTTAGGATGTTACAAAACAGTTGTATTTAAAATAGACAGGAGGCCATGTAAGACAAAAGGAGTTTGGAACAGTGCAGCTTGTGATCTCATCTGTTGTGCACACTGTTTACTTGAGATGCACATACATTATTTCCATTATCTCATTATAATTAGCTATATTTAGCTAATTAGCTATCCTTCTCCTTCCTTTGTATTTTTATTTTATTATGTTATGATGTGAAGCACTTTGTTACTCATATTGAAAAGCGTTTTTTTTTTTTTTAATTAAGTGCTTATTATTGTAAAAGAGAGCTTTTGAGACACCAGAGCACAAGTATTATGACTAACACTTTTTCATTTTATTGGTGTTTAGTGGGCAGAAAACAAATCACCCTAAATATACACTGAGTATACTAAACATTGGGAACACCGTACTAATATTGAGCACCCCCCATTTTGCCCTCAGAACAGCCTCAATTCGTTGGGGCATGGACTCTGCAAGGTGTCGAAAGCGTTCCACAGGGATGCTGGCCCATGTTGACTCCAATGCTTCCCACAGTTGTGCCAAGTTGGCTGGATGTCCTTTGGGTAGTGGACCATTCTTGATACAAACGGGAAACTGTTGAGCGTTAAAAAAAACAGCAGCATTGCAGTTCTTGACACAAACCGGTGCACCTACTACCATACCCCGTTCACAGACGCTTATATATTTTGTCTTGCCCATTCACCCTCTGAATGGCACACATACACAATCCATGTCCCAATTGTCTCAAGGCTTAGCAATCCTTATTTAACCAGTCTCCTCCCCTTCATCTACACTGATTGAAGTAGATTTAACAAGTGACATCAATAAGGGATCATAGTTTTCACCTGGATTCACCCGGTTAGTCTATGTCGTGGAATAGCAGGTGTTCTTAATGTTTTGTATACTCAGTGTATTATGGCATCGCACTGCATACCCCTTGTAAAACAACAGGAGCAGGCATGTACAGAGTACAAGACTGGTCATTGGGAAGTAGCAAATTGTAGGTTATTTTGTTGCCCCAATGTGATAAATTACTTCCGGCGCCGACAGAGATGGCCGCCTCGCTTCGCGTTCCTAGGAAACTATGCAGTATTTTGGTTTTTTATGTGTTATTTCTTACGTTGGTACCCCAGGTAATCTTAGGTTTCATTACATACAGTCGGGAGGAACTACTGAATATAAGAGCAACGTCAACTCACCATCATTACAACCAGGAATATGACTCTCCCGAAGCGGATCCTGTGTTTTGCCTTCCACCCAGTACAATGGATCTGATCCCAGCCGGCGACCCTAAACAACGACGCCGTAAAAAGGGCAAACGAAGCGGTCTTCTGGTCAGGCTTCGGAGACGGGCACATCGCGCTCCACTCCCTAGCATACTACTCGCCAATGTCCAGTCTCTTGACAACAAGGTTGATGAAATCCGAGCAAGGGTAACATTCCAGAGAGGCATCAGAGACTGTAACGTTCTTTGCTTCACGGAAACATGGCTCACTCGAGAGACGCTAACGGAGTCGGTGCAGCCAGCTGGTTTCTTCACGCATCGCGCCGACAGAAACAAACATCTTTCTGGTAAGAAGAGGGGCGGGGGTGTATGCCTTATGATTAACGAGACGTGGTGTGATCATAACAACATACAGGAACTCAAGTCATTCTGTTCACCTGATTTAGAATTCCTCACAATCAAATGTCGACCGCATTATCTACCAAGGGAATTCTCTTCGATTATAAATCACAGCTGTATATATTCCCCCCCAAGCAGACACATCGATGGCCCTGAACGAACTTTATCTGACTCTTTGTAAACTGGAAACCATACACCCTGAGGCTGCATTCATCGTAGCTGGGGATTTTAACAAGGCTAATCTGAAAACAAAACTCCCTAAATTCTATCAGCATATCGATTGTGCTACCAGGGCTGGTAAAACCTTGGATCATTGTTATACTAACTTCCGCGACGCATATAAGGCCCTCCCCCTCCCTCCTTTCGGAAAAGCTGACCACGACTCCATTTTGTTGCTTCCAGCCTACAAACAGAAACTAAAACAGCAAGCTCCCGCGCTCAGGTCTGTTCAACGCTGGTCCGACCAATCTGTATCCACGCTTCAAGACTGCTTCGATCACGTGGATTGGGATATGTTCCGCATTGCGTCCAACAACAACATTGACGAATACGCTGATTCGGTGAGCGAGTTCATTAGAAAGTGCATTGACAATGTCGTACCCACAGCAACGATTAAAACATTCCCAAACCAGAAACCGTGGATTGATGGCAGCATTCGCGTGAAACTGAAAGCGCGAACCACTGCTTTTAACCAGGGCAAGGTGACTGGAAACATGACCGAATACAAACAGTGTAGCTATTCCCTCCGCAAGGCAATCAAACAAGCTAAGTGCCAGTATAGAGACAAAGTAGAGTCGCAATTCAACAGCTCAGACACAAGAGGTATGTGGCAGGGTCTACAGTCAATCACGGATTACAAAAAGAAAACCAGCCCCGTCGCGGACCAGGATGTCTTGCTCCCAGACAGACTAAATGATTTCTTTGCTCGCTTTGAGGACAATACAGTGCCACTGACACGGCCCGCTACCAAAACCTGCGGGCTCTCCTTCACTGCAGCCGATGTGAGTAAAACATTTAAACGTGTTAACCCTCGCAAGGCTGCAGGCCCAGACGGCATTCCCAGCCGCGTCCTCAAAGCATGCGCAGACCAGCTGGCTGGTGTGTTTAAGGACATATTCAATCAATCCTTATCCCAGTCTGCTGTTCCCACATGCTTCAAGAGGGCCACCATTGTTCCTGTTCCCAAGAAAGCTAAGGTAACTGAGCTAAACGACTACCGCCCCGTAGCACTCACTTCCGTCATCATGAAGTGCTTTGAGAGACTAGTCAAGGACCATATCACCTCCACCCTACCTGACACCCTAGACCCACTCCAATTTGCTTACCGACCCAATAGGTCCACAGACGACGCAATCGCAACCACACTGCACACTGCCCTAACCCATCTGGACAAGAGGAATACCTATGTGAGAATGTTGTTCATCGACTACAGCGCAGCATTTAACACCATAGTACCCTCCAAACTCGTCATCAAGCTCGAGACCCTGGGTCTCGACCCCGCCCTGTGCAACTGGGTCCTGGACTTCCTGACGGGCCTCCCCCAGGTGGTGAGGGTAGGTAACAACATCTCCACTCCGCTGATCCTCAAAACTGGGGCCCGACAAGGGTGCGTTCTGAGCCCTCTCCTGTACTCCCTGTTCACCCACGACTACGTGGCCATGCACGCCTCCAACTCAATCATCAAGTTTGCGGATGACACTACAGTGGTAGGCTTGATTACCAACAACGACGAAACGGCCTACAGGGAGGAGGTGAGGGCCATCGGAGTGTGGTGTCAGGAAAATAACCTCACACTCAACGTCAACAAAACAAAGGAGATGATTGTGGACTTCAGGAAACAGCAGAGGGAGCACCCCCCTATCCACATCGACGGGACAGTAGTGGAGAAGGTGGAAAGTTTTAAGTTCCTCGGTGTACACATCACGGACAAACTGAATTGGTCCACCCACACAGACAGCGTTGTGAAGAAGGCGCAGCAGCGCCTCTTCATTCTCAGGAGGCTGAAGAAATTTGGCTTGTCACCAAAAGCACTCACAAACTTCTACAGATGCACAATCGAGAGCATCCTGTCGGGCTGTATCACCGCCTGGTACGGCAACTGCTCCGCCCACAACCGTAAGCCTCTCCAGAGGGTAGTGAGGTCTGCACAACGCATCACCGGGGGCAAACTACCTGCCCTCCAGGACACCTACACCACCCGATGTCACAGGAAGGCCATAAAGATCATCAAGGACAACAACCACCCGAGCCACTGCCTGTTCACCCCGCTATCATCCAGAAGGCGAGGTCAGTACAGGTGCATCAAAGCAGGGACCGAGAGACTGAAAAACAGCTTCTATCTCAAGGCCATCAGACTGTTAAACAGCCACCACTAACATTTAGTGGCCGCTGCCAACATACTGACTCAACTCCAGCCACTTTAATAATGGGAATTGATGGAAATTATGTAAAAATGTGTCACTAGCCACTTTAAACAATGCCACTTAAATATAATGTTTACATACCCTACATTACTCATCTCATATGTATATACTGTACTATATATCATCTACTGCATCTTGCCATCTTTATGTAATACATGTATCACTAGCCACTTTAAACTATGCCACTTTATGTTTATATACCCTACATTACTCATCTCATATGTATATACTGTACTCTATACCATCTACTGCATCTTGCCTATGCCGTTCTGTACCATCACTCATTCATATATCTTTATGTACATATTCTTTATCCCTTTACACTTGTGTGTATAAGGAAGTAGTTGTGGAATTGTTAGGTTAGATTACTTGTTGGTTATTACTGCATTGTCGGAACTAGAAGCACAAGCATTTCGCTACACTCGCATTAAACATCTGCTAACCATGTGTATGTGACAAATAAAATTTGATTTGATTTAAATTGACACTGAAATCACAGTGGGGAACATCTGAACACACTAGTGAAAGAGTCAAATCTTTGACCTAAATGCACCCAATGGAATTAGTATGTTGTGAAGGGTTCAAAACAGTACATTTAACAAGAGACTTACAAGGACTGGAGAAAGACCCAAAGGAAACTCAAGGCTAAACACATCATTTTGTGATTGTTCTCTTGATTAAGATTTTAATCAGTCTGGATGGAATGTCTGGGTCTGGCTGAGTTCTAAGGTCTACTCACTATGACGCCGGGGTGTCCTCGCTGGGGGTTGCAGTGGGGCTCTTGTGGGGTGCAGGGTATCGGCTAGGGGGGTCAGGGGGTCTGGTTGGAGGTCTGCAGATGGCAGGCTTCTCAGCCGGAGACCTCGTTTTGATCACACCGTCACTTTCTGCTGCAATGCAAGGAACGAAAACCTTAGCTTCCATAACAGAACCAAGAGCTAACACAATGAAATCCACTTTCAACCTTCTTTCTCATTGAACATGATATCAGTACCACAGAGCAGCTAGGTACTGTACTGCTGCACTGTTGTTAAGCGGAGTATAAAATGCAGTCTAGAATTCATAGCATGTTTGTATAGGCTACAGGTTGTTCCGCTACCTTCTCGAATGACCGCAACACTTCGAGGTGGTCTTCTGCCTTGGAAGGACTGCGCTCGGTTCACAGTGACTCCCGTCTCTCCATTGGCTGTTACATCTGGCCTCTGACCTCCATCCGGTAGCTTAGCAACCAGTTTGGCAACGTCAAAGTCTGAGTGTCTGTCCTGGCGGATGGATGGCCTCGGCAGGAGGGCCTGCCTCTGAGGAGGTTCCCGAGGGAGCCGTGGAGGGGCAGTTATGGGTTTGGTCCTCTGGAGAGGTGTGGGGCTCGTTGGGGTGTCCCCGCCAGCATCCACCCCCTCTGGTCTGCTACCATTTTGCTCATCTGTGAGACAAACACAGGAACATTTTCAAATCAACATACAAATAGAGTACACATTCAGCCCAGGCATATCCCTGGTTTACCTTCTTGTGGTTGGGTTTAGTGCAGAGGTTGTTGTTTTAACTGATTTTGAACTTGATATCATTACTTCTCCTGAGCTCCTACCTATCATGAGTAGTATACTTCTACTTACAGAATGTTATGTCTATACATGTAGTGTGAGTGATCATAGCATATTTTAATAGCATACCTATTAGAAAATGAATAATTAAAACCAATCAAAAATAAATGAACCATTATGAAAATAAATGAAACATTCTTTATATGATTTTATTTGTTTATTTGGATCCCATTAGCTTTTGCAGAAACATCTGCTACTTTTCCTGAGGTTCCTAGAGTATTATAAAAGCAAGTCTAATGTTGGCATTTGGGCGGATGCATTTAACAATGGCAGAAAGCACAAAACCTTTACAGTTAAATACATTTGTGGATTAATAGTCTGAGCTGGAGAAAAATATGGTTTTAAGGAAAGTGAATTGTGTATAACAATGATCTATTAATCTAGGAGATGAAATAGTAAACAGACGACTGGGTTGCACTCTCATCTGGAGTCATGATGTTGGCCAGGTTTCCAGTTGTACATACACTATTCAAATGCTGCGAGGGATTTAGACAGGTGGTAGTTTGATGTCAAGCAAATCGGAGCTGGTTATTTGGTAACTCCAAGCAGGAACTCAGAAGAGTGATAAATAAAATACCACACAATGAGGGGAGGACACGCTGCAAGTGTTCCACATCTTTCCATACCACAGTAAATGAAAGGCATGACTCACACAGACATTTAACCCAAAGTTACAAGAGATATAAATTACATGATTTAGGGTGCGTTAACTTCCATTCAGTGAGCACGGCCTAAGCAAGACCTCCAACTGCCTTTCTTTAAGCGCAGTTAACAAAAACAGTTAATGGTTCAACTTGGCTGAGGAGGAGGTCGTAGTAAGCCAACATCTGGATTGGCCACTATGCAAAAAATGGAATGCTTATTGTTTCCAAATCAACAAAACAGCTTGATAAAATGTCCCATCAAAGAAGGGCATGCGATTAATGTAAAGATCAAACATTTAGAAAGAAAAGTAAAAGCACTATTCTATTTTAGCAATTCACAACGAGTACTTAAGATTCACACTTGTAGTAATACAGTGCACAGAATAAACATCAGCCACCTACTGTATAAATCACCTTACACATACCAAGTGTACACTGTAATAATCCTAATAGAATTATTTGCATTCACAGGACAAGGGATGGTAATGATAATAATGGTGATGGTGATAATGAGGATGATGATTAAACCAAAGGCTGATAATTACTCTCAGTGTTCTGGAGCTGGCCATAATTAACTGCCGGGTAGACGCGGGGCGTGCGCTTGGAGATGGTGATTGGTTGCCGTTTCCTTGGGGTAATCCTTGGAGGCGGCATGGGTGGGGCTGTGGAACTCTCCTCTGGCGCAGTGCAGAAGATCTGTAATCACCCCAGCACGTCCAAAATGACTCACATTATATAGACATTCAACTTGAGAATATGCATTTAATAACATCTAGAATGTAGTGTACCATGGAATACTTGAATGTTTATGATGCCACAGTGCATTAAATAACAATCACACGACTCTTGAACTCTTTGCAAAGGAGGAAAGGTAATGAAATTTTTCAAATTCACCTTGGTGTAATCCTCGATTAGAATCTCAACAACAATGTTCTGGAACTTTATATCCAACATGGCTGCCACAGTCTCTTCCTCTGCCCTCATCAGGGTGGGGCCAAAGATCACGCCCATGTTGGAGGGAGTCATCAGATTGTCTCCACTGTTGCTGCAGACACTGCCAACAGGAATCCAGACGGGTTCGTAAACATGATTCTCTAAAGACATGTCCAACAGGAACAAACACCTCTCAAATAGGGAAGAGGGAAGTTAATGCCAGGTAATGTCAATTTACAATTGCACAGCTACTATTAATGCATTAAACAAAATTATTTTTGGAAGATTGGACAGGTATTTTCCTGTTTAAATTTACATTGACACTATGCATAGATGCATGAGTCTCAGTCAGATACTTTACCCATCTGAACAGATGCCACTTAATCCCTTCACTGACGCACATGCAACACAACACCACAAATGCAATTACAAAACAAGAAAAGGCCTACATAAGCATAACTTGTATAACTTCATCAGTTAGGAGGCACACAGAGACTGAAGCACAACAGTAACGTGTCATATCAGGTTAGCTCTTACTTCACCAGGTGTTCGATCAGTAGGCTTAGCATTTCTCGATTCTTCTCTGGGAGTTTGTATGTCAGGGAGTGGATTGCACCCAGTCGATCATCTAGACTATCTGATTCTAAGAAACAAGATTTTAAAAAATGTACATGAGCAATAACTGACATATTATCCCTAAGTTAGATTGAGACCTATTATGTTAAGAGCAACACACACACACACACACACAGTACCAATCAAAAGTTAGGACACACCTACTCATTCAAGGGTTTTTCTTTATTTTTACTATTTTCTACATTGTAGAATAATAGCGAAGACAGGAAAACTATGAAATAACACCTATGGAATCATGTAGTAACCAAAAAGTGTTAAACAAATCAAAATCTATTTTATATTTGAGATTCTTCAAATAGCCACCCTTTGCCTTGATGACAGCTTTGCACACACTTGGCATTCTATCAACCAGCTTCATGAAGTAGTCACCTGGAATGCATTTCAATTAAAAGGTGTGCCTGGTTAAAAGTTAATTTGTGGAATTTCTTTCCTTCTCAATGCGTTTGAGCCAATCAGTTGTATTATGACAAGGAAGTCAGGGTAGTATACAGAAGATACCCCTATTTTGTAAAAGACCAAGTCCATATTATGGCAATAACAGCTCAAATAGGCAAAGAAAAATGACAGTCCATCATTCATTTAAGACAGGTCAGTCCATACGGAAAATGTCAAGAACTTTGAAAGTTTCTTCAAGAGCAGTCGCAAAAACCATCAAGCGCTATGATGAAACTAGCTCTCACGAGGACCGCCACAGGAAAGGAAGACCCAGAGTTACCTCTGCTGCAGAGGATAAGTTGATTGGAGTTACCAGCCTCAGAAATTGCAACCCAAATAAATGCTTCAGAGTTCAAGTAACAGACATCTCAACATCAACTGTTCAGAGGAGGCTGTGTGAATTAGGTATTCATGGTCAAATTGTTGCAAAGAATCCACTACTAAAAGGACACCAATAAGAAGAAGAGACTAGCCTGGGCCAAGAAACACGAGCAATGTTCTTGGTCTGGAGTCCAAATGGGAGATTTTTGTTTCAACCGCCGTGTCTTTTTTAGACGCGGTGTGGGTGAACCGATGATCTCTGCATGTGTGGTTCCCACCGTGAAGCATGGAGGAGGTGGTGTTATGGTGTGGGGGTGCTTTGCTGGTGACACTGTCTGTGATTTATTTAGAATTCAAGGCACACTTAACCAGCATGGCTACCACAGCATTCTACAGCGATACACCATCCCATCTAGTTTGGGCTTAGTGGGACTATCATTTGTTTTTCAACAGGACAATGACCCAACACACCTTCAGGCTGTGTACAGTATGGGCTATTTTACCAAGATGGAGAGTGATGGAGTGCTGCATCAGATGACCTGGCATCCACAATCACCCGACCTAAACCAAATTGAGATGGTTTGGAATGAGTCGGACCACAGAGTGAAGGAAAAGCAGCCAACAAGTGCTCTGCATATGTGGGAAGTCCTTCAAGACTGTTGGAAAAGCATTCCAGGTGAAGCTGGTTGAGAGAATGCCAAGTGTGTACAAAGCTTCCATCAATATAAAATATATTTTGATTTGGTTAACACTTTTTTGGTTTATATGCATAGACATTGTGCATGAGAAAGTTCATCAGCAAAGCCTAATCCTCATCCCAGTCAAAACAATTCAGGTATCCAATTGCACACCTGCTGCTACATTGCGGTGTAATGTGAACCTCAAAAAGTTAAAAGATAATCTCCCATACCCCAGGAGCCCTATCTCAGTTAAGAGGTTTAGAGCTGGTGTATAACATGCTTTTACAATGGTTTTACCATTTAATTATGGCATGTTCAAACAAAATATGGAGTTTCTCACACACTTTGATACTGTGGATCCAGTCTGGAGAAACGGACCAAAACAAAATTACGTTAGGAGGCAAGGGACGAGGATCCCCCGCAGGAGAACTGAATAAGATATCCAGAGGTAGGAACTTTAATTGACTGGATCTAATAAAATAAAATGCCTGATGCTATTATACTCTTTTTCTTTGTTATTGCTTTTTTCACAGGGAACACACAGATGGTGTATTTTTATTTAAAAAATTGTATAAAAAAAAAAAAATAGGGATTTGACTTTAAATTTACAGTACTGAACAGAGAAAATGTTTTTTCCCCCTTCCCTTTTATAGCTGTAACCCAGCCTGTTGAACTTGAGTGAACTCACTCTGATGGAGAACAAATGCACAATTAACTGTAGAAAGAGCACTTGGAAGACATAAAACAAGATGTGGAAGTAAACCACCTGTTGCTCAGCTCCAGCTACATTTTAGTCATATCTAGAGTGACAGTAGTGAGCGCATACATTTTTATATTTTATTCGTACTGGTCCCCCGTGGTAATCGAACCCACAACCCTGGTGTTGTAAGAGCACTGGTCTACTAACTGAGCTACACGTTACTTCTAATGACTTGTACGATACCCAAAAAGTGTTCGACAAAAACATGCCCTCGCATGAGAAGGAAATGTAAATGTGCCATGAGACTATCCTAAAGATCTATAAATCTGACCTACATGTTCTGATAACAGAAATCCATCAGTTTAGTGGACTGGTGCAGCTTTTCTTTTTAAAGTGTGTAAGCCATGTGAAAATAAAATGTTGATCTTGAAGTGGGTCTGAGTAATTGTTTCTCCAAGCCATCTTACTTGCTGCTAAGATGAGGTCCCTGTTGAGACCGTAGGTCATCAGAGGCTCTGTTAAACTCCTGTGGATGAACACGCGAGATCAGGTAAACAAGTAGAGTACAAATACTCCAACACTCACATCATACCCTAAAACAGTCTTTCTAATAACTGCTACTGAATTGTTGTTCATGCACTTTCAGCATCAACAAGTGCTACAGTACTCATTCTGAATTAATTTAAGAGTCCACTGGCAAAGGTCTCCTTCTCAAAATGTTCCTTCCTAGTCTGAAATTAGACTTAACAATGCAGTGTTATGGCATGAGTGACCAAAGGCCTAATGTAAGCCTTCAAGCAGCTGCCTGGCCTCCTCAAAGTGTGGAGAGACCTGTGAGTAAATCACTATGAGGGGTATTGGGGGAGGATAAAAACCTGGCCTTGAAGACAAGAGGCCTTGAAGACAAGAGGCCTTGTCACTGAGCACTTTAAGCAGCAAACAATTATACTAGGCTCATGGAGCAGAGAGAAACCTCTCATCCTTTGCCAGCATAGATGATTACAACTTTAATATGTAGTATATCTAATCACAGCACATAACTTATTTCAAAACATGGCATTATATTTTCTCATAAAACAAAGAATATACAGTCTGGAAATGGCAGAGCGCTGTTTCGCCCTCTTTAAATGTCTGTAATTTAGAAGCTGAGTGCTAATGGGCATCAAACAAAGCTTGGTCTAACATCATTCTATAGAACATGTTGTTCCAGAGCAACTGGCTCAGGTGACAGAGCAACTGGCTCTGTCACCTGCTAGATGATTTAAGAGAGGGGTGTCAAACTCATTCCATGGAGGGCCTAGTGTCTGCGGGTTTTTGTTTTTTTCCTTTCAATTAAGACCTAGCCAACCAGCTGAGGGGAGTTTTCCACTAATTAGTGACCTTAATTCATCAATCAAGAATAAAGGAAGAGCCCACAGACACTCAGGCCTCCGTGAAATGAGTTTGACAAGATTTAATAGGACGGTAACACACCGGAGATAAAACTTCATGGCACTTGTGATGGTTTTAATGTCCCAGTCGCTGCTGTGGAAATCCACATCCCCTGGGCATTTCTGATCTACAGGAAGAGGAGAAAGCCGATTAAAAACAAAACACAATTCTGAAGATTGACAACAAATACAGGTTAAACTCAAATAAAGCATACTATTTAATAGCAAATAAACCTGATAAAACCCCTCGCAGCCCCCCCAAAACGAATAAACAGCAAACCAGTTATAATTTGAAAAAAATAAGGATAAACGCTTTAATTAGAAACACTATTCATATCAATTTTAAACACTTCTACAAAAATCTGAATTAAACAGTTGGACTGATCCTACAGCCTTCTTAGACTCAATAACTTTGAAACAACCATCAGCAGCTAGAAAAAGATAAAAAATGTTAATCATTCAAGAAGAAATATTAGACACTTAAAACATTCGCGTGGAGAAAAGCACAATGGGCATCTTTCCCATATAATTTTATTTGATATTCTGGGACAAAGTAGTGCCCCTATTTACTCAAATGACAACACACGTCACTCAATTCAGTGCTTCTGAGTTTCATGTATCAAACCGTTATTTCAGTTCTATTAAAACAAGGAAAATATGGAGTCCCGTCAGATTACAGACCCATAAATGTAATAAAATGTGACAATAAAATAATAACAATACTCATAAGCAACAGAATGGCAGAAGTATTACCAGACTTGATACATATTAAGCCAACATTGTTTATTAGAAGTATACACTTACAAATAAAAACATGTTTCAGTATAATACAGTACTCTAAAAAACAAGATGTATCAATAATGGCTGTTGATACCGAAAAGGCTTTTCACCGTCGAGTGGCCTTTTCTATTCAAAACTTTGGAAGCTTTCAACTTTACACCTGAAATAATAAATGTAATAAAAATATCCTGTATTGTTTAGTGTTGTGGCTTTGCTGGCATGCATCCCACATTTCTTCTCTCTGCTCCAAGAGCCCCCCCCCACCCACCAAGAATTACATGTTAAAAATCGCCCCCGGGTACGAGGTTGGGATGTCCTCTCTCCCCCCTCATGTTTGCACTGACAATACGTGAAAATAGTCTGGGGATTAGCATGCGCATCTTCCATATGTAACCATTGTTCCTCTTTAGTGCATTTAACAATATGTCGCAAGTAAAAACCTTTGGTGACGAGTTGATTCAATCTCAGCATATAAAATTAACGTGAAAAAAAATGAAATTATGGCAATAGGAAAAATACAATTTAACTTGTGATCTACAGCAATCCTTTAAGTGAACCACAAAAAATTTAAATACTTAGGATATTTAAGTGACAATAAAACAAATATATTAAGATAAAGTTATCCCAGATCTAATTCAATTGAATAATCTCCCCATAAATTTAACAAGTAGAATAAACCTCTTTAGAATGGCATGGCTCCCAAAGTTTGTATATTTATTCTCAGTAATACCAATTACCCCACCAAAGACATTCTTTAAAAAAAAAAGTAAACTCGGTCGTAACAGACTTTACATGGGCAAATAAAACTCAGAATAATTAGGAACGTTTTACATCCCTAAATCGGAGGGTGGTTTTAACCCTTCAACTCGTTACCCAAGGTTTTTACTCGCGACATATTGTTAAATGCACTAAAGAGGAACAATGGTTACATAATGAAGATGCGCATGCTCATCCCCAGACTAAAAAAGATATATATATTTTAAATAAACTGGGAAAAAAGTTATAAAATATCACCTTTTTTTTATAGCAGAAATGGTAAAAAAAAAAAAATTTTACAGGGGCCCTTGCAAACACGTTCTGATTAGAGTGTTCTTTTTTTCTTTTTCTTAAGGTCACTGGCAAGTTATCTACAGTAGGTGCAGCTAGTTGAAATATCTGACTGTATTGGTGAATTAAAGTATTCATTTACTTTCCGAGTTTGTCTCAGATTATTTTATTTATCTTAAAATACAAGTATATATAAAATGCCAGTGTCTTTTGCACTGTTTCCACAACAATAAAACTATTATGGAGGGTTGGATACAAGATTATGATATGGATACAATATTATGATAAATTAAGCCTTTGCAGTAGCCAGTGACATCTAGTTTAATATTGGAAAAAATAAATGTTATATTTATTTATGTTATATTTGCCTTAGGGGCAAGGGAATTACTTATAAACTACTTCATAAATATGCATTTGGTGCTTTTTAATATTGCTTCAAAATCTGCTGTTTGCCTGGCTACCCAAAATACTTGCTTCGCCCAAACGCTACACCACACCCACGGACGTTACTTTGTTCTCCGCAATGAGTCTGGATCTGTGTAGCTCCCCGATGACTTCTAGAATGGAAAGACATTCTAACTGTTCTGATTGGTCCTAGAAAAACTGCTGAGTTGGGCCAGAGTCAGAACACACATGGGTAAAGCATATCTTTTTAAAAATGTGTCATTGGCCTTGATACTCTGATTAGTTAGAAATGATCCAATCACTGAGGTCTTTGTTTTGCACAACAACCGTCTCAGAATGAAGTATGTAAAAAAAAAAAAAAGAAGCAAAATAATTCAGTTTGAGTTCTCAGGCAAGCTGTGTGTGCCAGTAAAACAGGGAAATGTAACAGTTTAATCTCTGTATTCTGCTTCAAACAGCCCCTCTGTTTCATGCATTCTTCAATCCCATCTATCTATCTATCTATCTATCTATCTATCTATCTAGAGAGAGAGAACATGTTGACTGGGTAATTTCCTCACCAAAGAAAGCATTTAAAAGCTTCTGCACTTGGATGTTACTGCCAACAGTTCTGTATACTCCTTCTTGTGTGAGTCCTGTAAAAGAGAGAAGGAGAGAGTGGGTGGGGTTTAGGTAAAAGGAAAGAAAAGGGGGAGTTTCCTCCAGAGAAATTCAGAGCAGTGGAAATGTACAGGCTGTTCCTCAGTGCAGGCCTGTATCAACTGGAGTGAAAATAAGGACGTAGCAGACAACGCCTTCACAACGCTAGCCTACTTCCCAGCCTCTTCCAAATGAATGATTTGCTTCACTGCTCCAGTGGATGGCTGGAGTTTATGTTATCATACGAGGCCTGTATATCTTACTAGTTGTGAAAGATAAGAGGATAATTTAATGTATGCCATTTAGCAGACGCTTTTATCTAAAGAGACTTACAGTCATGCGTTAATACATTTAATGCATGATTGGCCCCGGGAATCGAACCCGCAATCCTGGCTTTGCAAGCGCCATGCTCGACCACCTAAACCATACAGAATCATAGTGCTGGTGCCTCACCAAACTTGTAAATAAATTCGACGAGTGAATTAGGGAGGGCTGAAGTGAGAAGTCTCATGGAATCTAAAGAATTTGAGCTGCTTGAGAGATAGGAGCAGTTGAATGTGCCCACACATTTAACAGTTTTCTGATGCCACATGGTAATATACTCTCTCTGGAGTAATACATTTGTTGCCTACATAGTGGTATGATTCTTAAAAAGCTATGTATAGTACTGGTACATTATTATTAGTTATATTGCTGTAAACAAAGTAAAACAGCAAATGTAGTATGGACTTAAGTGCTCTACTATAAGGACATTTATTGTGGTGAGCTAAATGGCAAAGTTAAGCTTCTCTGCCTGGACATCATAATGCATCTTGTGTTTTTATTTACTGCTGGCCTCTGGTGAGAAAGTTCATTTAGGATAGCAGTGAGGCTTTAGAGTCCCTCCTTTCAAACACAACTCATCTCTGCCCTCTAACGGGCAATATGGAAAACTGACTAGACTATGACGAAACTGCCATGAAATCTGATAGGCGGCATACAAAGACAAAACGCATGGTATGGACTAAAACTTTCTGGTTACTTTACCTTTAGTTTCAACGAAGTTAATGCATTTTCTTACAAACTTGAATCCAACTTCATTCAATTCCACTGTGGAAGACAACATTTAACAGATTTCACAAGCAGTGGAATGACAAACAAATGTGTCTTTATGGATGTTCAGTGAGATTAATACGGTTTAATTCACTATATTATACTGCAGTAAAAAACAACAAATAATGAACATTGGTAATGGTACATACTTTCAGCTTGCTTGTGAATTGGGGAATGATAAATCTGGAATGAAAGGACAATGTAAAACACCAAAAAACTGATATCTGTGGAGCTTTCTGTGGCCATCATAAAAACAACCCTGAATATATGATATTATTATAAAGAGATCCGACTTTCATTATCATTACCAAAGAAAAACAGCAAGATTAGGACTATAAAACACAATGCCTTTACAGTACAGAATAACATTTGAACCAAGGGGGCTGTATGGACCCTCCAGTAAAGAAACTCACAGGCTCTTTTCCATCCATGGCCTCCATCCATAACTTTCTGTTGGCCTCCGAAACAGCCTGGAGAGTGACAGGTATGTTTCTATGATGATAGGAACAAGTGTCACAGTTAGTGCATAGACAATATTGCATGTTTGACTAATATATATATATATATATATACTGTATATATATATTTTTTTTTAAATTGGCTGGTGTCTGAGCTCCATTTTTAATTTGAGTTTATTAAATCGACCATTAAAAAAACAAGCACACATAAAACGTGAAAAAGCCTCTCCACCTCCACCTCTACCTACCTCTCCACCTACCGCTCCACCTCTACCTACCTCTCCACCTCTCCACCTCTACCTACCTCTCCACCTCTACCTACCTCTCCACCTCTACCTACCTCTCCACCTCTACCTACCTCTCCACCTCTACCTACCTCTCCACCTCTACCTACCTACCTCTACCTCTACCTACCTCTCTCCCTCTCTACCTACCTCTCTACCTACCTCTCCCTACCTCTCTACCTCTCTACCTCTACCTACCTCTCTACCTACCTCTCCCTACCTCTCTACCTCTACCTACCTCTCTACCTACCTCTCTACCTACCTCTCCCTACCTCTCTACCTACCTCTCCCTACCTCTCTACCTCTCTACCTCTACCTACCTCTCTACCTCTCTACCTCTCTACCTCTCTACCTCTCTACCTCTCTACCTCTCTACCTCTCTACCTACCTCTCTACCTACCTCTCTACCTACCTCTCCACCTACCTCTCCACCTACCTCTCTACCTACCTCTCTATCTCTACCTACCTCTCTACCTCTACCTACCTCTCTATCTCTACCTACCTCTCTACCTACCTCTCTACCTACCTCTCTACCTACCTCTCTACCTACCTCTCTACCTACCTCTCTACCTACCTCTCTACCTACCTCTCTACCTACCTCTCCCTACCTCTCCCTACCTCTCCCTACCTCTCCCTACCTCTACCTACCTCTACCTACCTCTCCCTACCTCTCCCTACCTCTCTACATCTACACCTCTCTACCTACACCTACCTCTCTACCTCTACCTCTACCTACCTCTACCTACCTCTACCTACCTCTACCTACCTCTACCTCTCTCTCTACCTCTCTCTCTACCTCTCTCTCTCTACCTCTCTCTCTCTACCTCTCTCTCTCTACCTCTCTCTCTCTACCTCTCTCTCTCTACCTCTCTCTCTCTACCTCTACCTCTCTCTCTCTACCTCTCTCTCTCTACCTCTCTCTCTCTACCTCTCTCTCTCTACCTCTCTCTCTCTACCTCTCTCTCTCTACCTCTCTCTCTCTACCTCTCTCTCTCTACCTCTCTCTCTACCTCTCTCTCTACCTCTCTCTCTACCTCTCTCTCTACCTCTCTCTCTACCTCTCTCTCTACCTCTCTCTCTACCTGGTCAACTCTCTAGAGACAGCGGTAGAGATACTCTTAATGATCGGCTATGAAAAGCCAACTGACATTTACCTCTGAGGTGCTGACTTGTTGCACCCTTGACAACTACTGTGATTATTATTATTTGACCATGCTGGTCATTTATGAACATTTGAACATCTTGGCCATGTTCTGTTATAATCTCCACCCGGCACAGCCAGAGGAGGACTGGCCACCCCTCATAGCCTGGTTCCTCTCTAGGTTTCTTCCTAGGTTTTGGCCTTTCTAGGGAGTTTTTCCTAGCCACCGTGCTTCTACATTTACATTTACATTTAAGTCATTTAGCAGACGCTCTTATCCAGAGCGACTTACAAATTGGAAAGTTCATACATATTCATCCTGGTCCCCCCGTGGGGAATGAACCCACAACCCTGGCGTTGCAAGCGCCATGCTCTACCAACTGAGCCACACGGGACCTGCATTGCTTGCTTTTTGGGGTTTTAGGCTGGGTTTCTGTACAACACTTTGATATATCAGCTGATGTAAGAAGGGCTATATAAATACATTTGATTTGATTTTGACAATGTGTTGTGGATTCTGTAATTAATGTTTTTTAAATTGTATAACTGCCAAATTTTGCTGCCTTGGCAGCAGCTAATGGGGATCCATAATAAATACAATAAAATGAAATGTCAGTGTACGGCTTGCGTCCCTCTGCTGTAAATATTGTAAATAATGCCTTGCTTGTATAAATATGAGTTCATGGTGTTCCCTTCCCCTGAAATCACAGAGTTTGCCATCTACTTCCAGCAGGAAGTAGGTACCTGCTGCCAACTGATTGTTTGGGCTATCATCCACTCTGTACATACTCACACTCAGCGTCCTTGTAGACCACCTGTTCACCTCAAACTTGTTTATACCACAAGCATGTATGATCTTATACGAAGTCTACCTCATCTCGAAGTCTCAAAGTGGCTTGTTTGTACTAACCTCTCGTAAGTTTCGATATCAAAGCAGAAGCGCTTGTCTATGGACTCTGTCTTTCGGCGGAAGCAGGATTTAAGCTTCAGCTCTGTGGGGCCCTGGAAGAAAGAATCACAGTGTGTGGGTAAAAGGAGCGTGGAGAGGCCTAGAGAGATAATCTCTACATTACAGCTTTGGAGAAAGTTTAAAAAATTCATTAAAAAAATTCATTATATGAGCAAATATGCATGTGCATTTGAAGAATTCTATTTACTTATATCAGAGATGAACAAATAGTTGTTCAAGTGTCTAATGAAGATTCTATGACCAATTTTATGACCTACCTGTTTGGTTGCGGGTTTTGGTTCAGCAGGGACCATGACAAACAGCTTGCTGTCTTTGTGATACTTGCAGTAGTACTTCACCCATGACACACCCAAGGCCCCTGGGAGAACAGGGTGATAGGATATGTCAGGGCTCATTCAATACAACATGTTGAGGAATATAGCAGGTTCGTTCCACCAATTAGGTGCCTTTTGAGAAGTGTAACTTGGTTGAAATGCACTTTTGATTTCACCTCATTTTAACATTGTCATAAAGAGTGCATGTTAAACCTAAAAAAAAACTACTTTCCAATCTCACAATATAATAATACTATACAGTAAGTGCCTATACAGAGCCAAATAAAGTAATAGGTTGACCGTAACAGGGTTGATGATAAATAAATCCCCTTGTGAAAGGGGGAATGGAAGCTTAGTGTGTGCAACATGGAGTGGCAAATGAATGAAACATATTTTTTTTTAAACATGAACTTGATAAATCAATTCTAGCCTGTCTATCGGTAACAGGGTTGGCGTGTTTATGCTCAACCTGCTCAGTTTTCCACCATAAAATGGCCAAAAAGTGTAGAACCAGCTCACCTACTCTTACGCTATGATTTGATTAGATGTTCAATGTTCCTTTTTTTTTTTTTTTTATGGAATAGTTTCACCTTATTAAAACGAGAGTTCAGTTCAAGTACCAGGGTTGACTTTAAACATGAGGGACAGACAAATGTCTCACTAACGACCTAACATAAATAATATTCAGAAATTGCTTTGTCAAAGGAACAAAATAATTAGGTCTTTACAATGATTGTGAAAGTTGGAGAAATTTAGGGATTAAGTGAGTTAAAATCTTTCTAGAAGTGACATAGGGTTGGATGAGGGACATGTCAAAATGCTGAATTTTGGCACTTTAGCAAGCCTTTATTAATATAAAAAATCTGATTGCTTGAATTTTCCATGTGGTATATTAAAGAGCACTTAATTTAATATAACATGCTTTTAAAATTCAATATTGGTGCACAATTTCTACTTAAAATATCAAAGGGCACTCACTTCGTGGGAAGACAGCAGGTTTACGAACAAACTGTAACATGAATACTTACACTTCTCCTGAGAGTACAGGTAGCCCTCAATGGTTGGCTGGCCGTGCATTTTGCCGATCTGGGTTGGATGCTTCATTCTCTTCATCAGCTCCTCCATCTCCTCACGAGTGCTCTCAAAGTGGTTCCGCGTCTGCAGATCACAGCAAAACAGTCCATGTTGGATGGTTATAAGAAAGCCCCATTACAGCTTCCTGAAGTCCTAACCAGACCCGTCACTACCATTACCACCATCAATAGGCATCATCATTGAGTCTCATTACCATCGGTAGCTACTCACATTCTGCAAGCTGAGCTGCAGCTCCTGCTTATAGGGCATGAAGTCCTGAGTCATCTCCACCGTCAGGTTGTTGAGTGTTAGGATACTGTGAAGAAATGCCAGCACCTGTCCATTGAAAACGCAACATACATATCATTATTAGTATATTGATAATCATTCAGAAAATGGTCCTGTCACTATATTCTTCTAATGGGCAAATGTATTTCATAATACTTAATAAAGTGAAGTGTAAGAGTTCACCTCCATACCTGCCTTGAGTACCAAATTTCTAGGCTCTCACAGCTGTTCAAAGGCTGTTCTTAACACTCACTCATAATGTACTCTAACACTAACCTATTTCTACTCTAGCATTTGGGTCCAATGAGAAATCAATGCAATTGTGAGTAATTGTTTCCTAGTGCCATGCTAGACTTGCCTTCCTTAATGTGCAGGTGTTCAGAGGTAACTATAGTTAGTTCAGGATGAGGGCTATTGATCCACTGTGGCCGTATCATATAATAGGTTACACAGGCAGCATCTACAGCCTTGTGTGTGTGTGTGTGTGTATGGATAGCCATGCAGCAACACAGGGAGGCGTAAACAGGAAGTGTGGGAGACAAGAAAAAACTTACAGGCTCCACCACATCAAACTTCTTTCGGTCCTGCACCTGCTGGATCTGGTACACATACTCCACTGACGACTCATAGAAGTTCAGCCTCTCTTTGTCCAGCAGCTCGTCAGCCTGTGGAGGAATCAAATGGTGATTACAAAAGCAGCTTATTTCCAATTAGTCTTCATAAGTGTTATTAGCTCATCTTTAAGCTATTGAGCTAGTTGAGTTATCCAATTAGGGAGCATTATAATACAATAAAGTCATTTTACAAACAAAACTTTGTAAAAAAATTCCATTGAACGCTTTACAGGAAGCCTATGTTGAGGGTTTCCACCAACCTCTTGCAGCTGAGTTTCCTTCTTCTTCGCAGACAAATTCAGATGTTTATCTAACTGAGAGTAATATTTTTCGCTCTCTTTCTCAAACTTCTTCCTTCTTTCCTAAAAGAAAGATGTTTATTCAATTACACCATAATTCAACAAAACTTTTTTTCAGCGTGAGACTTCATCATGAGTCAAGAAGAATAATAGCAAGATCTTAATCACAACAGTTTGTACATGCACATGTTGCTCCACACAGCCATAACTGGCCTTGATCTGTCGAGATCAGAGTTTCCCCAACCCCCTCCTGGGGGACCACAAAACAGTCCACATTTTTGTTCTAGCCTTGCACATCTGATTCAACTACTCAAGGGCTTGGTTATTACAAGAATCAGGTGTGTTAGTGCAGGGCTATAACAAAACTGTGGACTGTCTGGGAGGTCACCCAGGACAGAGTGGGGAACACTGGTGTACATAGTCCTACCAACACATTTGGAAGGCCTAGCATTTGTTTAAGATCATGTCTCAGCTGAGGTCATCTGTAGTTGATTACAGACGCCAAACTCCAGTCCACAACCCATTTTGGACTCAGACACAGCTGCCTTGGCAGAGAGGACAGAGGCACACAAAGGGTGAGTTGGAGAAAGAGAAGCTAACACTTTTTGAAAGCAAATTCCATGTTTTTAGTACAAACACTGAGCCTAATAGAATATGTGCTAGATAGATCTCAAATCAATTGTAGTCAAAAGTAGGTCAACAGACCAAGGGTATGTAAAAAAATGGATATCCAGTCCAGAACCACTAAGCAGCTCCAGTTTTCCATAGGCAGCTTTCAAAAACGCAGTTGATTTATTTAGCTTTGGCTTAGCGATTATACATTTTCCACTGAACTTTCCACATGTATAGTGTGCAGTACAACACTAGCGGTGTTACTACACCCCATCTGACTTAGTCACAATCTAAAGGCGCAATTCAGTCAACCTGCATTGCAGCATAAGCAATCATAGAACTACTACATTTGAATAGTCTTTGCAATGGTAAAAAGGTTTAACGTTGATCAACTGGGGCAGTTTATGGGGGCACTGAGTAAGTATACTAAAGAGATACATTTAGTTTGACTGAATGCCTTGCTGAATAAGGTTGGTGTCATGGTGAGCTTCCCGCAAAATTTTCACAGCAAGCAAATCTGGAGGAGGGTGCCATCTCAGCAACACATGAGTGGTTTATATGTACTGCCAAAACTTAGATCCTCTTTTCTCCCATCAAGTGCACACACTTGTTAGAAGGAAAGACTGCTGCTTCAGCTCATGAATGTCTAATAGAAAGTGAGTATACTCAACAATCCAATAACCCATAATTGTAAAATGTACATACTGAAGTATCCATCAACCTAAATAAATGAATAAAAAAGCTCTATATGAACTCACTTTTGTCACTCCTATTTGCTCCTTGCGAAACTTCTCCAGCGGCTTGATAAGCAGATCACAAGCATTCTGAACCTGAACCAGGAAAAACAAATGTAAAAAATTAGACATTGCATGACGTATTTAGTGCCGTCTGTAATTATTGGGAAAGTGATACATTGCTTTCTTCTTTCAGCTCTATACTCCAAAAGTTTGTATTTGAAATCAAACAATGACTATGGAGGTTAAAGTGCAGACTGTCAGCTTTAATTTGAGGGTATTTCCATCCATATCGGAGAACCGTTTAGACATTTCAGGGCACCAAAAATATTGGGACAAATTCACTTGTCTATTAAAGTTGTGGAACGTTTAGTAATCTGTCCCATATTCCTAGCATTCAATGATTACACCAGCAAACTTGTTGGATGCATTTGCTGTTTGCGTTTCAGATTATTTTGTTCCCAATAAAATTAAAATGGTAAATAATGTAGTGTCATTTTGGAGTCACTTTTACTGTAAATAAAACACTTCTACATTAATGTGGATTCTACCATGATTACGGATAGTCCTGAATGTATTGTGAATGATGAGTGAAAAAGTTAGACGCACAAATATCATACCCAAGACAGGCTAACCCCTCACCTTTACAATAAGAGGGGTATTATATTTGTGCGTCTAGCGATCGCACTCAACATTCACGATACATTCAGGACTATCCGTAATCATGGTAGCATGCATATTAATGCAGAAGTATTTAAAAACATATTGTAATTTACAATAAAATGGACTCAATATAACACAATACATTATTTAGCATTTATTTATATTGGTCACAAAATAATCTGAAACACAACCAAAACAAACAGCAAATGCATCTGTCATGATGTTGGCCTGTGGGTTGGCCTGAGGTTTGACCCACCCATAAATACCTTTATCCCTTTCCTCTCTCTTGACTCTACAGAAGGACTCTTGAAAAGCCTTTGTTAAACATAGAGTCTAGGAACATCAAAAGGTGGGGGGGAAAGGAACCATATTTCGGTAATCCAACCAGCTGAAAATATGCGTTGGTACTAAATGAATATGATGCCAAATCAGTTGGCGTCTGAGACAGTATTACTGATGATAGGACGACATAAAATGTATCTTGGAAAGTCTACACACTATAGTTATCAGATTCACATGGAATTGTTGTGCAATTTAAATGTTTAAATATTAAACTATTTGTGAAAAGATTAAATGTAATTTAGCTTCTTAATGAGAGAAGGGTTTGTCAGAGTAAACTATGCTCAAATCAGTGGCCCTGCCCATGAGAACAGACATTGGTTATAAACTATGAAACACGCAATTCTCTCCCCTCCTATATAGAGCCCTTGACAAACATTTAACTTTCTGTTCCGAGGACGTTAGGGCGACAGTCCTACGTTAAAAGGGCTCAGATGATAAGCTGTTCCAAGGACGTGTGGATTTGAGGTCCCCACGTTGAAAGGACAAAGACCACCTACAAAACTAAGCCAACCTTAGAGAACCTAATGAACTTAGCATCGAATTTCAATGTGAAGGTGACGACCTACATGCAGGAAGGATGAATTTCGACTATACCAGCCAGAATATAGCATGAGCATATAGCATGGCAACTTGGTATGAACTTTGAACTCTTATTCACTAAAGAAGTGATACCTCCACGCCGTTGCATTAGCATCCGCAGCTGTAAACGTGGGTAGGAGAGGACGGACTGAGTATCCATTCTACCACGCTCCAGTTCACCACTAGACAGTGTTCAGAGGACCAGAGATCCATGCTGGACAACCGGTCTACGATCTACGACCAATCTACCGGAGCGCAGCTCAGAGTAAATATTTATTGCATTCTCCTTTTTCAAATGATCGGTAATTTAGAATGCATAAGATACTGTATTTACGAATGCATAGCTTCTCCCTTTGTTACTCAGTCTTCCTGCTCTTTCACTCAAACCCAACCCCCTTTCCTTTGTGTAATCAGCCGTCATGTCGGCTCTGTCCACCAGGGACGTTTTCTTTATGACATAATTTGTAATCAATTTATGATCCATTCGGTGTATATGTAATTCTGTGTGATTAGTTAGGTATTTAGTAAATTAATAATTAAACCAAATTTTGTATTGCTGATTCAACTTGTTAGCCAGGGTTCGTCAAGATAACCAAGAATTTACCACTTTCAGATGAGACTAAACAAGGTGACGATTAAATATTGACTGATATTGATGTAAAAGATTACTAGGTCTTTAAGAGTTTATTCGGAAGATAACAGCTCTATAAACATAATTTTGTGGTGCACCGACTTTCTAATTAATTATCTACCTGATTAGCTTAATCAGGTAATATTAATTACAGAGAAATTATTTTATAGAATAGCATGTCATATCACTTAATCCGGCATAGCTAAAGACACATCCAACAAGTTTGTAGAGTCATAAGCTTGATGTAATCATTGCGTTCTAGGAATATGGAACCAAATACTAACCTTTTGAACATTTTATTACACATAAGTGAATTTGTCCCATTACTTTTGGTCCCTTAAAATGGGGGGGAACTATGGACAAAAAGTGCTGTAATTTCTAAACGGTTCACCCGATATGGATGAGAATAACTCAAATTAAAAGCTGACCATCCACACTTTAACATCATAGTCATTGCACCATTTCAAATAATAAAGTGCAGGAGTACAGAGCCAAAATAATAAAAAAATGCTTCACTCTCCCAATAATTATGGAGGGCACTGTATGTTCTGGCTGAAAAGATTTGGGATGGGCCCTCGGATTCTCAAAAAGTTCTACAGCTGCAACATCGAGAGCATCTTGATTGGCTGTATTATCACTTTGCATGGCAAATGCACCGCTCTCTACCACAATTGGCAAACTGTCTAAACCCGTTTTCGCTTTGTCATTATGGGGTATTGTGTGTAGATTGAAGAGTTATTTTTTTCATTTAATCCATTTTAGAATAAGGCTGTAACGTAACAAAATGTAGAAATAGGGAAGGGGGGTCTTAATACTTTCCGAATGCACTGTATACACACATACACTACACTGACACAAAACCCACACAATGACAACACACAGTTTTACCCTCATCATATGCTGCTGGTACTCTGTTCTTTATTTTACTCGTATTAACTATCCTGATGCCTAGTCACTTTAGCCTGCATTCATGTGCATATCTTCCTCAAACACCTCGTACCCCTGCATATTGATCTGGTACTGTGTATAGCTCCCTTATGTATTTTACTCCCATTTCATTATTATTATTTTTTTTAAACTCCGCATCGCTGGGAAGGGCTCGTAAGGCTGCATTTCACTAAAATTTACACCCGATGTATTCAGTGCATGTAACAAATACAATTTTATTTGACCATTTGGCAAAAACATTCATGCATTACATTAAACACACAAGATGAGTTATGATAAGAATGTGTGAAAAGGGGAAACCAGCACGTATAAGCCTAGAAATCAAACAAATAAACAGCGAGATCTCTTGCACTCCAGCAGGTGTTGCTCTTCTTCCCCTCAAAAAGAGCATCAGCTGTAATCAGAGAGCAACCGTGTTTAAAAACATCCTTAAAGCATCCAGAAAGCCCAGAATAACAGGATCTGCTGCTTTTCACTGCACGCTGATAATGCAGTGTTACGACATAATGACTTCAATATCCAAGATGGCGTAGCAGTCGGACGTGTGTTGTCTTGTCTTGTCCCGTGTAAATAGTCTTCGTATTTTTCGTATACATTTCGTATATATTTTAATTTCACTTTCCATCTAGGAACTGAATATACATTCCTACATTCCGCCTCACCCAATGTGGTACGGACCTGCTATTTTTTTATACTTTAGAACCGTAACCCCAATCAGAAGCTAGCCAGATAACTAGCTACTAGCTAGTAGTCAGTTAGCCACTGCTGCGGTCTTCACCCCTAACTCGGACACAGCCAGCTTCAATACCGGGCCAATACCTGCCAGTCTGCAAGCGCGATATCAACCCAGAGCATATAGGACTGCTTTTTCTCTACCACATCACCGGATTCCTGACGCAAGCTCTGGACAATTACACCGTATCATCACAGCTAGCTAGCTGCAACCGAGTGGCTACTACTGGCTAACACCTCTGTCCCGAAGCAAGCACCAGTTAGCCTTGAGCTAGCCTCGAGCTAGGCCCATCTGCCGGCTAGCCGAAGAGGTCTACCAGCGAATTCTTGGGCTACAATACCTCTTTTGCCAATTGGACTGGACCTTTTTTTGCCGACACAGAGCCCTGCCAATCCATCACAACTGGTCTAAATCAGCTACAAGCTAATTTAGCAATTTTTTTGCCGCTGCTAGTAGCTTTTACCTTCTGCACAGACACCAGCCCTGTTATTAGCCTGGATATTACTCACCAATTTACCAGCATCGGACTGTCTCTCGACAACAACGCCGGATTCCTGCCGTAATCCCTGAGCCACTACTTCTGTTCCTCACAGCTAGCTTGCAGCTAGCGCAGCTAGCGCCACTGCCACGAAGCTAGCACCAGTTAGCAAACACAATTCTACAATTCACAACCTCTCTTTCGCCATCCGGCTTGGATTCTCTGTCGACACGACCACGTCTGAGCAGACCCCCTCCGTCTGAGCAGACCACCCCCCGGGCTACTAACTTTAAACGCCGCGTGCTAGCTTAGTGGAGGCCTCCCTGCTCCATCTACGGCTGCCCCCTGGACACTATGATCACTTGGCTACATAGCTGATGCATGCTTGACTGTCCATTAATTCACGGTACTCCATTCTGTTTATTTGTGTTTTATCTGTCGGCTCTGTGCTTTAACTCAGGATCTGTGTGTAGTTAATCCGACCCTCTCTGCCTAGTCGTCGCCATTTTTACCTGTTGTTGCTGTGTTAGACTAGCACCCTGTTATTGCTGCTGTTATCTTACCTGTTGTTTTAGCTAGCTCTCCCAATCAAGACCTGCAATCACTTTATGCCTTATTGTATGTCTCTCTCAAATATCAATATGCCTTGCATACTGTTGTTCAGGCTAGTTATCATTATCATTGTTTTGGTTTGCAATGGACCCTGTAGTTCCACTCTCCGTACCTCTGATACCTCCTTTGTCCCACCCCCCACACATGCGGTGACCTCACCCATTGAGACCAGCATGTCCAGAGATACAACCTCTCTTATCATCACCCAGTGCCTGGGCTTGCCTCCGCTGTACCCGCGCCCCACCATACCCCTGTCTGCACATTATGCCCAGAATCTATTCTACCACGCCCATAAATCTGCTCCTTTTATTCTTTGTCCCCAACGCTCTAGGCGACCAGTTTTGATAGCCTTTAGCCGCACCCTCATCCTACTACTCCTCTGTTCCTCGGGTGATGTGGAGGTAAACCCAGGCCCTGCATGTCCCCAGTCACCCTCATTTGTTGACTTCTGTGATCGAAAAAGCCTTGGCCTCATGCATGTCAACATCAGAAGCCTCCTCCCTAAGTTTGCCTTACTCACCGCTTTAGCACACTCTGCCAACCCTGATGTCCTTGCCGTGTCCGAATCCTGGCTTAGGAAGGCCACCAAAAATTCTGAGATTTCCATACCCAACTATAACACTTTCCGTCAAGATAGAACTGCCAAAGGGGGAGGAGTTGCAATCTACTGCAGAGATAGCCTGCAAAGTTCTGTCATACTTTCCAGGTCTATGCCCAAACAGTTCGAACTTCTAATTTTAAAAATTAATCTCTCCAGAAATAAGTCTCTCACTGTTGCCGCCTGCTACCGACCCCCCTCAGCTCCCAGCTGTGCCCTGGACACCATCTGTGAATTGATCGCTCCCCATCTAGCTTCAGAGTTTGTTCTGTTAGGTGACCTAAACTGGGATATGCTTAACACCCCGGCAGTCCTACAATCCAAGCTTGACGCCCTCAATCTCACACAAATCATCAAGGAACCCACCAGGTACAACCCTAAATCCGTAAACATGGGCACCCTAATAGACATTATCCTGACCAACCTGCCCTCCAAATACACCTCTGCTGTCTTCAATCAAGATCTCAGCGATCACTGCCTCATTGCCTGTATCCGCCACGGGTCCGCGGTCAAACGACCACCCCTCATCACTGTCAAACGCTCCCTAAAACACTTCTGCGAGCAGGCCTTTCTAATCGACCTGGCCCGGGTACCCTGGAAGGATATTGACCTCATCCCGTCAGTTGAGGATGCCTGGTCATTCTTTAAATGTTACTTCCTCACCATATTAGACAAGCATGCTCCGTTCAAAAAACGCAGAACCAAGAACAGATATAGCCCTTGGTTCACTCCAGACCTGACTGCCCTCGACCAGCACAAAAACATCCTGTGGCGAACTGCAATAGCATCGAAGAGCCCCCGCGATATGCAACTGTTCAGGGAAGTCAGGAACCAATACACGCAGTCAGTCAGGAAAGCAAAGGCCAGCTTTTTCAAGCAGAAATTTGCATCCTGTAGCTCTAACTCCAAAAAGTTCTGGGATACTGTAAAGTCCATGGAGAACAAGAGCACCTCCTCCCAGCTGCCCACTGCACTGAGGCTAGGTAACACGGTCACCACCGATAAATCCGTGATAATCGAAGACTTCAACAAGCATTTCTCAATGGCTGGCCATGCCTTCCTCCTGGCGACTCCAACCTTGGCCAACAGCCCCGCCCCCCCGCTGCTACTCGCCCAAGCCTCCCCAGCTTCTCCTTTACCCAAATCCAGATAGCAGATGTTCTGAAAGAGCTGGAAAACCTGGACCCATACAAATCAGCTGGGCTTGACAATCTGGACCCCCTATTTCTGAAACTGTCCGCCGCCATTGTCGCACCCCCTATTACCAGCCTGTTCAACCTCTCCTTCGTATCATCTGAGATCCCCAAGGATTGGAAAGCTGCCGCGGTCATCCCCCTCTTCAAAGGGGGAGACACCCTGGACCCAAACTGTTACAGACCTATATCCATCCTGCCCTGCCTATCTAAGGTCTTCGAAAGCCAAGTCAACAAACAGATCACTGACCATCTCGAATCCCACCGTACCTTCTCCGCTGTGCAATCCGGTTTCCGAGCCGGTCACGGGTGCACCTCAGCCACGCTCAAGGTACTAAACGATATCATAACCGCCATCGATAAAAGACATTACTGTGCAGCCGTCTTCATCGACCTGGCCAAGGCTTTCGACTCTGTCAATCACCATATTCTTATCGGCAGACTCAGTAGCCTCGGTTTTTCTAATGACTGCCTTGCCTGGTTCACCAACTACTTTGCAGACAGAGTTCAGTGTGTCAAATCGGAGGGCATGTTGTCCGGTCCTCTGGCAGTCTCTATGGGGGTACCACAGGGTTCAATTCTCGGGCCGACTCTTTTCTCTGTATACATCAATGATGTTGCTCTTGCTGCGGGCGATTCCCTGATCCACCTCTACGCAGACGACACCATTCTATATACTTCCGGCCCTTCCTTGGACACTGTGCTATCTAACCTCCAAACGAGCTTCAATGCCATACAACACTCCTTCCGTGGCCTCCAACTGCTCTTAAACGCTAGTAAAACCAAATGCATGCTTTTCAACCGTTCGCTGCCTGCACCCGCACGCCCGACTAGCATCACCACCCTGGACGGTTCCGACCTAGAATATGTGGACATCTATAAGTACCTAGGTGTCTGGCTAGACTGCAAACTCTCCTTCCAGACTCATATCAAACATCTCCAATCCAAAATCAAATCAAGAATCGGCTTTCTATTCCGCAACAAAGCCTCCTTCACTCACGCCGCCAAACTTACCCTAGTAAAACTGACTATCCTACCGATCCTCGACTTCGGCGATGTCATCTACAAAATAGCTTCCAATACTCTACACAGCAAACTGGATGCAGTTTATCACAGTGCCATTCGTTTTGTTACTAAAGCACCTTATACGACCCACCACTGCGACCTGTATGCCCTAGTCGGCTGGCCCTCGCTACATGTTCGTCGTCAGACCCACTGGCTCCAGGTCATCTACAAGGCTATGCTAGGTAAAGTGCCGCCTTATCTCAGTTCACTGGTCACGATGGCTACACCCACCCGAAGCACGCGCTCCAGCAGGTGTATCTCACTGATCATCCCTAAAGCCAAAACCTCATTTGGACGCCTTTCCTTCCAGTTCTCTGCTGCCTGCGACTGGAACGAATTGCAAAAATCTCTGAAGTTGGAGACTTTTATCTCCCTCAACAACTTTAAAAATCTGCTATCCGAGCAGCTAACCGATCGCTGCAGCTGTACATAGTCCATCTGTAAACTACCCACCCAATTTACCTACCTCACCCCCCATACTGCTTTTATTTATTTACTTTTCTGCTCTTTTGCACACCAGTATCTCTTCTTGCACATGATCATCTGATGATTTATCACTCCAGTGTTAATCTGCTAAATTGTAATTATTCGATTTATTGCCTACCTCATGCCTTTTGCACACATTGTACATATTCTCTTTTTTTTCTACCATGTTATTGACTTGTTTATTGTTTACTCCATGTGTAACTCTGTGTTGTCTGTTCACACTGCTATGCTTTATCTTGGCCAGGTCGCAGTTGCAACTGAGAACTTGTTCTCAACTAGCCTACCTGGTTAAATAAAGGTGAAATAAAAAAAATAAAAAAATAGCACAAAGCCAAAGACTAGAGTTCACTCCAGGGCCCAGATCTTCCCTACTTTTTAATCTGGATCAGAATGATCCAGATTCTGTAATCCTCTTTTTTGCAATCCAGGATCAGATCAATTTGTCCGTTAAGTAATTTAAGAAACGTTTTTTTTTTTTTAAGAAAAAATAAATAGAAATCGGACAGGATCATTCTGATTGAGATATCAGGATCACAGAATCCAGATTTTCAGTGCTTTGAAAAGTCCTACACCTTTCCATAGTGGACAGGTTGTGGTACTTCTGGACTATTTGCATTGTGTCCCCCCCTTCCCCCAACCCCTCTTTTACACTGCTGCTACTCTGTTTCTCATATATGCACAGTCACTTAAACCATACCTACATGTACATGCTACCTCAATTTGCCCGACTAAGTGGTACCTGTATATAGCCTTGCTACTGTTATTTCACTGTTGTTTTTTTTCTTTTCTCTTACTTATTGTTCACCTAATACCTATTTTTTACTTAAGAATTGTTCTGTTGGTTAGGGCCTGTCGGTAAGCATTTCACTGTAAGGTCTACACCTGCTGTATTTAGCGCACGTGAAAAAATAACAAAAAAACTGTTGTAGAAACAAAGAATATTCAATGGAAACAGGATACACCTGAGCTCAAATTAAAGTCTCATAGCAAAGGGTCTGAATGCTTATTTACATTAGGTATGTTTATTTGTAATAAATCTTTTTTTGCTTTGTCCCTATGGGATATTGTGTGTAGATGGAGGAAACTTATGTTTAATACATTTTAGAGTAAGGCTGTAACGCCTTATTCTAAAACGTGTAAAATCCAAATACTTTCCAAATACACTGTAGATTAAAATAGAGCCTGCCTGCATATCACTTATAAATAAGTAGATGCATCCATTTGACACCTCTCAATATAACTGCACACATACCGACAGTACCAGTCAAAAGTTTGGACAACTACTCATGCAAAGGTTTTTCTTTATTAGTGAATACATAAATTATGAAATAACACACATTGAATCATTTAGTAACCCCCCTAAAAAAATAAGTGTTAAATCAAAATATATTTTATATTTGAGATTATTCAAAGTAGCCACCCTTTGCCTTGATGACAGCCTTGCAGTCTCTTGGCATTCTCTCAACCAGCTTCATGAAGTAGTCGCCTGGGACGCATTTCAATCAACAGGTGTGCCTTGTTAAAAGTTCATTTGTGGAATTTCTTTCCTTCTCAATGTGTTTGAGCCAATCACTTGTGTTGTGACAAGGTAGGGGTAGTATACAGAAGATAAACCTATTTGGTAAAAGACCAAGTCCATATTATGGCAAGAACAGCTCAAATAAGCAAAGAGAAAACGACAGTCCATCATTACTTTAAGACATGAAGGTCAGTCAATCTAGAAAATATCAAGAACTTTGAAAGTTTCTTCAAGTGCAGTCGCAGAAAACATCAAGGGCTATGATGAAACTGGCTCTCATGAGGACCGCCACCGGAAAGGAAGACCCAGAGTTACCTCTGCTGCAGAAGATAAGTTCATTAGAGTTAACTGCACCTCAGATTGCAACCCAAATAAATACTTCAGAGTTCATGTAACAGACATCTCAACATCAACTGTTAAGAGGAGACTGTGTGAGTCAGGCCTTCATGGTCGAATTGCTGCAAAGAAACCACTACTAAATGACACCAATAAGAAGAAGAGACTTGCTTGGGCCAAGAAACTTGAGCAATGGACATTAGACCGGAGGAAATCTGTGCTTTGGTCTGATGAATCCCAATTTGAGATTTTTGGTTCCAACCAGTGTCTTTGTGAAACGTGGAGTAGGTGAAGAGATGATCTCTGCATGTGTGGTTCCCACCGTGAAACATGGAGGTAGTGGTGTGATGGTGCTTTGCTGGTGACAGTCAGTGATTTAATTAGAATTCAAGGCACACTTAACCAGCATGGCTACCACAGCATTCTACAGTGATACGCCATCCCATCTGTTTTGCACTTAGTGGGACTATCATTTGTTTTTCAACAGGACAATGACAACACACCTCCAGGCTGTGTAAGGGCTATTTGACCAAGAAGGAGAGTGATGGAGTGATACATCTTATGACCTGGCCTCCACAATCACCCGACCTCAACTCAATTGAGATGGTTTGGGATGAGTTGGACTGCAGAGTGAAGGAAAAGCTGTCTCGTGTTCAGCATGTGGGAACTCCTTCAAAACTATTGGAAAAACATTCCAGGTAAAGCTAGTTGAGAGAATGCCAAGAATGTGCAACTCTGTCATCAAGGCAAAGGATGGCTACTACTTTGAAGAATCTCAAATATATTTTGATTTGTTTAACACCATTTTTGGTTACTACATGATTCCATATGGGTTATTTCATAGTGTTGATGCCTTCCCTATTATTCTACAATGTAGAAAATAGTAAACAAAGAAAAACCCTTGAATGAGTAGGTGTCCAAACTTTTGACTGGTACTGTATACTGTGGTCAATTCAACATCATGAACCTTTGGTTTTCAGATGTAAGAAAGTTCTTTAAACCTTTAGATACCTTGAAATTTCTTGGTTGTAGTGCCATTCAACTTTTTAAATCCACCCTTTCAGTGGGATCAAGATAATCCTTATTTTCAGCATCAAAATAATCCTAATCACTACCTTTGAGTTATGAAAAATGCAAAAAACGACATAGTCCTGATTAAAAGGTCAGATTGGATTACCAAATTCTTATCCCTATATGGAGGATAAGAATCTCATTTTTCAGTCTTGAAAATCCCAATTCTAACATTTAATCCTAACCGATTGTTAGAATCCAGTGAGATATCTTTTGAAAAACTGGGCACAGGAAGCCAGTTCCAAATGGGGTTTCTCTTATTTCCACCTCTGGTTCTAAAAGAAGTGCTGCTGATAACCCACCAGCATCATCCGGTCATCCTCCACTTCCTGTAGGAGACCAGCAAACTCTTGGAAAGATTCCGCTGTGGACAAAAATAAATATGTTATCCATGTTTAGTGAGATAATTGGGCAAAAATGAAGCTCATAGCACTGTACAGGGGAGGATGTGAAATCAATACAGGATAGCATAAGATTGTGTGCCACAACATGAAAATATGTTTCACATCCTAATTCCATGAAGTAAATTACACTGAAACATTGAGAAATATCAATACATCTGTTGCTACACAGACTCAATGCTAGGGGGTAAAGTAACTAGGCGGACTACAGCCATATACAGATTAAACTCAAAAACCATATACAGTCGTGGCCAAAAGTTTTGAGAATGACACAAATATAAATGTTCAAAGTCTGCTGCCTCAGTGTCTTTAGATATTTTTGTCAGATGTTACTATGGAATACTGAAGTATAATTACAAGCATTTCATAAGTGTCAAAGGCTTTTATTGACAATTACATGAAGTTGATGCAAAGAGTCAATATTTGCAGTGTTGACCCTTCTTTTTCAAGACCTCTGCAATCCACACTAGCATGCTGTCAATTAACTTCTGGGCCACATCCTGACTGATGGCAGCCCATTCTTGCATAGTCAATGCTTGGAGTTTGTCAGAATTTGTGGGTTTTTGTTTGTCCAACCGCCTCTTGAGGATTAACCACAAATTCTGAATGGGATTAAGGTCTGGGGAGTTTCCTGGCCATGGATCCAAAATATCGATGTTTTGTTCCCCGAGCCACTTTTTCCTTATGGCAAGGTGCTCCATCATGCTGGAAAAGGCATTGTTCGTCACCAAACTGTTCCTGGATGGTTGGGAGAAGTTGCTCTCAGAGGATGTGTCGGTACCATTCTTTATTCATGGCTGTGTTCTTAGGCAAAATTGTGAGTGAGCCCACTCCCTTGGCTGAGAAGCAACCCCACACATGAATGGTCTCAGGATGCTTTACTGTTGGCATGACACAGGACTGATGGTAGCGCTCACCTTGTCTTCCCCGGACAAGCTTTTTTCCGGATGCCCCATACAAATCGGAAAGGAGATTCAGAGAAAATTACTTTACCCCAGTCCTCAGCAGTCCAATCCCTGTACCTTTTGCAGAATATCAGTCTGTCCCTGATGTTTTTCCTGGAGAGAAGTGGCTTCTTTGCTGCCCTTATTAACACCAGGCCATCCTCCAAAAGTCTTCGCCTTACTGTGCATGCAGATGCACTCACACCTGCCTGCTGCCATTCCTGAGCAAGCTCTGTACTGGTGGTGCCCCGATCCCGCAGCTGAACCAACTTTAGGAGACGGTCCTGGCACTTGCTGGACTTTCTTGGGCACCCTGAAGCCTTCTTCACAACAGTTGAACCACTCTCATTGAAGTTCTTGATGATCCGATAAATGGTTGATTTAGGTGCAATCTTACTGGCAGCAATATCCGTGCCTGTGATGCCCTTTTTGTGCAAAGCAATGATGACGGCACATGCTTCCTTGCAGGTAACCATGTTTACGTATCGGCCTCACGGCCTTCGGAGCTTTTGTGAATTTTCTGAAATTAGCACCCTTATGTAGACCTAGCCCCACCCACATCCGTTCCACACATTGAAAGGGGTTGGAGGCAAAGGAAAAACAAATAAGTGCTACCAAATATAACAATATGCATTTCATAAATATTACAAAACTGTATAAATAAGACGTATTAAACACGTCTGTAAAACCACAATGAGGACATAGCAAGGTTTCATTAAATCATTGGGTACATCGTACAAAAAACAGAGTAATCTTAAACAAGCACATAATTCATGTTCAAATTCACAACATAACATACATAGGCATTTCATCATTAAGTCCTTTAGGAAATAATGTCTGGAGGGTGAAAATCCCAAAACATTCTCTTTTACTCAGAGTATTAGTAATATCACCTCCCCTGTCTGATATCTTAACTTTCTCTATGCCACAAAATCAAAAAAAAAGAAGGTAGAAATGGCATGCTTTAGGTCATTAAAATGTACTGCGACTGGATAATCCCTGTCGTTTCTCCTGATTTGAGAGAGCGGGAGGTTTTACCGACATAGCAGAGCCCACATGGACATTTAATAATGTAAATAACATGGGTGGTGGAACACGTAATAATGTCATTTATTTGGAACCGTTATCCTGTGTGTGGGTGGCAGAAATATTCACACTTCATCATATTGTTGCACTGTGCGCATCCTCTGCATTTATAGCTACCATTTGGTAGAGGGCGTAAAAGAGCCTGGCTGATTTTCTTATGTGGCTGGCAGTTAGCATGAACCAATTTATCGCGTAAATTGCGACCTCTCCTATACACAATAAGCGGTGGGTTTTTAAATTCAGCCGGCAAAGCTGGGTCCGATGATAAAATATGTCAGTGTTTGACCACACCTCCCACTTTTCACGAATTCAAAGTATATGTGGTTGTGAACATTACGGAGTGTTCTTTAGCCGGTCTTTTTTGTAACAGTTCATCTCGTGTTTTTTCCTAATGCCAAATTAAGAGCTTCATCCACACATTGTGGCAAATAGCCTCTTCTTAGAAACCTCATGCGCACCTCCGCTGCTTTTTCTAGATAATCCTCTGTGGAGTGGCATATACGGCACAGTCTGAAAAATTGGCTTCTTGGAAGTCCTCTTTTTAATGGCTCAGGATGGAAGCTGTCCCCCTGTAATAGAGTATTTCTGTCCGTTTATTTTCTATACAGAGTTGTAAACAGGGTTCCATTTGATTTCTCAATCCACATAGAGGTAATGAACACGTTGAGTGCCCCAGTCAATGGTGAATTTGAGATTGGGGTCAATGTCATTGAGTTGTTCCATAAAATCTGACAGCTCTTTTTCAGTTCATTCCCATATGCAAAAAATGTCGTCAATTTAAATCGATACCACTTCAGGACTTTATTCAAAAATGAATTTTCGTTTTCATTAACAAAACGTTCTTCAAAAAGACCCACATAAAGGTTAGCATAGCTCGGAGCGAATGTGGAGCCCATCGATGTTCCATTCGTTTGGATGTAGTACTCATCATCAAACCTAAAATAGTTATACGTCAAAACATATTCAGCCAGCTCTAGAATCAAGTTTGTTGGTGGATATTCATTAGTATCTCTGTCTCCCAAATAGTGTCCTAGTGCTGCCAGCCCCCCCACATGGGGAATGCTGGTATATAGACTCTCGACATCTAATGTGACCAAAATACAGTCTTCTTTTAAACCCGTTATTGAGGAGATCTTGTTTATGAAGTCTATAGAGTCTTTTACATAAGATGGAAACGCTTGCACATGAGTTTTAATAAAAGAGTCTACAAAGTTCGACAATGGCTCTAGCATTGAGCCTATTCCTGCAACCACTGGTCTGCCTGGATAATTGCCTTGTTGTGTTTTAGGTTTGTGTAATTTCGGTAAAATGTACAGGCATGGACGTATGGCACATTTGCAGCAAAGATATTCATATTCAGGTTGAGATAAGGTGGTTTAATAGAGCTTGCTCCAGATTAGAGCATATATCCCTTTGGAACACCTGTGTGGGATCAACACTCCAGTTTTCTATAGAAACGTTCATTACTGAGTTGTCTCGATACGTAAGCTTATTAAATATCAGTGATACTATCAAGAGCAGTGTGCGGTTTCCTTTTTCCTTAATCTTGTTCAACTGTTGCCATGCACCTGCAAAAAAGATTGCTCAGATGTGCGAGTGCCTTTTGAATTTAGGTAACCATGTTTGACAGAGGAAGAACAATGATTCCAAGCTCCACCCTCCTTTTGAAGCTTCCAGTCTGTTATTCGAACTCAATCAGCATGACAGTGATCTCCAGCCTTATACTCGTCAACACTCACACCTGTGTTAAAACCTCTAACGAGTCACAACCCCGGAACCGGGATCCCCCCCATCAAAAAAGCTGACTAGCATAGCCTAGCCTAAAGCCACAGGGATATCATATAATCAAATGTTCATGAAATCACAAGTCCAAGACACCAAATGAAAGATACAGATCTTGTGAATCCAGCCATCATTTCTGATTTTTTAAATGTTTTACAGGGAAGACACAATATGTAAATCTATTAGCTAACCACGTTAGCAAAAGACACCACTTTTTTTACTCCACCAGTTTTTTACTCCATCAGTAGCTATCACTAATTCGACTAAATAAAGATATATATAGCCACTAACCAAGAAACAACTTCATAAGATGACAGTCTGATAACATATTTATGGTATAGCATATGTTTTTTTAGAAAAATGTGCATTTTTCAGGTATAAATCACAGTTTACCATTGCAGCCACTATCACAAAACTCACCCAAAGCGACTAGAATAACTACAGAGAGCAACGTGTATTACCCAATTACTCATCTTAAAACATTTCTGAAAAATACACAGCGTACAGCAAATGAAAGCCCAACATCTTGTGAATCCAGACAATATTTCAGATTTTCTAAGTGTTTTACAGCGAAAACACAATATATCGTTATATTAGCATACCACGAGCTAACATCACCCCAGCATTGATTCAAGGCAAAAAGCGCGATAACGTTATCACCACCAAAATATATTAATTTTTTCACTAACCTTCTCAGAATTCTTCAGATGACAGTCCTGTAACATCATATTACACAATGCATGTAGAGATTGTTCGAAAATGTGCATATTTAGCATCACAAATCGTGGTTATGCTATGTAATCAGTCAAAACATGGCATGCATTCTGGGCGGCGCCATCTTGGAAGGGCACCTAAGTTTACGATTATTTATCGATTAGATTGACTAAAAAAATACAGGTTGGACAGCTAATGAAAGATGCATTGGTTATTAATGCAACCGCTGATTTAGATTTTTAAAATTAGCGTTACTAGACATACAGTGTGCGTTACAGCCAGACTAGTGCCGCAATATTGGCCGAAAAATGCGTTTACATTTTTCCACATAAATACGGAATAAAATCATAAATAGCTCTTACTTTTGGACGAGCTTCCATCAGAATCTTGGGCAAGGTGTCCTTTTGTCCAAAATAATCGTTGCTTTGTTGTAAAACGTCCACTTCAACTTCGGAACTAGCAGCTAACATTAGCTACGTGGCACACACATGTCCAAATCCTCAAACGCAATACTACGAAAATTCCGAAAATAGCAATATACTCGCATAAACTGATATAAATCGGTTTCAAATAACTTCGTTATGATGTTTCTAACACCTATACCGAATTAAATTACAGACGGACATATCTAAGGCCGATAACTGAGCGTTTCAAAATGCTATCCTGAGGTCTTGCGTTGCGTAATGGCGGAAGTCGAAAAGAGAGCGCACCTCGTTCCTTTCCCTTTTATAAGCTCTGAGAAATACGTAGAAACACCATTCCACTTCTCATTGGTTACTGACATCCAGGGGAAGGCGGGTGCAGTTCATTTCGATCCATAGGGCACACACAGAGCTTTAAACTGATCTGAGAACAGAGACTATTTTTCTGACCATCGCATGTCCTGTCATGATTTTCGCTGTAGAAAGAGTTCTGGTTCACCCACAGACATAATTCAAACGGTTTTAGAAACTAGAGATTGTTTTCTATCCAATAGTAATAATAATATGCATATTGTACGAGCAAGAATTGAGTACGAGGCAGTTTAATTTGGAGACGCAAAATGTCAAAGTTGAAACAGCACCCCCTGTAGTGACAAGAAGTTTTAACGAGAGAATCACTGACATGTCAGCTGGTTCTTTTGTGGCAGGGCTGAAATGCAGTGGAAATGTTTTCTGTGGATCCAGTTAATTTGCATGGCAAAGAGGGACTTTGCAATTCATCTGATCACTCTTCATAACATTCTGGAGTATATGCAAATTGCCATCATACAAACTGAGGCAGCAGACTGAAAATGTATATTTGTGTCATTCAAAACCACGACTGTATTTTAAGTGAGAAGTAGGCAGGTCTGAAGTCGAAAAAGGACATATACATGAGCATCACAAGGCCTACTTCACCCACCAAGGTTTTCCAGCACACAGCTTTGACATACAGCAGCTATGTTGGTCTATTTAAGTGATAATGCCAGAGCAGCCAGTGTTTAGAGGATATATTGGCAGGGGTGTTGTTAGGCCCGAGACGATGTCAAGGGCCGACCCAGTCGATCTAAATGTTCCATTGCCATACTGACTGGCAACATTCTAGTAACATTTATTTCGATACATCCATAACAACATGTTGATAACCCGTTAGATCGCTGCGCCACTTGGGAGCCCTAAGGAACTTCATCTCAGTGCTAGAGGAGTCACTACAGACCCTGGTTCGATTCCAGGCTGTATCACAAACAGTCGTGATTGGGAGTACCATAGAGCGGTGCCCAATTGGCCCAGCATCATCCGGGTTAGGGTTTGACCGAGGTAGGCTGTCATTGTAAATAAGAATTTGTCCTTAACTGAATTGCCTAGTTAAATAAAGGTTCAATTAAAATTAAATTAAAAAATAAGCTGATGAGGGGCGACTTCGCCTGGCATAGAAAATGTGCTCACTCGTCAGGACGTTCAGAGGAGCTAGCCAACATCACAGCTACAGTAACACAATCACGTCAAACAGAAGGAAAGACCGCAAATTAGCTGCGTTTAGTGTTACCTTCTTTCAATTGATAGTTGTATATAGATAGATATCTATCTATGTGTATGTGTGTGTATCTATCTATGTGTGTGTGTGTGTGCATACATACATACAATTTTCTTGTTAACAAACTATAGTTTTGGCAAGTCGGTTAGGACATCTACTTTGTGCATGACACAAGTAATTTTTCCAACAACTGTTTACAGACAGATTATTTCACTTATAATTAACTGTATCACAATTCCAGTGGGTTAGAAGTTTACATACACTAAATTGACTGTGCCTTTAAACAGCTTGGAAAATTCCAGAAAATTATGTCATGGCTTTAGAAGCTTCTGATAGGCGAATTGACATCATTTGAGTCAATTGGAGGTGTACCTGTGGATGTATTTCAAGGCCTACCTTCAAACTCAGTGCCTCAGCTTGACATCATGGGAAAATCAAAAGAAATCATCCAAGACGTCAAAAAACAAAAGTCTGGTTCATCCTTGGGAGCAATTTCCAAACGCCTGAAGGTACCACGTTCATCTGTGCAAACAATAGTACGCAAGTATTAACACCATGGGACCACGTAGCCGTCATACTGCTCAGGAAGGAGATGCATTCTGTCTCCTGGAGATGAACGTACTTGTGCTAAAAGCTAACAGCAAAGGACCTTGTGAAGATGCTGGAGGAAACAGGTACAAAAGTATCTATATCCACAGTAAAACGAATCCTATATCGACATAACCTGAAAGGCCACTCAGCAAGGAAGAAGCCAATGCTCCAAAAGCGTCATAAAAAAGCCAGACTACGGTTTGCAACTGCACATGGGGACAAAGATCGTACTTTTTGGAGAAATGTCCTCTGGTCTGATGAAACAAAAATAGAACTGTTTGGCCATAATGACCATCGTTATGTATGGAGGAAAAAGGGGGAGGCTTGAAAGCAGAAGAACACCATCCCAACTGTGAAGCACGGGGGTGGCTGCATCATGTTGTGGGGGTGATTTGCTGCAGGAGGGACTGGTGCACTTCACAAAATAGATGGCATCATGAGGTGGGAAAATTATGTGGATATATTGAAGCAACATCTCAAGACATCAGTCAGGAAGTTAAAGCTTGGTCGCAAATGGGTCTTCCAAATGTACAATGACCCCAAGCATACTTCCAAAGTTGTGGAAAAATGTCTTAGGGACAACAAAGTCAAGGTATTGGAGTGGCCATCACAAAGCCCTGACCTCAATCCTATAGAACATTTGTGGGCAGAACTGAAAAAGCGTGTGCGAGCAAGGAGGGCTACAAACCTGACTCCGTTACACCAGTTCTGTCAGGAGGAATGAGCCAAAATTCACCCAAATTATTGTGGGAAGCTTGTGGAAGGCTACCATTTAAAAGCAATGCTACCAAATACTAACTGAGTGTATGTAAACTTCTGACACACTGGGAATGTAATGAAATGAATAAAAGCTAAAATAAATCATTCTTGCTACTATTACTCTGACATTTCACATTTTTTAAATAAAGTGATCCTAACTGACTTAAGAATGTTTTTGGCTAAGGTGTATGTAAACTTCCGACTTCAACTGTGTGATTATATAGATATATATATATAAATATATATATATATCTATTTCCATAACAATGCCAGCTGAATCATGATTTTGACTGGCTGAAAAACGCTGCCTGCCTGGCAGTCGGTCCCGACACGTTCATTTCTACGAGACAGCAGGAGATCGAATTTGAATACTGAAAACAATGTTGCAAATGTCAGTGAGACAGACAGCAAGGTTCATACAAATCTCTGCTGTTGAAAACTAAAATGTTAGCCTTAAAGAAATGTGAGATAATGTCTACATGCTTTTTATAGTGGATATCAAGTTTATAAGTTTGACTGGGATGATGAGACAGTGGATTGTGTAGTCAGATGGAACAGAGTTAATAGACATTTTAATGTCAAAGATTTAGCCGGTGGCAATTTGTGGAATACATTTTTAACCAATCAGCATTCAGGATTAGACCCAACCCTTGTACAATGTCCTTCAAACAATGTGTATGCAGGTTGCTTCGGATTCACACCATCTCAAGCAACCTAATTCATACTCTTCGAGGAGGTGCTCCCACAATAATGTGATTTTTACTGCATACAAGGTAATGTATTGCATGCTTTCCACCCCACACCACGACATTATTCCCATATGGTCTTAGGCTGACCAATGAGGTAAGTGTTTGTGTGACATCACATCCCTATATGAACTTACCAATATTAATCTCGTCATCTGTCAGGGAATCACCAATGAAGTCGAACTGGAACACGTTGAGTGTCTGGGAGAATTTATGAACTGCCACAGAATAACCTTAATAAAAACACATACATTGCATATTATCAACACAATCTACATAATTTGGTAAGAAATATATAGTGGATGTATTAGGACTATAAATTAAACTGTGATTGTTATTTTGATGATTGCCAAATATTGGGCTTAAATGTGTTTGTTAATCCTACAGCTATTGGATGCAGTAATCATGAGCCTATGGATCAGAGTTACACTGTTAGCACTGAGGCGGTGTGCCCTAGTAGGAAGAGCACTTAGTGCAGGGTGAGCTGCACAATCAAGTCGACTTCAGATAAGCTTCACAGTAAAGTATTAAAAACAATCAAGCAACCCAGAAGTGCTAGAAATAGGCTGCATATGTTAATATGGGCTAAGAAACAAGGTTCATGAAGTCAATAACTTGCTTGTAACAGATGACATTCATATTCTGAAACTCACTTAGATAATACAGTGGTAGCAATACATGGTTACAACATTTACCAAAAAGATAGAAATGCCAACGGGGGCGGTGTTGCGGTCTATATAAAGAACCACATTCCTGTAAAGCCTAGAGACTTTCTAATGTTAAATACTGTTGAAGTAATACGGCTACAGGCTCATCTACCTCACCTAAAGCCCATTCTTGTGGGAAGCTGTTATAGACCACCAAGTGCTAACAGTCAGTATCAAATCAAATTTTATTGGTCACATACACATGTTTAGCAGATGTTATTGCGAGTGTAGCGAAATGCTTGTGCTTCTAGTTCCGACAGTGGAGCAATACCTAACAATTCCACAACAACTACCTATTACACACAAATCTAAGTAAAGGAATGAAATAAGAATATATACATATAAATATATGGATGAGCAATGACAGAGCGGCACATGCAATATGCAAAAGATGGTATATATATACTGTATTTTATACCATCTTTTGCATATTGCCTGTGCCGCTCTGTCATTGCTCATCCATATATTTATATGTATATATTCTTATTTCATTCCTTTACTCAGATTTGTATATAGAATATATAGAATGTTTAGAATCTAGCAGACCAGAAAAACTTGGAGCGTGGCTGTACGTTGAAATGGTAGGAATTTAAATCTCTAGAGATGAGTACATTGCCGGGTTGCTACAGGCATGTAAAATGGTTCTAGCTCTACATTAGACCAGCGTGACAGACCGTGTGAGCTGAAAGGTACGAAATGGTTAGAAACGCTGAAACTCTCTTGAAGAATACACAGGAACATTCAGTGTGCAGCTGTTTAAGAACTTTAGTCTAGTAAACTTGACCGAGAACCACCGGGTGGTACTTTGAAAGAACCATTCTAACAAACACTTCCTCTGGAAGAGCTGGTCTAACAGACACTCCGAGACAGAGAAGCTACAGCTGCAAAGGACATGGTGACCTCTGGTGGACAACCAGAAACGTTGTCGAATTACTCCCCATAGATGGATCGAGTGTTTAACAGAGACAGCAAAGCCATACACACGTAAATATGTACATTGCAATTCTTTCGAATGAGCGGCCGTTCATGTGCAAAGTATTTGCATTAATAAGCTTACTTATTAAAGATCAGTGATACTATCAAGAGCAGTGTGCGGTTTCCTTTTTCATTCATCTTGTTCAACTGTTGCCATGCACCTGCAAAATCTTTGCTTAGATGTGCGAGTGCCTTTCAAATTATTTGCATTACCATGAGCATAGTTATCAGCTGTATGTACGATAGTGAAATTCCTTTGTCTCCCCATTTCCCTCTTTTGAATCCAACATTCTGTGTAACAAGCAGTCATCTCCGTTTTGTCCACTAGGGACTTTTCATTGCATTGTGTAGTAATCAATGTGTAAGCTATCCTGTTTGTAATTCTGTGTGATTATTTAGTTAGTAAATAAATAATTAAGCCAATTTGTATATTGCTGATTCATAATTTATGCTAGGGTTCGTGCAGTTATCCAAGAGTTTTGCGACATTCAGAATGAGACTGATAAGGTAAATAAGAATTAATGAATTGACTGTGACTGATGTAAGATATAAATATATCTTTAGAGTTTAGTCAGGAGATAGTAACTCGTTAAATAACTTTTCCCGTGGTGCACCAGATTACTACTTCATTGTTATACGATTAATTTAATGTGGTATGTCACAATCAAACATTAATGATTGTCACGACAGCAAGTTGAGGTGACTAAACTGCTTGGAGTTACCCTGGATTGGTCAAAACATATTGATAAAACAGTAGCTAAGATGGGGAGATGTCTGTCCATAATAAAGCGGTAGTGTGCATTCTTAACACTATCAACAAGGCAGGTCCTACAGGCCCTTGTTTTGTCACACCTGGCCTACTGTTCAGTAGTGTGGTCAGGTGCCACAAAGAGGGACTTTGGAGAATTGCAGTTGGCTCAGAACAGGGCAGCACGGCTGGCCTTTAAAAGTACAAGGAGAGCTAACATTAACTTCTTTAGGAAAACAGCTCTAATGTTGGAAACAAATATCCTTATGTTGTCATCGAGTAACAATGATTTATTTTCTAAGCTACAGAACACAACAATATACAGCAGGTTTTTAAAAAGGAACAAAGAGTTTGTCTACTTCGTGTTTCCATTTTTCTCCAGCTATGCATCTGGTTTGCTAACTAATTGGCTAGGTGTCAAGATCAAGCTTCTTAGTTAGAGCAGAGACATTCAATCCCCTCCTGGATCAAGAGCCCTGTTGCCTAAATGTTTTATTTTTTTATAGCGCTCCTTGTGTGGATTCGGATATACCGTATGGTACAGAAAAGGTATGACAATCTGGATACCTCCCAACCCTATGCTACTGACGTAATCAGCCGAAGTGGTTTCAACAGGCTCACCTAGTGTTGTAGTGACTACTGAACGACTCCCTGACTCACCTATTGCTACTCATTGGACCCTATGTTCACTCGGCTACACATGCGTCTCCCGAATGTCAATATGCCTTGTCTAATGCTGTTTTGGTTGGGTATTATTGTCTTATTTCACTGTAGAGCCCCCAGCCCTGCCCAATATGCCTTAGGTTGCCCTTTTGTCCCACCCCCCACACATGCGGTGACCTCACCTGGCTTAACTGGTGCCTTTAGAGACAAAACCTCTCTCATCGTCACTCAATGCCTAGGTTTACCTCCATTGTACTCACATCCTTCCATACCCTTGTCTGTACATTATGCCTTGAATCTATTCTTCCACGCCCAGAAATATGCTCCTTTTACTCTCTGTTCCGAACGCACTAGACAACCAGTTAGCCTTTAGCCGTACCCTTATCCTACTCCCCCTCCTTTGTTCCACAGGTAATGTAGAGGTTAACCCAGGCCCTGCAGCCCCCAGCACCACTCCTATTCCCCAGGCACTCTCATTTGTTAACTTCTGTAACCGTAAAAGCCTTGTTTTCATGCATGTTAACATCAGAAGCCTCCTCCCTAAGTATGTTTTATTCACTGCTTTAGCACACTCCACCAACACTGATGTCCTAGCCGTGTCTGAATCCTGGCTTAGGAAGGCCACCAAAAATCCAGAAATTTCCATCCCCAACTACAACATTTTCCAACAAGATAGAACTGCCAAAAGGGGCGGAGTTGCAATCTACTGCAGAGATAGCCTGCAGAGTTTTGTCATACTATCCAGGTCTGTGTCCAAACAATTCGAGATTCTACTTTTAAAAATCCACCTTTCCAGAAACAAGTCTCTCACTGTATCTGCTTGTTATAGACCCCCCTCAGCCCCCAGCTGTGCCCTGGACACCATATGTTAATTGATCGCCCATCATCTATCTTCGGAGTTCGTACTGTTAGGTGACCTAAACTGGGATATACTTAACACCCCGGCCGTCCTACAATCTAAGCTAGATGCCCTCAATCTCACATAAATTATCAAGCAACCTAACAGGTACAACCCTAAATCCGTAACCATGGGCACCCTCTTAGATATCATCCTGACCAACTTGCCCTCTAAATACACCTCTGTCGTCTTCAACCAGTATCTCAGCGATCACTGCCTCATTGCCTGCGTCCGTAATGGATCCGTGGTCAAACGACCACCCCTCATCACTGTCAAACGCTCCCTAAAACACTTCAGCGAGCAGGCCTTTCTAATCGACCTGGCCCAGGTATCCTGGAAGGATACTAACCTCATCCAGTCAGTAGAGGATGCCTGGTTGCTCTTCAAAAGTGCTTTCCTCACCTTATATAAGCATGCCCCATTAAAAAAAATGGAGAACTAAGAACAGATAGCCCTTGGATCACCCCAGACTTGACTGCCCATGACCAGCACAAAAACATCCTGTGGCGTTCTGCATTAGCATCGAATAGCCCCCGCGATATGCAATTTTTCGGGGAAATCAGGAACCAATATACACTAGCTTTTTCAAACAGAAATTTGCATCCTGTAGCACTAATTCCAAACATTTTTGGGACACTAAAGTCCATGGAGAATAAGTGCACCTCCTACAAGCTGCCCACTGCACTGAGGCTAGGAAACACTGTCACCACCGATAAATCTACGATAATCGATCATTTCAATAAGCATTTTCCTACGGCTGGCCATGCTTTCCACCTGGCTACCGCTACCCCGGCCAACAGCTCTGCATCCCCTGCAGCAACTTGCCCAAGCCCCCACCCACTTCTCTTTCACCCAAATCCAGACAGCTGATGTTCTGAAAGAGCTGCAAAATCTGGATCCCTACAATTCAGCTGGGCTAGACAATCTGGACCATCTCTTTCTAAAATGATCCGCCGAAATTGTTGCAACCCCTATTACTAGCCTGTTCAACCTCATTCGTATCGTCTGAGATCCCCAAAGATTGGAAAGCTGCCGCGGTCATCCCCCTCTTCAAAGGGGAGACACTCTAGACCCAAACTGTTACAGACCTATATCCATCCTGTCCTGCCTTTCTAAAGTCTTTGAAAGCCAAGTGAACAAAGATCGACCATTTCAAATCCCACCGTACCTTCTCCACTATGCAATCCGGTTTCCGAGCTGGTCATGGGTGCACCTCAGCCACGCTCAAGGTCCTAAACGATATCATAACTGCCATCGATAAAAGACAGTACTGTGCAGCCGTCTTCATGGACCTGTCCAAGCCTTTCAACTCTGTCAATCACCGCATTCTTATTGGCAGACTCAATAGCCTTGGTTTCTCAAATGACTGCCTCGCCTGGTTCACCAACTACTTCTCAGATAGAGTTCAGTGTATCAAATCAGAGGGCCTCTGGCAGTCTCTATGGAGGTGCCACAGGGCTAAATTCTCGGGACGATTATTTTCTATGTATATATCAATGAAGTCGCTCTTGCTGCTGGTGATTCTCTGATCCACCTCATGCTGCCAAAAATACCCTTGTAAAACTGACTATCCTACCGATCCTTGACTTTGGCGATGTCATTTACAAAATAGCCCCCAACACTCTACTCAGCAAATTGAATGTAGTCTATCACAGTGCCATCCGTTTTGTCACCAAAGCCCCATATACCACTGCGACCTGTATGCTCTCGTTGGCTGGCCCTTGCTTCATATTCGTTGCCAAACCCACTGGATTTAGGTCATCGATAAGTCTTTGCTAGGTAAAGCCCCGCCGTATCTCAGCTCACTGGTCACCATAGCAACACCATCCCATAGCACACGCTCCAGCAGGTATATTTCACTGGTCATCCACAAAGCCAACACCTCGTTTGGCCGCCTTTCCTTCCAGTTCTTAGCTGCCAATGACTAGAACGAATTTCAAATCTCTGAAGCTGGAGTCATATCTCCCTCTCCAACTTTAAGCATCAGCTGTCAAAGCAGCTTACCAATCCCTATACCTGTACACAGCCAATCTGTAAATAGCACACCCAACTACCTCCTCCCCATATTGTTATTTATCTTCTTGTGCTGTTGCACCACAGTATCTCTACTTGCACATCTCTGTTGGCGCCGGATGTTAGATGGCCAGGTACAACCCTAAATCCGTAACCATGGGCACCCTCTTAGATATCATCCTGACCAACTTGCCCTCTAAATACACCTCTGCCGTCTTCAACCAGTATCTCAGCGATCACTGCCTCATTGCCTGCGTCCATAATGGATCCGTGGTCAAACGACCACCCCTCATCACTGTCAAACGCTCCCTAAAACACTTCAGCGAGCAGGCCTTTCTTTCTAGGAAACTATGCAGTATTTTGTTTTTTTATGTGTTATTTCTTACATTGTTACCCCAGGAAATCTAGGTTTTATTACATACAGTCAGGAGGAACTATTGGATATAAGAGCAACGTCAACTCACCAACATTACGACCAGGAATACGACTTTCCCGAAGCAGATCTTTTGACCCTCCGCCCAGGACAATGGATCGGATCCCAGCCGGCGACCCAAAACAACGGCGCCGCAGAAGGGGCCGCAGAGTGGTCTTCTGGTCAGGCTCCGTAGACAGGCACATCGCGCACCGCTCCCGAGCATACTACTCACCAATGCCCAGTCTCTTGACAACAAGGTAGACGAAATCCGAGCAAGGGTTGCCTTCCAGAGAGACAGAGACTGTAACGTTCTTTGTTTCACGGAAACATGGCTCACTCGAGACACACTATCGGAGTTGGTACAGCCACCTGGTTTCTTCACGCATCGCGCCGGCAGAAACAAGCATCTCTCTGGTAAGAAGAAGGGCGGGGGTGTATGCCTTATGATCACACCACGTCTCGTTAATCATAACAACATACAGGAAGTATGTTCCTGTATGTTCAAGTACTTTTGTTCACCTGACCTAGAATTCCTCACAATCAAATGCAGATCGCATTATCTACCAAGATATTTCTCTTCGATCATAATCACAGTCATGTATATTCACTCCCAAGCAGACACATCGACAGCCCTGAACAAACTTAATTTGACTATGTAAACTGGAAACCACATATCCTGAGGCTGCATTTATTGTTGCTGGGGATTTTAACAAAGCTAATCTGAAAACAAGGCTCCCTAAATTGTATCAGCATATCGATTGCGCGACCCGGGCTGGCAAAACCCTGGATCATTGTTACTCTAACTTCCGCGAGGCATATAAGGCCCTCCCCCGGCCTCCTTTCGGAAAAGCTGACCACGACTCCATTTTGTTGCTCCCAGCCTATAGACCGAAACTAAAACAGGAAGCACCCGTGCTCAGGTCTGTTCAACACTGGTCCGACCAATCAGATTCCAAGCTCAAGATTGCTTCGATCACGTGGACTGGGATATGTTCTGCATAGCGTCGAACAACAACATTGATGAATACGCTGATTCGGGTTTATTAGCAAGTGCATCGGTGATGTTGTACCCACAGCATCTATTAAAATATTCCCCAACCAGAAACCGTGGATTGATGGCAGCATTCGCGCAAAACTGAAAGTGCGAACCACTGCTTTTAAATCAGGGCAAAGTGACCGGAAACATCCGCAAGGCAATCAAACAAGCTAAGCGTCAGTATAGAGACAAAGTAGAGTTGCAATTAAACAGCTCAGACACGAGAGGTATGTGGCAGGGTCTACAGTCAATCACAGACTATAAAAGAAAAACCAGCCCCGTCGCGGACCACAATGTCTTGCCCGCTACCAAAACCTGCGCGCTCTCCTTCACTGGAGCCAATGTGAGTAAAACATTTAAACGCGTTAACCCTCGCAAGGCTGCAGGCCCAAACGGCATCCACAGCCACGTCCTCAGAGCATGCGCAGACCAGCTGGCTGGTGTGTTTACGGACATATTCAATCAATCCTTATCCCAGTCTGCTGTTCCCACATGCTTCAAGAGGGCCACCATTGTTCCTGTTCCCAAGAAAGCTAAGGTAACTGAGCTAAATGACTACCGCCCCGTAGCACTCACCCCGTCATCATTAAGTGCGTCATCATCAAGTGCTTTGAGAGACTAGTCAAGGCCCATATCACCTCCACCCTACCTGACACCCTAGACCCACACCAATTTGCTTACCGCCCCAATAGGTCCACAGACAACGCAATCACACTGCCCTAACCCATCTGGACAAGAGGAATAACTATGTAAGAATGCTGTTCATCGACTACAGCTCAGCATTTAACGCCATAGTAGCCTCCAAACACATCATCAAGCTCGAGACCCTGGGTCTCGACCCCGCCCTGTGCAACTGTGTCCTGGACTTCCTGCCCCCAGGTGGTGAGGGTAGGTAACAACATCACACAAGGGTGTGTTCTCAGCCCTCTCCTGTACTCCCTGTTCACCCATGACTGCGTGGCCATGCACGCCTCCAACTCAATCATCAAGTTTGCAGACGACAATAGAGTGGTAGTCTTGATTACAAACAACGAGGAGACGGCCTACGTGGAGGAGGTGAGGGCCCTCGGAGTGTGGTGTCAGGAAAATAACCTCACACTCAACGTCAACAAAACAAAGGAGATGATCATGGACTTCAGGTAACTGCAGAGGGAGCAGCCCCTTAGCCACATCGACGGGACAGTAGTGGAGAGGGTGGAAAGTTAAGTTCCTCGGAGTACACATCACGGACAAACTGAAATGGTCCACCCACACAGACAGCGTTGTGAAGGCGCAGCAGCGCCTTTTCAACCTCAGGAGGCTGAAGAAATTTGGCTTGTCACCAAATTTTTACAGATGCACAATTGAGAGCATCCTGTCGGGCTGTATCACCGCCTGGTACGACAACTGCTCCGCCCACAACCGTAAGGCTCTCCAGAGGGTAGTGAGGTCTGCACAACGCATCACCGGGGTCAAACTACCTGCCCTCCAGGACACCTATACTACCCGACGTCACAGGAAGGCCAAAAAGATCATCAAGGACAACAACCACCCGAGCGACTGCCTGTTCACCCCGCTATCATACAGAAGGCGAGGTCAGTACAGGTGCATCAAAGCGGGGACCGAGAGTGAGAAACAGCTTCTATCTCAAGGCCATCAGACTGTTAAACAGCCATCATTAACATAGAGTGGCTGCTGCCAACATACTGACTCAACTCTAGCCACTTTACGAATGGAAAAATGGAAAAATGTATGTAATAAATGCATCACTAGCCACTTTAAACAATGCCACTTTATATAATATTTACATACCCTACATACTCATCTCATATGTATATACTGTAGTCTATACCATCTACTGCATCTTGCCTATGCCGTTCGGCCATCACTCAATCATATATTTTTATGTACATATTCTTATTCATTCCTTTAGACTTGTGTGTATAAGGTAGTTGTGAAATTGTTAGGTTAGATTACTTATTAGATATTACTGCATGGTCGGAACTAGAAGCACAAGCATTTCGCTACACTCGCATTAACATCTGCTGACCATGTTTATGTGACAAATAAAATTTGATATCACTCCAGTGTTAATGCTAAATTGTAATTATTTCACCTCTATGGCCTATTTATTGCCTTACCTCACTAATATTCTACATTTGCACACACTGTATATAGATTTTTCTATTGTGTTGACTGTACGTTTGTTAATTCCATGTGTAACTGTGTTGGTTGTGTCGCACTGCTTTGCTTTATCTTGGCCAGGTCGCAGTTGTAAATGAGAACTTGTTCTCAACTGGCCTACCTGGTTAAATAAGGTGAAAAAAAATGTTAGTCATCTGTCAAGCGTTCTAATGAGTTTAGACAGTCATTACTGTAAGATGTAAAATTATGGAATAAGTCCAACAGTATGTGCTATCAGATCATTCATTCGGAGAAGGTTTCACCACACCCAGTGATGGTGGAATCACTTTTGGTGAAAGAATAACTATCAAAGCAATTAATTAAGTGATTGTCAGAGAAACTGGTGTTTGGAGGATATATTGGCACGGATGTTAGGCCCAAGAAGAAGTTGAAGGCCAGCAAACCATGCCAATATATTCTCACAGGGCATTATAACGGTTTACCAACATATTCAAATATTGCTTTACATATTTTAATTAAAAACGTTTTGATTATTCATACTATTTCATCCTTCCACAGGATATAGTCGTTCCCAGCCGTTCAGTCTTTTTGTTCTCAATGTTCCATTGCAATATTGGCTGGCAATGTCCTTATCCCTTGCTTGCTAGCTAGCTAGCCAGCCAGCTAGCTATGGCTAACTTACAGCCACATCAAATGTGCAGCCATAATAACAGCAAAGTAGCTGCATTTGCATAAGCTGATTTCTAGTTACATTTATTTGGATACATCCATAACAATGATTGAAATTAGGCACGATTTCACCTGGCATAGAAAAATTGTTCACTCGTCAGGACACCGTTGTTCAGAGGAGCTAGCCAACAACACAGATAACACAATCACTTCAAAATGAAGCTGGAAGGACTGCAAACTACCTGCACTTAATTTAGTTTGACTTTTTTTTACTTTACATTTCTTTGTATAGATCATCATAAAAATGATGCCAGCTGATTCATGATTTCGACTGGCTGAGAAACATTGCCTGCCCGCGTCTCGTCCGACACGTTCATTACTATGGAACAGCTAGAGATCGAATTTGAATACAGAAACAATGTTGCAAATGTTGGAGAGACCGACGGCAAGGTTTATACAAATATCCCCTGTTGAAAACAAATGTTAGTCAAAAAGAAATGTGAGATAATGTCTAGATGCTTTTTATAGTGGAGAGCAAGTTTAGAAATTGCTTCGCTGGGCTGATGAGAGTGGATTGCGCAGTCAGATGAAACAGAGTAAATAGGCAGTTTAATGTCATAGATTTAGCCGGTGGTAACTTGTGGAATAGACACCAGCTGGAATGCAGTTACCCAATCAGCCTTCAAGATTAGACCCACCCATTGTATAATATACAGATAAGTAAGACATGGACATTTTAATGGTTAGAATGGTTCTTCAGGTTGGGGCATAGATCAATAAGGTAAAAATCTACAAGAGCTGAGGGCAAACTCAGCTTTAGGTTCAGCCTACTCCGCTGGACCCAGAATTAGGAACGTTGCTACACTGCTTAATTGCCGTCTCCTGCTCTGTCAAATATATTTTCTTAAATTACATCAGAAGAGGCGTGTCAAATTCCTTTCACCTCAGAGGTGTGCCAATGAGGAGGCCCAAGATGTCAGACAGACTACTGAAACCAGTATGAAATAGCTGGCTAGTTAGCGGTGCGCGCTAGAAGCATTTGAAATCGGTGAAGTCACTCGCTCTGAGACCTTGAAGTAGTTGTTTCCCCTGCTCTGCAAGGACCGGGGCTTTGTGGAGCGATAGGTAACAATGCTTCAACGGTGACTGTTGTTGATGTGTGCAGAGGGTCCCTGGTTCAAGCCCAGGTTGGGGAGAGGAGAGGGACAGAAGCAATACTGTTACACAGGGCTGCAGTGGAGCAGGTCGAGATCGTCGAGATCTTCAAGTTCCTCTGAGTCCAAATCACTAAAGACTTAATGGTCCACACACGCACAGTCTACATGTGCACAGTCCTGAAGAAGGTGTGACAGGGCCTCTTCCCCCTCAGGAGGTTGAAATAGTTTGGCATGGGCCCTCAACAAGTTCTACAGCTGTACCATAGAGCATCTTGACTGGCTGCATCACTGTGGACAGCCCAGTACATCACTGGGGCCGAGCTCCCTGCCATCCAGGACATCTATATCAGGCGGTATGGAAAGAATGGCTTATGGCTTGGGTGGTTGGAGTCTATTCTCTCTGCTTCCACATGGCAAGCGGTACTGGTGCATCAAGTCTGACACCAACAGGCTCTTGAACAGCTTCTATTCCCAAGGAATAAGACTGATAAATAAATCTAATTGTGTTTGTCACATGCGCTGAACAGACCTTACCGTGAAAATGTACTTACAAGCCCTTAACCAACAATGCAGTTGAAGAAATAGTTTATAAAATATTTATTAAAAAAACTAAAGTAAAAAAAAATAATCTAAATCAAAAAGTAACATGAGGCGATATACAATATCGCCGAGTCAATGTGCGGGGGCACAGGTTAGTCGGGGTAATTTGTAATTTGTAAAGTGACTATGCATAGATAATAAACAGAGAGTAGCAGCAGTGTAAAAACAAGGGGGGTGGAGGGGGCATTTGATTAGTTTAGTTGTCCAGCAGTCTTTTGGCTTGGAGGTAGAAGCTATTAAGGAGCCTTTTGGTCCTAGACTTTACGCTCCGGTACCGCTTGCCGTGCGGTAGCAGAGAGAACAGTCTATGACTTGGGTGACTGAATAGCTACACGGACTGAGTTAACCTTATATCTTTATTGACCTTTTATTTTTGCACTGTCTCTATGCACACTCACAGGGCCCTACACACTCACTCCATCCTCTGCTTACTCACACATAATATGCACATACATTTATACCGACTCTACACACACCCACTCACATACAAGCTGCTGCTACTCTGTGTATCCTATATCCTGTGGCCTAGTCAACCCTACACATATATCTACCTCCATCACTCCAGTATCCCTGCACATTGTAAATATGGTATTGGAACTGACTCTGTATATAGTCAAGTATGCTTATACTTGTGTTCTTCATATTTCTCGTGTTTTTCTAGTATTACATTATTATTGATTATTGCATTGTTAGATTTTGTGTTAGCAAAAAAGGGATTTCACTGTACTTGCGCATGTGACAAAAGAAAAACTTTAATTAACCTATCCTTTCAGTCAAAGGAAAAGCTATAATTAGGGTTTTTCATTTTTTATAAAGTCCACCTCCTGAGTTTTACACAACACTGAGTGTATAAAACATTAGGTACACCTTATTAATATGGAGTTGCACCCTCTTTTGCCCTCAGAACAGGCTCAATTCGGCAGGGCATGGACTCTACTAGGCATCGAAAGCGTTCCACAGGGATGCTGGCCCATGTAGACTAATGCTTCCCACATTTGTGTCAAGTTGGCTGGATGTCCTTTGGGTGGTGGACCATTCTTGATACACACAGGAAAAGGTTGAGCATGAAAAACCCAGCAGCGTTGCTGTTCTTGACAGACTAAAACCGGTGCACCTGGCACCTACTACCATACCCTGTTCAAAAGGCACTTAAATATTTTGTCTTCCCATTCACCCTCTGAATGGCACATATACACAATCCATGTCTCAAGGCTTAAAATCCTTCTTTAACCTGTCTCCTCCCCTTCATCGACACTGATTGAACTGGATATAAGAGGTGACATCTGGCTTACTGGTGCTCTTTCATGCAGTCCCTAGGAGGGGTGCGTCACTTGAGTGGGTTGAGTCACTGACGTGATCTTCCTGTCTGGGTTGGCGCCCCCCCTTGGGTTGTGCCGTGGCGGATATCTTTGTGGGCTATACTCGGCCTTGTCTCAGGATGGTAAGTTGGTGGTTGAAGATATCCCTCTAGTGGTGTGCGGGCTGTGCTTTGGCAAAGTGGGTGGGGTTATATCCTTCCTGTTTGGCCCTGTCCGGGGGTATCATCAGATGGGGCCACAGTGTCTCCTGACCCCTCCTGTCTCAGCCTCCAGTATTTATGCTGCAGTAGTTTATGTGTCGGAGGGCTAGGGTCAGTTTGTTATATCTGGAGTACTTCTGTCTTATCCGGTGTCCTGTGTGAATTTAAGTATGCTCTCTCTAATTCTCTCTTTCTTTCTTTCTCTCTCTCTCTCTCTCGGAGGACCTGAGCCCTAGGACCATGCCTCAAGACTACCTGGCATGATGACTCCTTGCTGTCCCCAGTCCACCTGGCCGTGCTGCTGTTCCAGTTTCAACTGTTCTGCCTGCGGCTATGGAACCCTGACCTGTTCACCGGACATGCTACCTGTCCCAGACCTGCTGTTTTCAACTCTCTAGAGACCGCAGGAGCGGTAGAGATACTCTTAATGATCGGCTATGAAAAGCCAACTGACATTTACTCCTGAGGTGCGGACTTGCTGCACCCTCGACAACTACTGATTATTATTATTTGACCATGCTGGGCATTTATGAACATCTTGGCCATGTTCTGTTATAATCTCCACCCGGCACAGCCAGAAGAGGACTGGCCACCCCTCATAGCCTGGTTCCTCTCTAGGTTTCTTCCTAGGTTTAGGCCTTTCTAGGGAGTTTTTCCTAGCCACCGTGCTTCTACACCTGCATTGCTTGCTGTTTGGGGTTTTAGGCTGGGTTTCTGTACAGCACTTTGAGATATCAGCTGATGTAAGAAGGGCTATATAAATACATTTGATTTGATATCAATAATGGATCATAGCTTTCAGCTGGATTCACTTGGTCAGTCTGTCATCGAAAGAGCAGTAGGGCTGGGAATTGCCAGGGACCTCACGATACTTATGTCCCGGTACAATATATATTGTGATTCTATACTGCGATTTAAATTGCGATTTGACATAACAAACATATTGCTCAGTATGTGTCTGCTGCAGACATACAAGAAAGCATGAGAAAACAAGTTTTGATCAGTCAGGTAAATAAAAATGCTGAAAACCTATTGGCTCACTATTTAAAAAGAAGCTGGAGAACAAGCTATAGGATGAAAAATACTGTTTTTACTCAGGTACAGCAGACTAGCGATAGCAAACGCTACCTACAGTACCGACATATATCATTAACTCCACTTCAAAAAAATATGATAATATTTTCAGGATGGTAAAACACTTTGTGTAAACTTCAATGACTAAAACCAGATATAAAGTATGAAGAAAAGATAATGGAGCAATTTATTGGAGCCCCCACTGACTTTGCTATAAGGTTTTAGTCACTCAAACATAAGAACACGGCACAAGCCATTGCAAAATATGTGGAATTTCAGGAAATTAGCTTTTACAATAAAAATAAAAAGTCTCTCTGGCCCATGGCAAAATATGTAAAATTGTAGCTTTAAAACAGCAACATTATGTCTCAGCAGCCAAGAGGGTCTCTAAAATGTATGGTCGGAGACTGTGACATTGGCCACGCCCACTACCACACGCCCCCCCCACACTAACTTTACCACCGCTGCTAAAAAAAATCTTAGGGGAATCACTGTGGACTTGTTTGCACCCCCAGATGGATGTTGTTAGGCCTATGACTTATGATAAATCTGTATATCATAGGGGAAGACTCTTATTTCAGACCAATCCCTTGTACCTGACAATGAACACTCTTCAAGTGACCCCCAGTTATCACCAAGACTGAATAAGTGACATATCCCCTACTCAGCACTTCATCTCTCTTTACAATGGCAGTTTCTGTTTTCAAGATAAAAAGCTTGACATTGGTGAATTGGGCTACGGAATGGAATCTTGGTGGGTCAAACAATGCAAATACTGTTCCAGTCATTTGGTCCTATACCAAGAGGCAGTGGTACTCATGGAGAATGTCCAAGAGCTGACGTTTGGGATTAGCACAGTGGTACTTCGGTGAAATACTGAGGTTAGCCTTCAGTAGCCTAAGTAAGATCAACTCCAACAGTGCAAAAGGAATCAACCAAGTTTCTGTAAACACAAGGGCAAACACACTGGTCAGCATACATTATTTGGTTCATGAGTTTTACATTTTTGCTTCCTTGAGACCTGCAAAGGCAGCATTCTCGCTTTATATGTACAGTAGAATATCATATGGCAGTGGTTTTGGTGGAGAGAAAACAGGAAGGAAAAGAGACAGGACCATGGCATGGATAATAAGTTCATCTTGTGTATAATAAAAAAAATCACTAAGGGCTTCCATTGTTTACTTATGCTTGTTTAGCAAGTGGTTTGGTGTGGTTATAGACTGTGCTGCAAACATATTTTTCTATGATTGAAACATTTATGCCTACCTACATAAGGCCTCTAAATGATTCCTGATCTTGACTCCATAGGCTATCCATGATCAGTGCTCTGTGGATTTGGACTGACTTTATGAAGCATAGCATAGAAGGTGCATGAGTCACATGTGGGGCGGCAGGTAGCCTAGTGGTTAGAGCATTGGACTACTAACCGAAAGGTTGCAAGATCGAATGCCCGAGCTGACAAGATAGAAATCTGGCCTTCTGCCCCTGAACAAGGCAGTTAACCAACTGTTCCTAGGCCGTCATTGAAAATAAGAATTTGTTCTTAACTGACTTACCTACTTAAATAAAAGGTAAACATGCACAAGTCAGCATGGGATGAGTCACACCAGAGTTCAGAGTTCATTTACAATGTAGCTTTAGGTTGTCTATCAGGTCATGTTTTTGACATCTTAAGTCGGTTACATAAAGAATAGTCTGCCGTCACAGCCCACTGCCATCCACTCATTTCTTATCAAGAAAAGTTCAATGTTAGGCTGATAAAATGGTTGAAATTGTGTTCTCGTAATTCCGCTGCTAATCAAATTATGAACTTGTGGTTGAAGTGCATTCACACATGTATTTGTACAGGAATCCATCAGGACAACAGATGCAAGGGGGTCAAATGGGTTTAATTTGGAGAGGGCCAGCCCTCTCCCCTTTTCACACCACTGCTCAGTGTGCATCTTTCAAATTGGCTACATTAGATTCTTTCCATCTGTCAGGCTCTGCTTCACCATATCTAATCAGATTATCTAGTGGTCAAGTGAAAGCATCAGGCAGGCTTTGTTTTTGGAAACAATTGCCCAACAATGAGGTTCCTCTCCGACAAACAGTGGGTAGGCTGTCTCGTGAGCCACAAACAGCCTATAAAGTAAAACATTAAAAAGAGGAGAAAGAGAGAAGCTTACCCTTGATTGCATTGATTACACTGTTGCCATCTTTGATTACATCTTTGAGAAATTTGCTTGTTCTTTCCAATTCTAATTCATAGCATTTTAGTCTTTCTCTAAAATCCGGACTATCCCCATAGCAGTCGCTGAACTCAAGCGGAGGATGCCCCATTACTTATTTTGAGAATGCTGTGCAGCAGCCTAGATGTTAGAATGAGAAGTCTTCGGATTAAAACAACATATTGCAGAACATTGTTGATCAATTTTCCAGGTTGAGATTTGGTTAGCCCGCTCTTCCAAAAATGAATGCAGTCGAACCGGACCCGTGAAACGCAGTAATTCTTGATGAGAGATTCTTGATGCATTCATTCATCAAGTAAACAATGTTAAGTAATTTTTGTTACAAAGTATCTTCGAGTATATCTGGGTCCCGTTTTTACATCTCATAAATGTATTTTTCCTTTGGATACTTTTTCCTTTTTGCGGGGGTTAAAATAGTGACTTGCGAAAAGCGGGTTGGCCAAGCACATCCTCCTTTCACACCCATAGTAGAATTCTTAAAGGGGCAGCTACACAAAATATTTTCCATATGCACGATTTTGATGAAATAAAATTGTAGATATGTTAATACATTGTGATATTTGACTGCCTTTGTCTATTAATTTGTGCTTACTTCGTGTCAACGTGACATGGCAAGACAATATACTTTTTTGTTCTCTGAACCACTTCAACCATAATAATGCCCAACACCCATGCTCTAGAACAGTCAAATGTTCCATAATTTGCTAATATGCTGTTTTCATAAATGGTAAAAAAATAAACGACTGGGAAAAATCCAACTGGTAATTAGTAACTAGTGGGAAACTCCTCTATCATCCCTGAGCTCCAACTTCTCCCACATGCTGACCTCCCCTAATAAGGATATTTCCTCTATAACAGCATTTTCCACAGTTAAATGCAACAACAAAACCTTATTTATAAAACGCAATCTATTAATATAGATTTTGAACATATCATTTGTTTAAAAGCATGATAGCTGTACCTTTAGTGTATCGTTGATGAAGCTTGTTGGCCATTAGCCAATCAGCATTTCTCAACAAGTTCAAAGCAAGTAAATGCATACAACAGGTATTTACGAGTTCACAACTAGTAATTACCAATTGGCTATGAACGCAGCATTATTATTAACTGCTGCTGTAAACACATTTTCTATAAAAATGTCTATACATACCAGCATATACATATATATATTTATATTCCAGACTCTGACATTGCTCGTTCAAATTTTTCTACCTTTCTAAATTCCTTTATTTTCATTTTTGGGATTTGCGTGTGTAGTATTGTTAGGTATTACTGCACTGTTGGAGCTAGGAACATAAGCAGTTCGCTACACTCGCGATAACATTTGCAAAATATGTACGCAACCAAATACAATTTGATTTGATATTGGGCAGATTCGATTATGCTGAGCCGCTAGACACCGGTCTATGGCCCGGGATATGAACGGGCAAAAGCGGTGAGGGAGGAGTACACTTCTCAAATCGAACAGTAATCTGCGCTGCTTGGTCATGTTGTCAACAAGGCAGCATGGCATCATCCAGAAACATACAACATATATTTTCCATCAAATATATGTTTGAATTTTCTAAATAAACTGAACAAAAATATAAATGAAACATGCAACAATTTGTAAGATTTGTAAGATTTTTTTAATTTATTTGTTTATTTAACTTTTATTTAGCTAGGCAAGTCAGTTATGAACAAGTTCTTATTTACAATGATGGCCTACCCCAGCCAAATCCGGATGACACAGGGCCAATTGTTTGCCGCCCTATTGGACAACCGGATGTCATACAGCCTGGAATCAAACCAGGGAATGTAGTGACGCCTCTTGCACTGAGATGCAGTGACTTACACCGCTGCGCCACTCGGGAGCCAAGTTATGGTTACAGTTCATATAAGGAAATCAGTCAATTGAAATGAATTCATTAGCCCTATTCTATGGATTTCACATGACTGGGCAGGGATGCAGCCATGGGTGGGCCTAGGAGGGCATATGCCCACCCACTTAGCAGACAGGCCCACCTACTGGGGAGTCAGGCCCAGCCAATCAGAATGAGTTTTTCCCAACAAAATGACTTTATTACAGGCAGAAATACTCCTTATCAAAAGCAATCACTTTTGCATGTGAAAACACAGAATCTTACTCATTACTAAATGTGCTTAATTACGTCACTTTTGTTTTGAGCCGACTTCACCATGGGCTTTGAACGGGGCACCTGGCTCATGCCTGGGATGCAGCCCGGTTCCAAAAAGAATGCTATCAACTTTCACCTGGTGCAAAACACGCTTATCCGGGCACCCGGGGCCAGATTAATCGAATCCCCTCATAATAAACTGGGTAGTTTGGGTCCTGGATGCTGATTGGAGGTATAATATCAAACAATACCATGGGTATTATGCAAAATTACTTGTTTACAGTTCTAATTATGTTGGTAAACAGCTTATAATAGCAATAAGGCACCTTTGGGGGTTTGTGGCATATTTCCAATAATATACCATGGCTAAGGGCTGTATCCAGGAACTCAGCGTTGCTTTGTGCATAAGAACAGCCCTTATCCTTGGTATATTGGCCAAAAAACCACACCTCCTCGGGCCTTATTGCTCAATTATATAGCTCAGTGATTATTTGCATCAGTCACCATTTATACTAGTATTGCATCCTAACCGTAATGTATTCCTTTTGAATAAGTGCTAGTCTTAGAAATTCTAAAAACATCTTAGTAATTCTAAAACATAAACATTTGTCTAGTTTGTCAGCTTTTTTTCTCTACAGCCTGTAACTCCAGCCTGTAACTTTGGTTATTAATGATGCATAACCAAATGAAAAGGTGGTATTTACCACTAACCTTGTCCACAGGCTATTGCACACGGAACTCCCTAAAAACACATAACTTCGATACAAGTAACTTTTCATAGGAGAGGAGGTTAGGAGAGCATTTTCACTAAGCCTAACCCTTTTCGTAATCTTAACCTAATTCTCCTAACCTGCTATGAAAAATTGTAGCTGTATCAAAGTGGCGTGTTTTTACAGAATCTCTATTGTGAACAGTGCATATACTGTAAGCCTGGTACATCAACGATTCCAAGGTGGCCTTAGTGGGAGTGACCATAGACTTCTATGGGAGGGGGAAGTTGTTGTGGGAGAAGATTGGTTGGTAGATTAAGCCAAATAAGCCAATGCCTATGCGCCGGGAGTTTCTCTCAGTATTTTTTTACCCATCCACCACCTTCGGAGGACACATCATTTTTGGTTTTACAACTTTTCTGCTACATATACATACATTTTACATACACATTTTCCGAACATGGTACTTTTATATACAGCAATCACATAACAATAATACATTGTTTCTCTCAGTCTTTCTGTATTAGCAAATTCGACGTGTTGGTACAACAGACTCTTCATGAATTTAAAAGGAAAAGCTGAAATGTCTTGAGTCAATAAGTATTCAAACCCTTTGTTATGGCAAGCCTAATAAGTTAAGGAGTAAACATTTCCTTAACAAGTCACATAATGAGTTGCATGGACTCACTCTCAAATCAGATCAAATCAAATGTTTAGGGCCTTCCTCTGACACCGGCTGGCATAGAGGTCCTGGATGGTAGGAAGCTTGGCCCCAGTGATGTACTGGGCCGTTCGCACTACCCTCTGTAGTGCCTTGCGGTCGGAGGCTGAGTAGTTGCCATACCAGGCAGTGATGCAACCAGTCAGGATGCTCTCGATAGTGCAGCTGTAGAACCTTTTGAGGATCTGAGGAACCATGCCAAATCTTTTCAGTCTCCTGAGGGGGAATAGGTTTGGTCGAGCCCGCTTCACAACTGTCATGGTGTGCTTGGACCATGTTAGTTTGTTGGTGATGTGGACACCAAGGAACTTGAAGCTCTCAACCTGCTCCACTGCAGCCCCGTCGATGAGAATGGGGGCGTGCTCGGTCCTCTTTTTCCTGTAGTCCACAATCATCTCCTTTGTCTTGATCACGTTGAGGGAGAGGTTGTTGTCCTGACACCACATGGCCAGGTCTCTGACCTCCTCCCTATAGGCTGTGTCGTTGTTGTTGGTGATCAGGGCTACCACCGTTGTTTCGTCTGCAAATTTAATGATGGTGTTGGAGTCGTGCCTGGCCGTGCAGTCATGAGTGAACAGGGAATACAGGAGGGGGCTGAGCACGCACCCCTGAGGTGTCCCAGTGTTGAGGATCAGCGTGGCAGATGTGTCGTTACCTACCCTTACCACCTGGATGCGGTCCGTCAGGAAGTCCAGGATCCAGTTGTAGAGGGAGGTGTTTAGTCCCAGGGTCCTTAGCTTATTGATGAGCTTTGAGGGAACTATGGTAGTCAATGAATAGCAATCTCACATACAGTAGGTTTTCCTTTTGTCCAGGTGTGAAAGGGCAGTGTGGAGAGCAATAGAGACGGCTTCATCTGTGGATCTGTTGGGGCAGTATGCAAATTGGAGTGTGTCTAGGGTTTCTGGGATGATGGTGTTGATGTGATCCATGACCAGACTTTCAAAGCACTTCATGGCTACAGACGTGATTGCTACGGGTCGGTAGTCATTTCGGCAGGTTACCTTAGTGTTCTTGGGCACAGGGACTATGGTGGTCTGCTTAAAACATGTTGGTATTACAGACTCGGACAGGAAGAGGTAAAAAATTTCAGTGAAGGCACTTGCTAGTTGGTCAGCGCATGCTCGCAGTACATGTCCTGGTAATCCGTCTGGCCCTGCGGCCTTGTGAGTGTTGACCTGTTTAAAGGTCTTACTCACATCGGCTGCGGAGAGCGTGATCACACAGTCTTCCGGTACAGCTGGTGCTCTCATGCATGTTTCAGTGTTATTTGCCTTGACGCGAGCATAGAAGTAGTTTAGCTCGTCTGGTAGGCTCGTGTCACTGGGCAGCTCTCGGCTGTGCTTCCCTTTGTAGTCTGTAATGGTTTGCAGGCCCTGCCACATCCGACGAGCGTCAGAGCCAGTGTAGAACGACTCGATCTTAGTCCTGTATTGATGCTTTGCCTGTTAGATGGTTCGTCAGAGGGCATAGAGGGATTTCTTATAAGCTTCCGGGTTAAGAGTCCCGCTCCTTGAAAGCGGCAGCTCTAGCTTTTAGCTCCGTGCGGATGCTGCCTGTAATCCATGGCTTCTGGTTGGGGTATGTACGTACGGTCACTGTGTGGACGACGTCATCGATGCACTTATTGATGAAGCCAATGACAGATGTGGTGTACTCCTTAATGCCATTGGAGGAATCCCGGAACATATTCCAGTCTGTGCCAGCAAAACAGTCCTGTAGTTTAGCATCTGTTTCTTCTGACCACTTTTTTATTGATCTAGTTACTGGTGCTTCCTGCTTTAATTTTTGCTTGTAAGCAGGATTCAGGAGGATGGAATTATGGTCAGATTTGCCAAATGGAGGGCGAGGGAGAGCTTTGTATGCATCTCTGTGTGTGGAGTATAGGTGGTCCAGAGTTATTTTCCCTCTGGTTGCACATTTAACATGCTGATAGAAATTTGGTAAAACTGATTTATGTTTCCCTGCATTAAAGTCCCCGGCTACTAGGAGCGCCGCCTCTGGGTGAGCGTTTTCTTGTTTGCTTATGGCGGAATACAGCTCATTCAATGCTATCTAAATCAAATCAAATCAAATCAAATTTTATTAGTCACATACACATGGTTAGCAGATGTTAATGCGAGTGTAGCGAAATGCTTGTGCTTCTAGTTCCGACAATGCAGTAATAACCAACAAGTAATCTAACCTAACAATTCCACAACTACTACCTTATACACACACACAAGTGTAAAGGGATAAAGAATATGTACATAAAGATATATGAATGAGTGGTGGTACAGAACGGCATGGCAAGATGCAGTAGATGGTATAGAGTACGGTATATACATATGAGATGAGTACTGTAGGGTATGTAAACATAAAGTGGCATAGTTTAAAGTGGCTAGTGGTACATGTATTACATAAAGATGGCAAGATGCAGTAGATGATATAGAGTACGGTATATACATATGAGATGGGTAATGTAGGGTATGTAAACATTATATTAAGTGGCATTGTTTAAAGTGGCTAGTGGTACATTTTTACATAATTTCCATCAATTCCCATTTTTAAAGTGGCTGGAGTTGAGTCAGTATGTTGGCAGCGGCCGCTAAATGTTAGTGGTGGCTGTTTAACAGTCTGATGGCCTTGAGATAGAAGCTGTTTTTCAGTCTCTCGGTCCCTGCTTTGATGCACCTGTACTGACCTCGCCTTCTGGATGATAGCGGGGTGAACAGGCAGTGGCTTGGGTGGTTGTTGTCCTTGATGATCTTTATGGCCTTCCTGTGACATCGGGTGGTGTAGGTGTCCTGGAGGGCAGGTAGTTTGCCCCCGGTGATGCGTTCTGCAGACCTCACTACCCTCTGGAGAGCCTTACGGTTGTGGGCGGAGCAGTTGCCGTACCAGGCGGTGATACAGCCCGACAGGATGCTCTCGATTGTGCATCTGTAGAAGTTTGTGAGTGCTTTTGGTGAATTTCTTCAGCCTCCTGAGGTTGAAGAGGCGCTGCTGCGCCTTCTTCACAACGCTGTCTGTGTGGGTGGACCAATTCAGTTTGTCCGTGATGTGTACACCGAGGAACTTAAAACTTTCCACCTTCTCCACTACTGACCCGTCGATGTGGATAGGGGGGTGCTCCCTCTGCTGTTTCCTGAAGTCCACAATCATCTCCTTTGTTTTGTTGACGTTGAGTGTGAGGTTATTTTCCTGACACCACACTCCGAGGGCCCTCACCTCCTCCCTGTAGGCCGTCTCGTCGTTGTTGGTAATCAAGCCTACCACTGTAGTGTCATCCGCAAACTTGATGATTGAGTTGGAGGCGTGCATGGCCACGCAGTCGTGGGTGAACAGGGAGTACAGGAGAGGGCTCAGAACGCACCCTTGTGGGGCCCCAGTGTTGAGGATCAGCGGGGTGGAGATGTTGTTACCTACCCTCACCACCTGGGGGCGGCCCGTCAGGAAGTCCAGGACCCAGTTGCACAGGGCGGGGTCGAGACCCAGGGTCTCGAGCTTGATGACGAGTTTGGAGGGTACTATGGTGTTAAATGCTGAGCTGTAATCGATGAACAGCATTCTCACATGGGTATTCCTCTTGTCCAGATGGGTTAGGGCAGTGTGCAGTGTGGTTGCGATTGCGTCGTCTGTGGACCTATTGGGTCGGTAAGCAAATTGGAGTGGGTCTAGGGTGTCCGGTAGGGTGGAGGTGATATGGTCCTTGACTAGTCTCTCAAAGCACTTCATGATGACGGAAGTGAGTGCTACGGGGCGGTAGTCGTTTAGCTCAGTTACCTTAGCTTTCTTGGGAACAGGAACAATGGTGGCCCTCTTGAAGCATGTGGGAACAGCAGACTGGGATAAGGATTGATTGAATATGTCCGTAAACACACCAGCCAGCTGGTCTGCGCATGCTCTGAGGACGCGGCTGGGAATGCCGTCTGGGCCTGCAGCCTTGCGAGGGTTAACACGTTTAAATGTTTTACTCACCTCGGCTGCAGTGAAGGAGAGCCCGCAGGTTTTGGTAGGGGGCCGTGTCAGTGGCACTGTATTGTCCTCAAAGCGGGCAAAAAAGTTGTTTAGCCTGTCTGGGAGCAAGACATCCTGGTCCGCGACGGGGCTGGTTTTCTTTTTGTAATCCGTGATTGACTGTAGACCCTGCCACATACCTCTTGTGTCTGAGCTGTTGAATTGCGACTCGATTTTGTCTCTGTACTGGGACTTAGCCTGTTTGATTGCCTTGCGGAGAGAATAGCTACACTGTTTGTATTCGGTCATGCTTCCGGTCACCTTGCCCTGGTTAAAAGCAGTGGTTCGCGCTTTCAGTTTCACGCGAATGCTGCCGTCAATCCACGGTTTCTGGTTTGGGAATGTTTTAATCGTTGCTGTGGGTACGACATCGTCAATGCACTTCCTAATGAACTCGCTCACCGAATCAGCATATTCGTCAATATTGTTGTTGGACGCAATGCGGAACATATTCCAATCCGCGTGATCGAAGCAGTCTTGAAGCGTGGATTCAGATTGGTCGGACCAGCGTTGAACAGACCTGAGCGCGGGAGCTTGTTGTTTTAGTTTCTGTTTGTAGGCTGGAATCAACAAAATGGAGTCGTGGTCAGCTTTTCCGAAAGGGGGGCGGGGGAGGGCCTTATATGTGTCGCGGAAATTAGTATAACAATGATCTAGGGTTTTTCCAGCCCTGGTAGCACAATCGATATGCTGATAGAATTTTTTGTGTTGTGTTTAGTTTTGTGTTTAGATTAGCCTTGTTAAAATCCCCAGCTACAATGAATGCAGCCTCAGGGTGTGTGGTTTCCAGTTTACAAAGAGTCAGATAAAGTTCGTTCAGGGCCATCGATGTGTCTGCTTGGGGGGGAATATATACGGCTGTGATTATGATTGAAGAGAATTCCCTTGGTAGATAATGCGGTCGACATTTGATTGTGAGGAGTTCTAGATCAGGTGAACAGAATGACTTGAGTTCCTGTGTGTTGTTATGATGATCACACCACGTCTCGTTAATCATAAGGCATACCCCCCCGCCCCTCTTCTTACCAGAAAGATGTTTGTTTCTGTCGGCGCGATGCATGAAGAAACCAGCTGGCTGCACCGACTCCGTTAGCGTCTCTTGAGTTAGCCATGTTTCCGTGAAGCAGAGCACGTTGCAATCCCTGATGTCTCTCTGGAATGCTACCCGTGCTCGGATTTCATCAACCTTATTGTCAAGAGACTGGACATTGGCGAGTAGTATGCTAGGGAGTGGAGCGCGATGTGCCCGTCTCCGAAGCCTGACCACGAGACCGCCTCGTTTGCCCCTTTTACGGCGTCGCACAGGGTCGCCGGCTGGGATCAGATCCATTGTATTGGGTGGAAGGCAAAACACTGGATCCGTTTCGGGAAAGTCATATTCCTGGTAGGAACCATGATGAGTTGACGTTAATCGTATATTCAGTAGTTCCTCCCGACTGTATGTAATGAAACCTAAGATTACCTGGGGTACCGATGTAAGAAATAACATATAAAAAAACAAAATACTGCATATTTTCCAAGGAACGCGAAGCGAGGCGGCCATCTCTTTTCGGCGCCGGATGTATCTTAGTGCCAGCCTCTGACTGTGGTGGTATGTAAACAGCTAAAAAGAATAAAGATGAAAACTCTCTCTGTAGGTAGTGTGGTCTGCAGCTTATCATGAGAAACTCTACCTCAGGCGAGCAATAGCTCGAGACTTCCTTAGATATCGTGTACCAGCTGTTGTTTACGAAAATACATAGACCGCCGCCCCTTATCTTACCAGATGCCTCTGTTCTATCCTGCCGGTACATCGTATAACCAGCCAGCTGTATGTTGATATTGTCGTCGTTCAGCCACGACTCCGTGAAGGATAAGATGTTACAGTTTTGAATGTCCCGTTGGTAGTTTAATCTTCCCAGTAACTCGTCCATTTTATTGCATGTTTGCTAGCAGATTTGAGGGAAGTGGGGGTTTATTTCGATTGCCTCCGACTTCTCAGAAGGCAGCCCGCTCTCCGGCCTCTCTTTCTCCGCCTCCTCTTGAAGCAGATCACTGGGGTCGGGGCTTGTTCCCGAGGGAGCCGTATATCCTCCACCTCGGGCTCATTAGAGTCGTGAAAGAAGAAAAAGGATTCTGCTGGTCCGTAGTGAGTAGTCACAGTCCTGATGTCTGGAAGTTATTTTCGGTATGTAAAAAAATTGTAAAAAAATAAGTTACAAACAACGCAGATAAACGAACACAAAACAGAATCGGTTGGTAAAATGTAAAACGTCTGGCTCCTGCTCCGGGGCCATCCGTGTGCAATAATAGTGTTTACATGATTTTTAAATTACTTTATTGAGCTTCACAATCAATTTGAGATACTTTCGGATGATTTGGACATGATATGCGAAAAATGCTAATATCGGTCCCATGACTTGAATGGGATTTGTGCCACAAATGCTAAAACGTTAGCATGTGGAAACTTCCCCACTGGGATTTACGATTTCACAACCGGTAAATACCACCTTACCACTTGGTTGGAACGCAGCATTAGCCACTTGACATCCTGGTCAAAACATTTGGATGACGTTTCATATCCGTGTGGACAGAGAAAATGGCGGAAGTGGAGGAGACAAGTAAACTTATGGTAAGAAGAAAGCACATAATGTAACTATTCGTGTTCATATATACAACATTTACATAGTATACATTAATGTTTTTATAGGCGTGGTGTTAATATTAAATACAGATGAGGGAATGTCAACATTGGTGTTGAAGTTAGCTAGCACTACACAAGGAAAACGCTTGCAGTAACATTGTTGTATGTTCAGTAAAGTCACCATACATGCAAAAGTTCTCAATGGCTTCCAAAACCTAGAGAGAGAATTGATTAGTTTTTTAACGAGCCATGTAAACAATGGCTCGTTGCAGAACGAAGTAAGAGGGAGAACAGTAGCTATCTAACGTTACTGTATTATCTGTCTGTTTAGCCAAGCTAGCTCTCCACCATGCATGTGCCAACAGCAGCACCCAAACCAAATATTGTAATAAGACCGCATTGAATTATCATGAAGAAACTAAATTTATAGCTAAGCTGAAATAGAATAATCGGTTGTCATTATTGAGAGCCAAATGTATAATTTATTTGTATCTATGTTTCTTATTTCCAGTTTGCAGGTCTGTCAGATGTGTCCATTTCAGGGGACATTCCTGTTGAGGGGGAGATCAATGTCCCTGTTGGAACACCGAGTCAGGACAAAGAATACTCTACACTGGATGAACCTGTCAAAGACACCATAGTAAGATTTCCCTCTTTGTGTACATACTTGAATCTTTAAAGGCCTAGTGCAGTCAAAAATGTGATTTCCCCCTGTGTTTTATATCAAATTGTACAACAGCTGATGAAACTAACACTGTAAAAGTGTGAAAGATTTATATCAGTGTTATTGCCTGATAGTTGCTGATTGAAAATACAATCTACACAGGACCTTTTAATCAGCAGGTTTGCATGGATGGGAGTGTCGGCTTGTAATTATTTCGCCACTATCGCCTATTTATTGCCTTACCTCCCTTATCCTACCTCATTTGCACACATTGTATATAGACTTTTTCTATTGTATTATTGACTTTTGTTTATTCCATGTGTTGTTGTTTGTGTCGCACTGTTATGCTTTATCTTGGCCAGGTCGTAGTTGTAAATGAGAACTTGTTCTCAACTAGCCTACCTGGTTAAACAAAGGTGAAATAAAATAAAATTTGATTAGTTTGATTTTATCCTTCCACCAGACGATATAGTCGGGGGCAAAGGCCAGTTGTTAGTTGTGAAGTTGCTAACCAAACAGGCTGGTCATGAATTATTTTGGGATGTTTTGACTAGAGGTCGACCGATTATGATTTTTCAATGCCGATACCGATTATTGGAGGACCAAAAAAGCCAATACCGATTAATCAGACAATTTTTAAAACTTTTTTATTTGTAATAATGACAATTACAACAATACTGAATTAACACTTATTTTAACTTAATATAATACATCAATAAAATCAATTTAGCTTCAAATAAATAATGAAACATGTTTAATTTGGTTTAAATAATGCAAAAACAAAGTGTTGGAGAAGAAAGTAAAAGTGCAATATGTGCCATGTAAGAAAGCTAACGTTTAAGTTCCTTGCTCAGAACATGAGACCATATGAAAGCTGGTGGTTCCTTTTAACATGAGTCTTCAATATTCCCAAGTAAGAAGTTTTAGGTTGTAGTTGTTATAGGAATTATAGGACTATTTCTTTCTATACGATTTGTATTTCATATACCTTTGACTATTGAATGTGCTTATAGGCGCTTTAGTATTGCCAGTGTAACAGTATAGCTTCCATACCTCTCCTCGCCGCTACCTGGGCTCAAACCAGGAACACATTGACAACAGCCACCCTCGAAGCAGCGTTACACATGCAGAGCAAGGGGAACAACTACTCCAAGTCTCAGAGCGAGTGACGTTTGAAACGCTATTAGCGTGCACCCCGCTAACTAGCTATCCATTTCACATCGATTACACCAGCCTAATCTCGGGAGTTGATAGGCTTGAAGTCATAAACAGCTAAAGAGCTGCTGGCAAAACGCACGAAAGTGCTGTTTGAATGAATGCTTAAGAGCCTGCTGCTGCCTACCATCGCTCAGTCAGACTGCTCTATCAAATCATAGACTTAATTATAACATAATAACACACAGAAATACGAGCCTTAGGTCATTAATATGGTCGAATCCGGAAACTATCATCTCGAAAACAAAACGTTTATTCTTTCAGTGAAATACGGAACCGTTCTGTATTTTATCTAACGGGAGGCATCCATAAGTCTATATTCCTGTTACATTGCACAACCTTCAATGTTATGTCATAATTACGTAAAATTCTGGCAAATTAGTTCGCAATGAGCCAGGCGGCCCAAACTGTTGCATATACTCTGACTCTGCGTGCAATGAACGCAAGAGAAGTGACACAATTTCACCTGGTTAATATTACCTGCTAACCTGGATTTCTTTTAGCTAAATATGCAGGTTTAAAAAATATATACTTCTGTGTATGGATAATTTAGAAAGGCATTGATGTTTATGGTTAGGTACACGTTGGAGCAACGACAGTCCTTTTTCGCAAATGCGCACTGCATCGATTATATGCAACGCAGGACACGCTAGATAAACTAGTAATATCATCAACCATGTGTAGTTATAACTAGTGATTATGATTGATTGTTTTTTATAAGATAAGTTTAATGCTAGCAAGCAACTTACCTTGGCTTCTTACTGCATTTGCGTAACAGGCGGACTCCTCGTTAGGCAGGTGGTTAGAGCGTTGGACTAGTTAACCGTAAGGTTGCAAGATTGAGCTGACAAGGTAAAAATCTGTCGTTCTGCCCCTGAACAAGGCAGTTAACCCACCGTTCCTAGGCCGTCATTGAAAATAAGAATGTGTTCTTAACTGACTTGCCTAGTTAAATAAAGGTGTAAAAAATAATATTTTTTAATTAATTTTTTTGTAAAATCGGCGTCTAAAATTAGCGATATCCGATTGTTATGAAAACTTGAAATCGGCCCTAATTAATCGGCAATTCCGATTAATCGGTCGACCTCTAGTTTTGACCCAGTCGTTCATTCTATTCATCCCATGTGTAACGGCAGCCTTCCTCCTCTTCGTCTGAAGAGGAGGTGTAGCAGGGATCGGACCAAGACGCAGCGTAGTAGGTGTCCATGTTTTAATAATAATCAACTGAACACGAACACAATACAAAATAACAAACGTGGCAAAACCGAAACAGTCCTATCTGGTGCAGAGAACACAAAGACAGAAGACAACCACCCACAAACCCCAACACAAAACAAGCTACCTAAATATGGTTCCCAATCAGAGACAATGACTAACACCTGCCTCTGATTGAGAACCATATCAGACCATACATAGAAACGGACAAACTAGACACACAACATAGAATGCCCACCCAGCTCACGTCCTGACCAACACTAAAACAAAGAAAACACAAAAGAACTATGGTCAGAACATGACACCATGATGCTATGCTAAACAAATCATTGGCATGTAGCTAGCTAGCATAGGTTCAATGATGATGAGAGACAAGAACTTCAATAAATAATGTTTTAATAAATATTGTATAAATGGGCAACAAGAACTTCATCAAATAATGATTTGTTAAATAATGTATAGATAAGCAAAAACCAGCAGATTGTCAAGTCAATAATATAATATAACATTAACGTTACTTATGAAGGCTAGCTAGGCAAATTATGTTACTCCTCCTTTGCTAGCTAGCTAGCCAACTACACACAATCGCATCAAGCAACTGAAATAACAGCAAGCTATGTGCATTTTCTTTGGATATATCCATTATAATGATCCCGATAAATTAATTATCTTGTCTCAGAGAAGCTGCCAGTCTCGTCACAGTCATACATGGCACGGTGGAGACGGCAAAAATAAACTGCAACATGTTGCACAGGTCAGATGGGCACACAGCGAGGCTTACATTAACCTCCGCTGTACCAAACCAAATGCTAGGCAAGAAGCATGCGGAAATAATGTCTTGACTCTTTTTTTTTTCAGGGGAGATTAAGTTTATGAATGCCTGGTTGGGCTGCGGGACAGTGGATGCCCATTGTTACTTGAATTTTAATTTAGGCATCTTGCGGGAATTATTGCGAATAACTCCCTGCTATCAACCAATCAGCATCCAGGATTTGAACAACCTGTTTTATAATTAAGTGATAATGCCCGACAATATGGTGTTTGGCAAACCGTGATAATATTTCCTCCAAACACCAGCTAAGAGGGCATTATCACTTTTATACAACGGGTTACCAACGTATTCAAATAATGATTGACATATTTTCTTTTCAAAACTATTCATACTATTTCATCCTTCCACAAGATATTGTCCCGACACAAATCTAGGGTTGCTACCCAAGCCGGCTGGACATTCGTTCTATCAGTTCGGTTGCCAGAGACGCGACCCAGTTGTTCATTGTTTTTGTTCTGTATCTATGGATGTGACCCAGTCATTCTTTCTAAATGTTCCATTGTCATACTGGCTGGCAACATTCTTATCCCATGCTTGCTAGCTAGCCAACTACGGCTAGCAAACAGTCACTTCAAAAAGTGCATGAAGAATAACAGCTGCATTTGCATTTGTTTAAGCTGTTTTCTAGTAACATTTATTTGGATACATCCATAACAATGAGCTAATGAGGTGTGATTTCGCCTGACATAGAAATTGTGCTCTCTCATCAGGACACTGTTGTTTAGTGGAGCTAGCTAACAAGACCGCTAACACAATCACTTCAAACTGAAGCTGGAAAGACTGCAAACTAGCTGCACTTCGTTTCTTTTTACCTTTTTTCAATTGACATTTCTTTGTATATATCCATAAAATGATGCCAGCTGATGCATGATTTCTACTCCCGACACGTTCATTACTATGGGACAGCAGGAGATGGAATTTGAATATTGAAACAATGTTGAAATGTCAGAGAGACAGTCTGCAAGATTTATACAAATCTCCGCTGTTGAAAACAAGATGTTAGTTTACAAAACCTGAGATAATGTCTAGATGTTTTTTATAGTGGAGATCAAGTTTATTAAGTGCCTGGCTGGGCTGATGAGACAGTGGATTGTGCTGTCAGATGGAACAGAGTAAATCAGCATTTTAACATCAGATTTAGCTGGTGGTAACTTGTGGAATAGACACCAGCTGGAATGCACTTTTAACCAATCAGCATTCAGGATTAGACCCATCTGGTGTATAATAGACCAATAACAAAGAGAGTTCCAAACCTCTCTGCCAATAACGGCTAGTTTTCAGTTTTCCCCTCCCACTCAGACCACTCTTATTCTTGCTTGAGAAATAGTTTTTTGCTAAAAAGCTATTTTTGCCTATTTGAAATCTATTACAGCAAGGTACTTTTTACCCGGAAATTATTTGATAGTGATATAAAAATGTATGCATTTAATGACACCTTTAATTTGGCCCTTCCCTGATACATGGCATTTTAAAATCTCTTCTAAAATCTCCCTCATGCCTCATTTACAGTTGCGAGATCTGAAAGCAGTGGGGAAGAAGTTTGTTCATGTGATGTATCCCAAGAAGAGTTCAGCGCTACTGAGAGACTGTGAGTACTGTGTATTTTGAAAGATGAATTCATCTTTTAAACTATTCCAACACAATGAACAAGTGGTGTTATATGATGTGACATAGCTGTATCTAACTTGGTAATATATTTAACCAATGTGTACAAGGATAACAGTATAATGATATGAAAAACATTATATTAAATGACATTTGTAGTAGTACCTAGGAAAATGTGTCAAACAAAATGTGCCAGGTGTTTTAATATTATTTTAGCTCTCTCCAATACTACCTAGGGAAATGTGACAATGCTAAATGTGTTTGATGTTTTAGTAGGAATATTGTGTTTACTTCGTCTTCTTTTCCAGGGGACTTGTGGGGACCGTTATTGCTCTGCGTGACACTGGCTCTGTGAGTATTCACGTTTCAATGTAGTAGCAGAATATAACTGCTAACACTCTTTGAGAATGAAGGATGACTACAGAAGGATGAGCTATGGATTGATAATGTTTCCTTCCTGTTTTTTTAGGATGCTGCAGGGGGGTTCAGTTGACAGTAAGGATGACGGAGGGCCCCAGTTTGCAGAGGTGTTTGTGATCATCTGGTTTGGATCTGTCATCATCACACTGAACTCGAAGCTGTTAGGAGGCACCATGTACGTGTCTGTCATTTCCAACTGCCCAACTTTATAGCTGGCTTCCAATCATTATAGTGAAATTATTCCAGTATAAAAAAATTTGACATGAGAGCATTTTAACATGCAAATACTGTAATATGATTAGTTCCTTAATTTAATTTATTAATTGAAACCTTGTTTAAAAATGCCTGTTTTCCCTCCCTCTCTAGATCTTTTTTCCAGAGCCTGTGTGTGCTAGGCTACTGCATCATGCCTCTGACCGTGGCAATGGTTGTCTGTAGGCTAGTGCTGCTAGGTGGGTCTTGGGGGTTCAGCTTTATCGTCCGACTAATTGTGGTCACAGCATCATTCAGTTGGTCCACGTTTGGTAAGGAAGGTCCTTTTCATAAGGAGACAATTATATTTGTTTAAATTTAGTTGGCTATATTTATTGGTGCAAACACACCTCTACAAACACATTGACTGTTTGCAGTCATACTGACTTCCAGTAGGTGGAGCTGTTGTATAAAGATTCACCTTCTAATGTTCCTCATAACATTAGTACTACATTTGAATATATTATTACTGTCTAATCTTATCATAAAACAAGTCACTGATAACTCATGAGTGTATGTATGTATATGATTTCCCCCCAGCCTCTACAGCTTTTTTAGCAGATTGCCAACCTCCCAATCGCAAAGCTTTGGTGGTGTATCCTGTCTTCCTTTTTTACTTCGTCATTGGATGGATGATTTTCACATTCTCACCATCTGCGCAACGGTGGACTTATCTCTAAACTGAACTTATCCCAATCCTTTTGGAATAGAAGGATACAAATCAACACCATGCCATTTGTGAAAGCTGAGTGGAGTGTTGGGAGTACTTTTGATGGAAAACATTGTATGTTTCTTTGGAGCAACAAGGAAAATGGTGAGATATTAACCATAGTGCACAATGCTTTGCCTTTTTCTCTTTTTTGTGGCTCTATTATTGCTAAGCATAGCTAAGAAATACAGTGGAGTACAATGGACAAAAGAGTCAAAGTGAGTCCCTATAAGGATGTCAGAAAAGCCTATCTGCTTGATTAAACAAGCTCTCTGTGTCTCACATGAAGAGATTACTTATCTAAATTTTTTCCTGCCTTGAAAATGATCTTACAATACCAACTAAGGTTCCTACACTAAGCACATTCCCCACTGTAATGTTAATAATTCATAATAACATGTAGACTAGCAGGAATAATGGGGACCATGCGATCTATATTGTATGTGTCATGGTCTATTGCCATTTACTTCTGAATATGTGATGCCAGTATGTATACAGTACACTGCCTCACTACATCCTACTGCATATGTCCTATCACTCAAACATTGCTTGGAAACAGGTTTCTGTTTTATTTGGGAATAAGTAAAACATTTTCAAGTAGTATTATCTTATTCAGAAGGTAGGATTTGATTATCCACGGATAGTAAGTGGCAGTGTTGCTTGATTTTGATATGAGCAACCTAAAAAGTATGTAGGTGGCTGTAGTTTACATTTTCACATTTTTACTTTCACAAAGTTATGTTAAAATATATCTATACATTTCCAGTTCTCTTTCAATATTTGAATGTCATTCTATTAAAACAGAAATGCTGTAAAAAAATAAATAAAAAAAATAACAATGGCACCCTCCAAAACCTGACTCATTTCTATTTGTTTCTATAATTGTGTTTTTATTTCAATTTTGTAATACGGTACAAAATCAGGGATTCCTGTCTAAAAGACATTGATGGAATCAGAAGCTAAAGGGGGAATGATGGTGGAATAAGGTTGGTATACTTGGTACACTTGGTATACAAATTTCTTCTGTCACTAGCGATATAGCTCAAATTTTATGCAAGAACTCTGGACTACACCAGCAGCAGTTAAACTGAAAAGTATATTTTGATTAGTTTGATAGCCTGTCAGAAGCCTCTGATTGTTATGGGTAAGTTTGCCAGCATATGTGTAGCTCCTGACTGTTGACTCAAGGCCTGTGTGTGAAGAGAAATTATTTATTGGGAGTATAACCTCCCCAAATACCTGCCCTGAAACCTCTTAAGTTTGTATTCTGTTAAAATAAAGCCCCTCTAGAGATTTTTTCTTCTGAAAATCATAGCACTTTCAAAACTCCAAGCAATGCAAATGTGTCTGTTTCCATGATGTTTGTACTTTCATATAACACTGTAAACCTATAATAACTAACGGGAAGTAAATGCATCCATTTCCTTTCAAATTAATCGTTTTTGTGAAGCTACTTAGGCTACATGGTGCTGAATTACGGTGAGTAGTCCCTCCCCACAGCTGCCCATGTCCCTTAATGTTGATGATATGGTTGTTACTGACAAGAAGCACATGGCTGAGCTCTAATCACTTCATTAAGTCAGGATTCCTATTTGACTCAGCCATGCACCTTGCCTGTCTAACATTTCCTCATCACACACCCCTTCTAATGCGACAAGCCCCGATGCTCCTCCCTCTTTTCCCCCTGCCCCGCTACAGAGTTTTTCCCTGCAGGCAGTCACTGAGTCCGAGGTGCTAAAGGAGCTCCTTAAACTTGACTCCCAAAAACCATCTGGATCAGATGGTTTAGACCAGGCCTGGGCAATTATTTTTCATGGAGGTCCATATTAGAATATATTTTTTGCCATCGCGAGCCAGAATTATATTACAGGATTATACATCATGTGTATGACTGTGTTGACAGATCTATCTACTGTAAATCACATCCAGATATGCAACTTATTTAACTTTTTTAACATGCACAGAAATAAACCACATCCATGTTCCCCTCTTGGTAGGTATTTTCATTATTAAACATGCAGTGAACTACACAGAGGCAAAAGTACGCTGTGCATTCAGCACCACAGACAGAACTCTTGTTAATGGCTATGCACAAAAACACAAGAAAGAGAGAGAGCTCAACATTACATTTAAACTACTCAATCAGTGTGAGGAGTGAAGTCTCTGATGGGTATTGAATAGAGCAGTGAAGTCAGTTTCTAATGTCGCTATGCGCATGATTGCTGAGAGGTGAGAGACAGTAAAATAAGATCTGTGCCTTGACTTGTTATATTTCATCACTGAAAATGTCTGTTCACATACATAGGTTGACCCAAACACTACAAACATCTTCTGAGCATGACTACTAATCTTTGGAAAGTTTTGTTCATCGAGAGATGTATAGAACCTCATAAGTGACATTGTTTTGAATAGTTCTCCAATCACTTCGTCAGACTGAAGATCGATAAGCTGAAGTTGCAGGTCAGTGGTGGCGTTATCCACATTGAAGATGAAATGAGAGGAAACCAACACCATGCCATTTTCCAACACTTTGAAATCCTCAAAACGATGAGAAAACTCACCGTTCAATTCTCGCAGCAGCAATGTATACTTCTCCCGCTGGTCATCTGATAGGGAACATACTAGTGGTGTCGGAAGGTGGGTGAGATTGTTGGCTTCTACTTGGCGGGACAGGAGTAGTACATTTCCCTTGAAGGCGTTGACAAGGCTGTATATCTGATGTGCAAAAAGGCCCTTCCCTTGCAGTTTGGAATTCAGTTCATTCATGAGGGCCAGGATGCCCACGGTGAAGGAAAAATCAGCCAACCATTTATCTTGCAGTTGAGGGAAATCCACATATTTTCCTTTCATTTGCAAAAACTCATCAATCTCCAACTTCAGGTCAACACCCTTTTAAGCACCTTCCCAAAACTCAGCCATCTCATGTTTGTGTGGTAGGGGAGATCTGCATGACCCGACTATCTCTTCCAACAGGGAGACAAACTGCCTGTGGTTTAAAGATTTTGCTCTTATGAAGTTTACCACTTTAGTGACTGTATCCACAACATGGCTCATTTTCAGAACACATTTACAGAACGAACACCTGATGAATAATGCAATGCAGGAAAATCATTTTCTGATCTGGGTTGAGTTCAGCTACTTGATCTTGTATCCTTTTCAAAAGGCCAACGTTCTTTCCTGTCAGGTTTGGGCACCCGGTGCGAGTGGTCAGACTGGATAACTTTTCAAAACGTATTAACCTCCTCCAATAAACCTTTCCCTGTGTTTGTGTTCTTCATTGACAGCACTGAAGCAAGCTCCTCTGTAATTTAAAAGTCTGGGGTTATGCCTCGTAAGAATATCAACAACTGCGCCGTGTCATGTGCATCACTGCTCTCATCCTGGGCCAAGGAGAAATAGATGAAATCCTTTACCTTTCAACTGTTGTTCCATATTCTCTGCGATGTCCTCAACACGCCGTGTCACTGTTCGTCTTGACAGGGAAACATTTTCAAACAGCTCTTTCTTGTCGGGACAAATTATTGCTGCAGAGTCAATTAAACATTCTTTAATGAATTCGCCCTCAGCGAATGGCTTGCTATGTTTAGCAATTTTGTGGGACAGTACATAGCTAGCTCTCTCAATTCTGTCGTTTGCTGAATGCAGTTGCTGAAGTCCTTGCTGCTTTTGCAACTGAAAAAGCAACTCTTTCGATGCACTTGCCCTCTCCTCAGAAGACATTTTCCTATGCTTCATCTGGAATTCATCTTGGCCATGTTCTGTTATAACCTCCACCCGGCACAGCCAGAAGAGGACTGGCCACCCCTCATAGCCTGGTTCCTCTCTAGGTTTCTTCCTAGGTTTTGGCCTTTCTAGGGAGTTTTTCCTAGCCACCGTGCTTCTACACCTGCATTGCTTGCTGTTTGGGGTTTTAGGCTGGGTTTCTGTACAGCACTTTGAGATATCAGCTGATGTACGAAGGGCTATATAAATAAATGTGATTTGATTTGAATAGTCAGGAGAAGTTGTAGTCTTTAAGACAGCGATGCTCTCTTTGCACACTAAGCACACAGCTTTCCCTGATACCTCAATAAATAAATATTTCGATGTCCACTCTTGCTGGAACACCCTACATTCATTGTCTACTTTCCTTTTCTTTGAAATCTTAAACTCATTTTTGCACGATTTCTAGCTAGCTACTATTTGTAACTGTGACGTGTGTCAGCCTGTCAGTCACTCTGTCCTCGTGCAGTTGTTATTTATACGTGCCTTCAAAATAAATGTTCCACAAGCGGTGGGAGTTGAATCATTACACAAAGGCGAGTATTCATTGGGCTTTTCATTTGAATAACAAATATGTTTTTCAAAACTTTACTATTGCAAATTCTTTATGTGATATGAGAATGATTCCGCGGGCCGTATTGAATCAGGTCACGGGCCTCATACGGCCCCTGGGCCGGCCTTTGCCCAGGCCTGGTATAGACCCTTCCTTCATTAAGGTTGCTGCCCCTATCATTTTTAACCTGGCTCTTCTCTGGGGAGGATCCCATTGCTTGGAAGGCAGCCATGGTGTGTCCTTTATTTAAAAGGGGAGATCAAGCTGATCCTAACTGTTATAGGCCTATTTATATAGTGCCCTGTTCATCAAAAGTGTTGGAAGAATTTGTCAATAATCAACTGACTGGCTTTCTTCATGTCAATAGTATTCTCTTTGGTATGCAATCTGGTTTCTGCTCAGGTTATGGATGTGTCACTGCAACCTTAAAGGTCCTCAATGATGTCACCATTGCCCTTGATTCTAAGCAATGTTGTGCTGCTATTTTTATTGACTTGGCCAAAGCTTTTGATACGGTAGACCATTCCATTCTTGTGCGCCGGCTAAGGAGTATTATGTCTCAGGGGTCTTTGGCCTGGTTTGCTAACTACCTCTCTCAAAGAGTGCAGTGTGTAAAGGCAGAACATCTGCTGTCTCAGCCACTGCCTGTCACCAAGGGAGTACCCCAAGGCTCGATCCTAGGCCCCACGCTCTTCTCAATTTACATCAACAACATAGCTCAGGCAGTACAGTCTGGCCTCTCCCCGGATTTTGTGTTAAACACTCTACTATTAGTGTCCAATAATCTTTCTCAGCCATTAACCTTGTTCTGAACACCTCCAAAACAAAGGTCATGTGGTTTGGTAAAAAGAATGCCCCTCTCCCCACAGGTGTGATTATTACCTCTGAGGGTTTAGAGCTTAAGGTAGTCACCTCATACTAGTACTTGGGAGTATGGCTAGATGGTACACTGTCCGTCCTTCTCTCAGCACATATCAAAGCTGCAGGTTAAAGTTAAATCTAGACTTGGTTTCCTCTATTGTAATCGCTCCTCTTTCATCCCAGTTGCCAAACTAACCCTGATTCAGATGACCATCCTACCCATGCTAGATTACGGAAACGTAATTTATAGATTGTCTGGTAAGGGTGCTCTCGAGCGGCTAGATATTCTTTACCATTTGGCCATCAGATTTGCCACCAATGCTCCTTATAGGACACATCACTGCACTCTATACTCCTCTGTAAACTGGTCATCTCTGTATACCCATCACAAGACCCACTGGTTGATGCTTATTTATAAAACCCTCTTAGGCCTCACTCCCCCCTATCTGAGATATTTACTGCAGCCCTCATCCTCCACATACAACACCCGTTCTGCCAGTCACATTCTGTTAAAGGTCCCCAAAGCACACACATCCCTGGGTCGCTCGTATTTTCAGTTCGCTGCAGCTAGTGACTGGAACGAGCTGCAACAAACACTCAAACTGGACAGTTTTATCTCAATCTCTTCATTCAACGACTCAATCATGAACAGTGTTACTGACAGTTGTGGCTGCTTTGCGTGATATATTGTTGTCTCTACCTTCTGGCCCTTTGTGCTGTTGTCTGTGCCCAATAATGTTTGTACCAGTCAAGCAGTGAATATCAAACACAGATTCAACAACAAAAATGTAAATCTAGGGTAAGAGCTGAAAATGGTTGTCTAGCAATGATCACCAACCAATCTGACAGAGCTTGAAGAATTTTGAAAAGAATAATGGGCAAATATTGCGCAATCCAGGTATGGAAAGGTCTTCGAGACTTACAGTGGCTTACGAAAGTATTCACACTCTTTGGCATTTTTCCTATTTTGTTGCCTTACAACCTGCAATTAAAATATAGTTTTTGGGGGTTTGTATAATTTGATTTATACCACATACCTACCACTTTGAAGATGCTAAATATTTTTTCTTGTGAAACAAACAACAATTAAGTACAAAAAAACTGAAAACTTAAGCGTGCATAACTATTCACCCCCCCAAAGTCTATACTTTGTAGAGCCACCTTTTGCAGCAATTTCAGCTGCAAGTCTCTAGGGGGTATGTCTCTATAAGGTTGGCACATCTAGCCACTGGTATTTTTGCTTATACTTCAAGGCAAAACTGCTCCAGCTCCTTCAAGTTGGATGGGTACCGCTGGTGTACAACAATCTTTAAGTCATACCACAGATTCTCAATTGGATTGAGGTCTGGGCTTTGACTAGGCCATTCCAAGACATATACATGTTTCCCCTTAATCCACTCAAGTGTTGCTTTAGCAGTATGGTTAGGGTCATTGTCCTGCTGGAAGGTGAACCTCCGTCCCAGTCTCAAATCTCTGGATGACTGAAACAGGTTTCCCTCAAGAATTTCCCTGTATTTAGTGCCATCCTTCAATTCTGACCAGTTTCCCAGTCCCTGCCGATGAAAAACATCCCCACAGCATGATGCTGCCACCACTCTGCTTCACTGGGATGGTGTTCTCAGGGTGATGAGAGGTTTTGGGTTTGCGCCAGACATAGCGTTTTCCTTGATGGCCGAAAAGCTCAATTTTAGTCTCATCTGACCAGATGTTATAACATCTTCAACAAACAGTGTTCTAGAAATGTCCCTCAAGCAACACTGTTCTTTTTCTGAGTGGACATGTGCATTTACTGGTACAGGTCTGTTCAATTACCAATGTGCTTTTGTATTAGGCCTGTCTCTTATAGCAAGCAACACACATACACATTGTTTGTAATGAAAACAAAGACATGTAATGAATGCATGTAGTGTAGAAAAATGCATTGCCAAAAGGCACTGTGATGAATTCCAAGAGGACCTGAAAATTTCTAATTATGACTGGCATGCAATCCCCACCAGGTCAAGTGTTTTCGCATAGATGACAATGATTATATTGTTGCCATCCCCACAATATAGAAAAAAATCCATTATTGTCATTGTTGTCAGCTCGCCATTAATTCTGCATTATGTTTGTCATTCTGCAAGGTGCTTGCTTCTCTATGCATTTACGATAGTGCCACAAACAATACATGTGTGTTCTATATTCTGCATGTAGTCAAGAGTGAAAGACATCTGATTGAAGATCACAAATCATTAGTCATTTCAAATTCAATCAAATGTATTTTTTAAAGCACTTACTTCAGCAGTTGTCACATAGTGCTATACAATTCAAGGGTTCTTTGAGGACTCTATGACATTGTAACCACGTTTATGCTATTGTTGGGGATAAAAACACCAGATTATGCAGTCTTTGAGTTTTGTTGACTTAATATATTGGAAATCCATAAAAATACAAAATATTCAGATACTTGGAAGCCAAAGACACAATGTTGATCGGCATGCTTGCTCTCATCATGACAGGCCTGAATGACAATATTAATCAAAATATGTGTGCTATCCTGGTTAGTTGAACACACAGTATTGTATGTGAGATGGGGCATAGAAATATAACAATATTGTCCATTGTTCTGTTGTAACGCATCACACGGTGTGTGGGTATAGCATGGTTCCAGAGGACATTCCGTGGCCTTCGCACATTGAGACTTCAGTGCATTCTATATCAGTCAACAGTTGTTTATGTGTTCACTCGTCATTGAGATTCGTAAATTTTGTATTTTCCATTACTGGGGGCTGGGAGGATTATGGTCTTAAATTGCTTAGAACTGTCATGAAATCCCTTCAGTAGTTCTGATACACTGTGCTTCCGCTCCTGAACAACAGAGAGAGAGACAGATACTGCATGCCGAGCCCCGCCTAAGCCACAGTGAATCCAGCCATCTATTGGTTTCAGAGCTACATTATACTGTATGCTGTTATTTGAGTGTCTTTTTTTTTCCATTTCCATAGTCCAGTGCTTCAGCCATTGGTATGCATAAAGCATCCTTTGGATCAGGCTTGTGCTACTGCTGTGATTTACTGTCCCAAGCCCTGCCCACTTCCCTCAGCCTGCTTCTCAACATCCTGCCTCCCAGCTCCAGCTCCAGCTCCAACTCCAGCGCTGGGCTGTGGTGGACACTGAACAGCCATGCAGGACCCAGCACCTTTGGCCCCCCTGTGAGTTCGGATACAGGACCTGGGACCTTTCATAGGACACCTGAACATGGCCTTTTTCAGCTGTTTGTGCTCATTGTTTGGAAGAGCAAAAGTAAGAACAATAAACTTTTAAAAAGTGTAAAATATGTTGGTACATTGTTTGAAATGTGTACCGGTAAAGATAAGAATGAATGTGATAAAGATAATCGGTTTTTAAATGTAGATTTAAGTATTTATCATACTCCAACTGTGTTTTGGTCATGTATGGCTCAGTTGGTAGCTTGCAACGCCAAGATTGTGGGTTCGATTCCTAGGACCATCCATACGTAAAAATGCATGCCCGCAAGACTGTAAGTCCCTTTGAATAAAAGCGACTGTTAAATGACATATATTATTACTATATATTTTGTATTTAATGGGTTCCTCTGCTTTTTAAGAAGTCATTCTAACTCCTTGTAATAAGAAACACCTCACTTATTTTTTTAATAAACTACATATGTATATAGTTGCAATTATATACTATTGTTCAGAAAGAAACATTTAAATAGGAGAGTTCTCATAACTTGCTACAGTTTCATAGAAGTGGTCTGTTCAGCATGTGACTCCCAAAGTAACGGACATTCCGGGCAGTTGGGAGTGGGTGTAGGAATGGAGTGAAGGCTGGCTTGTTTTCAGTGAGCATGCTCTCAAGGAGGTGTTAGCCCAGAGTTACCGCAGCAACGGGATTCAAATGTAGCCTTTCACAAGCTTCCACTTGCAGCCAATAGTGCTCCTTTTAGAAAGTTCTGACATCATTGAAAAGGTAAGATCATAATATAAGGCTGGAACTACACAGAATAGTTGATTCTTTGTTGAATAAATGTCACAGTCTACTACATTTCTCAAGTCTTACTTAATTTGTCTAATTTCACTTCAAGAATGTTGTGCCTATGACCCATATATAACAAAGTTGTAACTTAAATAATGTTTTCTAACAATGTATTGACAACACATTTCAAATACATATCATACGTTAGAAAATAAATAAAGAGTTACTGCACTTGATGCTGCAAAACATTCCATCTGAAACATTCCAAGTATGGAAATGACATGCTCTATTTTCCTTCTTTCAGGTGATGTCCTCATCATGGGGCTACAAGAGAGCAGGTAAGGATAAAAGACTGACTATCATTCAGAGAATTTTTTTTTTTAGAGCAAAGCATTGAGAGCAAAATATGTGCATCTCTTTTGTGATTGTTGGTTAATCAAATTGTCTACTCTATCTAGAAGTGTATAACCATCAGCTGGTCTTCTCAAAGAAAAACATAGCCTGGTATTAAATAAATTGCAAATAGTAGCCAATGATTTATATATAAACTACTTGACTGACAAAGAACGCTGTTTTGAAGTCACCGCACCTCCATCTTGGCACTCCTCCCACCATTGTAAAAAATAGTTTGGATGCTATAGAAATGCATTTACAAATGTCTACATTTGTTTTTGCCATAAGTATTATATTACAAACAGCTAAATGCATACATTTAAATTATATTTGTAAGCTAAACAAACAAAAAATATTATATACAGTACCAGTCAAAAGTTTGGACTCACCTACTCATTCAAGGGTTTTTCTTTATTTTTACTATTTTCTACATTGTAGAATAATAGTGAAGACATCAAAACTATCAAAAAAATATTTTATATTTGAGATTCTTCAAAGTAGCCACCCTTTGCCTTGATGACAGCTTTGCACACTCTTGGCATTCTCTCAACCAGCTTCACCTGGAATGCTTTTATAACAGTCTTGAAGGAGTTCCCATATATGCTGAGCACTTGTTGGCTGCTTTTCCTTCACTCTGCGGTCCAACTCATCCCAAACCATCTCAATTGGGTTGAGGTCGGGTGATTGTGGAGGCCAGGACATCTGAGGCAGCACTCAATCACTCTCCTTCTTGGTCAAATAGTCCTTACACAGCCTGGAGGTGTGTTGAGTTATTGTCCAGTTTAAAAACAAATGATAGTCCCACTAAGCGCAAACCAGATGGGATGGCGTATCGCTGCAGAATGCTGTGGTAGCCATGCTGGTTAAGTGTGCCTTGTATTCTAAATAAATCACTGACGGTATCACCAGCAAAGCAACATCAAACCTTGACTTCCATGCTTCACGTTGGGAACCACACATGCAGAGATCATCCGTTCACCTACTCTGCATCTCACAAAGACAGGGTAGTTGGAACCCAAAATCTCAAGTTTGGACTCATCAGACCAAAGGACAGATTTCAACCGGTCTAATGTCAATTTCTAGTGTTTCTTGGCCCAAGCAAGTCTCTTCTAATTATTGGTGTCCTTTAGTAGTGTTTTTTTCGCAGCAATTCGACCATGAAGACCTGATTCACACAGTCTTCTCTGAACAGTTGATTTTGAGATGTGTCTGTTACTTGTGAAGCATTTATTTGGGCTGCAATCTGAGGTGCAGTTTACTCTAATGAACTCATCCTCTGCAGCAGAGGTAACTCTAGGTCGTTCTTTTCTGTGGCGGTCCTCATGAGAGCCAGTTTCATCATAGCGCTTGATGGTTTTTGCGACTGCACTTGAAAAAACGTTCAAGTTCTTGAAACTTTCCGGATTGACTGACCTTCATGTCTTAATGTAATGATGGACTGTCATTTCTCTTTGATTATTTGAGCTGTTCTTGCTACAATATGGATTTGATCTTTAACCAAATAGGGCTATCTTCTGTGTACCCCCCCTACCTTGTCACAACACAACTGATTGGCTCAAATGCATTAAGAAGGAAAGAAATTCCACAATTTAACTTTTAACAAGGCACACCTGTTAATTGAAATGCATTCCAGGTGACTACCTCATGAAGCTGGTTGATAAAATGCCAAGAGTGTGCAAAGCTGTCATCAAGGCAAAGGGTGGCTACTTTGAAGCATCTAAAATATTACATACATTTTGACTTGTTTAACACTTTTTTGGTTACTACATGATTCCATATGTGTTATTTCATAGTTTTGATGTCTTCACTATTATTCTACAATGTATAAAATAGTAAAAATAAAGAAAAACCCTTGAATGAGTAGGTGTGTCCAAACTTTTGACTGGTACTTTTGACCGAAAAGTATTCAGACCCCTTGACTTTTTACACATTTTGTTACGTTACAGCTTTATTATAAAACGGATTAAATAAATAAAAATCCCCAGCAATCTACACACAGTACACCATAATGACAAAGCAAAAACAGGTTTTTAGAAATGTTTGCAAATGTTTTAAAAATAAAAAACAGAAATACCTTATTTACATTTTCAGACCCTTTGCTATGAGATTTGAAATTGATCTCAGGTGCATCCTGTTTCCATTAATCATCCTTGAGATGTTTCTACAACTTGATTGGAGTCCACCTGTGGTAAATTCCTCATATTCTAAAATGGATTAAATAGCTTTTTTCCCTCATCAATCCACACAAAATACCATATAATGACAAACCAAAACGGGTTTCTAGAAATATTTGGAAATTTCTAAAAAATGTAAAACTGAAATATCACATTTACATAGGTATTCAGACCTTTCACTCAGTACTTTGTTGAAGCACCGTTGGCAGTGATTACAGCCTTGAGTCTTGTTGGGTATGATGCTACAAGCTTGGCACACCTGTATTTGCGGAGTTTCTCCCATTCTTCTCTGTAGATCCTCTCAAGCTCTGTCAGGTTGGATGGGGAGCGTCAATGCACAGCTATTTTCAGGTCTCTCCAGAGATGTTCGATTAGGTTCAAGTCCGGGCTCTGGCTCGGCCACTCAAGGACATTCAGAGACTTGTCCCGAAGCCACTCCTGCGTTGTCTTGGCTGTGTGTTTAGGGTCGTTGTCCTCTTGGAAGGTGAACCTACACCCCAGTCTGAGGTCCTGAGCGCTCTGGAGTAGGTTTTCATCAAAGATCTCTCTGTTCTTTGCTCCATTCATCTTTGCTTCCATCCTGACTAGTCTCCCCGTCCCTGCCGCTGAAAATCATCCCCACAGCATGATGCTGCCTCCACCGTAAGAATGGTGCCAGGTTTCCTCCAGACGTGACGCTTGGTATTCAGGCCAAAGAGTTCAATCTTGGTTTCATCAGACCAGGATTTTTGTTTCTCATGGTCTAACAGTCCTTTAGGTGCCTTTTGGCAAACTCCAAGCGGCCTGTCATGTGCCTTTTACTGAGGAGTGGCTTCCGTCTGGCCACTCTACCATAAAGGCTTGATTGGTGTAGTGCTACAGAGATGGTTGTCCTTCTGGAATGTTCTCCCATCTCCTCAGATGAACTCTGGAGCTCTGTCAGAGTGACCATTGTGTTCTTGCTCACCTCCCTGACCAAGGCCCTTCTCCCCCGATTGCTCATTTTGAGTTAGTAAGACTTAGGTGGTTCCAAACTTCTTCCATGTAAGAATCATGGAGGCCACTGTGTTCTTGGAGACCTTCAATGCTGCACATATTTTTTAGTACCCTACCCCAGATCTGTGCCTTGACACAATCATGTCTCGGAGCTCTACGGACAATTCCTTCGATCTCGTGGCTTGGTTTTCACTCTGACATGCACTGTCAACTGTGGGACCTTATATAGACAGGTGTGTGTATTTCCAAATCATGTCCAATCAATTGAATTTACCACAGGTCGACTCCAATCAAGTTGTAGAAACATCTCAAGGATGATTAATGGAAACAGCATGCACCAGAGTTCAATTTCGAGTCTCATAGCAAAGGGTCTGAATACTTATGTAAACAAGGTATGTTTAGGTCTGTTTTTTATTTTTAATACATCTGCAAAAATGTCTATAACCCTGTTTTAGCTTTGTCACAATGGGGTATTGTGTGTAGATTGATGAGGACATTTAAAAAAAATAAAAAAAAAATTTAGAATAAGACTGTAACGTAAGAAAGTGTGGAAAAAGGGAAGGGGTCTGAATATTTTCCGAATGCACTGGACAATTTATTGAATTCTGGACATGGGTTATATTAGCTTCTGACTGAACATCACTTGTTGTTCTTCTTCAAAGTAAAAGTCTACACTGCTGTTTTAAATCCGCTATGCATCAGGATTTGAAGGACAATTATAGCCATGAACTTAATATCCCACACCACACCAGAGAGTACTGTAGTAATCTATGCATTGTGTGCCATTCCTTTCTTGGAAGGTGCACATTTCCATTTTAGAGTGAGCTTTATTGCAGCAGGAAAGTCTGAGAGATGAATTCAGTATATCTTAATTGAATACAGGACATAACTACAAATGACTTCACAGACTACATCTGGAAAAGGCTCTAGGTCATGAAGTTTCAGAAGTCAAAAGAAAGTTATAACGGACAAGGGTTGCTGCTGAGAATGGATAGTGAAACTTGTAATGGTTTTAAATCAAAGTCCCCAACTTTTCAAACTCAAGACTGCACGCATAAAACAAGTGCTTTATTGCAAAGGAATTTAGACCACCAACATGTTGCAGGTAAATTGTGAAAGTAGGCTATGCCTAAGTCTGTAATTGCTTAATCTATTAAATAGGCAACTACCGCAAAACATCAATTATGACATTTTTTACTACCAGGCGGTCTTCACAGCTACACTTTCCACTCAATTAATGGCTGCAAATCCTGATCAACCTATTCATTTTAGTTTAGTTACTGGGAAAGGATTGCACATCAATTTAAGCTATGGTATTGTCGCCTACAACAGAGTGCTGTTGAAGACAGAGCTATAGGCTATATTAAAATATGGATGCATCCAGATGATCCTGTAATAGCTTTAGCTCTGTCTAAAGAAGGCTCACCTTTGATCGACAGCCTCCAAATAGGAAGCTACCCAGGGCACCCATTCATAATGCAGCATTCACAACACAACTGTCTCTCATGAGCTAGCTGTGTTATCATGTATGTATTTGCTAATAAACAGAAAGACATGCTTCTCATACTGTGAAATGCAACAAGATGAGCAGTCCCATTTGTTTCACATTTTTTCATTATATTTGTCATTTACTCTCATCCTTTTCCTTTGAGCCTATTTGAACTCAGTTCCATAGAAGATATATGATAGGCTTAATAAAGCAACAGCTGCTCTCCAATCACAGGCTCAGGTTTAAAGGCCATGGTTTCCCTAGGGACAGCCCAGTGCCATTAATAACATAGTGAAGGGCTGAGGGTGGTGCTTTTTCTACTATAAAAGATTTTAGAGATTTAAAAAAAGCATAGATCTAGATGAGATTAGAATTGTCTCCTTTAAATAACACTTCAATGACCTTATTGCTACTATGGTCTTCAATGTTTAGGGAAAAAGCTATATGGGTGGATTCTGTCCTAGTCTCGTGCATAGGACTTGATGTCAGAATGTAAATGTACTGCAAAGCAGGCCTACCTAGCTGTAATTGCAAGGGCTCTGTTCAGTGAACATTATAATTTAAACCTCTTATTTATGGTAATGCTCTTTCTCTGACAGTTGCACAGGTGATTACAATCATGTGGAAATGTTGTTGATCATTGTCTCTATTCTATATCCCTCTTGTGAAAGTGTTTCTCCTCTATAATATCACAGACAAAGCATATTCTATAAGAAGTGCAGGAGCTCAAGCAGTAGAATATTTGAGGTGCTAGTACTCAGCTCCGGTGAGCTCTTACCCAAGTTAAGCACTAGGTGGGCACACAGCATCACATGGACTACCCACTCTGAGGAATGACAATGGTGTGAGGTATTGGGCACATGTCATCCTGGTAGAGGAAGAGATATAAACAGTGTATGGTCTGTTCTTTATGATTGATTTATGATTGATTTGTAGTTACTCCTTCTGTTCCAAAATTGAAATTTGAGGAGCAGGTTCATGACCCATGTGAGAAATGTGAGTGTTTGTACATATTGAATGTTTGTGTGTTGGAATATTACCGCAGGGTATATACAATTTTTTGGAACAATTTTTCGAAAGTAAGGTTTAATTACGCAAAGAAAAAGATCAGAGAAGCAGACCGGTGTTTAGGAAGATTATGACATTATGACATGTTCTAGTCTACCAGCCTCCTCTAACAACTCATTTCCTGAGAGGTCAGCTCTTCTGTACCACACCTTTTCCTTTTGCTGTCTGTGTTACATATTCACTGTAGTTTCCCAGAAGGCCATATCTCCCTCTGAACCCATCTGCCGGTATGCAAGGAAATGTCTGTCATGGATTAGTCATAGAAATGGAAAATGAAAAGAGAGAAAGTTCCAAACTGCTTCTGAACTTTGATCTGATCATGAATATCAGGCCCTAATGGCCTTTCCTCGGGTAGATTTAGCTTATCTGGAAACAGTTATGAAGAGTATGCCATCATATAGTGTGCTATTTCAAAGCTTTATGTGGATGGTTGAAGGTTAAACTTGTTTTGCTCTACAATACGATAACAGCTAGGTCCGCTGGCCTTGAGCTTGACCTCTCAAATGGCAAAGATACTGTACAGACAGGGACAAAACAAGTAGAAGGAAAATGATGTGAAGAAGACTGCAGACAGTATTTCAGTATGTCATTTAACCCCACAAACCCCACACAAACACCCCCAAGAGTGATGTCAAGTATTTGTATTTGTATTTATTATGGATCCCCATTAGCTGCCAAAGCAGCAGATACTCTTTCTGGGGTCCAGCAAAATTTAGGAAGTTTATACAATTTTAAAACATTACAATACATTCACAGACTTCACAACACACTGTGTGCCCTCAGGCCCCTACTCCACCACTACCACATATCTACAGTACTAAATCCATGTGTATGTATAGTGTGTGTGTGTGTGTGTGTGTGTGTGTGTGTGTGTGTGTGTGTGTGTGTGTGTGTGTGTGTGTGTGTGTGTGTGTGTGTGTGTGTGTGTGTGTGTGTCTGTGTCTGTGTCTGTGTCTGTGTCTGTGCCGATGTTTGTGTTGCTTCACAGTCCCCGCTGATCCATAAGGTGTTTTTTAAATCTAAATTTTACTGCTTGCATCAGTTACTTGATGTGTAATGGCTCTGTGTAGTACTGTGTGCCTCACATAGTCTGTTCTGGACTCTGGACTGTGAAGAGACCTCTAATGGCATGTCTTGTGGGGTATGCATGGGTGTCCGAGCTGTGTGCCAGTAGTTTAGACAGACAGCTTGGTGCATTCAACATGTCAATACCTCTCATAAATAAAAGTAGTGATGAAGTCAATCTCTCCTTCACTTTCAGCCAGGAGAGATTGACATATTAATATTAGCTCTCTGTCACGGTTCTCTAAAGTAGAACCCAGAAGCAGACCAGGACAAGGAGAGTAAGACGAAGGTGAGTATTTATTTACAAGTTTAAATGCAGTGATAGAAAAATCCAAGTAGCGGAGCGGGCAGCGGAGGTGAGTTGATGGAATTGAGTAAGCAGATCCAAGGAAGTAACTGAAGTCACCGACGACCAGGTAGGGATGGGATGAGTGTTCCGGGTGAATGACTGTAGACAGAAAAAACGGAGGTAAGTTCAAGGCAAGCAAGACGTACAAAACAACAAAACAAACTCTATCAAACTGGAGGCTGATACGCTGGCACAACATACTGTTCATGGCTAACGATCCGGCAGGGAATGGATGTCAGGTCAGCGCTTATGAAGTGGAGGGGTGATGATCAGGACCAGGTGTGCAGATAGCTGATGGGATACAGGTGCGGGTACTCAGAGATCCTCCAACTAGCTACGTCGCCCGGCAACCAGACAGGGTGCGTTCCAGGACACCGGAAAAAACACTCCAGGACAGAACACAGGCAAAAACAGACTCAGGAAGCGGGATTCGTGACAATACCGCCCCTCCGACGAACGCCACCGGGCGTACTACCCGGAGCGCCAGGGTGAAGGCGATAGAAGTCACGAAGCAGGTCAGCATCAAGGATCTGACGCCGAGGAATCCAACTCCTCTCCTCTGGACCATATCCTTCCCAATCCACAAGATACTGGAACCCTCGACCCCGCCGTCTGGAGTCCATGATGCGGCGCACCGTGTAGGCAGGACCACCTCCGATCGTCCGAGGGGGAGGAGGACGAGGAGGAGGGGGCAACAGAGGACTGAGGAGAACCGGCTTGAGGCAGGAGACATGAAAGGTGGGATGTACTCTAAGCGTTGCAGGCAACTTGAGTCGAACCACAACAGGATTAATGATTCTCTCTACCACAAACGGACCAATGAACTTCTGTGACAGTTTCTTCGACTCAGTCCGTAGAGGAAGATCCCGTGTTGTCAACCAAACCTTATCTCCGACGGTATAAGCAGGAGCAGGAATACGGCGACGATTCGCCTGGATCTGATACCGGTCCGAAACTCTAAGGAGGGCCTTCCTGGGCCTATGCCAGGTCCGGTGGCAACGACGAATGTGGGCCTGGACAGAGGGAACCGAGAGATCCCTCTCCTGAGAAGGAAACAAGGGAGGTTGGTAACCATACAGGCACTGGAAGGGAGACATCCCAGTTGCAGATGAAGGGAGAGTATTATGGGCATACTCGACCCAGGGTAACTGAGAGGACCAAGAGGTGGGATCAGAGGAGACAAGACAGCGCAGCGTGGACTCCATCTTCTGGTTGGCTCTCTCCGCCTGACCATTAGATTGGGGGTGAAAACCAGATGTGAGACTGACTGTAGCTCCAATGGCCAAACAGAAAGATCTCCAGACAGCAGAGGTAAACTGAGGACCACGGTCAGAAACAATGTCACTGGGCAATCCGTGGACCCTGAAAACCTCCCTAACAAGGATCTCGGACGTCTCAGTGGCAGATGGAAGCTTGGAGATGTGGACAAAGTGAGCGAACTTACTGAATCTGTCCACAATGGTCAGAATGACCGTGTTCCCAACAGAAGAGGGCAACCCTGTGACAAAGTCCAGGGCCAGATGCGACCAAGTTCGCCGGGGAATAGGTAGGGGGTGAAGAAGCCCAAAGCTGGGCCGATTGGTACTCTTATTCTGCGCACAAACAGGACAAGCGGCAACAAACCTCCGGGTATCTTCTCCCATGGCAGGCCACCAAAATTGTCTGCGCAGTAGCGCCATAGTCCGGGCAACGCCAGGGTGACAAGCTATCTTGCTGGCGTGGGACCACTGAAGGACATCAGAACGGACCGACTCAGGCACGAACAACCGACCGGGTGGACCGTTACCGGGGCCGGGCTGCGTCCGAAGGGCCGCCATCACCTCCTCCTCAATCCTCCATGTAACGGCTCCCACGACAAGGTTCTGGGGAATAATCGTCTCAGTCTTGGCCCCACTCTCCTCCGTCTTGGAGAACATCCGGGACAAGGCGTCCGCCTTGCCATTCTTCGACCCAGGTCGGAACGTCAGGGAAAAATTGAAGCGTCCAAAAAACAAAGCCCACCTGGCCTGACGGGAGTTGAGACGTTTAGCCGATTGCACGTAAGCCAGATTCTTGTGGTCAGTCCAGACCACAAACGGTTGCTCCGCTCCCTCCAACCAGTGACGCCACTACTCCAAGGCAAGCTTCACAGCGAGAAGCTCCCGGTTACCCACATCGTAGTTTCTCTCAGCTGGTGAAAGACGACAAGAGTAGAAGGCGCAGGGATGGAGTTTACCGTCAGTGGAGCTACGCTGGGACAGGATGGCGCCCACCCCCACATCAGATGCGTCCACCTCAACAACAAACTGACGGGAAGTGTCAGGTTGAGAGAGAATCGGGGCGTTGGTGAATCGGCTCTTCAAGTTCAGAAATGCTCGGTCTGCCTCAGGAGTCCAACAGAAAATTCTGGTGCAAGACGTCAGAGCAGTTAAAGGGGCGGCCACCCGGCTGTAATCACGGATAAACCTCCGATAGAAGTTCGCAAATCCCAGGAATCTCTGGAGCTGCAATCTCGTACCGGGCCGGGCCCAATCCCGAACCGCCCGAACCTTCTCTTGGTCCATCTTGATCTCACCCCTGGAGATGATGTACCCGAGGAAGGATGTAGTGTGGGCGTGAAAATCACAGTTCTCTGCCTTCACAAACAGACGGTTCTCCAATAACCGCTGCAGGACCTGCTTAACATGCTGGATGTGGCTGGAAAGCTCCTTGGAGAAAATCAGGATGTCATCCAGGTAAACGAACACAACCAGACCGATCATATCCCTCAGCACGTCATTCACCAAACTTTGGAACACTGCTGGAGCGTTGGAAAGTCCAAACGGCATCACCTGGTACTCGAAATGTCCCATAGGTGTATTGAACCCAGTCAACCACTCGTCCCCCTCTTTGATCCGAACCAGATGATACGCATTGCGTAGATCAAGCTTCGTAAACACAGTAGCACCCTGTAAAGAATCGAAAGCGGAGCTCATCAAGGGCAGGGGGTACTTGTTCTTGACCGTAATATCATTCAACCCCCGATAATCAATACACGGTCGAAGAGAGCCATCCTTCTTACTCACAAAAAAAAATCCAGCTCCCAGGGGTGATGACGAGGGACGAATGAGACCTGCAGCAAGAGACTCCTTTATGTAGGTCTCCAGGGCTTCCCGCTCAGGTCGAGAGATACTGTATAACCGTCCCTTGGGAAAGGCAGCTCCAGGGAACAGATTAATCGTACAATCATAAGGTCGGTGGGGAGGAAGTGACTGAGCCTTCTGCTTACTGAACACCTCACCCAACTCGTGATATGTTTCAGGAACCAGGGACAAATCAGGAGGAGCAGACTCACTGACCCGACTGGGGACAGCATGAGAACAGGCAGTCCTGAGGCAGTTAGCATGGCACTCAATGCTCCAACTAGTTACCTTTCCAGTCACCCAATCGAACGAGGGATTGTGTTCTCTTAGCCAGGGGTATCCAAGAACCAGAGGAACATGGGGGGAAGGCAAAATGAAAAAAGAAATAACCTTTGAATGATTCCCCGACAACAACATCTTAACCGGTTCAGTCCTCATAGTGATCCGTGCCAGACTACTGCCGTTCAGAGTGGTTGCTTCAATGGCTTCCGGTAATTGCTCCTTGGAAAGCCCCAACTGTTCCACTAAGTCGGCATCAATGAAGCTGTCATCGGCACCTGAATCGATGAAAGCGTTAATCGCTAAACTCTGATTCTTATTTATGAGGGTAGCAGGAAAACGAGGTCTGACAGGGCTCTTGAGAGGTTGAAACTGGCTCGCTAACAAACCTCCCAAACTTAACGAGCCGAGCAGTTTAACGGGCGCTGAGGACAAACGGAGATGTAATGTCACGAGCTACCACAGTAGAGGCAGCTGTTGGTCTACGTTGGCGCTCGTCCTTAGTTAACCCGTGCCGCCCCACTTGCATAGGTTCAGGATCTGGCGGCAGGACTCCTCCACTAATCCCGTGTGAGGAAACATGATTAACACCTTCTGGTCCACCTCCTGACCCGAATGGTAACCGAGTAGCTGATTGATTGGACCGGACCCACTGCTTCTCCCTCCTTCTCTCTCGAACTCTGTTATCCACCCTAATAGATAATGCGACCAAACTGTCCAGGTCACAAGGCTCCGGATAGGAGATCAGCTCATCCTTGAGTTTCTCCGACAATCCCTGGTAAAAAGCCGCTTGTAGTGCCTCCTCATTCCACCCACTCTCCACAGCCAATGTCCAGAACTCAATCACAAAGTCTGCCACGTAACGAGCTCCTTGGCGAAGAGAGAACAACCGCTTAGCTGCGTCCTTACCTCGGACTGGATGGTCAAAAAGCTTTCTCCATACTCCTGGTATGACGCCATGCAGGTGTCCTGTTGTTCCCAAACAGCTGAAGCCCATTCCAAAGCTCTACCACGCAGCAATTCAATAACAAAAGCTATCCTAGCCTTGTTTGTGGCGTAAGAGTGGGGCTGCAGATCAAACACTAAACCACACTGCATAAGAAATGAACGGCATCTTCCCAAATCCCCTTCGTATTTATCAGGCGTCGGTACCTTGGGCTCACGGAAGGAAACCGCTCCAGAAGCGGCAGGTGAGAGGGGTGAAACAGGTGGTGGAGAATCCGCCGGCAAACTGAGCTGATCCTGGATACTCGCCAAGCTAGCAGAGAAGTTCTGGACTGAAATCGCTATCTCCTGTAGCGCCGTGCTGTGTTGTCCCAATATCTTCCCCTGATGGGTAATGGCATGTCGAACGGAGTCCAGGTCCGCTGGGTTCATTCCGGGCCGGATCGTTCTGTCACGGTTCTCTAAAGTAGAACCCAGAAGCAGACCAGGACAAGGAGAGTAAGACGAAGGTAAGTATTTATTTACAAGTTTAAATGTAGTGATAGAAAAATCCAAGTAGCGGAGCGGGCAGCGGAGGTGAGTTGATGGAATTGAGTAAGCAGATCCAAGGAAGTAACTGAAGTCACCGACGACCAGGTAGGGATGGGATGAGTGTTCCGGGTGAATGACTGTAGACAGAAAAAACGGAGGTAAGATCAAGGCAAGCAAGACGTACAAAACAACAAAACAAACTCTATCAAACTGGAGGCTGATACGCTGGCACAACATACTGTTCATGGCTAACGATCCGGCAGGGAATGGATGTCAGGTCAGCGCTTATGAAGTGGAGGGGTGATGATCAGGACCAGGTGTGCAGATAGCTGATGGGGTACAGGTGCGGGTACTCAGAGATCCTCCAACTAGCTACGTCGCCCGGCAACCAGACAGGGTGCGTTCCAGGACACCGGAAAAAACACTCCAGGACAGAACACAGGCAAAAACAGACTCAGGAAGCGGGATTCGTGACACTCTCTGTGTATACTACCGTTCAAAAGTTTGGGGTCACTTAGAAATGTCCTTGTTTTTCAAAGAAAAACACATTTTTGTCCATTAAAATAACATAAAATTGATCAGAAATACAGTGCAGACAATGTTAATGTTGTAAATGACTATTGTAGCTGGAAACGGCAGATTTTTTATGGAATATCTACATAGGCGTACAGAGGCCCATTATCAGCAACAATCACTCCTGTGTTCCAATGACACGTTGTGTTAGCTAATCCAAGTTTATAATTTTAAAAGGCTAATTGATCAATAGAAAACCCTTTTGCAATTATGTTAGCACAGCTGAAAACTGTTGTTCTAATTAAAGAAGCAATAAAACTGGCCTTCTTTAGACTAGCTGAGTATCTGGAGCATCAGCATTTGTGGGTTCGATTACAGGCTCAAAATGGCCAGAAACAAAGCACTTTCTTCTGAAACTCGTCAGTCTATTCTTGTTCTGAGAAATTAAGGTTATTCCATGCGAGAAATTGCCAAGAAACTGAAGATCTCATACAATGGTGTGTACTACTCCCTTCACAGAACAGCGCAAAGTGGCTCTAACCAGAATAGAAAGAGTAGTGGGAGGCCCCGGTGAACAACTGAGCAAGAGGACAAGTACATTAGAGTGTTTAGTTTAAGAAACAAACGCTTCACAAGTCCTCAACTGGCAGCTTCATTAAATAGTACCCGCAAAACACCAGCCTCAACATCAACAGTGAAGAGGCGACTCCGGGATGCTGGACTAGAGTTCCTCTGTCCAGTGTCTGTGTTCTTTTGACCATCTCAATCTTTTATTTTTATTGTTCCAGTCTGAGATATTACTTTTTCTTTGCAACTCTTGCAAAAGGGTTTTCTAATGATCAATTAGCCTTTTAAAGTGATAAACTTGGATTTATTACAAGATTTAATTGAGGTTCAGGGTTTAGTGAGTGTTTTGTTCCAAATACAATGCTTTTAATATTAGAAATATGTAGGGCTAACTTATTCCTTGTCACCCACTCTGAAACTAATTGCAGCTCTTTGTTGAGTGTTGCAGTCATTTTAGTCGCTGTAGTAGCTGACGTGTATAGTGTTGAGTCATCTGCATACATAGACACTCTGGCTTTACTCAAAGTCAGTGGCATGTCGTTAGTAAAAATTGAAAACAGCAAGGGGCCTAAACAGCTACCCTGGGGAATTCCTGATTCTAACTGGATTGTATTTGAGAGGCTTCCATTAAAGAACACCCCCTGTAACTCTTTATCCACATTATAGCAGGGGTTGTAAAGCCAAAACACATTTTTCCAGCAGCAGACTATGATCGATAATGTCAAAAGCTGCACTGAAGTCTAACAAGACAACCCTCACAATCATTTTATCATCATAATTTCTCTCAGCCAATCATCAGTCATTTGTGTAAGTGCTATGCTTGTTGAGTGTCCTTCCCTATAAGCACGCTGAAATTCTGTTGTCAATTTGTTTACTGTGAAATAGCATTGTATCTGGTCAAACACAATTTTTCCAGAAGTTTACTAAGGGTTGGTAACAGGCTGATTGGTCGGCTATTTGAGCCAGTAACATGATGATACAAGTGCTGAAAGCACCATTTTATCTTGAACAATAGTATGTGTATTTTGTCTTGGTTTTTGTGATTTCCAGATGTTTTCCCAGTCGTACATGACAGGGATGTACAGTGCCTTCAGAAAGTATCCACACCTCTTGAATTTTTCCACATTTTGTTGTGTTATAGCTTGAATTTAAAATGGATACAATTTAGATGTTTTGGTCTCTGGCCTACACACAATACCCCATAATGTCAAAGTGGAATTATGTTTTTTGGCATTTTTACAAATGAATAAAAAATGTAAAGCTGAAATGTCTTGAGTCAATAAGTATTCAACACCATTGTTACGGGAAGCCTAAATATGTTCAGCAGTAAAAATGTTCTTAACAGATCACATAGTAAGTTGCATGGACTCTGTGTGCAATAATAGTGTTTAACATGATTTTTGAATGACTACCTAATCTCTGTACACCACACATACTAATGGCTGTGATGGGAGAAAACTGAGGATGGATGAACAACATTGAAGTTGCTCCACAAGTCTAGCCTAATTGACAGAGTGAAAAGAAGGAAGCCTGTACAGAATACAAATATTCCAAAACGTACATCCTGTTTGCCACAGGGCACTAAAGTAATACTCCTGAGTGGCTCCCGAGTAGCGCAGCAGTCTAAGGCACTGCATCTCAGTGCTTGAGGCGTCACTACAGACACCCTGGTTTGAATTCAGGCAGTAACACAACCTCCCGTGATTGGGAGTCCCATAGGGCGGTGCACAATTGGCCCAGCGTCGTCCGGGTTTGGCCGGTGTAGGCCGTCATTGTAAATAAGAATTTGTTCTTAACTGACTTGCCTAGTTAAATAAAGGTTAATTAAAAAAAAAGTTAAATACTGCAAAAAAATGTGGGGCAAATCCAATACAACACATTACTGTGTACCACACTCCATACTTTTAAGCATAGTGATGGCTGCATCATGTTATGGGTATGCTTATAATCGTTGAGGACTGGGGAGTATTTGAGGGGGGAAAAATACAGAATGGATCTAAGCACATGCTTTCCACCAGACACTGGGAGATAAATTCACCTTTCAGCAAGACAATAACCTAAATCACAAGGCCAAATCTACACTGGAGTTGCTTACCAAGAATACAGTGAATGTTCCTGAGTGGCCGAGTTACAGTTTTGACTTAAATATACTATGGCACGACCTGAAAATGGTTGTCTAGCAATGATCAACAACCAATTTGATAGAGCTTGAAGAATTTTGAAAAAAATAATGGGCAAATGTTGCACAATCCTGGTGTAGAAAGTTCTTAGAGACTTACAGCTGTAATCACTGCCAAAGATGCTTCTACAAAGTATTGACTCAGGGGTGTGAATAGTTATGTAAATTTGATATTTCTGTGTTTCATTTTCAATAAATTAGCAAAAATGTCTAAAAACATGTTTTCACTTCGTCATTATGGGGTATTGTGTGTAGATTGGGTGAGAAAAAAATATTTAATCCATTTTGAATTCAAGCTATAACACAACAAAATGTAGAGTAAGTCAAGGGGTAGGAATGCTTTCTGAAGGCACTGTATATTGTTTCCTCTCCTCAGATCTGGCTTGTTGGCTTGTTTCAACAAGTCTGCTGTGTGAACAGAGCTCACACAGCCTACAGTTCCTACCCCTTGGTTTGATAACATTTGTGACAGCTTCAGAGATATGTTTAAATAGTTGAAATAAATAATTATTTCAGAGGTGTCATAGATTTTAGAAGTTAAACAAGAAAGTTATTTACTGAAGCTCTGAAAGGACAGCCAGGGAAACAGTTTTAGGCCTAAATTTAGGGTAGTTAAGTAAAAGGAATAAAACATATTATAATTATGCAATCAGTTATAGTTTGAAAGGAAGAAATTGAATCATCTTTCTGTATTAAAGTTGTGGTTTTTAGGGCTGTGTTAGAGTTTGCGAAAGCTTGTAATTCACCCCCCCCCACTAGCTCAAATGGTATGGCCTTCCTGGAGGGGGGTGGGGTGTCTGAGGTGGGACAGTTGTTCAAGAGGAACCAGATGGTTTTCAGCATGAATGGGGTCATGAAGGGCAGGTTCTGTTAGGCTGGTACAGTTGTTCGCATATAGAAAAGTAGCGATAACTGGAATCCCTGGCTTCAGTTCCCTTGCTTGGTTTCTTTTGCCTGCTTGAAACTATTCTTCTTGGATTTTTGTAACTAACTCTCAATCACTTATGGAATCTGTAAAGTTTTGACCTCCACCACCAGGCTACTGTTGAGTGTTTTGGGCTTCAATTCCCTTTTTATTTGTTAATGAGTGGTCGGACTAAGTTTCAGCAACTGCTCGGAAAAAATGGTGAGTATGAGACTTATCCTTTCTGAAAATATGATCTTATTTTTAGTTAGTTTATTTACATGTCAGTATATTATGGAGACCCATGGAGAGAAAAAGAGAGGGACAATTTAGAGCATATGATTGATTTCTTCTTATTAAAAAAAGTTCAGAAAGATCTATTAAGATTTTACTGATTAAGAATTAAAAACATAGAATGAAAGGTATGATTTAGAAAGGTTATGATGTGCTTTGAAAAACATCATGTTCTGTCTTCTAAAGAAATTATATTTTTAGAGTCATTATACAGCTGTATCTACTTCTAAATACATTCTGATTCATTTTTAAAGCCCATTGTAGTGAACAATTAAGCAGATTTGAACCTTATGCTAATTATATATTATCATGTTATATGCCTAACCATAATGTTAAAGCCATCTACTGTGTCGAGAGAATGAGACCTTTGAACTCCTGATGTCACCACACACGCTGAATCCTGCTGGAATTTTAATCAAATGGAAATGTACAGTAAGACTTGTTGATCGTGTGGGCTTTGAACCCTTGGTGATCAATGGCTTGCATTGTGGTAGCTTAGCCGTCCACTGGAAAGTTGGGTATGAAACAATGGCAGCCTTACATCTCCTGCGAACAATACCAATTATTCAGTTTTGAAAGAGAAATGGGAATACAGGGATTTGTGGTCACTGAGAGAATATCCCCTCTCTATCTTTGGACCACTGTGTTTTTCTTGTGTTTATGGTGAAGTACTGATAATAACATTTGCATTAATTCAGTGAATAATAAAAGTTGTTTGAAATCGAAAGTTAGATTTTTTTAAAGGTATAAAATGGTATCAAATATAAATGGTATGAAAAAAGGCACACGCATTTCATTCTTCTATTTGTAGATTTTTAGGTAATACATTGAAGAATGGGGACCTTGAACCACAGCAAGGCTTTTTAGGTCAATCACAATGTTGCCTAATTTATTTTCTGGTTTTAATAGTCCTCAGAACTTCCCCTGAGAAGTACAGCAGTCAGAGAAGAACATGATCATTAGATAGCACGTAAACGATTGGTTATATAGTAATTGATGCCCTCAGCAGCACAGAGAACACACTATATTATAAAATATGCAGAGCACCTTAGGACACTCTGTGGTATAAACGTCTCCCTTTGTGTCAACACTCCCTCCCAGTGCTGGGGATTTCCTGTCGGCCATTAGCCTCCCATCCATCCTACCCCAGTCTGCCCCGCATGGCTCTCTCTCTTCTCTGTGGTGTCAAACCATCTTCTCCTCAGATGAGGAGTTTAAACAGAAGCAACACCTCCACCACCAGAGAGACAGACACCTCTCCTGATCAGTACTCTCTCCCCCAACCCAACCCAGAGATAGGCACCGACCGTTCTGCCCCTTTGCTCACCTCACACCCAGACAGGGAAACAACAGCTCGCTCTGTGGTTAACCTTCACTTCACTCTTGATAAAAAGGCAGCACTCTGCTCCCTCATAGAGAACCAGGTCTTCCCTGTCTAACCTTCAAGTCAACTTGACAGGCAGGCAGGAGAAAGATAGGCAGGCAGCCCTCCTGCTCACCTCTCACCCCCAGAACGATAGTCCTCCCTTCTGTTCACCCCCAACCCCTGAAGAGACAGCCACATTTACATTCAGACACAACAGTCATAAAATCTATAGAACGTGACTGGTCAAAACTCACAGTCTAATCAAGCATAGCAACAAGTCTCATAAAAATGCTTTGCGTCACCTTCTGTCCAACTTTCAAAGTGCTGATGAATGAAAAGACTGTTGTTGAAGTGTCTGTAATATGATTTACAGGAATGCAGCAAATCCCCTTATTTTTTTGTAAACATCTGCTAGCAATTTAAGGAGTTCAATCATCACTTGTAGAAATTCAGTATGGCATCCATATTATATACTTAATTAAGCTTGTTGATGGCGGCAGTGAAGTGCAGAAGTCAGAGGAGAACATGATCAGTGTTCCCTTGTAAGGAGCTCTGAATGACGACTTGTTAATACTGCCCAAGTCTCAGCTGTTCAGGTATCTGATGGTGTCAATGTTCAGTGGTCGGCTTCAAGCTTCAGCATGAGGGAAGGGCTAGACTCCAATTGGCAGGGGGCTCAAATGAAAACCGTAGAGAAGGAAAACCAGATGGTAGCGCTGGTCAGGATGCTGCACTTTCCTCAAGGCAAATCTGTTTGAAGTTTCAACAGCTTTCCTGCTGCTTCTCTGACTGATTACAGGGGAGGGACAGTCGATCTTTAGAGATGAGAGGAAGGATATGGAATATTATACTATTTTTGCAGTGATGGAGCTTTCTGACATACAGTACCAATGGGGGATTCCTCTAAACGTCAGTCACTGTAGTAGTTTCTTTGTTTTTCTTCTTGGGTGTCTTAGGTTTTGACTTTCCTGTTGGAAATTAATCATGTTGCTTACTGACCTCAAAGCAGAGAGGATTCTGTTGGTTTGGCTTAAATACGTAATAGAAACCCATGAACTAAGAAGGCATGAGGCTAACCAAGTCTCAATGGTAGAAGTGTATGTCATGTAGCTATTTTAGTTTCAGTGGGTGGCTTGTACTGTTTGAGTATGTATTCAATGAGTAATCCCAATGAGTCTGCATATAGGCCACAACTGGCCTTTTCCTGGAGCCAGTTTGCTGTAGGGTAGGGCAGTTAGGGAGGAGATATCTGCATGGGAAGGAAGCATGGCTTCCCCGGGGACCCACACAGCTCACTCTACAGGTCTTTCAGCTTGGAACTCATGAATTAAAGAGAGGTTCCTTACAATTATACTCATCATCTCAATAATGATATAGGCCACACAGATTTAGTTCATGTTCCTTTGATATCAATTGTGATGTTCTGAATAACTGAGTAGACTGGTAATTTGGCAATTGTTCAGATAACGCTCTATACCTTCTGGAAGTTGGTGTTGCGAAGACCTATTTCACAAATTCTCTTTTACTGCTGGAGTTTCAGGCTTTCCCTGGTGGATAGCACAGTGCTTGAGAACACAGGCCTCAGTTATGATATCCAGTCGGAGCTCTGGGTGTATGGGAGTTAAGGAATGTCATAAGGAGGTGGAGTCTCCCGGAGAGGAAAAGAGAGGGACAATTTAGACGTGAGTCAAACATACAGAGTAGTCTATAGTACAGTAAACTGATGCAAGAGGTCTTTGTGGGAAAGGCTCACTGGTTATTGTATGTCCATTCATTACCTTTTAGATAAACTATCTTCATATAGAGCGAGGTACTCACACACACAATCTATCAATTGTCTCTCCATTAAAAATCCAACGTTGTAGGCTACTAGTTAAATATTTACTAAGCAGGAAGATGAATGTACAATTTTACCATCTTAACCATTTTCTGAATTTTCAAAGCATGGGTTGAATTTCATGATGGGCTTCATTTGTACCCTTCCGAGGATATGTTCTTCACATATTAGAATTTTGTGTTCAGACCTCATAAATATGTTCTATTTACCTCGTATGTTGCCAGGTAGTTATCTGAACCAACCTTATTGCTAAAAGGCCACATTGACAATCTACCAGAGGCAGTAATATCAGTGCATCCACATATCCCACCCAGATGAGGTCTTACAGACGTGTTTAGTTTCTATGAATTTTTGCCTGTGTCAAGCCAATGTCATGTACCAGTAGTGAGAGTATTGTTAAAGTGTGGCAAGTTGTAAAGCCAAATAAAATGATAAACCAACTTGATAGATAAGCCTCGGCTTTGCCTCTGTGCATTGGGGTCTTTCATTTGGCCATCATAATTGCCTTCTATCAGGCTCTCCGAATCTGGTTGGAGGAATATGTATAGTGAAACTATTGCGGAACTTTTGGCTTTATGTAACAAGTCAAGTCATAGCAAACACCTAACTTTTCATTTAGAAGACATACTTAGGTTGTAACTGTAGTACAATACATCTGTCTGTGTATCTTTATGCGTTATATTTTTTCCTTTTCAGAACTGGAGGCTAAAGAAGCTTGTAATTGGCTGCGGGCTGCTGGATTTCCGCAATATGCCCAGCTCTACGAAGGTAATCAATAGATGTCCCTGTGGTTTATGGACTCTAGACTCTATAATGGTCAACCAAATTAATATGACTACTATGGTCCAGAGAGACTCGTTGTGTTTGGTTAGCTCCTACAGTACAGACAGGTTTGCATCAATGAATGCACAGTCCTATAGTAAAATGAAACAAACCACATTTGCTGCTATATACACAATGTAATCATCTCCCATCACCAATTACTGTACTGTGTTAGAGGATGTTAGAGCTAAATTTGGGTACCAAAATATACCTGACTGTAGGCCACAAGTCACTTATGATGCAGAAGCTGTCAATGAGCAGTGTTATTTGCCTCCACTCAGCAGTCTTCTAATCAAGCTATCCCCATGTCTAGCAAACACGATCATTTAACATGCTGCTTTCATCAGGTTGAAAGCTAATTTACAGTGGGTTGCAAAAGTATTCACCCCCCTTGGCATTTTTCCTATTTTGTTGCCTTACAACCTGGAATTAAAATAGATTTTTTTTTGTATCATTTGATTTACACAACATACTTTGAAGATGATAAATATTTTTTCTTGTGAAACAAACAACAAATAAGACAAAAAATCTGAAATCTTAAGCGTGCATAACTATTCACCCCCCCAAAGTCAATACCTTTTAGAGCCACCTTTTGCAGCAATTACAGCTGCAAGTCTCTCGGGGTATGTATCTATATGCTTGGCACATTTAGCCACTGGGATTTTTGCCCATTCTTCAAGGCAAAACTGCTCCAGCTCCTTCAAGTTGGATGGGTTCCGCAGGTGTACAGCAATCTTTAAGGTCATACCACAGATTCTCAATTGGATTGAGGTCTGGGCTTTGACTAGGCCATTCCAAGACATTTAAATGTTTGCCCTTAAACCACTCAAATGTTGCTTTAGCAGTATACTTAGGGTCATTGTCCTGCTGGAAGGTGAACCTCCGTCCCAGTCTCAAATCTCTGGATGACTGAAACAGGTTTCCCTCAAGAATTTCCCTGTATTTAGTGCCATCCATCATTCCTTCAATTCTGACCAGTTTCCCAGTCCCTGCCGATGAAAAACATCCCCACAGCATGATGCTGCTACCACCATGCTTCACTGTAGGATGGTAGTCTCGGGGTGATGAGAGGTGTTGGGTTTGCTCCAGACATAGCATTTTCCTTGATGGCCAAAAAGCTCAATTTTAGTCTCATCTGTTTGGGGAGTCTCCCACATGCCTTTTGGCGAACACCAAACGTGTTTGCTTATTTTTTTCTTTAAGTAAATGTTTTTCTTCTGGCTACTCTTCCGTAAAGCCCAGCTCTGTGGAGTGTACGGCTTAAAGTGGTCCTATGGACAGATACTCCAATCTCCGCTGTGGAGCTTTGCAGCTCCTTCAGGGTTATCTTTGGTCTCTTTGTTGCCTCTCTGATTAATGCCCTCTTTGCCTGGTCCGTGAGTTTTGGTGGGCGGCCCGCTCTTGGCAGGTTTGTTGTGTTGCCACAGTCTTTCCATTTGTTTATAATGGATTTAATGGTGCTTTGTGGGATGTTCAAAGTTTCGGATATTTTTTTATAACCCAACCCTGATCTGTACTTCTCCACAACTTTGTCCCTGACCTGTTTGGAGAGCTCCTTGGTCTTCATGGTGCCGCTTGCTTGGTGGTGCCGCTTGCTTGGTGGTGTTGCAGACTCTGGGGCCTTTCAGAACAGGTGTATATATACTGAGATCATGTGACAGATCATGTGACACTTAGATTGCACACAGGTGGACTTTATTTAACTAATTATATGACTTCTGACGGTAATTGGTTGCACCAGACCTTATTTAGGGGCTTCATAGTAAAGGGGGTGAATACATATTATTTTTAGAATTTTTTTGAAACAAGTTGTTTTTTTCATTTCACTTTACCAATTTGGACTATTTTGTGTATGTCCATTACATGAAATCCAAATAGAAATCTATTTAAATTACAGGTTGTAATGCCATAAAATAGGAAAAACTCCAAAGGGGATGAATACTTTTGCAAGGCACTGTAATTGCAATACCCAATCATTATTGAACGAATCGCATTCTCTCAATTTGTTGGTTGTGCAATGCATATTCTATGGAGAATGAACTCCACAGGTAAATCATATATCAAAGTCTGACAAATTTGAATTGCCCAAAGTTCAATGTTGATAATTCACATGAATCAGACATGAAGGAAATGCACCACTGCCAGTCAGAATAAGCTGTAGTGAAAGACAAGAGTGAAAGCATTATGACTAAACCTTGTTTATGCTTGCAGTTGGTTGGTGGTACTGAATATGTTAACAAATAATCTCCTTATTCTCAGCCTTAATCTTAACAATCTTAATTGTTTATCAACTTTGTTCTAAATGCCAGGAGGTAGTACTCATCAGATATAAGGAAAGCACCCTCTCCTAACAGTGTAGCCTCTGCAAAAGGGAAGTAGAGAGAAACAAAAGCTGGAAATGAGAAGCCTCTGGAATGTTGTGTGACGAACAGTTTTCTTTCTCTAATATCCCTACGCACACAAAAATAGCCCCTCGTAAAGCCACATAGAGTTTTTAATCACTTTTTACAGTTTTAATCAAACTGTTGTAAAAAATTTATGAGATTTGGAGATTAGTCCATAGCATCCAGTCATTGATCAGTATAATGTCAAACAGTATAATTTTGCTGATTTAGTCGCGAATACATAATACTGTATAAAATGCATGCATTGCCAAGGACTGCAGGCAGCATGTCTCAAAATGAATGTCTGCACATGCCCGGTTGGCATGAATTTTATATCATAGACATTTACATTTTAGTCATTTAGCAGACACTCTTATCCAGAGCGACTTACAGTCGTGAGCGGATACATTTTTATACTTTTTTCGTACTGGTCCCCCATGGAAATCGAACCCAGGACCCTGCCGTTGCAAGCGCCATGCTCTACCAACTGAGCTACATGGGACCACCTTTAATGTTTAAAAGAGAGTAATATTTATGACCTCAGAGGTTGGTCGTGTTTTCCTAGAACCTGACCAAATCACCCAACAGTATAACCTACCCGCAAAACATACATTCATAAATTTGATGTGGCCATATGTTGTTATTCTGGTGTCTTTGGTGCCGAGAGAGTAAAGTTCCCATAAATAAAAAGTCTAAACACATCTATTAACATATCCACCTCTCTTGATCTGCAGCAGGACAGTTTCCTTTAGACATCTCCTCTGTGAAAAAAGACCATGGGTTTCTGGACCAGGATTCACTGAAGTCACTATGCAGGTAAGACATTCACATTTCCATTACCTTTCACGTCTGCATCCAAGTCTCATGCTATGAGGTATGCTTTGCATTGTTAGTAATGATTTTGCAATTCTTAAAAATGAAGTTGAATTCAAATGATTTGTATTTGTTTTCTGGGAAGTATAGGAGTCCCACTATAATGATGTGGATTGTTATCGTTGCTATTATAAATACAATAAATTATTTTAAATTTTTTGTTTAGAATATTTACAATAATTATACATACCCATATACATCTTTTGAGGTGTGATAAAGCGGGTTTTCACTGCTGGTCATTAACTCAAACATCAGTTGCACAAATCTATAAAAAAAATAATAACTCTGTTGAACAGCGTTCTGGTTGGTGGCAAACTATAACTTGAGTTGATAGACGTGTGTGTGTGTGTGTGTGTGTGTGTGTGTGTGTGTGTGTGTGTGTGTGTGTGTGTGTGTGTGTGTGTGTGTGTGTGTGTGTGTGTGTGTGTGTGTGTGTGTGTGTGTGTGTGTGTGTGTGTGTGTTTCTGTGTGTGTAAGAGCAGTAGAGACATGGTGACTGAATTTCGAATCAAATCCCAATAAATCACCTGAGTTCCCAGAGTCACCATGCTGCCAGGTTGTCCTCAGAGGAGTAGCTATGAATCTATGCTCTCCGAATACAAATATACACTTCTAAAACATATAGGACAGCTGGGCATTCCAGTAAATATGTAATTGAGAACATGGCATGTATTTTTTTTATTTTTTTTATTTTACCGTTATTTTACCAGGTAAGTTGACTGAGAACACGTTCTCATTTGCAGCAACGACCTGGGGAATAGTTACAGGGGAGAGGAGGGGGATGAATGAGCCAATTGTAAACTGGGGATTATTAGGTGACCGTGATGGTTGAGGGCCAGATTGGGAATTTAGTATGACTAATCAAATGTTTTTTAAGACAGCACATTTCTTATGAAAAGAAAATGATTGAGTGATATTGTTACATTGATTAGCATTAATCAGTGATATGTTTAAGACCAGTCTTATATCTCAATAATTATTGGAAAAAGATTGTCAATGTCTTAGCTTGTCTTCAACACCAGAATAAATAATGAAGGCAGAGAGAGGCCTTCGATATGATACGATACGATACAATAATGATAAAGACAAACTTTTTTACTGTCTACCAAGTTCCAACTATGGAAACTTTGAGCTGTAAGAGAAAGGTTGAACTGCTGTCTGTCTTCAGAAAAATGACATGAATCAAGCATAAAATTAAATGTGTTAAAGTTCACTGTAGACTTTCTGACTTGAAATTTATGAAATATAATTTGACACATTTTTCCTAAATAAACCTGTTAGTGAAATGCCTCACATACAGACTCATTTAAATCTGTGGTGCAGCAATTGACATAGTGTGAAATTCAGTCTGGGGTGGCGTGATGTAAAAATAAAACCGCCTGGCTCAAGGCCTGCATATCTGCATACTCTTGCTCTGAAAAAGTAATGCATTTTGAGCCACAACGATGTGTGAGCCTTCTTGATTTTTTTTTTTCTGGGACGGGGGGACGGGGGTTGGCATATGTGTTTTCATTCACTATCAAGTCGTGTGGGACCTAAAATAACCCCTTAAAAATATAAACTAATGCATGAGATGCCATCTGATCTGCAACACAATTACTAAGGGGAGCCATGGGAGTAGTCCTTGAAAAACATACAAAATATTACACATTGACATGAAAAACATAATGTTTTGTTTTTGTGAATAGTGACAATTCTATTTCTTATCAACTAACAAGCTAAGCGACCTATCTAACCAATGATATGACCCTATTTTTTTGTTATTGTTAAGAAATTTGAAACAGAGAATACTGCTATTGTCAGATAATTTATAGATAGCTATCTACACTGAACAGAAATATAAACGCAACATGTAAAGTGTTGGTCTCATGTTTCATGGGCTTAATTAAAATATCCAAGAAATGTTCCATATGCACAAAAAGCTTATTTCTCAAAAATTGTGTGCACAAATTTGTTTACATCCCTGTTAGTGAGAATTTATCTTTTGCCAAGATAATCCATGCCAGGTGTGGCATATCAAGAAGCTGATTAAACAGCATGATCATTACACAGGTGCACTTTGTGCTGTAGAAGGCCACTCTAAAATGTGCAGTTTTGTCACACATCACAATGCCACATATGTCTCAAGTTTTGAAGGAGCATGCAATTGGCATGCTGACTGCAGGAATATCCACCAAAGCTGTTGCCAGAGAATTTAATGTTAATTTCTCTACCATAAGCTGCCTGGAACGCCATTTTAGAGAATTTGGCAGAACGTCCAACCGGCCTCACAACCGCAGACCACGTGTAACCACGCCAGACCAGGACCTCCACATCAAGCTTCTTCACCTGCGGGATCGTCTTAGACCAGCCACTCGGACAGCTGATGAAACTGTGGGATTGCGCAACCAAAGAATATCTGCACAAACTGTCAGAAACCGTCTCAGGGAAGCTCATCTGCATGATTGTCGTTTTCACCAGGGTCTTGACCTGACTGCAGTTTGGCGTCGTAACTGACTTCAGTGGGAAAATGCTCACCTTCGATGGCCAATGGCACGCTGGAGAAGTGTGCTCTTCACAGATTAATCCCGGTTTCAACTGTACCGGCCAGATGGCAGACTGCATGTATGGTGTCATGTGGGCAAGCAGTTTGCTGATGTCAACGTTGTGAACAGAGAGGTTATGGTATGGGCAGGGATAAGCTATGGACAATGAACACAATTGCATTTTATAGATGGCAATTTGAATGCACAGCGATACCGTGCCGAGATCCTGAGGTCAACTGTCGTGCCATTCATCCGTGGCCATCATCTCATGTTTCAGAATGATAATGCACAGCCCCATTTCGCAAGGATCTATACACAATTCCTGGGAGTGGAAAATGTCCCTGTTCTTCCATGTCACCAGACATGTCACCCATTGAGCACGTTTGGGATGCTCTGGATCGACGTGTATGGCAGCGTGTTCAGTTCCCCCCAATATATAGCAACTTCACACAGCCATTGAAGAGGAATGGGACAACATTCCACAGGCCACAATCAACAGCCGGATCAACTCTATGGAAAGGAGATGTGTCACGCTGCATGAAGAAAACGGTGGTCACTGACTGGTTCTCTGATCCACGCCCCTACCTTTTTTTAAAGGTATCCGTGGCCAACAGATGCATATTTGTATTCCCAGTCGTGAAATTCATAGATTAGGGCCTAATTTATTTATTTACATTGACTGATTTCCTTCTATGAACTGTAACTCAGTCAAATCTTTGAAATTGTTGCACGTTGCGTTCATATTTTTGTTCAGTGTAATTTGAATTGGCACTGCACTTGTAAACAAACCAAATATTTTGATATTTCCTGTGTTTTTTCATTTGATCTCTTTCATTTCCATGTAGGAGGCTGTCAACCTTGAACAAGTGTGCCTCCATGAGACTAGAGGTCCATTTTCAGTGCAAACAGGTGAGTAGACCTGCACATAAGATCTGTCTGTCTCAAAGTTTGTTGTGTGCAGGCCAGCCACTAGATCCACTGCTATAGCTTGTTACATGTCTCTCTGACTTTCACAGTATATCTGAGTTTGCTTGACGGCCTTGTATATTACAATTGTTTTATTTTACATTGTACATGCACAAATAAGTATATATTTGCTTTGCACTTAGACATAGCCCTTGTCAATGCAAATGATAATTCCATAAACATGTTATAAAATGGTCTCTAATTTGTCTATCATCTGATGCAGAGTGAAGACTCTGAGGAGGATGACCTGTGTGCCATCAGTGACCGCTGGGCATTCCAGCGAGAGAGTAAGACATGGTCCCGTCTGCGTACCCTCTCCCCACACATCTCCCCTAGCATGGAGGTCCACTCCTCCACCACCCTGCACCCATTGAGGGCCTCTGCCAGTAGTGAGAGCATCCTGAGTGACTTCAGCAACCTGGAGGTCACCTCCACCCACAGCAGTAGCAGCCTGAGTGTGAAGAGTGACAGAGGTACCACGTCCAGCAACCCCTACAGTCAGGTCACCAGCACGGCAGAGCCCTACACCCTTACCTCCCACCATGACTCCCATGGTTCCCACTCTCCCAATGGATCCGCCTGTGAGGACCAGCCTGTGTCTCCCAAAGACCTACTTACTGTTCCTGTCAGCAGAGAGAAGACCAAGAGGTGTTCCAATACCTTCCTGAAGAGAATGGAGTCGTTCAAGAGAAAGGATAAAGAGAGGGAAGTGACAGATGGCCAAGTTGTGACCTCTCCGCTGCAGTTCCCTCTAACCCCTGGCAGTTTGCATTGCACTTCCAATGAAAGTCTACCTGGTTTAAAAAACAACACTACAGAAAAGAGCAGTGTAAATTACAGCAGAAAAGCCCATACTATCTGTCGTACAGGCCGTAGGTCCCCAGTTGTGGACAGAGCTAATGCGAAGAGCAGTTGGCTCTATCTAGAGGACTATGACATGGCAGGGTGGAAGGGGGCTAAACAGGTTATTCAGAAGAGTGGCTATAAAAATGGACTGGATTGTCTGGTTCATCTGCCAATGGACCACAAGCCAGGCACGTTCCCCAAGTCCCTATCCATCGAGAGCCTGTGCACTACTTCCACCTCTCATGAGCTGCGTGAATGGCAGATGGAGGACGTAAACCTCTCCCTGGGCAGCAGTCACGAGTCCCAGGAATTCAACATGTTTCCTATAAGAAGAAACTCGTGTTCCTCAGTGGGGAGCATCTATGACAATGTAAATGAGGCTAGTGGCAGTTCAGACGAGTTGAGAGAAAAGGTCTTTGAGCACCTGGATGATATCCTTCAACATGTCCATGGCCTTCAGCAGAATATAGACCAGTGGTCCAAGAAGGTGTGTCAGGAGCTCAGTGACAAGCATGAGGAAGAGGAGGACACTGACGAGACCAGAGAAACAACATTCTCCTCCAGCCTCCATTTTGAGGAGCAGTCTATGTCAGATGTAGGCACGATGGCCAGTGACTACGACAGCACAGGAAACTCTTTGAATGAGGTGGAGGATGTTGAGACAAGAGAACGAAGGGACTCAGGAGTGGGTGCTTCCTTAACCAGGCCAAGCAGGTAAACATACATTGTTAAACATAAAGATGATAACATGTTCAGGTTCATCAATATTTCACCAAATGTCAAATAGCTCTTGACATTTAGACAGTATAATAGTAAAAACACATAAATTAATTGATTTAATCGCCTCTAAGATATACCACAAATGGACACTCATAGCATCGCTACAGATCAAAACATTGACCTTTATTCCCAATACATTTCCCCTCTCTCTAGGAAGCTACGGTGGCATAGTTTCCAGAACTCCCACAGACCGAGCCTGACTTCAGCCTCCCAGGAAATGAACCGCCAGTCAGCCGCTCAGCTCAACCTTCTGCAAAAGTTCTCTCTGCTCCGGCTCACTGCTATAATGGAGAAATACTGCGAACCCAACAAACATGGCTGGAGCTGGTGAGTGGAGGGCCCTTGGGTGTGGAGAGTGGAGATTGAAATATAGATAAAAGGCAGAGACGTAGGGAAGTGCACTCTATTATACTGTCCTTTTCATATGCATTTAGTCAGGGCAGAGAGTATTGTTTTGTGGTAAGGATATTGCTTTTTAAAATGCATCATATACATTTTTCCATATGGCAAGGTCTTTGATCTACATTTATGCAGCTAATGTATAGTAGTATAAAAGGAAAACCTGATTTCCATAAAGAAAGCTGTTAAAAAGTTAGATTTGTAAAATTTCGCAACTGTGTCTCATTCAGCCTCTTATTTCTCATGCGGATGACTCTTGCTTCTCAAGAATCAATCACATCATACACAAAGAAACCATTATCTATAATTGCAGTGGCCGTTTTAGCACACGCTCAGTTAGCAGGTTTTATTCTCCACCCTAAAAGGTTCAAACTTTAATTTCTCTTGCATCATCAGCCATGTGCTGTCACCCAATTAGGCTTCATCCCTTAGTGTAAAAGCATTATGTGAATATGCATCAGACAAAATTGAAACCGTTTTGTTCCAAAATAGACTGATTAGGATTTGGAGATAGACCAAACAGTTTTCATCCAAAAAAGACATCAGGTGTCCAAGGAGAATATCTAATGCTACCTGTGGTGCTGTTTGGGTAGTTTCTGCCTTTTTTCCACTCATTTGAATGACTACCAATTCACCCACAACTCATCCAAACAGATTTCATCCAAACAGTTCAAACAGTTTTCATCCAAAAAAAGACATCAGATGTTCAAGGAAAATATCTAATGTTACCTGTGGTGCTGTTTGCATGGTTTCTACCCCTTTCCCACTCCGTTTAGACTACCAAATCACCCACAACACATCCAATTTGACAAGATTACATGTATTTCAGGTAACAACCTTTATGGTGATATCTAGATGAAAAGATTGAATCTAGTCCCCCTTTTCCTGTGTTTTGGCAGGTCTATTCCTAAGTTTATGAAGAGGAGTAAGGTCCCTGACTACAGGGACAAACAGGTTTTTGGTGTTCCACCAATCATCAATGTCCAAAGGAGTGGACAACCCCTACCCCAGAGCATCCAGCAGGCCATGCGCTACCTCCGCAGCCAATGTCTGGAAAAGGTAGTCACTCTCATCCCCTCAAAGTAAACGTTCCCTCATGCTACAGTGTGTGTATAACCTTATGATTTTAGTATGTGTTCCACTCCAGATATGTTATGTTACTGTATTTCTATTGTAGTGAGATTTCATGTACTTGGTGATACATTATATATGATAATGCATTGAAGTTTATGAATAATGCTAATACACCAATGACAGTATCAACTGTTTTTTTACTCCTATTCCTGTCAAGGTTGGCATTTTCCGTAAGTCTGGGGTGAAGTCTCGGATCCAGACTCTGCGGCAGCTGAATGAAAATTCCCCAGACCACGTGAGGTACCAGGGCCAATCAGCCTACGATGTGGCCGACCTGCTGAAACAGTACTTCAGAGACCTGCCTGAGCCTGTCCTCACCACCAAGCTCACTGAAACCTTCCTGCAGATCTACCAATGTGAGTCAGTGGCTCTAAGTGCTCCCCTCTCATCCACTCTGGGAAGCTCTGAACCCCTGTGTCTGGTTTAAATTGCCCTTCAGCATACACTTATCAGATTGAAATCATTGACTAGATAAAGTCTCCTTTGACAAGTCAATCAACTAATTGATAGGCACAGTAATCATACTGTACTCTATGATGTCCTCCAGCTAGGATTTTACAGCTAGAGTTAGGGTTTATCGAGGTTTTGCAAACATGGCATTAAGTTACTGTCTGTATTTGATGTCTGGTTATGATGTACATTAAATGTCTACTGCTATAATTACCAGGTGCATTCAAATGTCATCAGTTTCGTCATCAGTATCATGCTAAGATCTTAAAACCAACATAGCAATTCACATTCAGATGTATCTGTCATGTGTGTTTCCCAGGTGTCCCGAAGGACATGCGACTTCAGGCGGCCCAGGCTGCAGTCATCCTTCTGCCTGACGAGAACCGGGAGGTACTGCAGACCCTGCTCTACTTCCTCAGTGACATCGCCTCTGCTGAGGAGAACCAGATGACAGCTGGTAACCTGGCCGTGTGCCTGGCCCCCTCCATCCTACACCTCAACATCTCCAAGAAAGAGGGCACCTCCCCTAGGTATGTACTGGTATTCGTGTTTCTGTGTATGTTTTCATCATGGCATGTTTTGATTTGAAACTCCCTAGAAAGGCCAAAACCTAGGAAGAAACCTAGAGAGGAACCAGGCTATGAGGGGTGGCCAGTCCTCTTCTGGCTGTGCCGGGTGGAGATTATAACAGAACATGGCCAAGATGTTCAAATGTTCATAAATGACCAGCATGGTCAAATAATAATAATCACAGTAGTAGTCGATGGTGCAACAGGTCAGCACCTCTACCGCTCCTGCTGTCTCTAGAGAGTTGAAAACAGCAGGTCTGGGACAGGTAGCACGTCCGGTGAACAGGTCATGGTTCCATAGCCGCAGGCAGAACAGTTGAAACTGGAGCAGCAGCACGGCCAGGTGGACTGGGGACAGCAAGGAGTCATCATGCCAGGGAGTCCTGAGGCATGGTCCTAGGGCTCAGGTTTTCCCGAGAGAGAGAAAGAAAGCAAGAAAGATAGAGAGAATTAGAGAGAGTACTTAAATCACACAGGACACCGGATAAGACAGGAGAAATACTCCAGATATAACAGACTGACCTTAGCCCCCCGACACATAAACTACTGCAGCATAAATACTGGAGGCTGCGACAGGAGGGGTCAGGAGACACTGTACCAGTCAAAAGTTTGGACCCACCTACTCATTCAAGGGTTTTTCTTTATTTTTACTATTTTCTACATTGTATAATAATAGTGAAGACATCAAAACTATGAAATAACACATATGGAATCATGTAGTAACCAAAAATGTATTCTTGATACACGCGGGAAACTGTTGAGCGTGAAAAACCTAGCAGCGTTGCAGTACACAAACTGGTGCGACTGGCACCTACTACCATACCCTGTTCAAAGGCACTTACATTTTTGTCTTGCCCATCCATGTCTCAGTTGTCTCAAGGCTTAAACATTTTTTGTAACCTGTTTCCTCCCCTTTATCTACACTGATTGAAGTGGATTTAACAAGTGACATCAATAAGGGATCATAGCTTTCCTCACACGTAAAGGTGGTAGAAGTTTTAGGGAATTAAGTCAGAATACGGTGTATCTGTAGACACCAGTGGCAGTCGGTGCCGTTTAATATGAAGGAGCGTGATAAAAAAACTATTATGAGCATTGCCTTATTTTTGTTACAGCATATTGGATGACTGTCATTCATATTCCATTCACCCAGCACAATGTAACATCGATAAGCTTGGGCTACTACATGAACATTTCCTGTACCCATCATGAGGTTGCTTCAACCTAGCTTGTGAATGAAAGTTTACAATGTATGTGCACAGGTTGAGAGAATTTTGAGTAGTCAAGGTGACAGACAGTGACACATTCAATAGCGCCTTGAACACTCTTGCCTGCATCTACAGTAGCTGATCTAGGGTGTGATCATCAGTCCAACAGTTGTAAATGAGAGCTATTATTGGACAAATTCAGTTATGTTCATTCCCGTTTCGTTACGTTTGTTTCCATTTAAGAAGCGTTTTTCAACAGAATCTGCGGAATGAATACACCACAATCACACGGGAACAGTTCACTTTCATAGCAGCCACATAAAAACAGCATGAACATTTTGCTCATGTATATATAATTTCTTCTCACAACTATCTACGCGCTCTCCTCCTCTCACCTCTTCCCTTCACTTGTAGACTTCAGTGCACAACACATCAGCTGTCTGTGACCAGGCAAATAAAACTTTCCAAGCCAAACCATATCATGACAGCTAAACGCTATACACAGCCTACATCATTGTCAAGTCATAGTCAACTAGAACTGACGTGTTAGTAAACCCACTACAATCATGCAGTACAGTGTAAAGTCAAAAAATGGTTTAGCAGTTACACAGGCAGGACCCGGTGGCAAGAAATTAATTAAACCAAAAGCTTGCCTTGACTTGGAAGAGTTCTAGTGTTGGATAGCCATAGCCAGCTAGCTAACATAGCATCCCTCTTTGTTTGAGCCGGGTGTTTGAGTAGGCTGAGCTAGCTAGCTGCATAAGCAGTTTAGCAGTTACACCGGTCGGCCCCGGTGGCAATAAATGAATAAAACCAAACGTTTACCTTGACTTGGAAGAGTTCCAGTGTTGGATAGCCATAGCCAGCTAGCTAATATAGCATCCCTGTTTGAGCCTGGTGTACACTAAACTTGCTAGCTGCATTGGCTAGCTAATTGAAAGTTTTTTAAAAATACAACTAAATACAGCTAGCTCTCTCTCTTGCTTCTCCTAAATTTTGGAAGAAATTAATTTGTACAAAACTGTTCAACTCTTGTCTTTCTCTCTCTTTGAGTCAACTACTCACCACATTTCATGCACTGCAGTGCTAGCTAGCTGTAGCTTTCAGTACTAGATTAATTCAGAGATTAATTCTCTGATCCTTTGATTGGGTGGACAACATGTCAGTTCATGCTGCAAGAGGTCTGATAGGTTGGAGGACATCCTCCGGAAGTTGTCATAATTACTGTGTATATCACGTTTCAGGTAAGACCCAAATGCAGACTGTGTTGAAGTAACAGTGTTTATTACAGTAACAGGGGCAGGCAAACGACAGGTCAAGGCAGGCAGGGGTCGATAATCCAGAGTAGTGACAAAAGCACAGGATGGCAGGCAGGCTCAGGGGCAGGCAGAGGGGCAGGCAGGCGGGCTCAGAGTCAGGACAGGCAAAGGTCAAAACCAGGAGAGCGAGAAAAAGAGAGACTGAGGAAAAAGAGAGACTGAGGAAAAGCATGCAAATACAGTATGTCTTGACAATTAACTCACAGTGTAAAGCACCAAGTTCCTGACATCTACCACCACTTTCACTGTAAGTTCAAATCCCTCAGGGAGTGATCATTCTTCCTTCTAAATTTTGATTTTCAATTGCAGTCATCACCTTGAAAATTAAGAATGAAGATTTCTTCAGCCTTGTTCACAAACACTGCTAGGGCCTTATAATCATACAGTATTATAATACATATATTGATTGCATAGATGTGTATACCTAAATGTAGGCCTATATATTTTTATATGCATTTTTGTAATTATGTACTTCGTTATTTGACTTCAGGACCAAGAGTGGAGTGACATTTCCTTAAAAAAACTTACCCTAAATGGGTTTTGAACTCAACAACTGTCTTAGCGGACTGTGCCACCAACCAGTTATGGTAGTTGGGTGAAAAAATGCAAACACTTGACAAGACTACCATCGTCTTTGATTTCATTTTACGATGGATGTAGCTACGTATAATCCTTGTAGATGTTATTTTTTTGTAAAAGCACATAGATGTGTACGAAACGGTAAGCAAAAACATGGAATTCTGTCATATATCCAGAAATGTGCATTACGGCCTTTTGAATTTTGTGTAACATCAGTAGCATTGTCAAGGAAGCATCATGCAAATTAGGGCTGCCAAACAGTTAACATAATTAATTAATGATGATATGATATTACGGTTTGTTTCACATTCATCTCTGGGGATCATCTAAAACAATTGCTAAAGGTATTTAGAATCCCCTTCTCCAAACGGATTACTCATTTACCTAGCTCTTATCAATAGCTCATAAATTTGAATGTTTTTCATGGCATTTTCACCATAAACAACACAAAAGTCACTGTAACATACATCTATTAATGCTCCCAATGTTTAAGTAGGCCTACTTCCTCTGATCAATGTTCTTGAAGTTAAACACTTGCGTGCAAGCGCGCACACACACACACAGTACGTCCAATCGGCCTCACAACTGCAGACCACATGTAACCACACCAGCCCAGGACCTCCACATCCAGCTTCTTCACCTGCGGGATTGTCTTAGAAAAGCCACCTGCAAAACTGAGGAGTATTTCTGCCTGTAATAAAGCCCTTTTGTGGGGAAAAACTCAATCTGATTGGCTGGGCATTGCTGCGCCCCTGCCCAGTCAAGTGAAATCCATAGATTAGGGCCTAATGAATTTATTTCAATTGACTTATTTCCTTATATAAACTGTAACTCTGTAAAATTGATTAAATTGTTGCATTTATATTCTTGTTCAGAATGTTAGGAATTCCACAGAAGATATTAACAACAGACCAGCTAGGTCTGAGTTCATGTAAAATATAATAGCTACAGCTTTTAGATCTAGCCTAGGCTACTTATCCATGTTCTTCAACTTGAACTAGTCACAAGCTGCTACTTCTACAATTGGGATAACTTGCCAAATCTTTTGATCTGAGAAATAAAAGTTTTCCTTCAAAATTGTTCTTCAAAATTTGCAGGCATAGTGAACCAAAATAGACTAACAGCACTACCTGAAAAGGTATCTGTGCGTTAGAGACCTGCCTAACGGTTTCCACTAGTCACAGTAAAAATTGGCTATATCGAGAGAAAAATGGGGGAACAAATGCTTTTTGGTTAGGTTAGGCATAAGGTTAGTGTGGTTAAGGTTAGGGTTATGTGTAAAATCAGATTTTAAGAAAATAAATGGTAAAAATAAGCAGGGCTTGTGGCAACTAGTGACGACCCTCTAACGCCGAGAAAGCCCAGATTCAAACTCACTAGCTCTGCAACCATTATAATGCCAAAATACGTTCTTTGATCACCAAATATATGGAGTTTCGGTGCGCAACTATCTTAATTTTGTCCCATTACGGCCGGTATGTACTTCCAAAATACTGTGTGCTGAATAGTCATTTATTTCCGGCTGCTTGTAAAAATAAATGTACACCTTTTTTGCAAGTACATACCGGCCGTAACGGGAGTAAATTAAGATAGTTGCTCACCGAAACTACATATTTGGTGATCAACGAACACATTTTTACATAATAACGCTTGCAGAGCAGGTGAAGAGGAGTTTGAATCTGATATTGTGGAGCGTTAGAGAAGGAGTTCAGGGCATTCGAGAAGTCTAGATTCGTTTACCGCTACCGAGCCTGTCATGTGCTGTGTTTAAAAGGGTCCGTGCGGAAACACGTGCGCTTAAAAAGGTCAGTGCAACCCGCAATTCGGGGGGTTCCAGCATGTGGGCATTCCTGCATCTACAAGAACACCCCAACATCTTTATGCTTGTGTGACACTTTTGATATTCTGGATTTCCCCTGATTGTGGGATTAAAATGTGGGTAAAAATGGAAATAAAAGTATTATCTGATTTTTTCAGGGACAAAGGACACTGTCTACCGCTGTACTAGCTAGCTACCACTGTTGCCCCCAGCTCCTGTGTACCGGAGTCCTTTTTGCTAGCTATATATAGCTAGCACAGTGTCGCCCCGCCTGCTTTGTAACGGAGACCTCCTACTAGCTTGCTAACACATAGTGTCTTTCGCTCCTGCCTGCCGAACATCTGCCCTCCCTGTCTTTACCAGAACTGCAGGAATACAGTGCCAGAAAGGCGAAAGCGATGGACACTGTCTACCGATTTACTAGCTAGAGAGCTAACTTCTTCTGTGGGGTTTATCGGCAGTTGGCATCCAACGTTATAGTGCAACACCACGACATACCGTACTGGAAAACCCCCACCTCCCCCCTGTCCACCGGAGTCTTAGCTTAAAAATGGACCAATAAAAGTATAAAGAGGGGTTCCTGCAGATGCAGGAATGCCCACATGCAGGAACGCCCCGGTTTGCAGGCCGCAGTTGCAGCCTTCTCATTAATGGCATCCCAAAAAATCACGCCATTAAAAATGTTGCGTGTTATTAACGCTTTAACTTTGACAGCTCTATTCAAAATATATCGGCACACTCCAGCACATTCCACTTATCAAGACCATTGGTAACAAACTAATCCAAGCAGTTGGATGGTTTAACATTCTCCCTCTGGTGGCCAACTTGACCTTTAACAAATGCAATCGATGATAGCTCTACCGTTTAAAGTATAGGATAGGTTAATTAATTATTTAGTTACCAGATTTAATTATCTGCTCAGCATCGTGGCTAATTGTGCCAGGTTTTCCTATGAGAAAAGCTAGCAGCTATCCATTTAAGACCAATGGCTTAAACCAATGGTTTTAGCAAAAGCGTTGGATCAGTGGTTTTCCTCTGGGCTAAAGAAATGTACGAACTGCTGCATATTAACATCCTCATGGATGTATCATGTCAAAATAAAGCCCAAACAAAATTACAGATGACTGACAGTGTTGGACCATTTCATTTCCTCTTGACTATTTCCTCATCAAAATGCTGCATATTAACAACATTGTACTGCTGTTGAACTCAAAGCTGAGAGAAGGATTGTGATGTGTGTTGACTATGTTCCATCTTTGTGGAAGATTAATCCACCAAAGGGGGGCAGGGGGAAAACCGGACCACAAGGACCTGAGTGAGAACATGGCTGCCACTCAAGGACTCAGCCACATGATTGTGGAGTGCAAGAAATTATTCCAGGTATTATACATAATATATGCACAGTCCTTGAAGTAAAATAATCTATTTTCTGAATAGGATGATCCCTCAGAACAATCAATCTCTAACGAAACACCACCCACATGCATTGACTATTTATTGTCCAAAAAATGTGAGCCATTTGAAGAGTGGTTTATTTTTAGAAAGCATTTATTTAAGAATAAATGAAATAGACATGGTTTCACAGTTTACAGTGTATAGAGTAAATGCTATGTCGGATATGAACTTGATGTACTTTCACAGAGGAATTCAGTAGGCTGCTCTATATGCACTGTACATGACAACCGCTTTATATGTATTTTTATTAATTTAAAAAATAACCCAGTTGACCTCTAATTTGGTGCGACAGATCCCTCATGAGATGATGCTGCAGTCGCGGAACTCCTATGTCGCAGCAGATGCCCAGCCACTCCCTCTCCACGGCTTGGGCCTGAACATGAAGGGCGAGCCTGTGGATTACAGAGCCTACCTGGAGGATAATATCCAGGCTCTACTGCGGGAGTCCACAGAGAAGAGCAAAGGATGGCACAGCGCCCTGGGCCCAGAAAACACAGAGCTGACATACAAGAAGGTACTGCTCAGTGACACTGCTGCATACTGATACTATGCTGTCTGTTATCATACAAAACCAGAATGTACTGCTCAATAACACACTAGTGCAGAGGTCGGCAACAGGCCCGTAGGCCAAAACCGGCCTGCAAGTGATTTTATTGGGCCCAAAAAAATTTTGCTATGATTTTAGTTTTTGGTCAACATTTTGTTTTTCTTTAGGAAGTCTGTTCCCAAATATTCCCACAAAAAAAAGAGACATATGTGATCATGTCTCAATGTTATCAAGGTATGAAATTATTGTTATTTTCAAATACAATCTCTCTTTGGGCTTAGTTGTGGTCAATTTGCAGTGTACACATTTTATAATTATTTTCTACCCCCCAGACCATTCGCTCCGACAACAATCAGCTCGCAGCTGGATCTAGTTGCCTCCCCCTGCACTAGTGCATACTAATATTAATGTTGTCTGCAGGTCATTCAATCACAGGTCCATGTTTGTCAATGTTGTTATATTGAAGATACATTTTGCTTTGATTTTGCCCTGCATTGTCACAACAGTATGGCCTTCAATCATAGTATGATTGGAAAATGTTTAATTTCCTTTTTTACCTTAAGCCTCCATGGATCATTTAATTTACCATTTGGCATAGCTTCTTTGGCTGTTAGAATGAAGTAAATTCTGTCCATTTTGAAGAGTGATGGCATGTTAGCTCGCTTGTTAAAGCTACAGTATACTTTTCAGTCCTGAACAATAATCTCACAATCCATTTGTTCTATTCAGGTAGGGGACGGCCATCCCATCCGTCTTTGGAAGGTGACCACCGAGATCGAGGCCCCGCCCCAGACAGTGTTGCACAGAGTTCTGCGTGAGCGCCACCTGTGGGATGACGACCTGCTCCACAGCCATGTAATCGAGGCTCTAGAGAACAACACAGAGGTGTATCACTATGTGACAGACAGCATGGCACCTCATCCCCGCAGGGACTTCGTAGTGCTGAGGTACACATGGAGGACGAGATTAGCTCATCAATAATTGTTTGTCTTGCCTGGGGCTCTATCCAAGGCTTCATTTGGAGACATTGGTGGAAGGGCAGAGTGGCCAGAAGCCAATCATACATATGTCTGCCCTTTTCGCAGGGGTAGTCAAGTTGTCAGTTCAGTAAGGTGCGGTATTAAAGGCCCAGTGCAGTCAAAAATGGTTGGAATAATACTGTGAAATTGTGAAACTTATGATAATGCCATTTTAGTGTAAGATCTGTTGAAAAGACTGCCTGTTTTGGTGGGATGGAGTTTTGGCCTTCCATGGGGATATCAATATGTTGTAAATTAGTTAATACACCAATAGGAAAGAGAGTTCCAAACCTCTCTGCCAATAACAGCAAATGTTTTGTTTTCCCTTTCCCACTCAGACCACTCCTAGAGAGTTCATGACATTTTCACCATAAACAACACAAAAGTCACTGTAACATACAGCTATTAATGCTCCCAATGTTTAAGTATGCCTACTTCCTCTAATCAATGTTTTTGAAGTTAAACACTTGTGTGCACACACACACACACACACACACACACACACACACACACACACACACACACACACACACACACACACACACACACACACACACACACACACACACACACACACACACACACACACACACACACACACATACTCAAGTACTGTTAAAGCTTCAGGCATTCTAAATGAGTGTTCTCCTAATTTCTGATTGGAGGGTTGACTATAAGAAAGAATAACTGGCTCTTGTTTGAGAAATTGCCCTTTGCTAAGAATCTATTTTGTTTCTTTTATTACCATTTTAACTGAAAATAATCACAGTAAGGTACTTAATTGTAACCCAGAAATGATTTCATATTGAGATGAAAACTGCTGCATTGGACCTTTACATCTTGCCTCAGGCTGTTGATTTAAACCAAAGATGACAGTAATGACCCTTGCTGTATTTTTCTCCTGCTTAGGCGGTGGTGTAGTGACCTTCCTCAGGGCCTGTGTCTGCTAGTGTCCTCCTCTGTGGACCATGACAATGTGCACCTGGAGGCAGGGCTACGGGCAGTGCTGCTCACCTCACGGGTCCTGATTGAGCCCTCAGGGATGGGCCGGTCCAGGCTGACGCATTACTGCAGAGCAGACCTCAGGTACGGATCCAGCTTCTCATCTATGCATTCATTTCCATTGGACTGGACTCATGTATTTCAATGATGATTTAAATGGCTAATTGATTAACTGCCTATGAACATAGTCGGTACATAGTTCATCTGTAAATAGCCCACCCAATCTACCTACCTCATCCCCATATTGTTTTTATTTACTTTTCTGCTCTTTTGCACACCAGTATCTCTACTTGCACATCATCATCTGCTCATTTATCACTCCAGTGTTAATCTGCTAAATTGTAACTACTTCGCTACTATGGCCTATTTATTGCCTACCTCCTCACACCATTTGCACACACTGTATATAGACTTTCTTTTTTGCTGTTGTGTTATTGACTGTACGCTTGTTTATTCCATGTGTAACTCTGTGTTGTTGTTTGTGTCGCACTGCTTTGCTTTATCTTGTCCAGGTCGCAGTTGTAAATGAGAACTTGTTCTCAACTAGCTTACCTGGTTAAATAAAGGTTAAATAAAAAATAAAATAAAAAACAACATGTTGACCTAGATCTCATGCAATTAATTTGGAACTTTCAAACATTGGCATAATTACCATTCAAATAATTATGCAACATAAACATGTTGTGTGAAAGCTCTAAAAAAAAACTCTAATTCCATTGACATTTCCTTCTGAGGAGTGGGGGTACCTCCCCTGCTATTGAATTGTGTAACTGTATACACATTTCTTATTTGACCCTTTGTTGTAATTTTTCAGGGGACGATCACCTGAGTGGTACAACAAAGTGTTTGGCCATCTCTGTGCGGTGGAGGTTGCTAGGATACGGGGCTCCTTCCCTGTGCTGACAGTGAAAGGAACCGAGACAAAGCTTTGAACTTTGAGAAGGACCGCCGGTCCACTTGAGACACGTGCTGCCTACAGCACACAATGACTCAAATGAAAGGTGCCTATCTGTAGCATTATATTACATCTGCCTGATAAACACTCCAGTGTCATTAACAGGGGACTGTCAGGATGTGGACTCTCACTCAGATTGCACTGATGCCCCATGAGGAGCCACTGAGGAAATGTCAGCAATATTTACAAATCTAAACCAGCCTATGCATTAACTGACCCTAAACCATTAAAACGTACCTTGAAAAAAATAAAATAGACAGTTTCTTTATGCAAAAGCCATTATTTTGAAATCTTTATGAGTCCCACCGCGACATCCATGCGATTTGGACTTTTTATCCCTTTAACATCATGTGTTTGAGCTACAGATCTCTGGGTTGTACTATTTGATTCATCTATTTCTTCTGCGTCTGTGTGATTAACGGGGCTGAGCTAGAGCGGAGTCTGTGAGACTGGTGGATCCCGAAAGGGCCCGGGGCCGGATCTTTTTACAAAGTAAGAGAGAGTCCGAATGGTTTGAGCTACACTATTAAAAGCTATCTATGAAAAGCTGGGATTCTCACAAATACACACATGTAACATGTTTTGCTTTATGACACACAAGCTACACAACAGGTGTTAGAAGGTAAGGGGTTCTTCTACATAGAAGATCATAGGAAATCCCAGGACATAGCGTCTATAATGCTGTAATAAGCACACATAGTTGCTGTCACAAACTCCACAAAGTTGTCACTGACTAGTTGGATATTAATTTCCCACTGAGCAAACCATTTCTGTGCTTACAGCATTCATATCAATTCATCTTTATCCGGTTTTTGCTTTGGCTTTAATTTTTTTATTGACTTTTGACAATAAAACACATGAATGCAACTGTTTATGTCACATTGTTGCCCTGGTTGCCCTGAAAAGAAAATGGTTAAACACTTAATTGTGAAGCTAAATATAAGGGCTGGACATGCAGATAAATGAAAAGCCGATATTTGCTGGTGTCTCGGGACTGAAAGGGTTATTAATGCTGACTTATCAAAACTTATGGCAATGATGCCAAAATGCCATGGAATGTTTTTAGCTGCAACTAGCTTTACACAATAATTCAGGAGAGCTCTATAGAAACCATTCATGTTTGTACTGTATGCTATGCAATTTCTTCATGATAAATTCACAGAGCTAATATATTTTACTATTGTCATTAGATGTGTCTCAAACTTGAGAATGGCACCTTACCTTGCTATTTCAATAACTAGCCTCAGTGTTGATAATGCAAACATACTTAGATGTTAGAGAGAAAAGGGTTTGTTACTGAGGCTCCTTAGTGGGTGGTAGTGTGTCTTAAAACACTGTGCATTTTCAGGCCTTGCTTCAGCCCTACATTCTCAGTAACTGTTTATTTTACTCAAGTGTTTATCATAAGAGGGACTTTACTCTGGACTTACTGTTATGTCTCTTATTTTTTCTCTTCTCTTTAAAGACTAACTGGTTAATAACCTCCTCTCACTCTAATTTAGCTATTGCTTAGCTGCTGAGTTATAGGGATCATTCTTCTTCCTCAGATCTTCAGAAATTTAGAAATAGGAACAGAGCCACTTGTGAAATAGGCAAACATCTGTCCACCAAGCACCAAACTATAAGATATAAGCATGGAGCGCAAACATTTGCATAATTCACACTTTGATGTCAATTTAAGATTTATTCATGAGTAATTGCTTGTGTCAGGATTTGCGATCACAATGAGAAGGGACAAGGATCATGACACGCTCAAAAGTGGACAGACAACCTGAGCTTTAGACAGCATTTGTGTAGATTGCTTAATTACTGTGTGTGTCTGCAGTATTATTGTATTTTATTGTGTCTCAGTAATCCGTGTTTTATTTATGTCTGTATGAATGAGTCTTTGTATGAGTCACAGGAATGTGACTACCTCTGTCTGTACAGAATCGAACCATTGACGTATTTTTCTGTTGGGCATTATGTACAGGAATGATTTTTAATTAGATCTAATCTTAATCTGAGTTATGCAATGGGTGGAAGTGCAATGACTGAATGCAATTAACTTTTTTCAGTGTTTTCTTATGCATATGCTTTACATACATACATTAATAGCCCGTACACCTAAATGGGATTACTCCCACTGAATAACTAATGCAATGAACATAATTTAAACAATTGTGGGGAAGAAATAGCCATAAACACAAGTATTACATATCTGTGAACTACAGGGTAGTTTTGAGTGAATACCTTTTGTAACATAACTGGCCATTGTATTGTACTCAATGAAGCAGTTGTAAATAACTTGCATTTTAGCCCACAACAATGTGTTCATCTTATTTGTCTCATCTATTACTATTTACTCTTCCTTTACTACCTATTTGTATTACACTGCTCTGACTGTAAAATAGAGTAGAAAATCAATAAACAAATATTGAAAAACGAATGAATGTTCTGGCTTTGTGAAATATGTAATTTCTCTCCCAAACCTTTTTCTCCCTGGACCTTTTTCACCTTCATCATTTGTTTCCAATTGTCACAGTGGAGCTTCAGAGGCAAGTAGTAACATTGCATCTGAATGTCAAATTTATCAACCTAAGCAAATGTCACACCCTAAAACCCAAAACGCCTCACTCATTTACACCTTTTCAATTCCATATATTTTTTCAATTTTTTTTCAATTATACACTTATACAATACAATTTGTGTAATATCAATTGTGTATGCAAAATAATTTGTGATTCTGCACATCTGTGTTTACAATAACTGTATTCACACAAAACATTTGTTAATAAATTGGTTCGCAGAAAACATGTTCTCTTGCTGGTAAAGAATGATTACAAGAATACATCTCTCCCCCTATCAAATAAGGACATGGGTAGCCAACCCTCCTCCTGGAGAGCCTCTCAGTATGCAGGCTTTGCTCAAGCCCTGCTCAAACACACTGATCCTACTTATCAGAAGCTTAGCCAGATCTTGATGTTTTAAATTTAGTGTGTTCCAGAAGAGCTGGAAAAAAAGCCTGCATACCCAGGCAGTAGCTCTCCAAGAGGACTGTTGGCCAGCTCCCTGACTGAGAGGGTCCTTTTCGTTAAGGGGGAGCGCTGGGGTTCTGGTAAACTTCAGATACTTTTTGGGATGTTTCCCTGAGCCCAGCCTGTTTGCACTTGGCCTTCAAGCAGAGTTTGAGTTTCTCCTGGAAGGAGCTGGCAGTGATGGTGTATAGAATGGGGTTTAGGGCACTATTGATGGGCAGGATGAAGATCACCACCCATAGAACGATCGTTCCTGGAGGACAGGGAGGAAGAGGAGGAGAGGGTGGAGGAGGAGCCGGAGGAAGAGGACGAAGAGTTCACAAAGATTAAACATAATGATAGCAATTTAATTGTAGTAATCATGTAACCACATGTATCTGGTTTACCTGCTATTTCCACTCGTAAAAGGGAGAGGATCTTTAGGATGAATATAGGTGTCCAACACATGGCATCTGTGAAAACGATGAAGAAAAACCTCTTGGCTATAGAGACCTCCTTGTTGTAGACAGACTGTCTTGCTGTCTTGGCTGTTTTCTGTACAGAGTAAAACATGCTGGTGTAGGAGAAGACGATCATGATGAATGCAAAGAGATTCAATCCTGAAAGACAAAATGTGAAAAGCATGCTTTCATTACACTTTACAATATACCCGTCTTAACATATGTATTGAATAAAACAAAATTATGTCAGTAAAACCACAATTCGCGAAAGGTATTGCATAATTTGCTGAAATTTGGTATCTATCGTTTCTCATGGAAATTTGAACTGATTGGAACTGACTATAACTAATTGGTATATAATAAGTCTAGCTGAGATCTAAGATGATGATGATGAGATTATAAACCCTTTTTTTCATGGCAGTTTCATGTCACCCCAGGGAAATACATGGAACACAATCCAAGGCCTGTGCAATTCCAACCTCATCTTATATTATCCCCATTATCTTGTTGATTCACCACCATCAGAGCTGATTCCTATCCCAGTGAGCACAATACATTTTCAAACAAAAGGACACATTTTCAAACAAAAATATGTATTTTCAGCGTATTTTTTTATGTGCTTAGACGAATGTTCCTCTTACCCAGAAATATTCCAGTGGAGTAACATCGGGCCCCTGGTTTCTCCATCTCATCTGAGTGAAGTGGAAAACACACTCCATTCCTGCCGTAGTAATTCCCGAACGTCTGCTTGTCCCATAAGGGAATGACGGCAATAATGAAACCCAGGACCCAGATGAAGATGAGATAGCAGAGCGTCTGTTTACGTCCGGCTCTGTAGTTGTGGAAGGGGAACACAATGCACAGGTACTTCTCCAGAGTCATGTAGGTCAGAAGCATGACTGACACCTCAGTGGACAGCATGGCCAGACAGCCAATCAACTGGCACTGCAGGCTCTCCATCCACAGCTGGGCATGTCTGTTGTACTCTCCACAGTACTTGATGTCAAACGCACCGATGAAGAACAGATAGACTCCCATGAGGCAGTCAGCACCTAACAGATATAGCATGGATTTCAGGGATCTTAGTAAGTATACTTTGTTATGAGAGGAGTTTTATGAATCTCAATAAATAATGAGTTACCTAAGTACAAGGTAATGAGAAGTGATTGCTGCCCTTGTTGTGGTGAGGTATTCTACTCACAGCACAGTGATATGATGGCCATGGTGTGGTGCTGGTTTTCAGATGCAATGCAAGACCTCAGGCAGATCACAAAAATGTTGCCGAAGCAGATGATGAAGGCCACCACCCACACAAAAACACGAAGGATGATGTTCGCAAGAAGATTCTCAAATGTTGAAATTCCGTCAGTGTTTGGCTTGCAACTTCGCACATTAGGAGAGTAGCCACAGTATTCAAATTTCTTAAAATAACTGGGTCAGGAAAAAGATACAAAAAATATCACAATTAATCACCTTCGAACAAACTTCTGAAGTTTTACTTTTATCTTGATATGTTTGACAGTTTATGAAGAGAGATTATCTAACAAATGGATACAGTTATACAGAGTCCTAAACTGCCCTCTAACTAGGCTTTGGTGCTTTATATGCAGTGTGGACCTGACCTGTGGTGACTAAACTTTATTGTTGATTAAACATTATTTGTAGTAACAATACCTCACTGTACACCAAGCAATACAACTGTTAGGAGTCCATTTACTGTATAATGGCCTAATTAAGCCTGTATAACCTGCTAACAAGTCGCTGATCCACTCATTTGTAAGTAGCTTAACAAACACTTTTAAAAAGTCCTGTATTATGCATGCACAAGAAGCCATGAATTCATTACTTGTTGGTAGGTAATTGGCAATGAATGTTTAGACATTTACGCATGCTATATTTATTCCGTGTTTTTACCCTGCAAAGTAAGCTTATAACACACTATTAAATGAATTAAATCCCAATTAGAAGCTTCTACATGCTTACTGTTTATACAGTATGAAATAAAATGTTGTTGACATAAGAATAATAAATGAAGACAGAGTATATACTCACATATGGGACAAGTTGCTAAGAGAGCGAAACATCTGAATACTGATGTTTGGTATTTCAACCTCCTCTATACTCCTGAGGGGAGCAAAAACGTTACTCTTTCTCCAATTCCCTAAAGCTAGTAGACCATGACACATAAGTACTGTATGAAATAAAAACTATTACTTACAGGGATTGTAAATTGACAAACATGTCAAACTGATCATCATAGATATGAGTTAGAGGGTTATTTGAGATGTTCCTGAGAGAAGAGGGGGGACATCAATACAGAGCAGATAATATCACTTTGATTTATCACCCCTGTCTCTGTGGTCAACATGGCCTCAAGGCCAGGTTGATGGAAGACTCATTGAACAGTAAAGTTAATAAACTGCAACTCAACAATATAAAGTTAGCATTTCTCCTACTTGATCGTACAAAGTGGATCAAACTCTTTCAGGAAATCCATTCTAAGTAACAATAACATCTTTCAAAATAGTATATACACTGAGTACACAAAACATTAAGACACCTGCTCTTTCTATGACATAAACTGCCAAGGTGAATCCAGGTGAAAGCTATGATCCCTTATTGATGTCACTTGTTAAATCCACTTCAATCAGTTTAGATGAAGGGGAGGAGACAGGTTAAAGAAAGATTTTTAAGCCTTGAGACAATTGAGACATGGATTGTGTGTGTGCTATTCAGAGAGTGAATGGGAAAGACAAAAGATTAAAGTGCCTTTGAAAGGGTTGGCAGGTAGCCTAATGGTTAAGCACGTTGGGCAAGTGACTGAAAGGTTGCTGGTTTGAATCCCTGAGACCTGGTTTGAATCTATGTGCCCTTGAGCAAGGCACTTAACCCCAATTCCCCTGGATAAGAGCATCTGCTGAATGACTAAAATGTAAATGGGTATGGTAGTAGGTGTCAGGCGCACCGGTTTATGTCAAGAACTGCAACGCTGCTGGGTTTTTCATGCTTAATAGTTTCCCGTGTGTATCAAGAATGGTCCACCACCCAAAGGACATCCAGCCAACTTGACACAACTGTGGGAAGCATTTGAGTCAACATGGGCCAGCATCCCTGTGGAATGCTTTCGACACCTTGTAGAGTCCATGCCCCGATGATTTGAGGCTGTTCTGAGGGTAAAAGCAGGGGGTGCAACTCAATATTTGGAAGGTGTTTTTAATGTTTGGTATACTCAGCGTATATTAGGGCTAGGATTCAAATAGCAATTGGATATACTCACAACTGTTTTAGGTTTAGAAGATTTCTAAACATAGTTGAGGAGAACTCCTCAAATTTGTTTACAGATATGTCCCTGGAATGATAAAAAAATATTTTCAACAATGAAATACATTACTGTATTTGGACATTTTACAACATTATTTGACCCATATAATGTTGTGTTAAGTATAGTTAACTCACAGGTCTATCAGGTTTGGCATTCCAAAAAATATTCCCTCCTCAATGGTTTGTACTCTGTTTTTTCGAAGAGCCCTGCAAAATAAATGTCCCTGTAAGTGGTAATTGTTATTCAAGAACCTACTAACTAGACCAATTACATGACTTGAATAGTAGTAGGGCCTGCAATAATTTACATACACTGCTTGTTAGATTTTATTTGGAGTTGAATCTGTATAGTAGGTATATCCTAAAGAAATTGGGGACTAATTTACATAAAAGCAAAACAAATTCTTTCCTCCCACTAATACCTATCAAACTCAATTTGATGTGTTGCTACTCATCCCTCACCAGAGGAAATCAGTCCAGCCTCAATAATCGCACATCGAATGTGGATCAAGTGTTCAAGTGTTCGTCTGCTGGTTCGGCCACTGTGTTTTAGGGACCACTCAAAATGTTTCACCTGATTCTGCAATTAAAATTGATGCGCACTCTGCAAATTACATTTAGAGGTGATAAGTACTCTCCACCAGCACACGCTATTGGTGTCTGGGCACTTCTCAAATGCATACTCCGTGTGTACGTATTTTGAAGCAGCCATCGATGCAAGCTTAACGGAAAGTATGCACAGAAATATGATGCAACCACGTAAAAATCAATGGCAGATATTATTTGAGCGGAAGCGAGAGAAAATACACTCTGACTTCGGAAAAAAATGTTGCCTATTCACGTCTTATATGTTGCCTGACAACAATATTTTATCTTGATGTGTTAATAAATACAGTTTATTAGGAATGTATTCAGACCTGTTAACTTTTTCCACATTTTGTTATGTTACAGCCTTATTCTAAAATTGATAAAAAATGAATTTTTCTTCCTTAATCTACACAAAATACCACATAATGACAAAGCAAAAACAAGTTTTTGGAAATGTTTGCAAATGCAAATGCAAAAAAACAAAACAAATGGATACAACATATTTACATAAGTATTCAGACCCTTTACTCAGTACTTTGTTGAAGCACCTTTGGTAGCGATTACGGCCTTGAGTCTTCTCGCTACAAGCTTGGCACACCTGTTTTTGGGGAGTTTCTCCCATTCTTCTCTGCAGATCCACTCAAGCTCTGTCAGGTTGGATGGGGATCGTTGCTGCACAGCTATTTTCAGGTCTCTCCAGAGAAGTTCGATCGGGTTCAAGTCCAGGCTAAGGCTAGGCCACTCAAGGACATTCAGAGACTTGTCCCGAAGCCACCCTTGCGTTGTATTGGCTGTGTGCTTAGGGTCGTTGCCCTGTTGGATGGTGATCCTTCGATCAGTCTGAGGTCCTGAGCGCTCTACAGAGGGATTTCATCAAGGATCTCTCTGTACTTTGCTCCGTTCGTCTTTCCCTCGATCTTGACTAGTCTCCCAGTCCCTGCTGTCATCACCATGCTTCACCGTAGGGATGGTATTGGCCAGATGATGAGCGGTGCTTGGTTTCCTCCAGAAGTGATGCTTGGCATTCAGGCCAAAGAGTATTGCTTTCATCAGACCAGAGAATCTTGTTTCTCATGGTCTGAGAGTCCTTTAGGTGCCTTTTGGCAAACTCCAAGCAGGCTTCCATGCGAGGAGTGGCTTCTGTCTGGCCACTCTACCATAAAGGCCTGATTGGTGGAGTGCTGCAGAGATGGTTGTCCTTCTGGAAGGTTCTCCCATCTCCACAGAAGAACTCTGGAGCCCTGTCAGATTGACCATAGGGTTCTTGCTCATCTCCCTGACCAAGGCCCTTCTCCCCTGATTGCTCAGTTTGGCCGGGCAGCCAGGTCAAGGAAGAGTCTTTGTGGTTCCAAAATTTTCCATTTAAGAATGATGGAGGCCACTGTGTTATTTGCAATCTTCAATGCTGCAGAAATGTTTTGGTACCCTTTCCCAGATCTGTGCCTCGACACAATCCTGTCTCGGAACTCTACGGACAATTCCTTCGACCCCATGGCTTGGTTTTTCTCTGACATGTGCTGTAAACTGTGGGGCTTTATATAGACAGACGCAATCGCAATCACACTGCACACTGCCCTAACCCATCTGGACAAGAGGAATACCTATGTAAGAATGCTGTCTCGACCCCGCCCTGTGCAACTGGGTCCTGGACTTTCTGACGGGACGCCCCCAGGTGGTGAGAGTAGGAAACAACATCTCCACCCCGCTGACCCTCAACACTGGGGCCCCACCACCCATGACTGTGTGGCCATGTACGCCTCCAACTCAATCATCAAGTTTGCAGACGACACTACAGTGGTAGGCTTGATTACCAACAACAACGAGACGGCCTACAGGGAGGAGGTGAGGGTCCTCGGAGTGTGGTGTCAGGAAAATAACCTCACATTCAACGTCAACAAACAAAGGAGATGATCGTGGACTTCAGGAAACAGCAGAGGGAGCACCCCCCTATCCACATCGACGGGACAGTAGTGGAGAAGGTGGAAAGTTTTAAGTTCCTCGGTGTACACATCACGGACAAACTGAATTGGTCCACCCACACAGACAGCGTTGTGAAGAAGACACAACAGCACCTCTTCAACCTCAGGAGGCTGAAGATATTCGACGATATTCGATATTCGACCAAAAACACTCACAAACCTTTACAGATGTACAATCGAGAGCATCCTGTCGGGCTGTATCACCGCCTGGTACGGCAACTGCTCCGCCCACAACAGTAAGGCTCTCCAGAGGGTAGTGAGGTCTGCAGAACGCATCACCGGGGGCAAACTACCTGCCCTCCAGGACACCTACACCACCCGATGTCACAGGAAGGCCAAAAAGATCATCAAGGACAACAACCACCCGAGCCACTGACTGTTCACCCCGCTATCATCCAGAAGGCGAGGTCAGTACAGGTGCATCAAAGCTGGGACCGAGAGACTGAAAAACAGCTTCTATTTCAAGGCCATCAGACTGTTAAACATCCATCACTAACATTGAGTGGCTGCTGCCAACATACTGACTCAAATCTCTAGCCACTTAATAATTCAAAATTGTATGTAATAAATGTATCACTAGTCACTTTAAACAATGCCACTTTATATAATGTGTACATATCCTACATTTCTCATCTCATATGTATATACTGTACTCTATACCATCTACTGCATCTTGCCTATGCCGTTCGGCCATCGCTCATCCATATATTTATATGTACCTATTCTTTTTCATTCCTTTACACTTGTGTTAATAAGGTAGTTGTTGTGAAATTGTTAGATTACTTGTTAGATATTACTGTATGGTCGGAACTAGAAGCACAAGCATTTCCCTACACTCGCACTAACATCTGCTAACCATGTGTATGTGACCAATAGAATTTGATTTGATGTGTGCATTTCCAAATCATGTCCAATCAATTGAATGTACCACAGGTGGACTCCAATCAAGTTGTAGAAACATCTCAAGGATGATCAATGGAAACAGGATGCACCTGAGCTCAATGTCGAGTCTCATAGCAAAGGGTCTGAATACTTATGTAAATAAGGTATCTGTTTTTTAAAATATATATACATTTGCAAGCATTTCTAAAAACCTGTTTTCACTTTGTCATTATGGGTATTGTGTGTAGATTGATGAGGAAAATGTCTTATTTAATCTATTTTAGAATAAGGCTGTAACGTAACAAAATGTGGAAAAAGTGAAGGGGTCTGAATACTTTCCGTATGCACTATACAGTCGTGGCCAAAAGTTTTGAGAATGGCACAAATATAAGTTTTCACAAAGTCTGCTGCTTCAGTGTCTTTAGATATTTTTGTCAGATGTTACTATGGAATACTGAAGTATAATTGCAAGCATTTCATAAGTGTCAAAGGCTTTTATTGACAATTACATGAAGTTGATGCAAAGAGTCAATATTTGCAGTGTTGACCCTTCTTTTCAAGACCTCTGCAATCCGCCCTGGCATGCTGTCAATTAACTTCTGGGCCACATCCTGACTGATGGCAGCCCATTCTTGCATAGTTAATGCTTGGAGTTTGTCAGAATTTGTGAGGTTTTGTTTGTCCACCCGCCTCTTGAGGATTGACCACAAGTTCTCAATGGGATTAAGGTCTGGGGAGTTTCCTGGCCATGGACCCAAAATATTGATGTTTTGTTCCCCGAGCCACTTAGTTGTCACTTTTGCCTTATGGCAAGGTGCTCCATCATGCTGGAAAAGGCATTGTTCGTCACCAAACTGTTCCTGGATGGTTGGGAGAAGTTGCTCTCGGAGGATGTGTTGGTACCATTCTTTATTCATGGCTGTTTTCTTAGGCAAAATTGTGAGTGAGCCCATTCCCTTGGCTGAGAAGCAACCCCACACATGAATGGTCTCAGGATGCTTTACTGTTGGCATGACACAGGACTGATGGTAGCGCTCACCTTGTCTTCTCTGGACAAGCTTTTTTCCGGATGCCCCAGACAATCGGAAAGGGGATTCATCAGAGAAAATGACTTTACCCCAGCAGTCCAATCCCTGTACCTTTTGCAGAATATCAGTCTGTCCCTGATGTTTTTCCTGTAGAGAAGTGGCTTCTTTGCTGCCCTTCTTGACACCAGGCCATCCTCCTAAAGTTTTCGCCTCACTGTGCGTGCAGATGCACTCACACCTGCCTGCTGCCATTCTTGAGCAAGCTCTGTACTGGTGGTGCCCCGATCCCGCAGCTGAATCAACTTTAGGAGACGGTCCTGGCGCTTGCTGGACTTTCTTGGGCGCACTGAAGCCTTCTTCACAACAGTTGAACCACTCTCCTTGAAGTTCTTGATGATCCGATAAATGGTTGATTTAGGTGCAATCTTACTGGCAGCAATATCCTTGCCTGTGAAGCCCTTTTTGTGCAAGGCAATGATGACGGCACGTGTTTCCTTGCAGGTAACCATGATTGACAGAGGAAGAACAATGATTCCAAGCACCACCCTCCTTTTGAAGCTTCCAGTCTGTTATTCGAACTCAATCAGCATGACAGAGTGATCTCCAGCCTTGTCCTCATCAACACTCACACCTGTGTTAACGAGAGAATCACTGACATGATGTCAGCTGGTCCTTTTGTGGCAGGGCTGAAATGCAGTGGAAATGTTTTTGGGGGATTCAGTTCATTTGCATGCAAAGAGGGACTTTGCAATTAATTGCAATTCATCTGATCACTCTTCATAACATTCTGGAGTATATGTAAATTGCCATCATACAAACTGAGGCAGCAGACTTTGTGAAAAAGCAATATTTGTGTCATTCTCAAAACTTTTGGCCACAACTGTACATGCTGTGTTCATTTTGGCATGTTTACCTGCCATCGCAAACCCATAATATGTCAATAGGGCAAACTGGATAGGTACTACTGTTAGCTAGCCAGATAGCCAATAAAGAATTATCAGCTAGCTAGCTACCCACAAATAATTGACGTCTACCCATTAGTTTTAGATCATTTTTGCCTGTTCATCTGTCTGGTTAGCTACCTTAATACGATTCATATACAGCTAGCTTGTGGCGAAATCCTGCACGAAGCCTTCACCGTGCGCTGCCAATTTAAGAGGGCATCAGCAGTCAGAAAGGATAAAATAAAGATAGCTCTTCTGGCTCTCTGGGAGGGAGTTTTCGGCCGGCGCGGGAGTTTGATCAGGGTGTTCAATGCTGCAGAAGTCTTGTTTATTTTCAGCGTGCTGAGTTTGTAAAGTGTTTAACTCGATCATCGGTGTTACCGCTCTAGACCGTGGTTGCTATCTTTTGGGACCACACCAGTTATTGATCGCATGGATTAGTAGCAACATTGTTTGCGAAGCTTTGACATACAAACAAACAAACCATCAGACAGACAGACAGTGTAACGGCAAGCCTGAAGTCAATAGCTAAGACCCTCTCTCTCTCTCTCTCATCTCTTTATCGCTCCAGTGCTTTTCACTGCAGCAGACTTTCTTTTTTTCAATGTGCTTCCCTTTGATGTTCAGTGTCGCTGGACTATTATTGCCCTGCCAGAAGTATTTGGGTTGACATTTTACTTAAAAGGGAGGTTACTTGCAAGTTTGTGTATTGTTATTTGAACTGTATTGAGGTGGTGTGGTACTAATTACATATGGCCGAGAAGATTTTTTACATTTTATGGCCTTTGTTTTGTCTATGAACACCCACACATTCATACCCTCTGCACTCCTCCACTAGGAGTTAATACAGATTATTGCAAATCCTCTAATGTTAATGACTGGGTTCTGTCTTGTAAATTGTTTATATGAAGTTGCCGTTCAATTGCTCTGCCATTATTATTGGTTGGGTTACCCCTGTGCTGGGATGTGTGTTTTTATATGGTGTGTCTTATCTTTTCTCTCCACTGGCTATCTGGCAAACAGGCTACACTATAGGCAGTCTCTTCTGCTGATGTGTGTGGGTCTGGTAGTGGTACTCTCTCTATCCTACTCTTTTCCTTTCGGCAGGGTTAATACCTGCCTGGCACCCGAACAAAATCTTTATCTTTACCTCTCTCTAACAATCCCGCTACAGAATTGAACAATCCCACTACAAGCTGATAGTTATGAAGTAAAACGTTTGCTTTGTGTATCTTGTTTTGTCTCTATTGCCATTGTCCTGGTTGGAAGAAGGTTCAGTGAATGGAGAGGTGCAGTGTCAGGTAATACAGTAGCGGAAATGCTAGTGCTTCTCAAATGTAGTGTTTTATGAGTTCTCCACACTCTGGTCATCACAAGAACGTACTCAATGGAACGTCCTCGGAGAATGCACTCGGAGCATGAGAGTATTAAGCATGGTAGTATGCATATTGAGAAACACTCAAAGAGTCTACCAGAGGATTTCCAGATTCTCGACCCCACATGACCTCCACCATCACCTTCAATTGAGAGAGCTAAAGCATGAAACACTAAGAATCTCACTGCCGATAGGTAGGCTGTTCCTTCTCTTGCTAGAACAAAAGCGGTACCTGCTGCTTGCTGACCTGGTAGCGGCGAACCCGATTCTACTTGTTAAATTGCAATAGAGAGAAATATTAAAGGCGTCTTTTTGTAGGCACTAACTCCGCAATGGTTCGTTAAACAAAGTCTAGGGAGAACATGAATGGAGTTTTTATAAACACAGGTTCAAGAGATCTTATGTTTTGTTCTATGAGATAATCTTCATTAGCTTACGTCACTTTTTGTGAATTTGGAAGAATTTCTATCATTTATAAAAGCTTCATAAATTATAAAGGTCAAGTTAACTGACTGCTATTATCTCTATTATTCTACAATGTAGAAAATAGTAGAACATCTCATGGAACAAAACGTGTTAACCTCAGATTGTGTTAACCTCAGACCTTATTTTCGGTGTTCATCCCAAAACCCTATTCTTTCCCCCATAATGATGGCTGAACGAACCCAGAGACGAAGAGGAAGAGAGGCCCAACTCGGCGGTAATCTCTCTCTCCAGCAGGTGCCAATTTTTCTTTGAATCGCCAACCAAGCAAGGACCTTTTGTATGGTCAAGAAAAACATGTATGGCTTATTTGCTACTTGAGATTTATTTGATCAAATAGAAGTTTCATAACACTAGTTGTTACAAGTGTACTGATATACAGTACCAGTCAAAAGTTTGGACACCTACACATTCAAGGGTTTGTCTTTATTTACTATTTTATACATTGTAGAATAATAGTGATGACATCAAAACTATGAAATAACACATAGTTAGAAAAAAAGTGTTCAACAAATGAAATATAATTGAGATTCTTCAAAGTAGTCACCCTTTGCCTTGATGAAAGCCTTGCACACTCTTGGCATTCTCTCAAACAGCTTCATGAGGTAGTCAATTGTAATGCATTTCAAATAACAGGTGTGCCTTGTTAAAAGTTAATTTGTGGAATTTCTTTCCTTAATGCGTTTGAGCCAATCAGTTGTGTTGTGACAAGGTGGGGTGATATACAGAAGATGGCCCTATTTGGTAAAATACCAAGTCCATATTATGGCAAGCTCAAATAAGCATCATTACTTTAAGACATGAAGGTCAGTCAATCCGGAAAATGTCAAGAACTTTGAAAGTTTCTTCAAGTGCAGTCACAAAAACCATCAAGGGCTATGATGAAACTGGCTCTCATGAGGACCGCCACCGGAAAGGAAGACCCAGAGTTACCTCTGCTGCAGATTTCAGCCCAAATAAATGCTTCACAGAGTTCAAGTAACAGACACATCTCAACATCAACTCTTCCGAGACTGCGTGAATCAGGCCTTCATGGTCGAATTGCTGCAAAGAATCCACTACTGAAGGACACCAATAAGAAGAGACTTGATTGGGCCTTAGAAACACGAGCAATGGACATTAGTCCAGTGGAAATCTGTCCTTTGGTCTGATGAGTCCAAATTTGAGATTTTTTTTGCTTCCAACCGCTGTGTCTTTGTGATGCAGAGTAAGTGAATGGATGATATTCGCATGTGTGGTTCCCACCGGGAGGCATGGAGGCAATGGTTTAGGGGTGCTTTGCTGGTGACACTCTCAGTGATTTATTTAGAATTCAAGGCACACTTAACCAGCATGGATACCACAGCATTCTGCAATGATACACCCTCCCATCTGGTTTGCGCTTAGTGGTACTATAATTTTGTTTTTCAACCGGACAATGACCCAAAACACACCTTCAGGCTGTGTAAAGGCTATTTGACCAAGGAGAGTGATGGAGTGCTGCATCAGATGACCTGGCCTCCACATTCACCCGACCTCAAACCAATTGAGATGGTTTGGAATGAGTTGGACTGCAGAGTGAAGGAAAAGCAGCCAACAAGTGCTCAGCATATGTGGGAACTCCTTCAAGACTGTTGGAAAAGCGTTCCTCACGAAGCTGGTTGAGAAGAGTGTGCAAAGCTGTCATCAAGGCAAAGGGTGGCTACTTTGAAGAATCTCAAATATAAAATATATTTAGATTTAACACTTTTTTGGTTACTACATGATTCCATATGTATTATTTCAGTTTTGATGTCTTCTATTATTATACAATGTAGAAAATAGTATAAATGAAGAAATACCCTTGAATGAGTAGTTGTCCAAACTTTTGACTTGTACTGTATGTAGGACACTTGAAATCCCATTAACTTTGAGAAAAAAACACATTATATTGGAGTTGTCTCGAGATGGCTATACATTTTAATGAAATGAGGCTAGTAGCATAGCATCTCTCGCAACTGAATACAGGTGATTGATGTCAACAACCCTAATCGAATATTTAAAAAAGGATTACAATGATGCGGGAGCTAGACAGCTCACCATGCCACTTTGTGGACAATGACTCCCATTCTTAGGGCAGAGAGACAGGTACGTTGTCAGTATATCCATAATCTTTGACGAACCAGAGGTAACTCGTTTTAGGACTACAAGCTGGTGAGCTATCCTCGTCAGTATCCAAAAACTAGACTTTGAACCAATCGGAAAGCACAAATCCTCACGTTGGGGAGCCAACAATTTTAGAAAAAATAGGTAATTTTCCTTTAAACTAGCTAACCACTGTAGCTTGATTAATTATAATTAAATCACAATGGATTAGGTAGTTTCCGTGAATCAGATGCCTGCGTTAGCTGCTGAGTTAGTGCCTTGTCCTTAGCTAATCAGCTACCTATGTTGTTGTGTGAATATTGTGTGAATAGCAAATATACTAACGTTAGCTAGCTAACTAAATATTTGGCTATGTGCTGGCATTATGGGATTATGAGAGAATTAAATTGTTTCTTTGTCATCTTGCTAGGTAGTAATCTAGCTGTAGACATCCGGCTAGTATCAACAAGGGCTTTCTATAAAATAGCAAAATGATTGCAGATAGCTTCGAATCTAGACCATAAGCAATACGCACAGATATGCATTGCCAAGCAATTCTATTTTAAGGCTGAGTGGCTGACGACTTCCAAGGTCATGGTTGTGTGAACACAAACAGGTTGACTGCCGACACTCTGTTCAGAGGTGTTAAGTACTTTAGGCAGTCAAACTTTTGACAATCCTACCGGTGTCTGAGCTTTAATACACCCCACACATTTCAGAATTTTTCTTCCCTGACTGTACTGATTGCCTCTAAGGCCATGTGTGATGGAGAGAGTAATCACCAATGATAGAAACTGCCAACTTAATGTGTGTGGGCTCCAATGGTCTCTCTCCCTCAGACTGAATTTCATTACCAGCTGTAATAGTGCAGAGGCTCCAGACTGAAGTACATAGCTTTAGCACCAGCGCCACTTACCAGTATGGCTTTTACAGCAGGAAATTTGTCCTTAGGGTAGGGCAACATTTATTTTGAAATATAAATCATATGAAAACCAAGCAAGTGTCTTCTTTCATTGCGTTCATCTCTCTAGTGTAGTTGTAATTGTTGTAAAATAATTTAATGACTGTAAAGGCATTCTATGCAGTTGGATTTGGTTCAAAGATGTCAAAATATTGTAAAGGAGTTGAGGACGATATCTATTTTTAATTAAACAAAACTCACAATACTGTCAGAGTGGTGCAGTTTTGAAAGCTGGAAACCCACAAAGATGATATCCTGTTCCCCTCCAGTTCTCTGTGAAAAAGATGTCAGGCCATTCTGGCATTAATTCATGATATCAACATCAGTATCTGGTAGTTGGTAAATACTCAAAGTAGTGTTTTAATGAGAAAATTGTACATTTCTGAAAACAGATACTGTTGCAGAGTGATTATGGCAAACATTCATAAATAATAAACATGGTTATGAGGAAACATGATTTAAGCATTATCAAATACAGTAAAATATATTATCCATCATAGTGGGTTAGATGTTATTCTGTTACTTACAGCCAGTTTAATCTAGGCATTTCCAGGCAGACAGATTTCTTGGGGATGGATTCTAGGGAATTATTCAGCAAAGACCTGCAGCCAAATTAAATTTAAAAGAGTGTGTTGGTTAAATGATGCAAATCTCATGAGCTCTTAAAGTGAGAAGCACAGTGGCAATTGATACTTACAGGAAAAATAAAGATTTCAGGCCCTCAAACGATTTCTGTCTCATAGATGTGATTCTATTTTCGTCAAGAATCCTACACCCAGAGGAAACAGAGAAATATATCCATTTGTGTCCTACTCCAACCTTGACATCTATGTTTGTTGACTTTGATCATGTAATCGTCATGAGTTTCACATCCGTCACATTAGACAAAATGAATAGAGAGCCTCTGCAGCTATACGTGAGCTATAATCACTGTTGTCAAAGAACCGTCTTAGGGGGCATTGGTACATGGACCCTGATATCATACCATCATGTATCACACATGAGGATTGTTAGCTACACCATAAATGTCACACGGTATCATACCTTATCCTCATTACTTTCTTGGGAAGATAGTGCAGCACAAACTGAGGCATTCTCTGAGGCAGAGAACGAAGCTGGCTTTAAACAGATCAAGATTTTGGCAAATTGTATGTCTGTGCAGTTTGACGGAAGTTGGCGGTAGTTTCAGGAGCAATAGCTAACTAGCGTAATGAGTGGAAGTCTATGGGATCAACTGGTGTTAGCGCACTCTAGCTAGCTGATCCCATAGACTTCCAGTCATTGCGCTAACGCTAGTTAGAAATCGCTCCAGAAACTACCTCCAACTTCCTTCAAACTGCACACAGAGACAACAATGGTGTCCATGAGTTCATCTGTCTCTGGGTATATAGCAAAAAGGGCTTAATTGCAAAAATCTCAAACTATCCCTTTAAGGTCAATGAGAACAACTGCCCAGTGCAGCACATTTTCCAACAAGATGTTTTTGTATCAATGAGATAAATACTGTCTACAAATCTCATGAATCCCACTGACACACTGAAGCATTTCCTAATGAAGGTGTCTTTAAGGTCACTGAAAAAAATTCTCCACACCAGTTCACTTACAGCCACTCCAGGTTCGAGAGGTCTCCAAAAATGCCAGCCTTCAACGATGTAATCCGATTCTGACTGAGAAATCTTAGCACAGCAGGCCAGTTTTACAGGGAGGGAAAAACATACATCAAAGGGGATGAGGATGTACATTTTAAGATGAAAAGCCAGATAATAATAATGATAATAATAATAATATAGTAAAGAAAACAATATTGACAAAGGGACAGTTGTAATTGCAGATCTTACTTCTCTGTAATTGCAGATTCCACTGCTTGCAAGTAATATGGAATGTGGTAAGGTAGGGTAACACATCCACCTGTTCCTCATGCAAACTCTATCTGAGACTATTAGGACAGAGCACTAACACATTTTCCTTGTCATTGTTTGTTTCCCACAGCCTTACACCGATAACCCCCTGGGACCCTCAGGAATGCAGAGGAGAGACACTAAATCAAATCATGTTTTATTTGTCACATGCGCCGAATACAACAGGTGTAGACTTATCTGTGAAATGCTTACTTACGAGCCCTTTCCCACTAACATTAAGCTGGATGTGAAAATAGCTGTGACAAGTGAAAAGTAGGAGTAGTTGATTTTGCTGTTAACTATCCAAGACTATCTGTCAGAGTGACTAGTATATAATCTCCAAGATACCCTGTCCTCTGTGCAAATCCTGACAGAGTAGGATGAAAGGTTTTCATGTCTTCCTTTTAATTACAGACCAGCCGAGCTTCATCTGATTTATGTCTTCTAGACCTGTGCACTTCACACATCTTAGGTTTGAATAGAAGGAGAAAGACTACAGTATCTGAATCTATTTACACTTCTCAAGGATGCGCCAATAAATGAGTCAGTGTATTCATTGACTGGTTCTCTTTGATTTCCCTACATATTTTGTTCTCAAGGAGCTCAACATACATTGTTGGCCCACTTACACATCCTACAGTATTACATACTACATAACTTACAATACCTTTTCATGAAGTGTGATGTAGGGCAACCATTAGTGGTGATGTAGGGATGTACGCATGGTACCGCAGGTCAGACCATGGCCCATAATGAATTAGGACTTACAGTCTTCTTAGTGAGTAGAGTCCTGAGAATGCCTGCTTGGAGATTCTTTTGATCCTGTTGTCTTCCAGGTGTCTGTGGAAGAGAAACATATTCAAAGGTTTTAATGACAAAGCCCTGGTATAATAAGAAAGAAATAAGATCTCATCAATAATGAGACACAACTACATGATGATTGTCAGAGCGAGGATAAATATATTGAGGATTATGTTAGTATGTGACAAACACCACTTTCTTAAATGGACAACTTTCTTACAACATTGGCTTTATCATTCAGTTGAATGGAGATACTGTACCATTCAAGGCCACACATTGTTGGTGGATGCTGTATACTCTGTTTATGGTGTAACAAAGAGAGACTGGGCAATTATTTATGTAGGACATTCCACAAAACATTTGAACATTCAACAGAAGTGGCTCTTGAAGGTAAAGGTACCGCTACATTTTGCCTTTTCATAAGTATGGATGAATAGAAACATTTACTGAATTCATAACTTTTTTAACAAACAAATTATTTGGTAGCATTTTATTGTCCAGGGTTTTAAACCCTCTTTGTGATTTGAATGAAGACTAATTCACATTAGACATTGCATGCATTTAAAGGTCCTGAACAGTCATCCTATTTCCCAAGTAAAATATCAATATTGGTTCCCGTTTTAAAATTATGTTTTAATTTTCTCAAATTCGGAGCATCTCTCATTTCCAACTATCAGTAAGGCTGAAGGACCAGGCTGAGTTGGTGGGAAGCTAATAGGCTGAGTTGGTGGGAAGCTAATAGGCTGAGTTGGTGGGAAGCTAATAGGCTGAGTTGGTGGGAAGCTAATAGGCTGAGTTGGTGGGAAGCTAATAGGCTAAATGGGTGGGAAGCTAATAGGCTGAGTGGGTGGGAAGCTAATAGGCTGAGTGGGTGGGAAGCTAATAGGCTGAGTGGGTGGGAAGCTAATAGGCTGAGTGGATGGGGAGCTAATAGGCTGAGTGGGTGGGGAGCTAATAGGCTGAGTGGGTGGGAAGCTAATAGGCTGAGTGGGTGGGACGCTAATAGGCTGAGTGGGTGGGAAGCTAATAGGCTGAGTGGGTGGGGAGCTAATAGGCAGAGTGGGTGGGAAGCTAATAGGCTGAGTGGGTGGGGAGCTAATAGGCTGAGTGGGTGGGAAGCTAATAGGCTGAGTGGGTGGGAAGCTAATAGGCTGAGTGGGTGGGAAGCTAATAGGCTGAGTGGTTGGGAAGCTAATAGGCTGAGTGGGTGGGGAGCTAATAGGCTGAGTGGGTGGGAAGCTAATAGGCTGAGTGGGTGGGAAGCTAATAGGCTGAGTGGGTGGGAAGCTATTAGGCTGAGTGGGTGGGGAGCTCACCTTGACTGACAGTTCTTTGAAACTCCTATGTCAAGCAACTTGGACACAATGTTGCAGTGAGATCATCTCAAGCAAACAAGATTGATATTGCATGCAACATCCAATCCTGTCATACATCACATCATGGTTTCACAAATTATTTGGTTGTAACAGCATTGATATAAACAAAATTCTGGTGGTAAAATGTATAGCCAAAATGAAACTGCCAGCACTGTTATATCAAGCTAGCTATGTAGCTCAGTTCATGTTGGACAATTTCAGTTGAAACTGGACAGGGAAAGGTCTGGGTTCACTTCATAAATTATACATCTCAGGATTGACATATCCCATCTGTTGCAGTTCGCAGAGGCACTGACAGGTGTGTTGACATGACAACTGGGTGGGAGTTCCGAATAGAATCATAGCCTACATTTTTACCCCTCTTTTTCCATGCAGGATGGATGAAGACCTAGCTAGACAGTAACTAGCTAACACCAGACACTTATAGTTTCCCCCTTTATCTGTATCTTTGACAGAAAGCATAGGCAGCAGCTCTACAGAGATGAGATGATGACTTGGAATGAAATAATAAAGTCATCAAATATTTTTTTTAACATACACAACAACTGAAATATTTTATTTAAGTAAATGTAAAGTAAATGTAATGTGAATAAATTATGGTTAACAAGTGATAATCAGTACTGGGCATTCACTACCATCATGGTACTTTTATTAATTGTTTTATTCTGTGTTAACAGAATTCAGCCCACATAATGCATAGTGCATTTTTTATTTATTTTATTTTTTACATTAATCAAAACTGTGATTTTTTTCATAATCGAACCGAAACCGAACCGACCTCAAAAAGCACTAATTGCTCAGTACTACCTGGAGGCAGAACTGAGCGATTTCCCTTTAGATATTACAGCTGCAAAGTCAAAGTTGGCTATACTGTAAAAATTCAATTTGCTTTTTGGTCTTAATTTAAGGTTAGGGTTAGCAGTGTGGTTAAGGTTAGGTCTAAAATCTGATTTTATGACTTTGTGGCTGTGCTAGCTATTGACCACTGCATAGCTGCCTCCAGAATAAGATTAATGACGAGAAATGCTAACCTGCCCAATAATCAAACTTTACCAATGTACCAGCAACAGTAATTTTTCATACTTCGGTCCATCCCATTTGATCTGGTTTCACCCAAATATCATCCAAATTGAAGAAAAACATGTTTTGGACTGTTCAGGACCTTTAAACAGATTGAACATAAACACTTGTCAGAGTCAGTGCAGAGAAAGAAGGAAAGGTCAAAAAGGGTTTCACACTCACAGTCTCTCAAGGTGTCTGTAGCGGATGAACTGGTCTGGTTGGAGAGCTGTTATCTGGTTGCTGTTCAGCTCACTGAGGGTAGAGAGAGCTGCTAGTTTGACTGCTAATACAGCATCATAGATGTACACATTTTGTCCAGATGCTACAATTTTTTTTATTTTTTTTATTTTACCGTTATTTTACCAGGTAAGTTGACTGAGAACACGTTCTCATTTGCAGCAACGACCTGGGGAATAGTTACAGGGGAGAGGAGGGGGATGAATGAGCCAATTGTAAACTGGGGATTATTAGGTGACCGTGATGGTTGAGGGCCAGATTGGGAATTTAGCCAGGACACCGGGGTTAACACCCCTACTCTTACGATAAGTGCCATGGGATCTTTAATGACCTCAGAGAGTCAGGACACCCATTTAACGTCCCATCCGAAAGACGGCACCCTACACAGAGCAGTGTCCCCAATCACTGCCCTGGGGCATTGGGATCTTTGTTTAGACCAGAGGAAAGAGTGCCTCCTACTGGCCCTCCAACACCACTTCCAGCAGCACCTGGTCTCCCATCCAGGGACTGACCAGGACCAACCCTGCTTAGCTTCAGAAGCAAGCCAGCAGTGGTATGCAGGGTGGTATGCTGCTGGCCAATAGGAATACAATAGGATAGGAATAGGATAGGAATACAATAGGAATCTACTCTAGCAATCCCAATACCTATAACTGTGCTCTGGTGTTAGACTTCACAAGGGTAGGAATCCAGTCTACTCACAGAGATGTTATATTGGAAGACACAGCTGGGACGCTGAGTAGTCCCTTTTTGTTACAGTTAACTCTCCTGGCCTCACAGAAGCATACCTCTGGGAACACGTCCAGCACTGCAGAAGAGAAGCACAGAAGAAACATGCACACACATGCAGATAAATGCCCCACATACCATTTCCTGGAATTATTGTTTCTTAGAATTGCTCAAATTTATTTAGACTATTTACGGTAACAGAATGATGTGAATGGATGACCTCAATGTATGATTTCAAATGGGTTGATACATTTTTAGCTTTAGTTAATGTATTAATTTAAAGCAGTGCAACATTAGATATGTAAATAATTGCATTTGCTTCTGAAAATGTATACTCACTGCATTCCTTGGACTCTTCAACATTTTTCTTCATAAAGGCATCAAAAAGATGTGGCCACCCGCTGTTGTCCACTGTTCAGGGAAAGATGATAGAGACATATTTCATTTTTGTGCATTTGTACATCTTTGTGCGGAACTTAATTGTGTGAAGTTATCAACATGTTTGTTCATATTTTGTGTGACCTTGACAAATTGCTTGATGAATATCTCAGTACAGATGCATTGAAGCAGAAATTAGTCTTCTAAATGCTATCTTATTTCCCCCACCCCTGCCCTCCCTCCCACTTCAACAACCAGACACTGCACACTAAACATCTGTTTACCCTCCTGAAGCTGCTGTGGTTCAAGACTCACCACAGTTCTCCTCATCAGCTCCATTAGCACAGTCCTGGACCCCATTGCAGTGGTAGAGCTGGGGCAGGCACACAGACAGGTTGCCACAGGGGAACTGGCCCAGTGGGCAGACATCAGCACCAGAATAGAGGCTGCTGTCTGTGGATGATTCTGGAGGAGACACTCAAACATATCTGATTCAATCCAAAACGACGTTAAACAACTTTCTTATTCAGGTGTCCGAGAGCATGGCCGTATTTTGAGTATCAATGGATAGAAGCAATCAAAAACAAGATAATGAAGTCATATAGGCGATATCAGGCGGTGTCAGAGGGAGTCCCAAAAATGGTCAGTCTCCAGCCACCGAAGCACTAGTTCTCTCTAATACCGCATGACAAGTGGTACCATTACACCAAGTCTAGAACCAACAGGACCCTGAACAGCTTCTACCCCCAAGCCGTGAGACTGCTAAACAAGACTGGTAAATGGCTAACCGGACTATATGCATTGACCCTTTCTCTAATTCTCTTACACTGATTCTATTCACACACAATGGACTCTACTCACACATACTTACACTGACACCCCAACACACATATACAGTACATAGGCCCACACACACATGTGCATACATGCATACTGACGCCAAACACACAAGCACACACTTTCACACTCACCAAATACACTGTTGCTACTGTCTGTCTAGTCACTTTACCCCTCCAAATTTTGTTAGTACAGCCTGAAATAAAAATGTATTAAAGTATGTGTTTTTTCTCACACATCTACAGTGCCTTCGGAAACTATTCAGACCCCTTGACTTTTTCAACATTTTGTTACGTTACAACCATATTATAAAATGTATAAATTAAAATAAAATCCTCTGTAATCCACACACAATATCCCATAATGACAAAGTGAAAACATGTTTTTAGAAATGTTTGCAAATTTATTACAAATCATGGTAAACAATTTTTACACCCAAACTTATTTAGGCTTGCCATAACAAATGGGCTGAATACTTATTCCCTCCAGATACTTCAGCTTTTCATTTGTAAGTCATTATTACACATTTCTAAAAACACAATTCCACTTTGACATTTTAGGGTATTGTGTGTGTGTGTGTGTGTGTGTGTGTGTGTGTGTGTGTGTGTGTGTGTGTGTGTGTGTGTGTGTGTGTGTGTGTGTGTGTGTGTGTGTGTGTGTGTGTGTGTGTGTGTGTGTGTGTGTAGGCCAGTGACAAACTCTCAATTGAACCCATTTTAAATTCATGTCTGTAACACAAAAAAAATTGTTACACAATAAAATGTGGACAAAGTCTTGTCACTCATTGTTATTCACTGTGTATTTATTCCTTTTGTCACTATTTATATAATAATTTTAAAAAGTTTAATCTATCTTGACCTTTGCATCATTGGAAAATAACTTGTAATATTTAATTTGACATAGAAAATACAGAGAAATATGACATGTAAAATGTATGAAAAACTGAAAACATTGTATGAGCATAATGGCTTTGTATATGGCCTGCTTGGAGGTATCAGGAAACAGCTAAGTGAACCTATTTGTTAGTGTCAAATTTCATATAGACACCATAGATTTATTCTAAATTATGCATGACATTTATTGAGCGCCTATGGTTAAATACAGTGATTTAAATAAAAACAAATGAACAGGCTTTTTGATATATAACAAGTAGACAGTCCTACATCAAAGACCTTGATGATACATGACATCTATGATTGTCACGTTTTTACCATAGTTCTTGTGTGTTTTACTTGTTTTAGTGTTTGGTCAGGACGTGAGCTGGGTGGGCATTCTATGTTGTGTGTCTAGTTTGTCTGTTTCTATGTTTGGCCTAATATGGTTCTCAATCAGAGGCAGGTGTTTTGTGTTGTCTCTGATTGGGAATCATATTTAGGTGGCTTGTTTTGTGTTAGGGGTTGTGGGTGGTTGTTTCCTGTCTTTGTGTTCGTTTCACCAGAGAGGACTGTTTCGGTTTGCCACGTTTGTTATTTTTGTATTGTGTAAGTGTTCACGTTTATCGTCTTTATTAAATATGTTGAGCACAAACTACGCTGCGTCTTGGTCCGATCCCTGCTACACCTCCTCTTCAGACGAAGAGGAGGAAGGCTGCCGTTACAATGATGGTAGTTTTGCCTTCTTGTCAAGATGTCTGAGTTCGAGATGCTGTCAGGTCACATGACTGATGGAAGCTGTGCTTAGAACACTGACTGATCTGCCACCCCTCGTGTGACCTCACAGCCTCAAGACGTCACGCAGGTTCCCCTTCGTTCCCCCACATTCCCCATAGTAGCAGTGGAACAGCTCCGGGGGTGGGATGGAGGTTTTTCTTCTAAATTATTACAACAGTTTGCCACACGTGTATTAAAAAATAAAACACTTTATACAAGTTCACTTTACTGTTAAATTGTTTGTATTTGTAGAACTGAGATACCCAAAGGAATTAAGACAAACAGTTTATTACTGTACATTTAATTTCACACAATGCACATCGTAAATGTGATGCTCTGCATAATCACAAGCAACATCCCACTTTGCACAAACTGCTTGACTCAGTCATTTCATTATAATTTGTCAACCTATTGCTACGTGGAAAATACATTGGATTTGAAAAAAGTCGATTGGAAGTGTTGTTTTTAGGGTGACTTTTCAACCACAGGATTATTTCATAATGCTAACCAAATTTCAATATTGACAAACCTTGTATAAAATATGTTGAATTTGTACATCTAAAACATCAGATCTTCAACGTTATATCCACTATCAGTCTGGGCAGCTCCTCCTACAGAATAATTTATCAATCTACAGCTACCCTTTGGACACCCAGCCAAGGTTTTAACCAAGCCCTGCTTAGCTATGCTATTTGTCACCGACTATTACCAATGTGCTATCGTGAGAATGATTGTTGAGAGAACTCAACTGAAAACAAGATAGATTCCCTGTTGCTATCGAAGTCATTCCAAAGGGTAGGTTTAATAAAGCAAATTAAATGTGACCATACTTTATCACTCATATCAATGATCATCAACAATTGTTTCAATTAAATCCAGAATTCAACTAAAAACATTTGTTTTGGTAAAAACAGTAGGATAAATACACATGTAGGTAGAATCCGATTTCAAATGTAATGAAATTTAATATTATACAACAGATGTGTCTAATGTTGATTGGTAAAACTGCATTCTAGACGGTGTCCATTCCACAAGTAACCACCGGCTAAAACTATGATCTTAAAATGACTTACTCTGTTCCATCTGACTGTGCAATACACTGTCTCATCAGCCCAGTCAGGCAATTTATAAACTTGATCTCCACTATAAAAAGCATCTAGACATTATCTCACATTTCTTTTAGACTAACATTAAGTTTTCAACAGTGGAGATTTGTATAAACCTTGCTGTCTCTCTGACATTTTGTACATTGTTTCAATATTAAAATTTGATCTCCAGCTGTCGCATAGTAATGAACATGTCGGGATGAGACAGACAGGCAGGCAGCTTTTCGCAAAAATCATGAATTAGCATAATTTTTATGGATATGTACAAAGAAATATCAATAGAAAACAGTTAAAATGAAACGAAGCTAGTTTGCAGTCTTTCCAGCTTCAGTTTGAAGTGATTGTGTTAGCTGTGTTGTTGGCTAGCTCCTCTGAACAACAGTGTCCTGATGAGAGAGCACATTTTCTATGCCAGGTGAATTAGCATTGTTATGGATGTATCCAAATAAATGTCACTAGAAACAGCTTAAACAAATGCAGCTAATTTGAAGTTTTCTGGCTGCATTGTTTGACATGACTAAGTTAGCGGTAGTTGGCTGGCTAGCAAGCAAGGGATAAGAACATTGCCAGCCAGTATGACAATAGAACATTTAAAAAGCGAACGACTCGGTCGCGTCCAATAGATCCAGAACAAAAAGACTAAATGACTGGGTCGTGTCTCTGGCAACCGAACCGATAGAATGAATGACCAGCCGGCATGGGTAGCAACCCTAGATTTGTGTCGAGACTATATCTTGAGGAAGGATGAAATGGTCCCGTGTGGCTCAGTTGGTAGAGCATGGCGCTTGCAACGCCAGGGTTGTGGGTTCAATTCACACGGGGGGACCAGGATGAATATGTATGAACTTTCCAATTTGTAAGTCGCTCTGGATAAGAGCGTCTGCTAAATGACGTAAATAAATTAATCAAAATCACGTTTTTAATTCAAATATGTCAATCATTATTTTAATATGGTAATCCATTGAATAAAAGTGACAATGCCCTCGAAGCTGGTGTTGGAGGCTATATTGGCATGGTTTTCCGGCCCTCGAAGAAACAACACCCGTGCCAATATATCCTCCAAACACCGGCTTCGAGGGCATTATCACTTAAATATTGAATTGTGTTTGGTTGTCAACACAACCAAATACCGACAAGGAGATGTATCTTCTGCTTGGATAGTTCCATCTGTGCCAGTGACTGAATTAATAATTGATATGTTGGATTTATGTCTAAAATCAAATCAAACTGTAAAAGGTGCATTTCAAATTGGATTTGATTTTGTCCTGTCATTTAACTTATATATATTGGTTGAGATAGAGACGTGAATCCAAAATTATACATTTCTAGACATACTGGAATTAAAGGCAGACTAAGTCAGTGGCACAAGTGGAACTATCCAAGCAGAAGTTAAAAATCTTTCAAATATGGATATTTGTCTGCATTGTCAATCAAACACAATTCACTATTACTTTTGTAATACAGTATATAGCCTAAAGTTAAGGCTTTTAAACTAATGAAACGTTCAACTGTAAAATGAGTACCACATCCAGGGCCACATTGAGGTTACTGTAACTATACATTTCTTCTTATGTAATCATATATGAAGTGTACGTGTTCAAGATAGTATGCATAGGTTTTCGCAAGACTGGAGAGATCTTCACAATTGCTGTAATAATCTGTGCAGAATCTTGAACGGCATTGATCACTTGCACCATGTACTTGTCATGTAATCTCAATTGCAATCCAGGTCATTTGGTTCTGCTATTAGATGAAGCACAGTGATAACACTGTTGTATAAATAAGCAACATATCAGACATTGTTTATCCATTGGAATTTGGTTGTGCTTTCAGATGGTTGAAAGCATAATGATAACACATTGAAAATTCAACTAATTTTGGCTGTCTTTTTGAGTGGGTGAATTATACACTCAGTAGCTGGTTTATTAGGTACACCCATCCAGTATCGGGTCGGACCTCCCTTTGCCTCCAGAACAGCATGAATTCTTCAGGGCATGGAAACATTGCTCAATCGGTATAAAGGGACCTAACGTGTGCCAGGAAAACATTCCCCACATCATTACATCACCACCACCAGCATGTGCCATTGACACCAGCCAGGATGGGGCCATGGACTCATGCTGTTATTTGCCATATCCTGATGATTCAAGAACTGGGATTTGTCAGACCAGGCAATGTTTTTCCACTCTTCAAATGTCTAGTGAAGGTGATCGCATGCACACTGGAGCCGCTTCTTCTTGTTTTTAGCTGATAGGAGTGGAACCCGGTGTGGTCGTCTGCTGCAATAGCCCATCCGTGACAAGGACTGACGAGTTGTACGTTCCGAGATGCCGTTCTGCGCCTTTATTTGGGGCCCGCCTGTTAGCGTGCACGATTGTTGCCATTCTCCTTAGACCTCTCATCAACAAGCTGTTTTCACTCACATTATTGCTGCTGACTGGATGTTTTTTGCACCATTCTCTGTAAACCCTAGACACTGTCGTGTGTGAAAAGCCCAGGAGGCCAGCCTTTTCTGAGATACTGGAACTGACAATTGTACCATGCTCAAAGTTACTTAGGTCACTAATTTTGCCCAGTCTAACGTTCAATCAAACATTTTTATTTATTTAACTAGGCAAGTCCGTTAAGAACAAATTCTTATTTACAATGACAGCCTAGGAACAGTGGGTTAACTGTCTTGTTCAGGGACAGGAAGACAGATTTTTACCTTGTCAGCTCAGGGATTAGATCTAGCAACCTTTCAATTACCAGCCCAATGCTCTAACCACTAGGCTACCGGCCACCTCATGACTGTATGTAGTGTACCTAACAACTGGCCACTGATTGTAGGTTGTAATCTCATTGATCAACGTCTCTGTCAGACGGTGAGTGTAGCTGGTGCATGAAGTCAGGCGCAGGAGAGCCAAATGAGTGAGCAACGTACTTTACTCAATAAAATAAAGGCACACGGTTCAACAAATACACTTATATGACCCAAAAATATGACCAAAAAACTAATGGTAAACATTACGCACGGGTGAACACAGCACCCGTCAAAAAAAACAGCCATCATACCAAACTGAACATAGAAATAAACAAGCACAACAAACATGGGGGAAACAGAGGGTTAAATACATGAACATGTAATTGGATAATGAAAACCAAGTGTGTAGAAAATAAAGACAAAACCAATGGAAAATTTTACATTTACATTTACATTTAAGTCATTTAGCAGACGCTCTTATCCAGAGCGACTTACAAATTGGTGCATTCACCTTATGATATCCAGTGGAACAACCACTTTACAATAGTGCATCTAACTCTTTTAAGGGGGGGGGGGGGGTTAGAAGGATTACTTTATCCTATCCTAGGTATTCCTTAAAGAGGTGGGGTTTCAGGTGTCTCCGGAAGGTGGTGATTGACTCCGCTGACCTGGCGTCGTGAGGGAGTTTGTTCCACCATTGGGGTGCCAGAGCAGCGAACAGTTTTGACTGGGCTGAGCGGGAACTGTACTTCCTCAGAGGTAGGGAGGCGAGCAGGCCAGAGGTGGATGAACGCAGTGCCCTTGTTTGGGTGTAGGGCCTGATCAGAGCCTGAAGGTACGGAGGTGCCGTTCCCCTCACAGCTCCGTAGGCAAGCACCATGGTCTTGTAACGGATGCGAGCTTCAACTGGAAGCCAGTGGAGAGAGCGGAGGAGCGGGGTGACGTGACCAATTTGTAACGTGACCACAAAATGAAAGAAGGATCAGCGATGGCTAGAACACCGGTGACGTCGACCGCCGAACGCCACCCGTACCAGGAGAGGGACCGACCTCGGCGGAAGTCGTGACAGTCTCAACCAAATATTACCCAATTATCCACGTTGAAATGACAGGGTGTGCGCAGTGGGATACCACACGAACTCATTCAACAGTTTAATTTCCATAAACATGTGGTTCTTTTAATCATACATTGCTTCTGTTCAGCGCAGTTACTAAATGTGGGTCTTACATTAGTGCTTTTCTTATCATAAAACAACAGCAAGTCCTTCCATGTTTAACACTATTTCACATTCTGCAAACAATCACTGCAAAATACACGACAAGGGGAATCCAAACAAAATCTGTATCTAAATGAGTCTACTCTATAGAGACACTAATGTATTCAGGAATGCTGTGTGGCATCACACTGATACAATTTCCTCATCACCTTCCATCCACACTCATTCTCAGGAGATAGTTTTTTTCCTGTTTATTTTTAATAATGAATGTGCTTCTGAGTTGAGTTGGATTTATGCATACAATAAGCTAGTTATGATTCTCATCTACTGTGGGAGATGTACTAATAATAATACATATGATGAATACTAATCATTTTTGAGCAGAAGGGTTATTCCTGTGGTGAAAAGCATTTTCTTTGGCAGTGTTTCAAATTGTACCCTCTATGGTACCTTTTGTTGTTTTGATGCATAAACTAACATTCAGTACTCATACAATAATGATGGTGATGAGAAACCATATAGGTAACAGATATAATTATTATCCAAATGGGTTAATACATGATTAATTGTATGATACTCATATTCAGAATCATAATTACTGTTACCTTAATGTTTAAAACGCTATTTTGAGGGAGATGTCATACTTAATGGACTAACGCAAAACAAGTATAATGTAATGCTGCGTGTCAATGGCCCCATTATACTCAGGAGGGAAATTCATATATTATTTAGCAGACATTCACAGGCAATTCAAACCATCCGTGTATGTAATCACAAATCAGCTGTAATGATTTTAAGTGCCATACATTAACAGTTTGATTCAACTTCCTCACTTTTCACTAATGAGAATGAAGTGCACATTATTCATAGATTCAGGCAAAATCAAATTATTATTCTGTCTGTACAGTTTTTATCCTATTATTGATACTCAAATGAACTGACTTACCTATGACGTCTGTCAGAGAAATATAAATGAGGATGCATAAAGGGTGCATTATAGGAGCCATAACGAGAGGCATCTCTTGCTGTAGTCCTGATCCAAGTGATCGCAAGCAAGCCTGAGGCTCCACTGTCAGGTCTCTCAAACATATAACCACTTGCAGTTAAATGCGTGCAGTGCAGAGCACATACAGTACATACACTCTCTCTCTCTCTCTTACTCACTCACTCTTTCTCTCTCAAACACACACACACACACACACACACATTGCATTGGCTGAACATCCACTCATATAATTACTCTGCCAACGTGTCAGAAAACAATACAACAATAGCTGGTGATCTCTTGACTACCTACCTGGTACTGTACACTGCATGAGAAAACAGGAGCATCTCATATTGAGTCAATAGTATAATTTATTGTCTGGATGAGTAGCGGTGTCTCATCTATCATAAAAAAGACTGAATTTCTGCCACAGAGTGACATCCAGTTTCAGATTTAACAGTTTTTTCAAAAGGGATTTACAGGGATTTTGTATTTCTCAACTTTTTACCTGCTTTTTTACAAAATGTGTTTTTATCACTTTGGTACAATTTTCAGAAGTATGTTGTCAAATTTCACAACTCTTAGCACAAAACTTAAAACAAATCATCACAACTTTAAGCACATTTTCAATTAAAATGGTCCACCCACACAGACAGTGTGGTGAAGGTGACGCAACAGCGCCTCTTCATCCTCAGGAGGCTGAAGAAATTTGCCTTGGCCCCGAAGACCCTCACAAACTTTTACAGATGCACAATTGAGAACATCCTGTTGGGCTGTATCACGGCCTGGTACGGGAACTGCACCGCCCGCAACAGCAGGGCTCTCCAGAGGGTGGTCCAGTCTGCCCAACGCATCACCGGGGGCTCACTGCCTGCCCTCCAGGACACCTAGAGCACCCAATGTCACAGGAAGGCCAAAAGGATATACATGGAATCACTGGTCACATTAATAATGGGACACTAGTCACTTTTTAATAATGTTTACATACTTATTTACTCATTTCATATGTACAGTACCAGTCAAAAGTTTCAACACACCTACTCATTCAAGGGTTTTTCTTTATGTTTACTATTTTATACATTGTAGAATAACACAAATGGAATCATGTAATAACCCAAAAAGTGTTAAATAAATCAAAATATATTTTATATTTGAGATTGTTCAAAGCAGCCACCCTTTGCCTTGATTTTTCACCAAACCTAATCAGGGTTTCATCTAGAAATACCTTTCATATTGTCACGTTCCTGACCTTATTTCCTTTGTTTTGTCTTTGTTTAGTTGGTCAAGACGTGAGCTGGGTGGGCATTCTATGTTATGTGTTTCTATGTTGGGTTCATTTTCAATTAGCCTGATATGGTTCTCAATCAGGGGCAGGTGTTTTACGTTTCCTCTGATTGAGAACCATATTAAGGTAGGCCGTTCTCACTGTTTGTTTGTGGGTGATTGTTCCTGTGTCAGTGTTTGTGCCACACGGGACTGTTTCGTTCGTTCGTTCGTTCGTTCGTTCGTGTATACGTTCCTGTTCGTGCGTTCTTGTTTTATGTTCTCAAGTACAGGTCTGTTCACGTCGTTTTGTTATTTTGTATTTTGTCAAGTGTTCTTCGTGTTCGTCTTTTGCAAATAAATCATTATGTATTCAACCCACGCTGCATATTGGTCCGATCCTTGCTCATCCTCAGACGAGGAGGAGGACGAGCGTTACAGAATCATCCACCAACCAAGGACCAAGCAGCGGGGTAACAGGCAGCGGCAGCAGGAGCAGAGTCTGGATTACACTACGTGGGAGGAGATCGACAGGTGGGCGATCGACCCAAGGAGAATGCCGGAGCCCGCCTGGGATTCTCTGGAGCAGTGTGAGGAGGGATATCGGTGAATGGAGGCAGCACGACGACGCGGTAGGAAGCCTGTGAGTCAGCCCCAAAAAATTATTGGGGGGGGGGGATACAAGGGGGTGTGGCGAGGGCAGGTAAGAGACTTGCCAACTCCCCGAGCTTACCGTGGAGAGCGAAAGTACGGGCAGACACCGTGTTATGCGGTAAAGCGCACGGTGTCTCCTGTACGTGTGCTTAGCCCGGTGCGGGTTATTCCACCTCCCCGCACTGGCCGGGCTAGATTGAGCATTGAGCCAGGTGCCATGAAGCCGGCTCAACGCGTCTGGTCTCCAGTGCGTCTCCTCGGGCCGGCATACATGGCACCTGCCTTACGCATGGTGTCCCCGGTTCGCCAACACAGCCCAGTGCGGGTTATTCCACCTCCCCGCACTGGTCGGGCTACGGGGAGCAATCAACCAGGTAAGGTTGGCCAGGCTCGGTGCTCAAGGGAGCCAGTACGCCTGCACGGTCCGATATATCCGGCGCCACCTCCCCGCCCCAGCCCAGTACCACCAGTGCCTACACCACGCACCAGGCTTCCTGTGCGTCTCCAGAGCCCCGTTCCTCCTCCACTCACTCTCCCTGTGGTGCGTGTCTCCAGCCCAGTACCTCCAGTTCCGGCACCACGCACTAGGCCTACTGTGCGCCTCAGCCGGCCAGAGTCTGCCGTCTGCCCAGTTCCGCCTGCACTGCCCGTCTGCCCAGTTCCGCCTGCACTGCCCGTCTGCCCAGTGCCGCCTGCACTGCCCGTCTGCCCAGTGCCATCTGCGCTATCCGTCTGCCCAGCACCGTCTGAACTGCCTGTCTGTCCTGAGCCTTCAAAGCCGCCCGTCTGTCAGGAGCCGCACAACAACATTTAAAACATTCCCAAACCAGAAACCGTGGATTGATGGCAGCATTCGCCGAAACTGAAAGCACGAAACACTGCTTTTAACCAGGGCAAGGTGACCGGAAACATGACCGAATACAAACAGTGTAGCTATTCCTTCTGCAAGGCAATCAAACAAGCTAAGCGTCAATATAGAGACAAAGTAGAGTTGCAATTCAACGGCTCAGACACAAGAGGTATGTGGCAGGGTCTACAGTCAATCACGGATTACAAAAAGAAAACCAGCCCCGTCGCGGACCAGGATGTCTTGCTCCCAGAGAGACTTAATTAACTTCTTTGCTCGCTTTGAGGACAATACGGCCCGCTACCAAAACCTGCGGACTCTCCTTCACTGCAGCCGAAGTGAGTAAAACATTTAAACGTGTTAACCCTCGCAAGGCTGCAGGCCCAGACGGCATCCCCAGCCGCATCCTCAGAGCATGCGCAGACCAGCTGGCTGGTGTGTTTACGGACATATTCAATCAATCCTTATCCCAGTCTGCTGTTCCCACATGCTTCAAGAGGGACACCATTGTTCCTGTTCCCAAGAAAGCTAAGGTAACTGAGCTAAACGACTACCGCCCCGTAGCACTCACTTCCGTCATCATGAATTGCTTTGAGAGACTAGTCAAGGACCATATCACCTCCACCCTACCTGACACCCTAGACCCACTCCAATTTGCTTACCGCCCCAATAGGTCCACAGACGACGCAATCGCAACCACACTGCACACTGCCCTAACCCATCTGGACAAGAGGAATACCTATGTGAGAATACTGTTCATTGACTACAGCTCAGCATTTAACACCATAGTACCCTCCAAACTCGTCATCAAGCTCGAGACCCTGGGTCTCGACCCCGCCCTGTGCAACTGGGTCCTGGACTTCCTGACGTGCCGCCCCCAGGTGCTGAGGGTAGGTAACAACATCTCCACCCCGCTGATCCTCAACACTGGGGCCCCACAAGGGTGCGTTCTGAGCCCTCTCCTGTACTCCCTGTTCACCCACGAATGCGTGGCCATGCACGCCTCCAACTCAATCATCAAGTTTGCAGACGACACTACAGTGGTAGGCTTAATTACCAACAACGACGAGACGGCCTACAGGGAGGAGGTGAAGGCCCTCAGAGTGTGGTGTCAGGAAAATAACCTCACACTCAACGTCAACAAAACAAAGGAGATAATTGTGGACTTCAGGAAACAGCTGAGGGAGCACCCCCCTATCCACATCGACGGGACAGTAGTGGAGAGGGTAGTAAGTTTTAAGTTCCTCGGTGTACACATCACGGACAAACTGAATTGGTCCACCCACACAGACAGCGTTGTGAAGAAGGCGCAGCAGCGCCTCTTCAACCTCAGGAGGCTGAAGAAATTTGGCTCATCACCAAAAGCACTCACAAACTTCTACAGATGCACAACCGTAAGGCTCTCCAGAGGGTAGTGAGGTCTGCACAACACATCACCGGGGGCAAACTACCTGCCCTCCAGGACACCTACACCACCCGATGTCACAGGAAGGCCATAAAGATCATCAAGGACAACAACCACCCTAGCCACTGCCTGTTCACCCCGCTATCATCCAGAAGGCGAGGTCAGTACAGGTGCATCAAAGCAGTACAGGTGCATCAGTCTCTCGGTCCGAGAGACTGAAAAACAGCTTCTATCTCAAGGTCATCAGACTGTTTAACAGCCACCACTAACATTGAGTGGCTGCTGTCAACATACTGACTCAACTCCAGTTCACTTTAATAATGGAAATTTATGGAAATTGATCAAAAATGTATCACTAGCCACTTTAAACAATGCCACTTAATATAATGTATATGTATATACTGTACTCTATATCATCTACTGCATCTTGCCATCTTTATGTAATACATGTATCACTAGCCACTTTAAACTATGCACTTTTATGTTTACATACCCTACATTACTCATCTCATATGTATATACTGTACTCAATACCATCTACTGCATCTTGCCTATGCCGTTCTGTACCATCACTCATTCATATATCTTTATGTACATATTCTGTATCCCTTTACACTTGTGTGTATAAGGTAGTAGTTGTGGAATTGTTAGGTTAGATTACTCGTTGGTTATTACTGTATTGTCGGAACTAGAAGCACAAGCATTTCGCTACACTCGTATTAACATCTGCTAACCAAGTGTATTTGACAAATAAAATATGATTTGATTTGATTTGAACCTAAATGTATGTAAACTTCCGGCTTAAACTGTATATGGATTTTGAAAACTACAGAAATAAAATGTGTTTGTGTTTGTAAAGTATAAACATCTAAATTACATGTATGATAACCATACATAATGACTACTCATTGTTGCTAATTGATTTCACAGTGGTAACTACAATTGGTCACCATATACAGTATATATACAGTATATATATATTTTTTAAATTGGCTGGTATCTGAGCTCCATTTTTTAGTTGAGTTTATTAAATCGACCATTAAAAAAACTAAAAAACCAAGCACACATAAAACGTGAAAAAGCCTTACATGCACATTAGTAAAATCATCGAAGATATCACAATAAAGTCTGAGACTTATTTCCATTGTGGTCCCTCTGTCTGATAAAAATACACCTTATGGAACAGCGGGGACTGTGAAGTAACAAACAGGCACAGACACATGCATGCACACACGATAACATACGCACTATACACACGTACACATGGATTTTTCGTTGTAGATATGTGGTAGTGGAGTATGGGCCTAAGGGCACACAAAACAGGTTTGTACTAACCTCTCCTGTCTCAGCCTCCAGTATTTATGCTGCAGTAGTTTATCTGTATGTGTCGGGGGGCTAGGGTCAGTCTGTTATATCTGGAGTATTTCTCCTGTTTTATCCGGTGTCCTGTGTGAATTTAAGTATGCTCTCTCTAATTCTCTTTTTCTTTCTCTCTCTCTCTCTCTTTCTCTCTCTCGGAGGACCTGAGCCCTAGGACCATGCCTCAGGACTACCTGGCATGATGACTCCTCGCCTTTTGAGAGAAACAACAACCAGGTGAAACAACTGCGGGCCGATTATGTTCAGGTATTACTGTTACTATTTGATGTTCATGCTACCTCACAATATCCTATTAGAACTATACTGTAAAAATAACTAACCAAAATATATCTTTAGAGGGTGATGGTGCTTGATACTGCTGTGAACCATCACAAGTATATCTTTGTTGATGAAGCAGGCTTCAACCCTGCCAAAACTCGGTGCCATGGGCGGAACCTCATCGACCAATGTGTAACCGTCAAAGTGCCTGGACAACGTGGGGGAAACATCTCCATGTGTGCAGCTATCTCTGAAAATGGTCTGGTAGGAAGATGTTGTGGTTCCACCCTCCTGGCCATGGATGAGGCATGCGATGACATCATTGCAGACCAATGTCAAGCTTGGATTTGTCATGCCATAAGGTTTTTCCTGCGGTGTGTGAACAAGGAAGACATTCCCTGTGATGTGGATGAGAATTTATGGCCAAATGCTCAAGACAGGCTTGATGAAAATTAATGAGTGTTAAATGTTATGTTTTATTTTAATTAATTTCATTTGTTTCATATATTTTCTTACATTTGATTACAGACAGTACACCTATGTTGCAATTACATCTGGAAAAGTATGTTTTTTTCTCATGAATGATTGTAGAGACTGTTTTCATTGATCACACCTTTGATGACACATTGAATAGATATTATGGAAATTATAGATTTACTGTCAATTTTGTTGGGCAATGTAAGTGTATTGACTAATGGGCTCCTGAGTGGCGCAGTGGTCAAAGGCACTGCATCTCAGTGCAAGAGGCATCACTACCGTACCTGGTTTGAATCCAGCCTGTATCACATCTGGCTATGATTGGGAGTCCCATAGGACAGTGCACAATTGGCCCAGTGTCGTCCAGGTTTGGCTGGGTAGGCCATCATTGTAAATAAGAATTTGTTCTTAACTGATTTGCCTGGTTAAAACAATTTGAAGAATGTGTAATTTACAGTACTAGCATATTTCAGCACTTCTAAGGAAACACATTATGTTGTGTATTGGTTTAATCACCAAAACCATTCATTACATTTCACAATAAACTTATGTTGAATCAATTGTTGTGTGGTGAGAGGTGTTTACAATCCAAATGAATGACAGATTTTGAATGAAAGACTGGCTGCGTTACAAGTGTGACCAGTTTGGAGTTTTATACTAAAAGTTGTGAAAATGTACCACGTACATAGTACCAAAGCGATAAAAAAAAGGTTGTTATTTTTACTTCAACACCGCCACCTATCGGGAGTGCTGGACAAGAAACGTTTTATATACGCCTTATATACGCTTTTATATGACGTACTATTGTCTACGTAATCATTAATCGACAAGCTAGCAGCATATAAAGCAAAACGTTTTTTTTTTTTTTTTTTTTAGATAAAGCAAAACGTTTTTTGTCTATTGAGTTTTTGCTTACCCCGTTTGCCCAATTTCAAGTAGCTAACTTTAGGAACAATGCCGAAAGTCGTCTCACGAAGTGTTGTTTGTTCAGACACCCGAGATCGAGAGGAATACGATGACGGAGAAAAGCCTCTTCATGTTTATTATTGTCTGTGCGGGCAAATGGTGTTGGTTCTCGGTGAGTAGCTAACTAGTTAGCAGTTATCTAGCTAGCCATAGTAGTTAGCAAACGTTGGCTAGCTCTAGTATTCAAAATGTGTATAGGAAGTTCTGTATTTGATCTATAGCTAGCTAGTTAATCAAGAATAACATGTCATAGAGAGAGCGCTAGCTAGCTTTCCGGGTAAACGTGGCCCTAGGTAGGTAGGTAGCTAGTTAGGTAACTTAGCTGCTACCACCACCACCACAAATGTTAGCTTAGCACTAGCCAACAGTAGCTACCTCGGCCAATGTGTTACACAGGCTGATAAGAGTCAGGGAAGTTACATTGCGGATTTTCACAGTCAATTACCTAGACAGGAGAAAGCTTTCAAGTATTTCATCACACCACAGCCTTTAGTGCATCTATTTTCTTTGACCTCAAACCATCAGTATCACGCGCTGTTTACAGGGTGTAATGTTATTTCCCGTGAGTATTGAATAAGCAGACAATGTGTAGGGTTATTTAGGATGCCTATTGCCCAGCTATAAAGTGGAGGTGAATAAGAATGTTGTTTCAGGTTTTTTATATTGTCTTGTTTAACCATAGAGAACTTATGGAAACTTATGGTTTCACAATATTGAGCTACCTTAGAGAAAATACAGCCTGTTTTTGCAGACTTGTCAAATGTTGTATTAGGACACGAAACTGACATGCCATCATGTTATTTCCGCTTGATTTTACAGACTGTCAACTGGAGAAACTACCGATGCGGCCACGAGACAAAGCAAGAGTAATAGATGCTGCCAAACATGCACATAAGTTCTGTAATGTAGAAGACGATGAGAATGTTTACATAAAAAGGTACTAAGAAATTCACTGCTCATCTTGGTCTACTATCTAAATATCATGCTGATGAGCCTTCCACACCACCCATCTATCATTATTCATCAGTTTGATCTCAAATGTGAAAATTGCTTTGTGGTATTTGGCAACTTAATTTCGGTTGGTAAATGTGTTACTGAAAAAATGCCCAAAATATGAAACGTATGCAGATTGGTATTGTTTTTTTCATCACAGGGCAGAGGGGATTGAAAGGCAGTATCGCAAGAAATGTGGAAAGTAAGTTTGATTTTTAGGTCTCACAGTTGAACTGTAGGTCAAATAGCCTACTCTTAATCAACTTTGAGACTAATATAATTGTTATATGCTGTAAAATTATTTATAACTATTGTTCAGTTACATTTTATGTAACCTTTTCTTCTCTCCTGGTCTTTGGTCCTCATCCAAAGCCTCTGAACCGCTCCTCAGTTCTCAGCCACAATTATAAATATAACACAAAAAACTTTAAGAAAATGGAAGAGTAAACTCAAGTGAACAGAAAAGAATACAAATGTTACATTTCAAAATGGACTGGCTGACCTGTCTTCTTTTGTTCTGTGTCTTTCTGAACAGGTGTGGCCTACTTCTTTTCTATCAACACCAAATTAAGAATACTCCAGTTACATTCATCGTTGATGGAGCTGTTGTCAAGTTTGGCCTTGGGATTGGGAATACCAGTGTCTACAGTCAAAAGCCAGAGGCTCCTAAAAAAGTCAGGGTATGTGACACGTTTCCTCAGATTTTCAGTTTTGTAGTTAAACTAATAATTTGCATTCATTACACAGTAATAGTATATTTTTTTATTTTCTTCCCAATTTCGATCTTGTCTCATTGCTGCAACTCCCCAACAGATTCCGGAGAAGCGAAGGTGGAGTCATGCGTCCTCCGAAACATGACCCGCCTAACCGCGCTCCTTAACACCCACCAGCTTAACCCGGAAGCTAGCCGCACCAATGTGTCGGAGAAAAAACTGCCCAACTGGCGACCAGAGTCAGCCTGCTGGCACCCGTCCCGCCACAGAGTCGCTAGTGCGCGATAAGCCAAGTAAAGCATCCCCAGCCAAGCCCTACCCTAACCCGGACGACACTGGGCCAATTGTGGGCCATCCTATGGGAGTCCCAGGCCACGGCCGGTTGGGAATGAACCCGGGTCTGTAGTAACGCTTCTAGCACTGCAATGCAGTACCTTAGATCGCTGCGCTACTCGGGAGGCCCAGTAATTGCTTTTTTATTACATGATTGGTCCGAAAAGTGTAAAGGCTTAGTGTGTAAAATTTGTCCATTGTGCTGTCAGTCAGTATTTCTGAGCAGACAAAAAGGACATGAAATCCCATTTATGTTCCCAGGCTTCATTAATAGCCCAACAGCTATAACTTCAATGAGGAAAAATCAGATACAAATGTTCCTTTCCTTGCGTTTAGAGTTTTTTAAAAATTCATCCTTATACCAGGTAATGATGACAAAAAGGACCAAAGACATGGGGAAATTCAGCTCTGTCACCGTGTCTACCGTTGATGAGGAGGAAGAGGAAATTGAGGCGGTAGGTTTGCAGTTATGGTGTTTCTTGTGTTTGTGTTGAAGATTACATTTTGAATTGTTTAATTAAATCTTCAGCCTGAAGATTATATGCAAGTAATTTTCCCAACCCTAAAATGATGTTGCTGGATGAACATGTGCTCAGAAACAGTAGAGATGATTATACAATACATATTATTGTTTGTTTCATCTTCAGAGAGAAATTGCTGACTCGTATGCCCAGAATGCTAAAGTGATTGAGAAGCAGTTGGAAAGGAAGGGGATGAGCAAGAAGAGACTACAAGAGCTGGTGAGGATTCCAATTCCATTCCTGTCAAGTGTTTGAGCTTTATCCTGATCCTAGTGTGTGATCTTAATAGGATTTCTGACTCAGTTACCCAGTGTACACAACCATACAACTTATGTATTGGTCATACACTTAAGGTATACATGTAACATTTCAACCTGCAACTAGTGCCAAATATCAATTACATACAGTGCATTCGACTTTTTCTACATTTTGTTACGTTACAGCCTTATTCTAAAATGGATTATAAATAAAAAGTGTTACTCATCAATCTACACAATACCCCATAATGACAAAGTGAAAACAGGTTTATTAAAAAAACAACGTATTTACATAAGTATTCAGACCCTTTACTACGAGACTCGAAAAAGCTCAGGTGCATCCTGTTTCCATTGATCATCCTTGAGATGTTTCTACAACTTGATTGGAGTCCACCTGTGGTAAATTCAATTGATTGGACATGATTTGGAAAGGCACACACCTGTCTATATAAGGTCCCACAGTGGACAGTGCATGTCAGAGTAAAACCCAAGCAATGAGGTCAAAGGAATTGTCCGTGGAGCTCCGAGACAGGATTGCGTCGAGGCACAGATCTGTGGAAGGGTACCAAAAAATGTCTGCAACATTGAAGGTCCCCAAGAACAGTGGCCTCCATCATTCTTAAATGGAAGAAGTTTGGAACCACCATGACTCTTCCTAGAGCTGGCCGCCCGGCCAAACTGAGCAATCTGGGGAGAAGGGCCTTGTTCAGGAGGGTGAACAAGAACCCGATGATAACGCTGACAGCTCCAGAGTTCCTCTGTGGAGATGGGAGAACCTTCCAGAAGGACAACCATCTCTGCAGCACTCCACCAATAAGGCCTTTATGGTAGTGGCCAGACAGAAGCCACTCCAAAGTAAAACGCACCTGACAGCCCGCTTGGAGTTTGGCAAAAGGCACCTGAAACAAGATTGGTCTGATGAAACCAATATTGAGCTCTTTGACCTGAATGCCAAGCGTCACGTCTGGAGGAAACCTGGCACCATCCCTACGGTGGAACATGGTGGTGGCAACATCATGCTGTGGGGGTGATTTTCAGCGGCAGGGACTGTGAGACTAGTCAGGTTTGAGGGAAATATGATTGGCGCAAAGTACAGAGATATCCTTGATGAAATCCTGCTCAGGACCTCGGACTGGGGCGAAGATTCACATTCCAACAGGACAACAACCCTAAGCACACAGTCAAGACATCGCAGGAGTAGCTTCGGGATAAGTCTCTGAAAGTCCTTGAGTGGCCCAGCCAGAGCCCGGACTTGAACCCGATCGAACATCTCTGGAGAGACCTGAAAATAGCTGTGCAGCGATACTCCCCATCCAACCTGACAGAGCTTGAGAGGATCTGCAGAGAAGAATGGGAGAAACTCCCCAAATACAGATGTGCCAAGCTTGTCGCGTCATACCAAAGACTCAAGGCTAGAATCACTGCCTAAGGTCCTTCAACAAAGTACTGAGTAAAGGATCTGAATACTTATGTATATGTGATATTTACGGTTTGATATACACTGCTCAAAAAAATAAAGGGAACACTTAAACAACACAATGTAACTCCAAGTCAATCACACTTCTGTGAAATCAAACTGTCCACTTAGGAAGCAACGCTGATTGACAATAAATTTCACATGCTGTTGTGCAAATGGAATAGACAAAAGGTGGAAATTATAGGCAATTAGCAAGACACCCCCAATAAAGGAGTGATTCTGCAGGTGGTGACCACAGACCACTTCTCAGTTCCTATGCTTCCTGGCTGATGTTTTGGTCACTTTTGAATGCTGGCGGTGCTCTCACTACTGGTAGCATGAGACGGAGTCTACAACCCACACAAGTGGCTCAGGTAGTGCAGCTCATCCAGGATGGCACATCAATGCGAGCTGTGGCAAGAAGGTTTGCTGTGTCTGTCAGCGTAGTGTCCAGAGCATGGAGGCGCTACCAGGAGACAGGCCAGTACATCAGGAGACGTGGAGGAGGCCGTAGGAGGGCAACAACCCAGCAGCAGGACCGCTACCTCCGCCTTTGAGCAGGAGGAGCACTGCCAGAGCCCTGCAAAATGACCTCCAGCAGGCCACAAATGTGCATGTGTCTGCTCAAACGGTCAGAAACAGACTCCATGAGGGTGGTATGAGGGCCCGACGTCCACAGGTGGGGGTTGTGCTTACAGCCCAACACCGTGCAGGACGTTTGGCATTTGCCAGAGAACACCAAGATTGGCAAATTCGCCACTGGCGCCCTGTGCTCTTCACAGATGAAAGCAGGTTCACACTGAGCACATGAGCACATGTGACAGACGTGACAGAGTCTGGAGACGCCGTGGAGAATGTTCTGCTGCCTGCAACATCCTCCAGCATGACCGGTTTGGCGGTGGGTCAGTCATGGTGTGGGGTGGCATTTCTTTGTGGGGCCGCACAGCCCTCCATGTGCTCGCCAGAGGTAGCCTGACTGCCATTAGGTACCGAGATGAGATCCTCAGAGCCCTTGTGAGACCATATGCTGACACATGCACATTTGTGGCCTGCTGGAGGTCATTTTGCAGGGCTCTGGCAGTGCTCCTCCTGCTCAAAGGCGGAGGTAGCGGTCCTGCTGCTGGGTTGTTGCCCTCCTACGGCCTCCTCCACGTCTCCTGATGTACTGGCCTGTCTCCTGGTAGCGCCTCCATGCTCTGGACACTACGCTGACAGACACAGCAAACCTTCTTGCCACAGCTCGCATTGATGTGCCATCCTGGATGAGCTGCACTACCTGAGCCACTTGTGTGGGTTGTAGACTCCGTCTCATGCTACCACTAGAGTGAGAGCACCGCCAGCATTCAAAAGTGACCAAAACATCAGCCAGGAAGCATAGGAACTGAGAAGTGGTCTGTGGTCACCACCTGCAGAATCACTCCTTTATTGGGGGTGTCTTGCTAATTGCCTATAATTTCCACCTTTTGTCTATTCCATTTGCACAACAGCATGTGAAATTTATTGTCAATCAGTGTTGCTTTTAAGTGGACAGTTTGATTTCACAGAAGTGTGATTGACTTGGAGTTACATTGTGTTTAAGTGTTCCCTTTATTTTTTTGAGCAGTGTATTATACATTTGCAAACATTTCTGAATCAGTTTTTGCCTTGTCATTATAGGGTAGTGTGTAGATTGAGGGGGAATTATAATTTTTTTGTCCATTTTTGATTAGGGCTGTAACGAATCAAAGTGGAAAAGGTGAAGGGGTCTGAATACTTTCTGAATGCACTCTACATACCAGCAGTAGCAAAGGAATAGAAATCCACAAATAAAATATACTTTTTTAGAATGCTCCAAATCAGACCTTTTTTTTTAAACCCAACTAGCCTGGTGTGTGCCCTCGTGAAACTTCCTGTATCACAATTTGGTTCTTATTCAAAGTTGACAACAATAGCAGAAACATTAGCCATACAAATCTTCTTCACGTCCTGTCAATGGATGTTTTTTGGATTATGATAAGGTAAGAAGCAATTTAAAGCCATTATTATTTTTTATTTTTTTTCCCCTTTTCTCCCCAATTTTCGTGGTATCCAATCGCTAGTAATTACTATCTTGTCTCATCGCTACAACTCCCGTACGGGCTCGGGAGAGACGAAGGTCGAAAGCCATGCGTCCTCCGAAGCACAACCCAACCAAGCCGCACTGCTTCTTAACACAGCGCGCCTCCAACCCGGAAGCCAGCCGCACCAATGTGTCGGAGGAAACACCGTGCACCTGCCTGGCCCCCTCGCTTAGCGCGCACTGCGCCCGGCCCGCCACAGGAGTCGCTGGAGCGCGACGAGACAAGGATATCCCTACCGGCCAAACCCTCCCTAACCCGGGCGACGCTAGGCCAATTGTGCGTCCCCGCACGGACCTCCCGGTCGAGGCCGGCTGCGACAGAGCCTGGGCGCGAACCCAGAGAATTCAAAGCCATTCTAACCTTTTCTAAGCAGTGTCCTTAAAAAACCCCAAAGAAATACAAATAATTGCTAAAATATTACGTGTTCCTTTCAAAATCCCTACAGGCCCAATGCAACTTATGTCACCATCAAATCATTTCTGGGTAACATTTTTGTACCCTACTGTTATAGTTTTCCATTAAAATTGTAAAAAATAAACAAATGGCTTGGCAGAGATTCTGAACTTTTTTGTTAATGGTTTATTTAAGCACTAAGACCCGAGGGGGTGTGGTATATGGCCAATATACCACAGCTACGGGCTGTTCTTAAGCACGGCGCAACGCGGAGTACCTGGATACCGCCATTAGCCCTGGTATATTGGCCATATCACAAACCCCCGAGGTGCCTTATTGCTTTTATTAACGGATTACAAACGTAATTAGAGCAGTACAAATAAATGTTTTGTTGTACACGTAATATACCACGGCCAATCAGCATTCAGGGCTCCAACCGCCCAGTTTATAATAAAGCGTATACCGCCTGGTGATGTCACCAGCCAAGCCAAAACTCCACCCATGCAAAACCTGCTGATTAGAAGGTCCTGTGTATATTGTATTATCAGGAAATAACACGCATTAAATTTGTTTAGACTTTACAGTGTTAGTTTCATCAGCTGTTGTACAATATGATTCAAATCACAGGGAAAATATAATTTTGACTGCACTGGGCCTTTTTTAATATACAATTTTAAAAAGTATTTCTATCAACAGGCTGAACTGGAGGCAAAGACAACCAAGATGAAAGGCACCCTCATCGATAACCAGTTCAAATAGTGGGATGTGAGAAGCAGGACAGTTGTACATACTTTTTAACTCAAATGTACATAGAGATTTGCACTCTATGGCCCCTTTGAAATGTATTATGAAGCATTTTGGCTGTTTTATATACTGTAAGAAAATGTATGTTGATTTAGAATTAAATGTGGAGCAGTGACATACAGTAATGTTATTTTGAATTTGATTTGTCTATTCAGCTGAGAAATAAAATGTGCTTGAATTAAGTATTGATGATTGAAGTACTATCGCACTATATATGGAAACCACAGCAGGAAAAGTGGTTCTTATGGATTTAACAGGAATGCACACTTACATGAGATGAATTCCAATTTGTATTATTTTCTCACAACTGTTCTATAATGTGCATGTTTTGTGGATCCCAGGAAGAGTAGCTGCTGCACGTGCAGTAGCTAATATGGATCCTAATAAACTAAACTCAGAGAAATTTTGAAACTTTTGATGGCCCCTTGCCAGGTAGAGTAGCTTGCCTTTGACTGACCCAAGCCTCTATCCGTCTAAGACTCCATCGAGTTGCATGATATCATAGTGCCTTGCAAAAGTATTCATCCCCCTTGGCGTTTTTCCTATTTTGTTTTAGTACAACCTGTAGTTTAAATTGATATTTATTTGGATTTCATGTAATGGACATACACAAAATAGTCCAAATTGAAGTGAAATTAATTTAAGTGTCACATGATCTCAGTATATATACACCTGTCCTGAAAGGCCCCAGAGTCTGCAACACCACTAAGCAAGGGGCGCCATGAAGACGGAGTACTCCAACAGGTCAGGTACAAAGTTGTGGAGAAGTACAGATCAGGGTAGGGTTATAAAAAAAAATCTGAAACTTTGAACATCCCACGGAGCACCATTAAATCCATTATTAAAAAATGGAAAGAATATGGCACCGCAACAAACCTGCCAATAGAGAGCTGCCTACCAAAACTCATGGACCAGGCAAGGCGGGCATTAATCAGAGGCAACAAAGAGATTGGAGTATCTGTCCACAGGACCACTTTAAGCCATACTCTCCACAGAGCTGGGCTTTACGGAAGAGTGGCCAGGAAAATATCCATTGCTTAAAGAAAAGAATAAGCAAACAAGTTTAGTGTTCGCCAAAAGGCATGTGGGAGACCCCCCAAACATATGGAGAAGGTACTCTGGTCAGATGAGACTAAAATGTAGCTATTTGGCAATCAAGGAAAATGCTATGTCTGGCACAAACCCAACACCTCTCATCACCCCGAGGACAATGTTTTTCATTGGCAGGTACTGGGAAACTGGTCAGAATTGAAGGAACGATGGATGGCGCTAAATACAGGGAAATTCTTGAGGGAAACCTCTTTCAGTCTTCCAGAGATTTGTGACTGGGACGGAGGATCACCTTCCAGCAGGACATGACCTTAAGCATACTGAAACATTTATATGTCTTGGAATGGCCTAGTCAAAGCCCAGACCTCAATCCAATTGAGAATCTGTGGTATGACCTTAAAGATTGCTGTACACCAGCGGAACCCATCCAACTTGAAGGAGCTGGAGCAGTTTTGCCTTGAAGAATGGACAAAAATCCCAGTGGCTAGATGTGCCAAGCTTATAGAGACATACCCCAAGATACTTGCAGCTGTAATTGCTGCAAAAGGTGGCTCTACAAAGTATTGACTTTGGGGGGGTGAATAGTTATGCACGCTAAAGTGTTCCGTTCTTTTGTGTCTTATTTCTTGTTTGTTTCACAAGAAAAAATATTTGGGTCTTCAACGTGGTAGGCATGTTGTGTAAATCAAATGATACAAACCCACAAAAAAATATATTTTAATTCCAGGTTGTAATGCAACAAAATAGGAAAAATGCCAAGGGGGGTGAATACTTTTGCATGCCACTGTATGCTGTGCAGTAGAAACCTGTTATCATGCCTGCTGCTTACAGCAATGTCCAGAGAGAAATGCAGTGGTAGCAGCTTCATATCTATCTCCTGAAAAATATATGCTTTTTAATAGTTTAATTTGATCAAAAAGGTTTTGATATGAATTGAAACTGCAAGAGAAAGTGGGGACTTGGGAGATGATGTCAGGTGGAATTCACTGAACTTTACCACACTCCCAGATCAATTGTTTTAGCGTCAAAATGCTATGAAAGGTTTTCACGAAGCATCTTACCGAGGCTGTACATTGAGACATCTGAGATCAAACGTGTCTATTAATGAGTGTAAGGCAAATACAACCATATTCCGCAGTTATGATTATACCAGGAGGAAGGCATGAATTTGAAGTACCCTCTATGCATGAGAGGAAACAGCCCTTGTTGAGCAGCATGTTAAGGGAAAAGGTTATCCCTACTCCAGCTGGTTTGGACTGGGACTCGCTTAAAAGGCAATGAGGATGTGAAGTTTAGGAAAGTCACTCATGTACAGGTAATGAGAGCTGAGGCAGGCAGATTTTCAATAAGTACATTTACATGCACACTAATAATTCGATAATAAATGGATTATGGCAGCAGGCAGACTATGCAATAGTCATGTAAACACATTACTCTGCTTGTCTTAATCGGCGTAAAGTCAAAATTGAAGTAAGCATACACCGAATAAAACACCTGGTTTTCTGAGCAATCTTTCGAATTATTAGGACATCTAAACACCTTAATCGGCGATCCAGCGTTGTATTTGTTCTGCGCATGTGCTAGTACGAGCTGAGCAAACCTCCCTCTTTAGTGCTAGTGGAGTGTGTTCAGAACAACTGAATGTATGAGTAGTAGAAGTCGTTTTCACTTAACTTTATATGTCCGATTCAGAATCAAATATGCTTCCCAAAAAGAACATGTTTGCTTCTACACCTGCATTGCTTGCTGTTTGGGGTTTTAGGCTGGGGTTCTGTACAGCACTTTGAGATATCAGCTGATGTACGAAGGGCTATATAAATAAATTTGATTTGCTGTGGTAGAACGTTTATTTTGATTGGCTATTTTCTGCATTCATCAGAGTGCCATCAGTTAGCTTGATTTCAGATTTGTCCATGTAAACAGGATTATTAGGGAAATCTATCTTCTTGCAAAGCATGTACATGTTTTAATCAAACTATTTTATTAATCTATCAACAATAATCGCGTTATTGTGTGCATGTAACAATACTCAGGTTGTAAATAAAACTCAGGGATCAAGTCTAAATTGCTACACTACACTAGCAGCTGTGTATTAATAAGGGGTTTATACCCTACATTTAATCAATTTTAGGTTTTTTGATTAATCCTTGAAACCACTTAAAGTTGTCTGGCTGTGCAAACGAATGCAGTATGATAGGACTCAAAATAATTGCTCAAGGGTTAACCAGAGTATGGATGAAGGAAAAGTCACTGCACCCAATTAATGTACAAAATATTATGTTTTAGAGAATATTGTTTTTGAGGACAGATCTTATCCACTATTTACAGAACAACCACAGGCTAAGTCATAGACTGTATTGTATGCCAATTTACAGGACATAATTACAGTACATGCATGAATTTACAGTAGGTCTACAACTATAAATATCCCCAAAGTATAACAAACCTAAAATGTTACAAAACGTGATTATAATTGACAAAATAATCAAACAATATACGTATATTGACAGATTAATAAACTTCTCTCTTTTTTTGTGCAAATGTGTGGATGTTGATGTTTTTTGTTCAGTATGGGATAGGAGAGTTCTGGTAGCAGCCTGTTTTCATCGGTAGGATGTTCTCCAAGAGGAAATAGGAGTTTCTACACAGAGTAAAACTTGTTTATTGCCTGACGATTGATGTACTAGAACAGATTAACCGTTTACAGAGCTCGATTGCCACCTGGTGGTGTACAGAAGCACATCCATCCATGTAATAAGAGCAATGTGTAGATCAGTATTTAACTAAAGCAGTAGCATACATGTTGTACAAATATGTGAAATAACTCAGTTTTTCCTAGAATAAATCATTTCCAGCAATAATGAGTGCAAGAAGTGTCAGCTGTATAAGGAGGAACAGGGACATGTCGAAATAAGAACTGTGGTGTTCAATACTGACAAGCTGTCATCCTAACTTAATGGGGTATGTTAAATTGATCTGTTTTTATAGGACATGGGCTTGCTGAGGGGAGGAGAATGCATTATTGTCACCTTATAGCCACCGCAGCTGTAGTGACCAAGCTGGACATCTAAATTAGACCATTACGATTGAATTACAGCCTACATTTTGTAGAAGTGTTTTACCATTACGCTTTTATGTTCTCTAATTGTAGATTTTATCTATTGTCTTCGTAGGGTTTTACTATCCTATCAATCAATAACATTGTTTTTTAAAGCCTTTTTTACATCAGCAGATGTCACAAAGTGCTTATACAGAACCCAGCCTAAACCTCCAAAGAGCAAGCAATGCAAATCTAGAATCCTGGTGGCTAGGAAAAACTCCCTGGAAAAGCTGGAACCTAGGAAGAAACCTAGAGAGGAACCAGGGTTTGAGGGTTGGCCAGTCCTCTCCTGGCTGTGCCCAGTGATGATTATAAGAGTACATGGCCATTAAGGTCAGATCGTTCTTCAAGATGTTCATAGATGACCAGCAGGGTCAAATAATAATCACAGTGGTTGTAGAGGGTGCAACAGGTCAGCACCTCAAGAGTAAATGTCAGTTGGCTTTTCGTAGCCGAGCATTCAGAGGTCGAGACAGCAGGTGCGGTAGAGAGAGGGAGGGAGTTGATGATACTATGATGATCCTACTTTACAACTGCTCAGCAGCTGACAACCAATAGACTTTTATCATATAGCTCCACTTGGTGGCAGCATTAAATCAAAGTTGTGTTCTGGATATTGATGAGACTGTTCAAGGAGAAGTGGAACTACTCATTTTATTTTGATTTTAGTGGTCAAAGGGTTATCAAGCCAAGTAACTAGGCAAAATCATTGAAAGATGTTTGTACATTGAATAATGTACATTGGAAATAAATATGTAAGCCTACTCAGTTTACCAGTGCCCTTTTTAATTGAGTCTTTGCAATGAAGTAAAACAAAATATCAGTATGTTGGAATAGGAAACTTAACACAATTTCAAAAACATCAGGGCTAACTAACAGTGTTGTCAATCCTAAATGACAGGGGGGGAAAAAATCATGATTGGGTGCAATCAGTACCCAGCACGGTGTCCTATTACAATTACATACCCAAAATTGTCATGCCTGCACATTTCAAAACACAATTAGGTTATAAACAAGATTTAAGCTTGAGTGTTCGCTAATTTGTATTGATTGCTTGGGTAAAAGCGCCAGAATTTTTGAAGTAATAACTATACCAGTTGTTTGTATTTTCAAGGGGAAACATTTTTGGATCAGCGCCCTCAATTTAACTTTGAAAAGCAAATGTATTTTGGATAGGTTCTAAAGAACTGCAACAATGTTTCATACGATGGTGTATACCTGGAGTTGATTCATAATTCTACACAATCTGATGATACGATGGTGTATACCTGGAGTTGATTCATAACTCTACACAATCTGATGATACGATGGTGTATACCTGGAGTTGATTCATAACTCTACACAATCTGATGATACGATGGTGTATACCTGGAGTTGATTCATAATTCTACACAATCTGATGATACGATGGTGTATACCTGGAGTTGATTCATAACTCTACACAATCTGATGATACGATGGTGTATACCTGGAGTTGATTCATAACTCTACACAATCTGATGATACGATGGTGTATACTTGGAGTTGATTCATAACTCTACACAATCTGATGATACGATGGTGTATACCTGGAGTTGATTCATAACTCTACACAATCTGATGATACGATGGTGTATACCTGGAGTTGATTCATAACTCTACACAATCTGATGATACGATGGTGTATACCTGGAGTTGATTCATAACTCTACACAATCTGATGATACGAAAATTCAAAAGGTTGCATGCAGTTCGTGTTTCATTTACAGGACAGTGTTATTGTGTTTGTGATAATTTTGTCTAAAGCCTACTAGCACAACTACTAGCACCACATTTCAGTCAGAAGTTCTCTGCTCTGCTGACTTTCATGTGTTTCTAATTGACCTTTTCTCCCTCCATTATTCCCTGTATCCCTGGGGGAGATCAGTTCTTATTCTATCCATCCTGCATTACAGGAAATAGTCACATCATCGATGTGGAGCGATACTGCAGTGTGTTAATGGTAGGGGGTGATACTTTCGAGAAATCTGACACTACAAGCAATCTTGCCAATATTGGCATGCATTACATATCAGCACCAGAACGTATAGATGAGATTACATGTACACTACATGACCTAGAGGTTGAATATCAGATCAATTCAACAGGGACTAATGAAGTGGGTTAGGCCATTAATATAGGAAATGATGGCATGAAATGAATTATTCACGTTTGGAGAATTGAGTGTGTAACTCAAAACCACGAAAGTGCAAGTCCAGCATGTCAAGTAACAACAGACTGAGACCACAGACCAGGCATTTACCCAGTAAATGAGGAACCTTTTCCCCAGTCTTAATCTTTGTTGTTTTTAATGGCTCTTAAACTGTGAAGACAATACAGAAATCATGCCATAGTGGTACATTGATGTACATTGATGTGTGATTGCCTCCAAATTGGGCCAGTCCAGGTGTATGTCAGTCCTGCAGTTTTCCACTTAGTGTTCAGGTGTAGAAAAAAAGTTACATTGAGATACATTTGGAGAGTCAATAGCACATTTCATGCATCTTGGAATATGGACTAGAGGAGAAATACCTAAGCAATGGAATGGCAAGAAGCCCTGTTCAATATTTGCAAACACAGTAATATATCTATAACACAATTATCTAGTACCACCCATAAAGTACTTCACAACAAGTGAGCGTAACAAGTCTCAATAGAGATGCATGATGCTGTGCTGTCCTTGGTGCTAGCTGGTGATTGAGAAGACAGGAACAGTGGGGTTCTCTCTCATGCTGCCCTGTGGAGATAATGGCTCACTGATGTGGTTAATACAGACGGCCACCAGTCTGCAGCCTCGGTGACATCTCAATCAAGCGAGAAGGGCACCTTGTTGATACACAATTAATCCTCTCATTACTCGTGTGATCAGGCCTGCCTCACCAAGGGGCCACGCATTATGATCCGATTAGAGAGCAGTAATTGGGGGAGGGATCACATGCTCCTTTTGTTTCACTGGGAGGGTGAGTTCCTGGTTATCACTATCACACACTATCTATCTGAACAGTGAGGCTTTGTAAACAGACATGTACGCTCGGTCAGTCAGATGGTACAAATGAATTAATCAAATCAAATTTTATTTGTCACATGCACCGAATACAACCTTACCATGAAATGCTTACTTACAAGCCCTTAACCAACAATCCAGTTCAAGAAATAGAGTTAAGAAAATAAACTAAAGTAAAAAATAGAATAAAAGGTAACAAAATAAAATAACAACAACGAGGCTATATACAGGGGGTACCGGTACCGGGTCAATGTGCGCGGATACAGCTTAGTCGAGGTAATTTGTACATGTAGGTAGGGGTAAAGCCATCCACAGTACAGTTACAGTACAGCTATTGCAGTAAAATTCAGTAAAATTCAGATTAATTCAAGTTGATTAATGTTAAATTAATTTGTAAAGTATAGGCCTACAGTAGGTTTCTTGTCTGAATACCAATATGTATTGCTATACCTATTCCAACATGAATGTGAGAATTACAATCAAAGACAGTTTTTGTCATTGCATGCAGTAAGTACACCGTACTGTCTTTTGACAGTAACATTTAATCTGTCTGTATATATTGAGCTCTGGTTCATTGCATTGTTGATGGAAATATTTTCATTATCATGTATCTTGTCAAATATAGTGAATTATTTCATGACATGTAAATATGGTGGATGTATATCAAACAACAAACTAAACTATTATGTAAATCAAAACATTATGCACTTCCATTTCTAAATTGCCATGAATGTATCATATCAAAAGAGAAGAATGCCTTTGAGATGAAACCAGAGAGAGACTCAATGGATGCAATGACATATGACTGTTAGACATGGCAGATGTCTCTTCAAGTCCCAATGGAGCATTTACTATTCATTGATTTACACCCTAAGATCAAAAGGGCTTTATTTTACAAGACGATGTGTATCATGTCATTGCTGATATTAAATATGTTTCTGGCCCAAAGTTAATCCCCTAGTCCAAAGTGATGGGAAGAAAAAAAAAATACATTGAAAATCCTATCTTGCATGGACATTCTCTGTACTCATGACTATAGCATGCCATCTACTGGCTTGCTTGCCATGTCGTATGATATTTGGCTTGCTGCTGAGATCCCCATAGTCCTATGAAACCTGCCTTCCAGCCCTCCAGAACCTCAACTTAGCTACAGCTTATGGGAGGTTTGGATGGTGGACTGGCTTCCCACAACACTATCAATTATCTGCCCATGTAATTAATCAGCCTGCAGTGGATTCTCTATGCCATGAAAAAACCTTGCCTCCTGCAGAACAGATAAGTCAATCAAACAAACAAAGCTCTTTAAAAATGAGCACAGGCCTACTGCAAAACACTAGTAAACAACAGCTACTAGGCCTATAGCTGTATAAAACAACAAGTGATTAAAATATGGTCATTTGTTACTTAATTGTAATCTATCAACTTTCAACATTTGGTCAGCTTTCTGAGCAAAGTTGCTTCTATGTAGTCTAGTGAAACTGCCAATGAAACAAAAAACATTGGAGAGGACCCTGCTCGGACCCCTTACATAAGCAAACTGTTTATTTTGAAATAAATAGACATGCAAGTTTTGGATTACAAGTTCAAGCGGCAAGCCTTTTGTGCTCTCAATTGAGGAGCATTCGTGTGGAAGTGATACTTCCTGACATTGGGCCCACATGAACTAAGTTATGTGAAATGGACCTCATCAGCACCAATCATATCAGCTCCTCTGAGACAGTGGGAAACTGGGAATGCAAGCTCTGCTAGCGACCTAGTTGGGATCTTAAAGAGACAAAGGCACATTTTGTTTAGGAACATTTCTTGACATCATGCTCGGATTAACATTTAGAAAATGAAGAGACCATACAGTGCATGTATACGAAGCTAATAAGCACCGTGAATCAAATCAAATCAAATGTTATTGTCACATGCTTCATAAACAACAGGTGTAGACTAACAGTGAAATGCTTACAGGTCCTTTTTCAACAATGCAACAATAAATAAAACAAATAAAAAGTATATAACTATAAACAGTGACACGAGTAATAAATACAATATAAATACTGCCCTTGTGGAAAACCTTTAGAAGGGACAGCGCTGTCCATGGACTCCCATACTGAAAGCCACAATTATTATATTCTTTCTGACAACGTGTTAGTGAAATCTCAGATAGGGACTGACATATATCAACCTGGCTGTATTGACCTGCAGCAATGTCCCTCGCCGACTCTGTCACATGACATCACCTGTTTTTCTGTTTCAGCTAATAAATAGCATTCTGTCCCCTGCTCCAGACTGCCCCTGTGGCACACTCTGTTAGAGGAGTTGTGTTAGCTACAGTAACTTAAAAACAAAAGGAAAGCGTTGCCAACCCCACCAAGTCTATAGTCTAAAGTGAAAACAAGGCCCCATTTTAAGAATGCTGCTCAACTGTTGCAATTGTGACATGCTAATGTATAATGATCAGCTTGGACTCCTGGCACAGGGAGAAAAAAAATGTCATACTAGTAACTGTATACATGTCTAGTTTTAAATGAACTGTTTGGTCCTGGAATTTCCATGAAGCTAACAATGACCATGCACTCATGGCAATCAAAAATAACAAAACAAAAACTAAAAAGTTAATTAAATATTATACATATGCCAAAGAATGCAATATCAACATTTTTGATAAATTATTGGACTGAATTACTGATAAATTCTAATTTGATGATTTCAGTATTTTTCAATTGTTGCTTTTACAGCTTCTGTGCCGTTTATATAAAGTCTGGTTTGTACCTAAACAGAGAACTATACAAATGTATGTCAACACATTACTGGCATACTTTACTGTATGTTCCCTGACCCAATCTAACAATGACAGGTTAATAGAGAAGGGAACCAGGCAGCTGTTAGTGGAGCCTAGCTGAGTGCTGCTGATCAGGATGAGGGAATGATTGGATGAGATGGCTCCCCTAATGGATGTGAAAACATGATCTGCCTCCATATCTACTGTGGGAGCACATAGGAGGAAATTAATCTTCCACAGGAACATGAATTTAAGAGGAAAAGTAATCAAACCCTCACTGCTCAACAGAGGACTCATTATATAGGTACTACAGAGACATGAAGTGGGTCTCTACGAGCAGACATGAACATTAAATGAGACAGCAATATTAGACAGATAATCTATTTTTACAATGGTATATGTGGGATAGGGAAAAAAGTAGTAACTCAATTACTGTAGGAGGGCTGTATCACTTCAACTGTACATAAAATAAACAGCCTGATTTAACACATTATACTGTATAAACATACATTTACAACAATTTACAGCTATGATTGAACAAAACATATATAGTCAAAATAAAATTACTGCGATTATCTAGATGTTTAGCTACTTTGGGGCATGAAAAGTAGTAGTTAGGGTTGGATTGACAATTACTCACGCTATTTGAAACATTAGTGGGAAGGGAAATTGTTGGGACCAATCCAGTTAGTTTGTGATGCACCAAGTAACAATCTCAAAAGCCTTCGTCAGTTTAAACTACAGAGAGAGGATTATTTCCCCAGCCTTAGCTGTTGTTTTATTTAGTCCTCAAATGTTAGACGATAACCCTAATAACCCTCATGCCTTGTGTTCCCTTACCACTGCCCTCTCAACAACCTTCAAAAAGGTACCATGTTTTTGGAATCTCGCCCTCAGGGCTAGATTGAACTTGCTGATTAATGGGTGCCATAATTTCTCCTTGTACCTTTTTCTTTTCAAATGCATTTTTTCCCTAGGCAGACGTGTAGCCTGCATGACCTCAGCGCAGGAACCACATCTGCTCAGTGCACTTTACACTTGGTAGGGCATGCTCAGAAGTGCACCTCTCACTGCTTTGACCTGAAGGCCTTTTATGTCTCACTCTCACTGTGTCATGCCGCTCAACAGAACAGGGGTCCGGGGCACTGCTGTGGCTGCACCATGACACTAAACACCAGTAAAGGATTTGTTACACCTTATAATAATTTTCATGAATAAGCCAATATACATTTTTATAAAATGTTAATAAATTAGTAAATATTTAATAAATAATTATACATTTTAGAAATGAATTTGAATGCTTTTAACATTATTTAATACAAATATTTATACATAATGAAATACACAATATGTAATTAGTACAATGTACATTATTTATAAATCATTTGTTAGTGCTTATTCATGACAGTTGTTATTACGTTTTACCAAGGGTTTTTTGGGCAGGTGGAAGAACTTTTGTTACACATTGTGATTATTTTCACACACACCCCAAAAGCAAAACAATCTTACGGAGAACTTCTCATCTCACTTAATTTTTCTCCCTCGGGTTAACTTGAGCATTCACACTCTCATAAAACATTTTTTTATATTAAAATGTACTTTTAAATCTCTTAATAATTTGTAGACCAATAAATGCAAAAAGGAATATAAACATGTTAAAGTTCGTTTTTTTTTTTTTTGTATTATAATTTTTTAGAGTGATTGGAATTCACATCGCTCCATTAAATAGGGTTGTTTTTCCTTTCCTTATGTTCAGTTCATTTTGATTGTAGACCGTCATTGTAAATAAGAATTTGTTCTTAACTGACTTGCCTAGTTAAATAAAGGTTAAATAAATAAATAAAATTTTCAAGGATATCTGCACAGGGAATCTTTTTTTTTCTTCTTTTCCGTTGTCTCTTCTAATCATATTCCCTAATTTCTGCCATCTACAGGGAAAGCAGAGGACGCGCCACAACCTAATGAATTCCACCTGGCCTTTCTTTATCTGCCTGGCATTATAAGTTTGAGAGCTGTGTTTTAATTTGTATTGAATAAACAATATGGGATTGTATATGCAATAATGCTATAATTATACCCGCGGGTTGTATTTCCTCAAAGGAAATTAAGCGGGCATGTCATCCTAAATCCCAAAATGCAATGGAAATTACTTCCAGATTTCACTGCATCTTAGAGTTCATGGTCTCGGACCACGCTGCATAGTTTTCTCAAAGGCTTCGTATCACCCTCTGTGGATTTATTCTAACCTCTTATAGGGGCACAGAGAGGTTACATGGAAAACTGTAAAAACAGAATGCCATATTGCCATGAATTTGCATACGCAGTGTAAAAATGGCTCTCTGGATCTCATAAATTCAGCTGACCCTATCAGGCTGTGGAGCAAGTCAAGGCGTGGCAGTCGTCTCAGGATTGTGAGCTCCCCTGTTAGTATTGGCATGCGTGAAGACCACAGAGAATGGGCTTGGAGCATGTTTATTTTCTTTTAACTGTCCCATCCCTCCCACTAAAGCTCTCTGGATTTTATGAGCTATACTCCCGTAGATTGTACTGTATTCTGGTGATGAAAATAATGTTTTCATGTGATTTGTTGTTCTTTTGTTTGAGTAACAAAGCATAAAGTTTGAGTCAGCTAACTTTATTTTAGGGGAGTTTTGTATCACTATCGCAGGACATACAGTGCCTTCCCGAAAGTATTCATACCCCTTGACTTATTACACATTTTGTTGTATTACAGCCTGAATTCAAAACTGATTAAATCTTTTTTTTCAATCTCACCCATCTTACACAAAATACCCCATAATGACAAAGTGAAAGCACGTTTTTAGGCATTTTTTTAAATGTCTTGAAAATGAAATATAAGTATGTATTCACACCCCTGAGTCAATACTTTGTGGAAGCACCTTTGCCAGCGATGACAGCTGTGTCTTTCTGGGTAAGTCTAAGAGCTTTCCACACCTGTATTGTGCAACATTTACCATTATTATTTGAAAAATTCTTCAAGCGCTGCCAAATTGGTTGTTGATCATTGCGAGACAACCATTTTCAGGTTTTGCCATAGATTTGTGTAGATTTATGTCAAAACTGTATCTCGGCCACTCAGGGGCATTCACTGTTTTCTTGGTAAGCAACTCCAGTGTAGATTTGGCCTTGTGTTTTAAGTTATTGTCCTGCTGAAAGGTGAATTCATCTCCAAGTGTCTGCTGGAAAGCAGACTGAACCAGGTTTTCATCTAGGATTTTGCTTGTGCTAAGCTCCATTCTGTTTCTTTTTATCCTGAAAAACTCCCGTCATTAACGATTACGAGCAAACCTGTAACATGATGCAGCCACTGTCACGATCGTCGTAATGATGAGACCAAGGCGCAGCATGCATAGAGTTCCACATAATTTTAATAAAGAGAGACTCACTAAACAAAACAATAAAGAACAACGAACGAAATGCGAAGCTATACAACTAGTGCAGACAGGCAACTAAACATAGACAAGATCCCACAACACAAATGAGGAAATGGCTACCTAAATATGATCCCCAATCAGAGACAACGATAAACAGCTGTCTCTGATTGGGAACCATATCAGGCCAATATAGACATACAAAAACCCCTAGACGTACAGAAACTAGAGTACCCACCCTAGTAACATCCTGACCTAACCAAAATATATAGAAAAACAGATATCTAAGGTCAGGAAGTGACAGTACCCCCCCCCCCCCCCCCCCCAAAGGTGCGGATCCCCGGCCGCAAACCTGAACCTATAAGGGAGGGTCCGGGTGGGCATCTACCCTCGGTGGCGGCTCCGGTTCGTGGCGTAGTCCCCGCTCCCTACACTGATCCCTCCGCTTCTGTGGAACCCGGACCATGGATCATCGCCGGAGGCTCAGAACTGGGAACCACTGCTGGAGGTTCCGGACTGTGGACCGTCTTTGGAGGTTCCGGACTGTGGACCGTCTTTGGAGGTTCCGGACTGTGGACCGTCTTTGGAGGTTCCGGACTGTGGACCGTCGTCGGAGGTTCCGGGCTGGAAACTGTCGCCGGAAGCTATGGACTGGGAACTGTCGCCGGAAGCTCTGGACTGGGAACTGTCGCCGGATGCTCTGGACTGGGAACTGTCGCCGGAAGCTCTGGTCTGTGGAGGCGCACTGGAGGCCTGATGCGTGGGACCGGTACAGGTGGCACCGGGCTGATGACACGCACCTCATGGCGAGTGCGGAGAGGAGGCACAGGACGTACTGGACTGTGGAGGCGTACTGGAGACCTGATGCGTGGGACCGGTACAGGTGGCACCGGGCTGATGATACGCACCTCAGGGCGAGTGCGGAGAGGAGGCACAGGACTTACTGGACTGTGGAGGCGCACTGGAGACCTGATGCGTGGGACCGGTACAGGTGGCACCGGGCTGATGACACGCACCTCAGGGCGAGTGCGGAGAGGAGGCACAGGACTTACTGGACTGTGGAGGCGCACTGGAGGTCTGGAGCGTAGAGCTGGCACAATGCGTCCTGGCTGGATGCTCACTTTAGCTCAATAAGTGCGGGGCGCTGGCACATGACGCACTGGGCTGTGAAGCCGTACTGGCGATACAGTACGTAGAGCCAGCGCAGGATATCCTGGTCCAAAGAGGTGTACTGGAGACCAGGAGCACTGAGCCGGCACAACCCGTCCTGGCTGGATGCCCATTCTAGCGCGACAAATGCGGGGAGCTGGAATGTAGCTCACCGGGCTATGAATGCGCATTGGAGACATCCTGCGCATCACTGCATAACACGTTGCCTGACCAGTCACACGCTCCCCACGGTAAGCACGGGGAGTTGGCTCAGGTCTAAACCCTACCTCCGCCAAACACCCCCCCCCCCCCCCCCCATTTTCTTTTGTTGAGCTGCCTCTCGGGCTTCCGTGCTAGCCGTGTCCCCTCGTATCGTCGCCGTTCCTCTTTCGCTGCCTCCGCCTGCTTCCATGGCAGGGTCTTGTCCCCTGCCATTACCTCCTCCCAGGTCCAGGATGTCCTCCACTCTCTTTTCTCTCGGGCCCAGGATCCCTGCTCCTCTTGAACACGCTGCTTGGTCCATTGGTGGTGGGATCTTCTGTCACAATCGTCGTAATGATGAGACCAAGGCGCAGCGTGCATAGAGTTCCACATAATTTTTATGAAGAGAAACTCACTAAACAAAACAATAAAGAACAACGAATGAAACGTGAAGCTATACAACTAGTGCAGACAGGCAACTAAACATAGACATGATCCCACAACACAAATGAGGAAAATGGCTACCTAAATATGATCCCCAATCAGAGACAACGATAAACAGCTGTCTCTGATTGGGAACCATATCTGGCCAACATAGACATACAAAAAACCCTAGACATACAAAAACAAGAGTACCCACCCTAGTAACACCCTGACCTAACCAAAATATATAGAAAAACAGAGATATCTAAGGTCAGGGTGTGACAGCCACCACTGTGCTTGAAAATATGCAGGGTAGTACTCAGTAATGTGTTGTATTTGTATTTTCCCCAAACATTACAATTTGTATTCAGGACATAAGGTGAATTACTTCTCCACATTTTTTGCAACATTACTTTAGTGCCTTGTTGCAAACAGGAAGCAAATGTTTTGAATATTTGTATTCTGTACAGGCTTCCTTATTTTCACTCTGTCAGTTAGGTTAGTATTGTAGGGTAACTACAATGTTGTTGCTCCATCCTCAGTTTTCCCCTATCACAGCCATTAAACTCTACATCTTTTAAAGTCACCATAGGCCTCATGGTGAAATCCCAAAGCGGTTTCCTTCCTCTCCGGCCACTGAATTAGGAAGGACGCCTATATCTTTGTAGTGACTGGGTGTATTGATACACCATTCAAAGTATAATTAATAACTTCACCATGCTCAAAGGGATATACAATGTCTGTTTTTTAAATTTGTACCCATCTACCAATAAGTGATATTCTTTGCAAGACATTTGAAAACCTCCCTGGTCTTTGTGATTGAATCTGTGTTTGAAATGCACTGCTCGACTGAGGGACCTTACAGATATTTGTATGTGTGGTGTACAGAGATGAGGTAGTCATTCAAAAATCATGTTAAACACTATTGCACACAGAGTGAGTCAATGCAACTTATGTCACTTGTAAAGCACATTTTTACTCCTGAACGTATTTAGGTTTGCCATAACAAAGGGGTTGAATGCTTATTGATTCAAGAAATTTCAGGGTTTCATTTTTTATTAAATTTGTTAAATATATACAGTACCAGTCAAAAGTTTGTAACACCTACTCATTCAAGGGTTTTTCTTTCTTTTTACTATTTTCTACATTGTCGAATAGTAGTGAAGACATCAAAACTATGAAATAACATATATGGAATCATGTAGTAACCAAAAAGTGTTAAACAAATAAAAATATAATCTTCAAAGTAGCCACCCTTTGCCTTGATGAAATCTTTGCACACTCTGGCATTCTCTCAACCAGCTTCACCTGGAATGCTTTTCCAATAGTCTTGAAGCAATTCCCACATATGCTGAGCACTTGTTGGCTGCTTTTCCTCCACTCTGCGGTCCGACTCATCCCAAACCATGTCAATTGGGTTGAGGTCGGGTGATTGTGGAGGCCATGTCATCTGATGCAGCACTCCATCACTCTCCTTCTTGGTCAAATAGCCCTTACACAGCCTGGAGGTGTGTTGCGTCATTGTTCTGTTGAAAAACAAATGATAGTCCCACTAAGCGCAAACCGATGGGATGGCATATCACTGCAGAATGCTGTGGTAGCCATGCTGGTTAAGTGTAGTTGAATTTAAATAAAATCACTGAGTGTCACCTGCAAAGCACCCCCACACCATCACACCTCCTCCTCCATGCTTTACGGTAGGAATCACACATGCGGAGATCATCCGTTCACCTACTCCGCATCTCACAAAGACATAGTGGTTGGAACCAAAAATCTCAATTTGGACTCGAACAGATTTCCACCGGTCTAATGTCCATTGCTTGTGTTTCTTGGCCCAAGCAAGTCTCTTCTTATTATTGGTGTCCTTTAGTAGTGGTTTCTTTGCTGAAATTCGACCATGAAGGCCTGATTCACGCAGTCTCCTCTGAACAGTTGATTTGGAGATGTGTCTGATGTTACTTGAACTCTGTGAAGCATTTATTTGGGCAGCAATTTCTTAAGCCGGTAACTCTAATGAACTTATCCTCTGCAGCAGAGGTAACTCTGGGTCTTCCTTTCCTGTGGCGGTCCTCATGAGAGCCAGTTTCATCATAGCGCTTGATGGTTTTACCGACTGCACTTGAAGAAACTTTAAAAGTTCTTGACATTTTCCGTATTGACTGACCTTCATGTCTTAAATCAACCTCTTAAGGATTAGCCCCTTTTTTAAATTTTAGCCTAAAATAACATACCCAAATCTAACTGCCTGTAGCTCAGGCCCTGAAGCAACGATATGCATAATATTGGTACCATTTGAAGGGAAACACTTTGAAGTTTATGGAAATGTGAACGGAATGTAGTAGAATATAACACAATCGATCTGGTAAAAAATAATGCAAAGAGAAAACTAACCGTTCTTTTGTATTTTTTTTTGTACCATCAGCATTGAAATGCAAGAGAAAGGCCATAATGTATTATTCCAGCCCAGCTGTAATTTAGATTTTGGCCACTAGATGGCAGGAGTGCAGTTTTAGACTGATCCAAGGAACCATTGCATTTCTGTTCAGAATGTTGTATCAAGGCTGCCCGAATGTGCCTAATTTGTTTCTTAATCATTTTCATGTTCAAAATTGTGCACTCTCCTCAAACAATTGTGTGGTATTCTTTCACTGTACTAGCTACTGTAAATTGGACAGTGCAGGTAGATTAACAAGAATTTAAGCTTTCTGCCAATATCAGATATATCTATGTCCTGGGAAATTTTCTTGTTACTTACAACCTCATGCTAATCGCATTAGCCTATGTTAGCTCAACCATCCCATGGAAGGGACACCGATCCCAAAGAAGTCTTTTACCAAATAGGGCTGTCTTCTGTATACCAACCCTACCTTGTCACAACACAACTGATTGGCTCAAAAGCATTAAGAAGGAAAGAAATTCCACAAATTCACTTTTAACAAAGCACACCAGTTAATTGAAAGGCATTCCATGTGACTACCTCATGTCACGCCCTGACCTGAGATATCTCTGTTTTCTTTATATTTTGGTTAGGTCAGGGTGTGACTAGAGTGGATACGCTAGTTTTTGTATTGTCTAGGGGTTTTGTATTGTCTAGGGGTTTTGTATTGTCTAGGGATTTTGTATGTCTAGGGTTTTGTAGGTCTAGGTAATGGTATGTTTATGGTGGCCTGATATGGTTCCCAATCAGAGGCAGCTGTTTGTCGTTGTCTCTGATTGGGGATCATATTTAGGTAGCCATTTCCCTTTGGTGTTTGTGGGTTCTTGTTCTATGTTTAGTTGCCTGTCTGTACTATTCATATAGCTTCACATTTCGTTTTGTTATTTTTGTTAGTTTGTTCAGTGTTCATTCTTTAATAAATAGAATGTACGCATACAACGCTGCGCCTTGGTTCGATTCATATGACGAACGTGACACCTCATGAAGCTGGTTGAGAGAATGCCAAGAGTGTGCAAAGATGTCATCAAGGCAAAGGATAGCTACTTTCTCTTGCATTTCAAAGCTGATGGTACAAAAAAATTACAAAAGAACGGTTAGTTTTTTCTTTGCATTAGCTTTTACCAGATCGATTGTGTTATATTCTACCACTTTCCGTTCACATTTCCATAAACTTCAAAGTGTTTCCCTTCAAATGGTACCAATATTATGCATATCCTTGCTTCAGGGCCTGAGCTACAGGCAGTTAGATTTGGGTATGTTATTTTAGGCTAAAATGTTAAAAAAGGGGCTAATCCTTAAGAGGTTTAACACTTTTTTGGTTACTACATGATTCCATGTGTTATTTCATACTTTTGATGTCATATTTATTCTACAATGTTGAAAACTAGTTCAAATAAAAACTATTGAATGAGTAGGTGTGTCCAAACCTTTGACTGGTACTGTATGTATAATTCCACTTTGACATTATGGGGTGTTGTGTATAGGCCAGTGTCAAAAACATCTCAATTGAATCATTTTTAAATTCAGGCTATAACACAACAACATGTGGAAAATGTCAAGGGGTGTGAATACTTTCTGAAGGCACTGTATGGCTGTAGAATCCAACCCTTTCACAATGATCAAATATGCTGAAGCTTGTCCAAGGACTTTTCCATTTGAAATCACTGAGGATAGATTTTTGAGGGGTCACTGCTGTTGTCCAAGCCAACTCCCACTGGGCACACTCTGGTTAAAACAACATTGTTTCCATAATTTAAAGGAAATTATGTTGAACCAAATACAAGTCCCTTTAAAAGAATATAATTAATTAACAGGCTTACTTTTTTATCCTGATTTGCTCTACTATATGAGCACACACCTCTAGTGCAGTAATATATTGCCGGTAATTTGTGTTACTGTTGGTTCTTGCCTTAACTGTTGTACATGGTTCCTGCCACAAGGGGTAGATGTGGTCATGTCATCGAGCTAGCAAGCCTCTCCATTATGTCATTAACTGTCTTTCACAAAGCGTTTTAGGTAGCAACAAAATACTCATTCAAAGTCTAATCTGAAGGATTTGCAGATCAATTTGTATATGCCCCTATAAACTGTATCACACCAGATGGGATCTATTTTTCTTTTTACATAAATCTCTTTATTTATGAGCCCATAAGTGGGAAATAATGTCTGAATACTTGGCCCTGTGATTACACCACAGGTGAGCCAAACAGACTAATATCATTTGCATGTGAATGAATTATATTAACACAGAGAGCCATCAATAGGAAATGGGGAATCCTTATCAGCTTTCATGGATATTAGTATGTTAATGTGGGTGGGCTCATTAATGAGTATTGCCATTTTCTTTTTGTACTCAGTATTAATAGAGTAAAGAAAAGGAGCAGACAGGACCATGCATTCAGGTTTTTTATCTCTGTACAGTAGGTTGTCTGTCTCTTAGCTAGTGAAGCTGTCTCACAGTGACTTGCTTTTAGTCTTTTCGAAATGCTCATCATATTTGAGGGTGAAGCCGCATTGGTTGCTCTCAGACTTAAAGAACATTTTCCATGATATTTATAGTTTTATGTAATGATAATCCCTTTTACATCAGTGGGACTCCTATCATTGACACATATACATAGCTTACCACTACAGAGCAGCCTGCAGGGGAAAGTTACTGCAGTTACACTACCGCTCACTTTTAATCAGTTCATTCTTATATGTAAAGGGAAAAGTGTTTGATCATATCCACTAGACACATAAACAGGCTCATTTAAATACAAATACTTTGTCCACATACTGTACATTGTCTATGTCCAGCCTCTCCTGATGCCACACAGATACAATTTTGAAACATTATGAAATACCAGTTGAATGCTTCCCCGTTACTGTAGACATAAATATTACAGGAAAGAGCCTAGCTCTTTATGAGAATAACTCAGACTCATACCCTAAATTGATCTGGGACATGCTGCTATGGCTTTTTACCAAGGTGTTTTATGCAAAGCTCTTGTCACATCTTCCTGATTGCACATTTGAAGTTGTCAGTTTACAGAGGTGTTGGGTTCTCCACTACTATTTATTGGACCAAGTAACCTGTGACCTGTTAAAGGAGTCAGACACATGTATATATTCTAAATAATGAATGCTAAGGCTTCACTTTAGATATTCTGGAAAAGATGGGCTTATTTTTAAGGGAATGAGATGGAATAGACAGATGTGTCGGTGTGATGTACATGCTTCCCCAAACAAAAGTTTCCCAAGGGAGGGGATTTCTGTGGAAAGTATCAAAGTCTTTCTATTTAAGGACTTAACAAACTCAAGCCTTTACCTCCTTCACAGTACTGGAATTGTAATCAAAATATGCCTGTTTACATATAAATCTCTAAAATGTCAACGCCTTTAACATACGATACAAATGGCACCTTTAACATGAAGTGACAAATGTGCAGGACCTGGGCAACAGCCATTTATTGGTTATTGATATGAATAAGCTAATAATACTTTCATCTGTGTTTTTAAATTTAGGAGGATACAAAAAGACTACTGCATACTCATTTACATATTCATTACTGTGCCAGCTAATTGATAAAAAGCTTATGAAAGCATGCTCTTTCTCATTAAGAGAAGGGATTTCATTTACTCAATGCTTTTTCTCCATTTCAGCCCGTCTCTATAACAGGATTAGCCTGGGAGTTAAGAACATTAGGGAATACCTTTGACATGTGTGAGCATTGGGCTTATACTGTCCTCTGTGAGAATAATGTACATTCAACTATATTAATATGTCCATTCAAATATTCATACAAACAGTACACTGAACAGTTAAATTGCCATAGAATATGTTATTTTTCTCAGGACCACCTAAAGCTGCAATACTGCCTTAATAGTTTTCCAGTACAGGTGCTCTCAATTAAGTCATTATCAGATTTAGTTGATCTGTGATGACCATTAAGTTTAACCGCATCAAATGAGAATTGAGAGCCATCACTGACTGTTTTAAAGTGCCATAGCCCCAAAGGAAGGCAAAGCCACTCTGACAAAATCATAACTGCACGTTCAAAATTTAAATTTCCAGGACGTTGAGACAAGGGTGATGTGAACACTTAGGTATTTTTATCACACTGTACAGGTCTAACCTTCACCTCCATTGGAAAGTGTCACAGAGCATCCCTGGCTCCTCAGAGACAGTTCCTGAAATTCTCCTCCATGTAAAATTCATGGCAATTGTGCATAAAAAATTACTTTGTAAAAAATGTAGTACTTTTAAATTAAGGGAGGCATAGTTTCAGAATGTGTCGGAGCCAATTGATAGTTGTGCATGTTTCCATGTCTTCTCATCATATTGGTTTCAAGCAGTGTTTGTATATTGCAAATGCTCCAGATGTGCTAGTTTTTGTCTTAGGGTTTTTGGCATTGTGTCAGTGTCAGTCATTATGTGTTAAGCTGTCCCTGTGGTAAAGCATCAATGTATAAGCACCTGGAGGTATGTCTCAGAGCTGGTCTGTGATGCACTGCACTGCTCGTATGCTAACCCAAAATATCACATCAGATATGCTAACCATGGCACCCTAGATCCAACATAAAAATGTGTGGCTGTTACCATGGCATGCAATACCATATAGGCCTAGGTTGATTTAGAACATCCTTCAATTAGCCACATTCAGTTGACCATAGCTATGCATTAGATGTGGCTGTAAAGTATACAGTATAACATACAGTGCATTCAAAAAGTATTCACACCCCTTGACTTTTCCACATTTTATTGTATTACAGCCTGAATTAAACAGGTGTCACTGGCCTACACACAATACCCATAATGTAGATTTTTTTTTTAATTTTTTTTACAGTTTTACAAATGAATAGAAAAGCTGAAATGTCTTTAGTCAATAAATATTCAACCCCTTTGTTATGGCAAGCCTAAATAAGTTCAGGAGTACAAATTTGCTTTAACAAGTCACATAATAAGTAGCATGGACTCACTCTGTGTGCAATAAGTGTTTAAACATGATTTTTGAATGACTACCTCAATTAACTGTAAGGCCCCTTAGTCGAGAAAGGGAATTTCAAACACAGATTCAATCACAAATATCAATGAGGTTTTCCAATGCCTCGCAAAGAAGGGCACCTATCGGTACAGGAGATGGGCAAAAAGAAAAAAGCAGACATTGAATATCCCTTTGAGCATCGTGAAGTTATTAATTACATTTTGGATGGTGTAGCAATACAATACACCCAGTCACTACAAAGATACAGGCGCCCTTCCTAACTCATTTGCCGGAGAGGAAGGAAACCGCTCCGGGATTTCACCATGAGGCCAATGGTGACTTTAAAACAGTTAGAGTTTAATGGTTGTGATAGCATAAAACTGAGGATGAATCAACAACATTGTAGTTACTCCAAAATACTAATCTAATTGACAGAGTGAAAAGAAGGAAGCCTGTACAGAATACATATATTCCAAAACATGCATCCTGTTTGCAACAAGGCACAAAGTAATGTTGCAAAACATGTGGCAAAGCAATTCACTTTTTGTCGTGAATATGTTATACCCCTGAAAAGGGGAAATATAGAAATAAATCACACAGAGATGTAGCTTTGGCTTCAAGTCACTTGTAAATGAGTGTTTTTCATATAAAATCACCATTTACATATAGAATGTTTCACAAATGCACAAAATATCTTCATGTAAACATGTATAAACTTGTATTAATTTGTATTTCGTGCTTTAGATTACATTACATTATTATTAAAGTTTTCCATTGCTCCCATTCAACCACACACACAGGAGCTGTGAGCGGGGTCTCTCTCGGGCACGCTCTGATCACGAAGTCACCTCGCGGAAGTGAGCAGCCTTCTAGCAAGCTAGCAAAATGGCTAATGGTGTCACGCTCGTCGAAAGGAATGGACCAAGGTGCAGCGTCGTAGGCGTACATTTTCCTTTATTAAATGAACACCAAACAAAAACAACAAAATACCAAACGAAACGCGAAGCTAATAATAGTGCTGACATGCAACTATCCATAGACAAGATCCCAAAAAACACAAAGGGGAAATGGCTGCCTAAATATGATCCCCAATCAGAGACAACGATAAACGGCTGCCTCTGCTTGGGAACCATAACAGGCCAACATAGACACACAAACACCTAGATGACCCACCCTAGTCACACCCCGACCAAACCAACATAGAGAATAAAAAGCTCTCTATGGTCAGGGCGTGACAGTACCCCCCCCCCCCCCAAAGGTGCGGACTCCGACCGCAAAACCTGACTCAATAGGGGAGGGTCCGGGTGGGCATCTACCGTCGGGGGCGGCTCCGGTGCGGGGCGAAGTACCCACTCCGCTCGCAGATACGTCTTCCTCCATGGCGGCTCTGGTGCGGGGATCGTCGCCGGAAGCTCCGACCATGGGTCGTCGACGGAGGAACCTGACCGTAGATCGTCGACGGGGACTCCGGACCGTAGTTCGTCGCCGGGGACTCCGGGCCGTGAATCGTCGCCGGAGGAACCGGACCGTGAATCGTCGCCGGAGGCTCCGGACCGAGAACTCCCGCTGTAGGCTCTGGACAGAGCAGTTTACCTATCACTGTACCTGTACACAGCCAATCTGTAAATAGCACACCCAACTACCTCAACCCCATATTATTACTTACCCTCTTGCTCTTTTGCACCCCAGTATCTCTACTTGCACATCATCATCTGCACATCTGTCACTCCAGTATTAATGCTAAATTGTAATTATTTTCGCCTCTAGGGCCTATTTATTGCCTACACGGTAAGAATAGTTTGCAATGCAAGACTCACCTGGACCGTCCTTTTCCTTGTTCGGGTTTCAGTTTGTAGATCAGAATGTCTTCTCCAACCTGGCGTACAACTGTGTGAATGTTTTTTTAAATTTTTATAATTTTTTTAATGTAATATCAGAAACGTACAATATACTTGCAGTGAAGCTGCTCAACAACTGCATCATACCAGTCATCCAACAGACTCCCATTCAGAGCGACACACAGAAGCATCCAGGGTCAATGTCCTGCTCAAGGGCACGTTGACAGATCTCCCACCAGGCCAAAAAACGTGAACCCGAACCCTCCAAGATCCCCCACAGTTCCCCAATAGCTGTCCCTCAACCATTCGAGACCCCTCCCACAGTCCCCCCCCCCAAGAAGACAAATACAAATAAAAAATACAATTAATTAAATTCCCCACCCCCAAGAACTCCCCGATGCACCAACAACCAAGAGAATGAACTAAAGAGAAAAGAGAAAAAGACAGAAGAAAACAGCAAACAACAATGCAAAAATATTATAATAAATAAATAAATGTTAAACAAAGGACATCAAGGACAACTAAAATCATAACAGCAATGCCAACTGTATATGTTTGTGTGCATGTCTGGCACTATTACAATGTATGTGTGTGTTCTTGTATGCGTTTATTTGAATGAGAGTGTGTAAGTCGCTCTGGATAAGAGCGTCTGCTAAATGACTTAAATGTAAATGTAAATGTATATGTAACGGTATTCATCGTCTGAAGAAGAGGAATCATCGGACCAAAGCGCAGCGTGGTAAGTGTTCATGCTTGTTTTATTAAAACTGAACACTATCACAAAAATAAACAAGAGAATAACCGAAACAGTCCTGTAAGGTGAAAACACTAAACAGAAATGAACTACCCACAAAAACCATGTGGGAAAAAGCTACCTAAGTATGGTTCCCAATCAGAGACAACGATAGACAGCTGTCCCTGATTGAGAACCATATCCGGCCAAAACAAAGAAATACAAAACATAAAATACAAAACATAGAAAAAATAACATAGAATGTCCACCCAAATCACACCCTGACCAAACCAAAATAGAGACATAAAAATCTCTTTACGGTCAGGGCGTGACAGTATATGCATGTGTACAAACACCTGCATGGCATCAGCCTCAGGCAAACTGGCATTTGTTGTCATTCAAACTTTTTATTATGTTTTATTTTCACTTTAAAAAAGTATCTTTGACCATCATTCTACCTCCCGCACAGCAACTCCACTCCCACTTGTCTCCAATTCCACATCCCAATCCTCAGCTTCCTTCAGCCCATCCCATCTATCTCTGCTGGCCACCCACTTCGGGTTTCTACGCAACACATATCTTTCAACTATGATGTGATGTTTAACGTACAATTTCAATCTATCTAATCGAATAGAATCCACAGACTGCGAGTTGAAGATAAATACTTTTACTAAGAGTATTAGTATATTAGTAATTGACCCACCCGGTCTCTCCAGGTCTTCTAACAGTACTATTTCTAGGGTCCATTTTAGATCAATGCTATGCATTTTCAGCCATTCCTGAACCTGAGACCAGAAACAGGTTACCTGAGGGCAATACCAAAATAAATGGTCTATTGATTCTGTATCCTCACAACAAAATCTGCAGAGCTTCGATGATTTTATGCCCCACATATTCCAAATTTTGTTGGTGGCAAGCATTCTATATAATAATTTTAGCTAAAAAGCAGGTCTTGAAAGCAAGTCTAGATTATTGCGTGTTTTTATATATCAACTCATACCATGGAATCGGTACATCAAAAATCTCTTCCAAACTATTTTGCAATCCGTATGGCACAGTTGTCAACATCCTGGTCCTCAAATGAAACTGGTATACTTTCCTATTTATGCTATTTTTATTCCTCCGCCAGTTGGCAGACAGACCAGTTCCCTACCTCCTCCCGCTACCACCTGCGTCCTCCATTTTTGGGGTAATGCTGTATTCAATTGGTTGTACTCTTGGATTGAACAGACCTTCCCGTACATTTCTGATAACTCCATGAAGAACATAACTCTACCATTCCAATTTACAATATAATTTAAGAACAAAATACAATTTTCAAACATATTTCCCATAAATACAGGTATTTTATCAACCAGCACATTTGAGTTCAGCCATAATATTTGTTGTATCTTTTCAGGGGGATGACATTGAAATTGTAGCCAGCTCTGCAATGCTTGTTTGAAAAAAGTATAATTTTCAATTTATCGAAAATGAGACATGGCAATCTGCACAAAGGCAAAAGGGCAATTTTTAAACAATGGATGAGCTTTTCTTAGTAATCTACTTGAGAACCATTTAGGGTTCACTTTTGAATAAGTGAAGCTTTTAGAGAGAGGTTTAGTGCTTTTATATATTTTTTATATATTTATTTTGTCTGGTTTAGCGTCCCAGATAAAGCGAAATATTTTTTGCTCATATGATTTGAAAAATGAATTATCAGAAGTAGGCAGCTCCATAAGTAAGTGAGTAAACTGAGATATGACTAAGGAGTTAAATCAGGGCAATTTTTCCATAAATAAACAGGTATTTACCTCTCCATGGTTGCAGGATCTTGTCTATTTTTACAAGTTTTCTATTGAAATTCATTGTGGAGAGCTTTGTGATATGAATACCAACTATGTCTACTTCACCATCAGCACATTTTATAGGTAAACTGCAGGGTAATGTAAAAGTTGTATTTTTTTAAAGATCCAATACGTAATGTTGTACACTTCACTCACATCATAATTAGGTTTTAGTCCAGAGAGTACAGAAAAGTTGTCTAGATCTTCAATGAGACATTGCAGGAATCTAGCTTGTGGACTTAATATAACACTTGAGTCATCGGCATACATGGACACCTTTGTTTTTAAGCCTTGGATTTCTAATCCTCTGATGTTGTTATTGGATCTGATTTTTAATAGCTAGCATTTTGATGGCCATAACAAATAGATATGGTGACAGCGGACACCCTTGTTTAACTTCTTTGGTATAGGGGGCAGCATTTTCACTTTTGGATGAATTTCGTGCCCATAGTGAACTGCCTCATACTCTGTCCCAGATGCTAATATATGCATATAATTATTACTATTGGATAGAAAACAAGTTTATAAAACTGTTTGAATGATGTCTGTGAGTATAACAGAACTCATATGGCAGGCAAAAACCTGAGAAAAAATCCAAACAGGAGGTGAAAATTCTGAGAGTGGTCGTTGTTAACTCCTCTGGACAATTCAAAACTCTCTGAAAAGTAGCCATTATTTACTATATTACACCTGGGGTTGCTATACATATTTTTCTACCCATTTTATAAGAGAATTACCGAAAATTAAAAAATCCAGGCATTTATAAATAAAATCCAGTCTTACTTTATCAAATTCCTTTTCGAAATTTGCTATAAATACCAGGCCTGGCTTCGTAGATGTTTCATGATGTTCTATTATTTCTAGTAGTTGTCGTATATTATTTCCAATGTATCGTCAATGTTAAAAACCTGTCTGATCAGGATGAACAACACCTGGTTAAACCCTTTTAATTCTGAGTGCTATGCATTTCGCTAGTATTTTTGCATCACAACATTGAAGTGTAAGGGGCCTCCAGTTTTTTAGACAGACTGGGTCTTTATATTTACCATCTGCATTTTGTTTTAATAATAGAGAAATCAGATATTCCTGCTGTGTACCTGACAGACTACCATTTCTATAGGAGTAGTTAAAACAATCTAACAATGGAGCTTTTAGTATATCAAAAAAGGCTTGATATAACTCTACCGGTATACCATCAAGCCCTTGGGTTTTTCCAGACTGAAAGGATTTAATAGACTCAAAAGGTTCATCCTCTGTAATTTGGCCTTCTCACTGATCTTTCTGTACATTTGTTAATTTTCAATTTTTTATATTATATGGAAATTCCTTACCGTAATCTTCATTCAGTGGGAGAGGGTGAGACGGAAAAGAGAACTTCTGCCTAAAATAATTAGCTTCCTCTTTTAAAATATAATTAGGAGAATCATAGATGACGTCTTCAGTAATGAGTTTCTGCAAATTCTTTTTGTTAGCGTTCCTGTTTTGGAGATTCAGGAAGAATTTTGTGCATTTTTCTCCATATTCCATCCAGTTTTCTTTTTTTTGTAATCGATGACATTAGATCGTTCTTGAATAAGTTCCTTCCTCAAGTTCTTTTTTTTCTCCTCTAACTTATTTTGTATCTCTGTAGTATCGTTTTTTTTGCTATCTACCTGTACTATTAGTTCATGGATTTCCCTTGTTAGTCTTGTCTTTTAGCTAGAAACTTATTTTTTATTATTGATGAATATTGAATTGAATGACCTCTGAAGGTACATTTAAAGGTATCCCAAACAATAAGGGGTTTGCTGAACCTATATTATACTGTAAAAATTCAGTTATAAATTAAGTTGTCCTCCAGTAAACTTTGATTAAATGTCCAATATCCCTGTCCACATGGAAAAACTATAAGTTGTGTGAATGCCAATTAGATGATGATCCGATCGCATTCTGTCTCCTATTAAAACTTTTTAAACCTTTGATGCAAGAGAGAAAGAGACAAGAAAGTAGTCAAGACAACTAGCTTGATTAAGTTTCCTCCATGTATATCTCACTAGGCCGGGTTTTTTTGTCTCCAAATATCCACTATTTCTAATGTGTCCATAATATTTGTGATTTCCTTAAGGGTATGGTGATGATAGTTTGTAGAGTGATTACATTTATGGTCCATTGAGGCACTTAACACTCCGACCATAATGATTTGATCATTTGTTGCCTGTAAGTTCAATTAATTGATATAAATGTTTTCAAAGAAGTATGGATCATCCTGATTTGGACCATATAGATTAATGACCCAAATCTCTTTTTTGTCCACTTTCATAATCAAAATGATCCACCTTCCTGGTGAATCATTCCTGACTATTTGCACATTCAGATCAAAATTTTTGTTAATTAATATCATCACACCTTTTAAGTTCCTTTGTCCATGACAGACAATTATTTCACCGCCCCATTCCCTTTTCCACGCAACTTCATCTAAGGATGTAGAGTGAGTTTCCTGTAAACAGTATAAAGTTGAAGTCGGAAGTTTACATACACTTAGGTTGGAGTTCAAATCATAATTATTCTGATATCCAAAGTTATTATGGACTCTGAGTTGCTCTGATTTGGGCTTCAAAGTGCTGATGGCAGATGCAGTTTTTGTTCTGAAAACATTTATCCAGGCCATTCTATAAGGCTGACTCAGTCATAGGCTATCTTTAATGTAGCTTTTAAACACTGACTTTGACTGCACATTTCATTAACAGTTTAGGAAGCTGCTAATGCTTTCATGCATCTTTTAAAACTGAAATTGTATCCATCTGGCACACACTGAATTATTGATAACATTAAAAGCACAGTGTAGTATGTTTTCAACGAGCCAATTGGGACTGTCAGATCTACCCACAAGTTCAGTACTAGAATGTAATCTTGAAATTCAAAGCAGAAGCATAATTTACCTAGTGAAGAAATCTGTTAATGCTGGTGCCATTCACTCTCCATGAAAAAGCTTTGTCCGTAACTTTTATTCATATTTACAAATGGTATAGGCCCTAGTAGGATTTTGTCAGGTTTTATGGATGACCTTTCCTCTTAATATGTGACTGACCTTCAAACTGAGACACTGCAGCTGCAGGTAACTCTTCCATCATCCTTCATTTAGAGTGTTCATTCGAGGTAAAGAAAACATTTTCTTACAACCAATAGAATAAGGACTCTAAATGTTTTACTCATTACTAGTCTTAGCAACAACAATAAAAAACTAAAGCATTTAGCCTTGCAGTAATTGCATCATGTTGTGTCCTTCCTCCTCTGTGGTCCTTGAACGTTTTGTAGGACACTAATGGAGCCGTCCCTCTGGGCCCATTACTACTGGCCTGTTTGCTGCTTTGATGGGGAACAGAGATTCAAAGAGCTCTCCAGATCAATAGGCTGCTGTGTTTAGCTTCGTCTGCAGATGAGATGTTAAAAACAAGAGGAGAAGAAAGCTTTAGGTAGGTAGCATGGTGTATGATGATGATGTGTTAAAGAGAATCTCTGGTGCTTTTGTGTACTTTTTTGGCAGTAGCTCTGGCACATCTACTACAACATCATACCACTTCTACAATAACATGCTATCACTTCTACTACAACATCCTACCACTTCTATTACAACAACATTCTACCACTTCTATTATAACATCCTACCACTTCTACTACAACATCCTAACACCTCTACTATAACATCATACCACTTCTACTATAACATCCTACCACTTCTACTACACCATCCTACTACTTCTATTACAACAACATCCTACCACTTCTACTATAACATCCTACCACTTCTACTACAACATTCTACCACTTCTATTACATCAACATCCTACCACTTCTACTATAACATCCTACCACTTCTACTACAACATCCTAACACCTCTACTATAACATCATACCACTTCTACTATAACATCCTACCACGTCGACTACAACATCCTACCACTTCTATTACAACAACATCCTACCACTGCTACTACAACATCCTACCACTTCTATTACAACAACATCCTACCACTGCTACTACAACATCCTACCACTTCTACTACAACATCCTACCACTTCTATTAGAACAAAATCCTACCACTGCTACTACAACATTCTACCACTTACCAACCCCAATTTCAAACATTACCTTTAATGTACTGTAACCCAAATGTGGTTTTGATAGTGCTGCCTTGGTAATATAAATATGTTATTTTACCTCTCTACATACTCTGTTGCCCCATAGCAAATAGTGTGTATTGAGCCAGTTAATGTAGCTGTCATGTATCTGAGCAATATGGTCCAAATACATTATATATACGCATTAATTTATGGCTGTGTGGAAAAATATGGTACATGACTACAATCAAGGGACAAATTAAGTTTAAGTTAATTCAAGAATATAATTTAGCTGTGTTCTGACTGAATTTGTCCCATGGATCAATGGAGCTATGGTTAATTTAGCTATCATAAATGAGCAAAACGTTATACTATTGACCTTTATGTTTTGCATGAAATAGATTGAACAGCAAATACTTTGGCCTAGTTATGCTATTGATTGTTATAAGCACTGTTTGTTTTGCTGATGTCAGAAAGACAAATGGGTCTGCTGGAGCTCACAATGTAATCCAGGAGTGAAAATATGTCTTAAATTGGTCACATTTTATGAGTCATTTGTCATTCTGTAGGCTTGGATTCTCTACTTACACAACCCTATTGTACAGTTAGTATCCACCAGCATAAAATGAAAACATTAATGTAATGAAAATACCATAAGTAGATACTATTAAACCAATTAAATTACCTTACTTTTGTTAGGACAACCATGGACCGTACTGCATGCAACTGTTGATTGCCATATGTTTCATGTCCTTTGAGGTTCAAAAAGTCAGTGTGTCCTTAGGAAGTGTTGAAAGCATTCCAAAAAACAATACACATAAATATTTGGGTCTAAAATCCCCAAGCAAATGTTATACATCCACAAATTGTTAACAAATTGTTCAAGCGGGAACATTAAATACACGTCCATCTGTTTATGACTTGGACAGTGTCTTTGATCTCATCTCTTAAGAGAGAGTGCCCCTGCTTCACTGTCCTCCAAAGGTAGAATCATTTAAATCACACTTATTCAACAGACTTTTCAAGAAGACGTACATCTTTTTTTTGTAGAGTTGGCAGGTTAAATGCATGTACACTCTTTAGTTTATTGTGTGTAATGATAACCAACTGAAGTAATAGTCCAGTCCACTCTTTGCAAACATTGCTCTGTGATTTTCCTGAAATGATTCATCCTAATTGCAATGGTTGTTGACCCTGCACAGACTTCATCCAGGCTTCCATCAAGAATTTATCAAGTTCAACTGAAGTTTCTGTACTCAAGTTCAAACTCTGCATTTGTGTATATTTTTAAGAGGTTCAGTCATCCAATTTACCAAGTTGTCATCCAGTATTTCCTAATGATCTTTTGCTAGCCAATGTGTTTAGCCAATAAAGTACCCATGGCCAGTCAGACAATGCCTTGTCAGATGAAATTGATTTTCATGCCTCGCTCCCAAGCACACAGAAACCATTAGGAGCTCCAGTTTGCAGGCATTCATAAACCCCTGCAGCAATGAGTTGTTTTTTGGGTTATCTTGTTTGCTTTGCTTATTTTGAATAGATCAGGGTCATGGTTGGAGGGGGCACAAAAGAAGCATGCCATAGCTGCAGGGCAGATGTAACATCCCTAATGGAGCCTCACTGTGATTTTCAGACCATGCCACTCTCACAAACAGACAGCATGAAGCCTTATAGTTCTCCAAACAGCGCTTTGTTTTGAGTGAATAAAAGCAACATTTTGGACATAGATATTCTGTCAATTGTTGGTTATCCTGTGCATTTAACAAGTGTATGGCAATTACTGTGTGTGTGTGTGTGTGTGTGTGTGTGTGTGTGTGTGTGTGTGTGTGTGTGTGTGTGTGTGTGTGTGTGTGTGTGTGTGTGTGTGTGTGTGTGTGTGTGTGTGTGTGTGTGTGTGTGTGTGTGTGTGTGTGTGTGTGTGTGTGTGTGTGTGTGTGTGTGTGTGTGCCTCATGTGTACTCGCTATTTCCTGCTTTCCTTTTCATACGAAGATCATTGACCCTGTAGAATTCCACCCAAGTTATAGACGGTTAATTCAGAACTCTAGGTCGCCCTGTGTCTCACACAGGATGCTATATAGCACACAGCTGCTTCACTTCCTGCCAGTGAATCAGGGACGAAAGAACCCCACACTAGCTAATGTAATGCCACAGAGAAATCTATTATCTAAGGGAACTGTCTCAACAGACTGGAGTGGCTGGAAGGTTGTATGTCCTTCAGGAGGCTGAGAGCAGCAGAACAACAGTGGGGTTCATGAACATGGTTACTGTCATAGATAAGCCCATTAAGTAACTGTACACAACTTACAGCCATTCAGGCAGACTTTATAGTAAGTATGAAGATTATGTTGGTATTTTTTGCAAATTAATTACTTTGCAGTTCCATTGTTTTCCATATTCCATATGGCCGGTAACCTTGTAGCATGGTCACAGTGTGTTATAGGTGAAAAACTGTGAAGCAGTGATTTGTATTAGGTTGATAGTCAGTGTAGACTTTTTCGAAAAAGACCTAGTTTTTTGCCTTTGTCAGTGTTTGTTGTATTTACAAGCTGTGGAATATTTGGAGGCGCTAATTTCACAGCTTTAAGGCACACATGCAGTGGAATAATCTGTGTGCTGTTGCAGTGACATAACTGGGCTGAGTTAGAGGGAGGGAGGGGCAAATAGGTCACAGCTCCAGCAGACAGCATATTGATTTCTAAAGGTTTCTATGGGAGTCATTGTTTCAGCTCTAGTTGTTCAGAAGGGTTGTAGGGTATTAATGGGCATAGCAGTGTACACTGAGCGTACAAAACATTAAGGACACCTTTCCAATATTGAGTTGCACCCCCCCCCTCTTTTGCCCACCGAACAGCCTCAATTCGTCGGGGCATGGACTCTACAAGGTGTCGAAAGCGTTCCACAGGGATGCTGGCCCATGTTGACTCCAGTGCTTCCCACAGTTGTGTAAAGTTGGCTGGATGTCCTTTGGGTGGTGGACCATTCTTGATACACAAGGGAAACTGTTGAGTGTGAAAAACCCAGCAGCATTGGAGGCGGCAGGTAGCCTAGTAGCCTAGTGGCAGGTAGCCTAGTGGTTAGAGCGGTGGACTAGTAACTGAAAGGTTGCAAGATCGAATCCCTAAGCTGTCATGGTAAAAATCTGTCGTTCTGCTCCTGAACAAGGAAGTTAACCCACTGTTCCTAGGCCGTCATTGAAAATAAGAATTGGTTCTTAACTGACTTGCCTAGTTAAAAATAAAAAATAATTGCAGTTTTTGACACAAACCGGTGCACCTGGCACCTACTACCATACCCCATTCAAAGGCACATAAATCTTTTGTCTTGCCCACTCACCTTCTGAAAGGCACACATACACAATCCATGTCTCAATTGTCTCAATGCTTAAAAATACTTATTTAGCCTGTCTCCTCCCCTTCATCTACACTGATTGAAGTGGATTTAACAAATGAGATCTATAAGGGATCGTAGCTTTCACCTGGATTCACCAGGTCAGTCTAAGTCATGGCAAGACCAGGTGTACTTAATGTTTTGTACACTCAGTGTATACTGTACAGTACAGGAGATTCACTTGCTTGTGAGTTGATCATTGAATGTGAGTTGATACCAACTCGACTACACTTGTGAAAACTTTTGATATCTTATCAACTGTAGGCTTTGAATACACAGATACACACAGTTTATACATAGCCTTACAGGTTATTTATCTGAAGTACTTTGGTGTATCAGACACAGACACCTCTAATGAGGTGAAGCTTAACATTTGATCAATGCCTCTGCTTTAATCCTGACCCTGTTCCAGGGCTCCTGCCTGTCATGCTCTGTCAGACCAGCCATCAGTCCAGGGGATTGATCTAGTGACAGGGACAAAGCCCAGTCCAGAGTACACAGAGCTCCAGGGCTAATTAATTATATTGGATGATCTTTGACATCAGTAACAGATACCACGGTATATCTATATGTGTTGTTGCTGTCATTGCTCAATGTACTTCAAATTAATTAGCCTATAAAAATTACATTGTTTGGATTATGGATTCAACCATCATTCCATCATTTTGTCTTTTATATCTAATGAGGTCTACTTCCAGAATGAGGTGTAATGTCAACCATAGGAAGTTATCCCTCATCTGTATAGTAGCAGGAAACATCTGAAATCTTCCCAGTGCATGAAGGGCACATCTAGGCAGCCATTTGCTTCTGTCGTCCCTGTGTCTCTTCTGGTGCTGAGGGCAGTGTTGCGTGTTACAGCTGCTCCACCACAGGCTGCATGAATTAAGCTGCTGCTACTCCCACAAGCTACTGAGCTCTCAAACCAGGAGGCTAATGCCTACATGCTCCGTCCTGTCAATCACACAACCAAAAATAAGTTAACTCAGTACTCCCTGTGGAGCACAAGGATGCACGCCTTGCTGGAGATGGACAGTCTTCTGACATTTCTTTTCCGTTGTTTTCTGCAGCCTTCACCCTCACAATATGCTGACTGACTGACTGTCTTTGCCCATATCCCTAGCAGTAAGTGTGGTGTGGTGTTTCATCTGGCTTAAATGAGAAGATTGTTGTGCCCAAAGATGCTCCTAAATAGCTGCTCATCATGTGTAAAATATGTATCATTAGCCTTCATGCGGGCTTAATTTGTTACCATTTGCCGTGAGGAGATTACAGGTAAGAGGACACTGCCCATCATGTGACGCAAATGGCAAAGTGATCACTTATGACATTACCTTGGCTCTGAAATGCCAACCCCCGAACACTATAAATTCTAAATGCTTGCCAGAGTGATGTATCATATACTTTAGTTTCCCTCACTTGTATTTTTAGCACTGCGTGACAGCCTAGCGCTGAAGTTGTAAAGTGTTATTGTTAAGACTCTTGTTTACCTTTCCTTGTTTCTTGCACTCAATGCATAATCATGCCATGCAGGCCTTGCTAGTCTCTTTGGATAAGCTGCCCAGTGAATAAATGTGTCACGACTTCTGCCGAAGTGATGCCTCTCCTTGTTCCTCTCCTTGTTCGGGTGGTGCTCGGCGGTCGAAGTCGCCGGTCTTCTAGCCATCGCTGATCCATTTTCCATTTGTCTTGTCTTGTTTTCCCACACACCTGGTTCTCATTTCCCTCATTATGTGTTGTGTATTTAACCCTCTGTTTCCCCCATGTCTTAGTGTGGTATTGTTTATTCTGTTTCATGTTATGCACACGTTAGTCTGTTGCGCTGGGTTATGTTAACCCAAATTGTTATTTCGTGTTTATTTTGCCGTGTGCTTTTGGTTCGCCTAATTAAAAGGCTCCGTTGGCTACCCAATATCTGCTCTCCTGCACCTGACTCTCTTACAGCCATTTACGCATACCTGACAAAATGCAAAGGTAAATAAGATAAAACATATACCCATAAACGTATCCACTGACTGCTGTGTTTTCACCATGCTGAATTGGTGACAGGTATTGTACTTTAGGCTATGAGCAGGAAAATATGTCGTAAGAAATTAGGTATATATATTTATGAGAGTGGAACAGGATCCTACAGAATCTATAACTGAAAGTGCTCATTTCGATTTTTACATTGTCAAGCAATATAATACAGTACAATATAATAAAAATGTTCTTGTTATTTTACAGAAGCATACTGACAGTTCATCAAGACAGTTCCATTAAATGATATCAACCAACTTCAAATGCTTGCTTGCAGCTGCATGACAATAGGTCAGAGCGCTGTTTAACCATGAGTAAGTACAGTAGAACCACTGAGCCCAGTCTCCAACTGAGCTTGGTCCTGAGCCGGTGGATGCCTGTGGAACATAAAATAAAGAAATTAACTCGCTGGCAGCCAATATGTGATAAACTGTCCCAGCAGCAGGAGGGGGTTTCATGAAGCGAGATTAATGACTTAGTTATATACAGTTTGTAAATATTATGAATCTGCTCAGGGTTTTCAGGTTCACGGGGAACACTCAATTTATGGACTAGTCAGACAGTTACTATTTAATTTGCAATCTCAAAATGGATGCAGTACAAAATTATTAGAAAAATCTTAGCTTTTTGTGTAGTGTAATTCCGGAATCATGCTATATCTCTCCATGAAGTACTAAGATACAACAAATTACCTGTCATTGTTTTACAGCTCTCCAAAGTATATTTTAAATATTTAGAAAATGTAGTCAGTAACCAGGTTTCCATCTAACCTTTTTATGCGAGTAAAGTGCATGCCGTATAAAACAGGCCTTATGGAAACAGAAAATGTTTCAGTAAACTTTACAAATGTCGACAAAACAAAATACAGTAGACAAGGTGGGATCTTTTTGTGACGGTAAAATGAATTATGCGAGAAATGTTGGTGGAAACGCTTTTAATGTGAAAATATTGATATAATAACTATCAAATCGAAGTAAACTGGGAATTTAAATGCAAAGGGAATTTGTATGTGCAACAAGTCAATTTGATGGAAACATCTCTGGTATGAAAATGCGCATATTTTTATGAAAATCTGTCGCCAATTGGATGGAAACCTAGCTAGTAGCTATGTTTCCATTAACTTGTCCATTTACTTTTTGCGACGTTTAGAAAGTTTGCATAGAAAATAGATGTGACAATTTCCTGCTAGGGTGCGTTTCCATTTAACTATCTGGACGCAATGACGTCACACCCCAAAAAATAAATGTAGTGGTTGAAGTGTGCCCATTACCCTTTCAGGCAAATTACGCATTAATACATTTGCGACAGCCTGTATGCCCTCCCACCTATCTGTTTCATGTCTCAGGTAGACCACGAAAGTCAGCATGGATAGAATATAATAATTTACTAATATTTGACATTTGAATAATTCTTATGTGCCAACGTATCACCATGGTCCGTGCCATGGTGAACACTCCTTTAGATCTGAAATAATTGGATGGTGAAACTTGCCAGCCAACCAGAAAAGCAAGGTGAAGCAATTCAGACAATTCAGACATTTCTACAGTTTAAAAAATGTATTTAGTAAGCAGTAGACATTTAGAATTAAATGTGGAGTGGAGCTTTGTGGCGTGGTAAGGTTGGACCCAGGTGCAGAGAAGAGACCAGACGAGGAATCAGTGGTTAAGGATAAATATAATGCTTTACTGAGAAACGGTAGCCGCAGGATCACAGTACACTTAAAAACAACAAACACTAAGTCTCAAACTTACTCAGGAAACAAATGCACACAGTAAACATGTAACGGTCTTCTTCATCTTCCTCCTCCTCGGACGAGGAGGAGCATGGATTGAACCAAAATGCAGCGTTGTAGTTCGATATATTATTTATTTACAACAAACAGACGAAGACAAAAAACTCTTGAATAAAATACAAAACAACAAACTAAGTAGACAGACCTGGACTACGAACTTACATGTAACAAAGAACGAACGAACAAGTACTGACTACAAACAAACAAACGAACGAACGAACGATACAGTCCCGTATGGTGCAACAAACACAGACACAGGAAACAACCACCCACAACACCCAATGTGAAAACACCTACCTTAATATGATTCTCAATCAGAGGAGATGAAAACCACCTGCCTCTAATTGAGAACCATATCAGGTACCCATAAACCAACATAGAAACACAAAACATAGACTGCCCACCCAAACTCACGTCCTGACCAACTAACACATACAAAAACTAACAGAAAACAGGTCAGGAACGTGACAAAACAATTCAAGCTTTTGCAAAGGTCAACAGAAATCACACCTCTTTTAACAGGGAATAATATAATTGGACACACGTGAGTGTCGTTAATGACTTTAGGACTGTCTCTGCCACCCTCTGGTGACAGGTGGAACCATGACAGCTTTATAGATACGCGGTGACATCATATGCGCCACGTACTTTCAAAATTATAATTGGCAATAATCATTTATTTGAAAAACACAGTTTCCATAATGTACAATAATGAAAGTTCAAGAAGAAAAAAAATCCACCCCTTTCTAAAGGATAAAAATGTTGTCAATCTTTGAAAATGTCTCCTATATCTGCCGTTTCCATTACATACACTACTTGACCAAAATTATATGGACATCTGCTCGTTGAACATCTCATTCCAAAATCTTGGGCATTAATATGGAGATGGTCCCCCCTTTGCTGCTATAACAGCCTCCACTCTTCTGGGAAGGCTTTTCACTAGATGTTGGCCCATTGCTGCGGGGACTTGCTTTCATTCAGCCACAAGAGCATTAGTGAGGTCGGGCACTGATGTTGGGCGATTAGGCCTGGCTCGCAGTCGGCGTTCCAATTCATCCCAAAGGTGCTCGATGGGGATGAGGTCAGGGCTCTGTTCAGCCCAGTCAAGTTCTTCCACACTGATCTCGACAAACCATTTCTTTATGGACCTGGCATTGTGCACGTGGCATTGTCATGCTGAAACAGGAAAGGGACTTCCACAAACTTTTGCCACAAAGTTGAAAGCACAGAATTGTCTAGAATGTCATTGTATGCTGTAGTGTTAGTATTTCTCTTCAGTTGCACTAAGGGTCCTAGCCCAAACTATGAAAATCAGCCCCCGACCATTGTTCCTCATCCACCAAACTTTACAGTTGGCACTATGCACTCGAGCAGGTAGCGTTATCCTGGCATAGACCAAACCCAGATTCGTCCATCAGACTGACAGATGGTGAAGCGTGATGCATCACTCTGGAGAACGCATTTTCACTGCTCCAGAGTTCTACACCACTCCAGCCGACGCTTGGCATTGCGCATGGCGATCTTAGGCTTACGTGTGGCGGCTCGGCCATGCAAACCCATTTCATGAATCTCCCGACGAAAAGTTATTGTGCTGGCGTGTTGTCGTGTCTTTGCTATGCCAGATTAGGTGATATGACGTGCTATTTTATAAAATAATTCTATGTAATTAATTTTACCTGATTAAGCAAATCATGTAAATGTAATTAACTAGAAAGTCGGGGCACCACGGAAGAATGTTTATAGAGCTGTTGTCTTTCGAATAAACTCTTAAAGACCTGGTAATCTTTTATATCAATAGCAGTCAATTATTAATCGTCACCTTATTCAGTCTCATCTGAACGTCGTAAAATTCTTGGTTATCTTCACAAACTCTGGCTAACAAGTTGAATCAGCAATACAAAATTTGGTTTAATTATTTATTTACTAAATACCTAAATAATCACACAGAATTACATATACACAGGATAGATCATATATTGATTACTAATTATGTCACACAAGAAAACGTCCTTGACGGACAGAACCGATATGACGGCTGGTTACACAAAGAAAGGAGGTTGGGTTTGAATGAAAGCACGGGAAGACTGAGGAACAAAAGGATTGGGTCTCTATTGGACCTTATTATGCTATGCTATCGTAAATACAGAATCTTATGAATTCTAAATAACCACCCATTTGGAAAAGGAAAATGCAAGAAATATTTACTCTGAGCTGCACTTCGATAGATTGGTCATAGATGGAAGGCTGGGTTGCCCAGCAGACATCTCTCTTGTCCTTTGAAGAATATGAATACTGCAATACTATGCGCTTCAGCACTCGGTGGTCCAGTTCTGTTAGCTGGTGTGGCCTACCACTTCGTGGATGAGCTGTTGTTGCTCCTAGACATTTCCACTTTCCAACAACAGCACTTACAGTTGACCGGGGCAGCTCAGCAGGGAAGAAATCTGATGAACTGACTTGTTGGAAAGGTGGCATCCTATGACGGTGCCACGCTGAAAGTCACTGAGCTCTTCAGTAAAGCCATATTTTTTTATAAACCTGGGTCAATGGAAACCTGCTTACTGATAGACTGTAAACAACAAGGTTCCATGGTTCCTTGAGTTGTGAATAGGCTGTGGACTTCGCCATGGTCACTCGGTTGTCACTAGCTTCCGTAGCCACAAAGTCATAACTATGGCTAGACCCCCGCTCATTTCTCAAATTTCTTGTCTTAAAATTTGATTTTAAACCTAAGGCTAACCTTAACCCTAAACTTAACCACACTGCTAACCTTATTCCTAACCCTAACCTTAAATTAAGAGGTCACTCCCTAAACACACCTATAGCCACTTCCTGTTTTGAGTGAAATAGGAAGTGGGTGTGTCAGGAAGAGAGAAGTCCTCTTGACTTTGGGGTTTTCTCATTTGGACAAAAGTCCGTCATCTGTCCTCTCTCCACCGTCCTCTCTCCCCGTGACCCAGAAACCGATAAGTGGTCGAGTGATCAAGGAGTACGTAAATTCGTTAGTAGGCAAACAGAAGAAGGTCCTACCCTCCTCCAAAGCCTACTTTTGGCGAGGAAGCACAAGTGTATCCTAGTAGAAAGAGGAGGAAGGGAAGCGCTACTAAGGTACACTATAGTATATTTTGGTAGATAGAAGGTGCTCTTTGGTAAAAGGTGTAAATTGGTCATCAAAAAGAAAGGAGGACCAAGGCACTCTTCATATAATTAATTAAAATGCCTTTATTAGTATGGCATGTTCAATAGAAACAAAGTTGTTTAAAAACCGACCGGCGTTTTTAATTATATGAAGAGTGCCTTGGTCCTCCTTTCTTTTTGATGAACAAGTGTATCCTACTTGAGTCCTTTGCAGAAAAGTTTTGAAATCTGCCACACTTCGTATCAGCTATTCTTTTCTCTAAGGACAAAAGCATGCCATCATTGAAAATCGATATGCTACTTATCCTTTTTATCTATAAAATGTCTTGCACAGCTAACTAAATTTATACATGTATTTTGGGATTCCAGCCTGTAAACGTCATTTGCCTGATGATAAGTAATTGGAGGAGAGTCTCGTTTCGTACAAGCGTATTTTTGTAAATTTTCCCTCTCCTCGATTACCTTTGACCTTTTTCAAAAGGAGGCCAGAGAGGACGGAGGAGAGAGGACACAGGAGTTGAGCAAATAAAATTTTAAAAATGCCTATGTTGTGGTCAGAAATGTTTGGTAATTAGGAAACTGTTTATAGAAGTCACATCTTGTCTTATGATCAGGATAATCATAATGGCAAGTAGATGGAATTAACATTTAAAAATTAATAGATTTGTTAGACAGTTTCATTATTTTGACCTCCCCACAGTTAATTGGAAGAGGAAGTGTAAACTCTAACTTTATCTATTAGCTAGAAAGGAGTAGAGAACATTTTGCTGTTGAAAAGCAAATTTTCAGAAATTCTACACATTTATCTATTGAGCTGAGAGAGAAAAAAAATCAGTTTTCAAGCTAATTTCCATGGCTAATGCTATGTACCTCTGCTCAAACACTATAACGAAATCAATGGGCATGTGGGAATTTTTGGTTCTCCTTGACTGTCTAGCTTTTATTTGGTTGTTAGTTCTCAAAGATGGTATTATTTAAAAATATATATAGTTCAATATCTTTTCTGCATGCTTTATATATAGTTTTGGTCATTTAAGTTGACACTAAAAGAGTTTTACCATCCCAAAAATGAGCTGTAAAAAAAAAAAAAATGTAACTAGAGCCAATGGCTGTTATTTCCTCCATATTAAAGGGATGGTTCCTGTTCCCCAGAGTCGGATGAACAGGAACAGCTAGCATGCGCTAGTTTGCATTGGCTCGTGAAACTTCAGTACCTCTAACTTCCTTCATATTGGACGCTGAGTCATAAAAATGGTATCCATGATGGTATTCTGTTGCTGCTAGCAATATTCATAATAACTATTTATCACATAACCCCCCCCAAAAAAAACAAAAAAACATATTTTTTAGATTAGTGGACCCCGGCTGTACTACCGCGGACCCAAGTTTGAAAACCCCTAGTTAAAAGGATATTGCATTGATTGTCAAAACACTTTCCCCTGTGGACTATTGCTCTTAGTCTTAAAGGACCTAAGGCCTAGTTTATATATTTCGTTTTTTTCTTCTGGACTGTCTTTGGATTATTATGCAGACTAACAACTGAACCCTGATTTCATTTCAGAAAGGACTAAAAGGTAAGGTTGGCAAGGCACAGTCCACCAAGGCTAGCCACATAGGATGATGGCATATTTTGTTTGCAGTTATCACATTATGCTAGTTGACTGGGCACTGATTCAGTTTAGGTGTAATACCTGGATGGATTAATCATACACTGAATGTGTTTGTTAAGAAAACTACGCAACCACTATGTGCAGCATATGTACAATTTAATTTCTGGCTGGTCATGAGTGCTATTGATGCACCCAATCTTGCCTGCTCTGAGACCAGGTGGCATGCTAGGGCTACCACTAGCCCATCTAGGTGTTCACATGGGTTGAGCTGCCACAGCCCCCTGCATAATGAAATGTTGACTCTTATCTAATGTGGTGTGGGCCCAGGGCCAAGCAAACACAGCAGCTGTTTCGCGAGCCCTGTCTGCTGCCCCCTCGGGATTCTGAGTGAGGCCTGACAGAACATTGAGCCTAAATCATTCTAAAGCAGGAGAGCATTTGGACCACTGTCAAGTATTTCTATGATAGGTGTCAGAGCCTGAGGGATGATGTTGCATCCTTATTGTGATGTGAAATGTCCAGCAATCTCTGCATGTTAGTTGTGTTTTTAATTAGAGTTGATGTGTTGCACCTGGTGGTGGAACACATAGATAGATCTCCAGTAGCTACAGATTGTACACCAGCTAATGTGATATAAACAAAGATTGTTGGTATCCATTACTGGACGTTACAGGTTCGCCGATAAAAAACGTCACCAGAGATTTTTCAACTAACCTGTTATTGGTGATACTATCTTCGTTCTCGATTCCAATGGCTAGCAGTTCCTTACTGGTGATAAAATGTTATTTCATGTAACAAATCACACATTAAACCTTGTAAACAATTCATGGTAACCTCGTAAACAATTCATTTAGACCTGGCCAGTGGCAATTTTAGCATTAAATCTTGGTGTGGCAAACTAACAATTTTTTTTTTAGATGCATGCCAGCAAAGCCACTACACAACACAACACAATACTAAACAATACATTAATTTCACACTAACGGTGACAAATGGTGCCCAAAAATTGTTAGGGCCTACATAAAGCTGTCCCTTACCACCGCTACACCGGGCTATCAGCAGAACCTTGTCTGGCAGCGAAACAGTTCATTAAGCTTCATTTACTGCCTTTTAAGAAAAAATAGCTGATATGGATGACTTGCTTAAACAAATGTGGTTTTTCACTGACAATTGAGATGTACAAACTATGGCATAAGGGGATGATGAGCGGATAAGAGGCAATCTGTAATTTAGATGAAGATATTAATTAGCGAGCTAGGATGTACCTAGTCACTATAACTATCTGTTCAGCACTTTTGAAATGTACAGCGAAAGAATTCAGAACAAGGGCCGTTCTTACAGTATTCTCCCTGTAACCCAAGTCAGAACTGTAGGATAAATAAAGGGGGCATATAAGCATACAATGAAAGCTCTTAAAATATTTGATGATTACATTTCTCTAAACAGGCTATAGGCTACATGTGCACCACCAAGTCAGAACAGTAGGCTAAGTTATGAGGGGGAAAGGGACCAAATTATTAGGGTGAGGCATATGGGCTACTAACAGCTTACCACACATTATACACTTAGTATTACTTTCTTAGCTACAGTATACATTTCTCCCTGGTATATTACATAATTTATGCAGCAGTATACAAGACATTTTTGGACTCACCTTGTTGTGCTGTGCTCACTTGAACAGGGAGGTGGTGCAGCGGTCCTTGTGGGAAAATGTTGTCATCAATGTCTGGCATTCTCTGGATTTATGGTGCTTTCAAAATAACTGGGAACTCGGGGAAAAAAAACTACGTCGAATCATGACGTCAGTGATCTTCAGGCCAAACAAAAAAAATACCATGTTTGTATACGGCTTTCTTAAACTCAATGATTTTTTAAGTTTTTTACATTGTTTGCAAACTGATATGTGATACGTATTAATGCCAAAATAACATGCAAAACAGGTGAGGCTAAACAGGTGGGGCTCAAAACAGGTGGGGCACCACCTGCAACTGGACAGGGACGTTTTAGAAGATACATGTTTGGCCAAATCGAGAACAAGGACAGCATCACCAATACCAGGTTAGTTGATACATCTCTGGTGACGTTATGTATGGGCAAACTTGTAATACCCAGTAATGGAAACCAAACATCTTTGGTTATATAACAACTTTCTGTAGCTAGATTTCCAGCATCCCTGAGAGCCTTTGCAAATGTCATACACTAAACTCAGGTTGATAAGCACCATTTACAGCAAAGCTTTGGAAAAGGTGCCTCTGTTCAGCAGAAAATGTAGAGAACATTTTTATTTTCACAAATCTCAGAAACGTACAGAGCAGTCCTATAGAATTCGAGGAGCTTGAAACAATCTGATGTCACTCTCTAAATTATCTATTCAGGGGGGTATTTTACAGCAGCCAGTAAGCCTCAAGACCACATCTGCAGGCTTGTAGAGTTACTAAACCTGCAGCACACAGTTAACAGGAAATATTCCCTAGCCTAATGTCATTGACAGAGTGCAACAGTATTATAGACTTTGTGAGGTATTGGATCACTGGGGAAACTGACCTCACTTTCATATTGAGGAAGTGTAATCAATAACTACAGACTGTAAGCCCCCTTGCACCCCGCAAAGGCGGAGGTGTTGCTAACATTTACAATAGCAAATAAAAATTTACACAAAAAAAACGACGTTTTTGTCTTTTGAGCTTCTAGTCATGAAATCTATGCAGCCTACTCAATCACTTTTTATAGCTACTGTTTACAGGCCTCCTGGGCCATATACAGCGTTCCTCAATGAGTTCCCTGAATTCCTATCGGACCTTGTAGTCATAGCAGATAATATTCAAATTTTTTGTGATTTTAATATTCATATGGATAAGTCCACAGACCCACTCCAAAAGGCTTTCGGAGCCATCATCGACTCAGTGGGTTTTGTCCAACATGTCTCTGGACCTACTCACTGTCACAGTCATACTCTGGACCTAGTTTTGTCCCATGGAATAAATGTTGTGGATCTTAATGTTTTTCCTCATAATCCTGGACTATCGGACCACCATTTTATTACGTTTGCAATCTCAACAAATAATTTGCTCATACCCCAACCAAGGAGCATCAAAAGTCATGCTATACATTCTCAGACAACTCAAAGATTCCTCGATGCCCTTCCAGACTCCCTCTGCCTACCCAATGACGTCAGAGGACAAAAATCAGTTAACCACCTGACTGAAGAACTCAATTTAACCTTGTGCAATACCCTAGATGCAGTTGCACCCCTAAAAACTAAAAACATTTGTCATAAGAAACTAGCTCCCTGGTATACAGAAAATACCCATGCTCTGAAGCAAGCTTCCAGAAAATTGTAGTCTTCCGACTAGCTTGGAAAGACAGTACCGTGCAGTATCGAAGAGCCCTTACTGCTGCTCGATCATCCTATTTTTCTAATTTAATTAAGGAAAATAAGAACAATCGAAATGTATTTTTGATACTGTCGCAAAGCTAACTAAAAAGCAGCATTCCCCAAGAGAGGATGGCTTTCACTTCAGCAGTAATAAATTAATGAACTTCTTTGAGGAAAAGATCATGATCATTAGAAAGCAAATTACGGACTCCTCTTTAAATCTGCATATTCCTCCAAAGATCAGCTGTCCTGATTCTGCACAACTCTGCCAGGACCTAGGATCAAGAGAGACACTCAAGTATTTTAGTACTATATCTCTTGACACAATGATGAAAATAATCATGGCCTCTAAACCTTCAAGCTGCATACTGGACCCTACTCCAACTAAACTACTGAAAGAGCTGCTTCCTGTGCTTGGCCCTCCTATGTTGAACATAATAAACGGCTCTCTATCCACCGGATGTGTACCCAACTCACTAAAAGTGGCAGTAATAAAGCCTCAGTAATAAAGCCAAACCTTGACCCAGAAAATATAAAAAACTATCGGCCTATATCGAATCTCCCAATCCTCTCAACATTTTTTGAAAAAGCTGTTGCGCAGCAACTCACTGCCTTCCTGAAGACAAACCATGTATACGAAATGCTTCAGTCTGGTTTTAGACCCTATCATAGCACTGAGACTGCACTTGTGAAGGTGGTAAATTACCTTTTAATGGCGTCAGACCGAGGCTCTGCATCTGTCCTTGTGCTCCTAGACCTTAGTGCTGCTTTTGATACCATCGATCACCACATTCTTTTGGAGAAATTAGGAATCCCAAATTGGTCTACACGTACAAGTTCTGGCCTGGTTTAGATCTTATCTGTCGGAAAGATATCAGTTTGTCTCTGTGAATGGTTTGTCCTCTGACAAATCAACTGTACATTTCGGTGTTCCTCAAGGTTCTGTTTTAGGACCACTATTGTTTTCACTATATATTTTACCTCTTGGGGATGTCATTCGAAAACATAATGTTAACTTTCACTGCTATGAGGATGACACACAGCTGTACATTTCAATGAAACATGAAACAATGAAACAAAATTGCCCTCGCTAGAAGCCTGTGTTTCAGACCTAAGGAAGTGGACGGCTGTAAAATTCCTACTTTTAAACTCGGACAAAACAGAGATGCTTGTTCTAGGTCCCAAGAAACAAAGAGATCTTCTGTTGAATCTGACAATTAATCTTGATGGTTGTAGAGTCGTCTCAAATAAAACTGTGAAGGACCTCGGCATTACTCTGGACCCTGATCTCTCTTTTGACGAACATATCAAGACTGTTTCAAGGACAGCTTTTTTCCATCTACGTAACATTGCAAAAATCAGAAACTTTCTGTACAAAAATTAATCCATGCTTTTGTTACTCCTAGGTTAGACTACTGCAATGCTCTACTTTCCGGCTACCCGAATTAAGCACTAAATAAACTTCAGTTAGTGCTAAATACGGCTGCTAGAATCCTGACTAGAACCACAAAGAATTATCATATTACTCCAGTGCTAGCCTCCCTACACTGGCTTCCTGTTAAGGCAAGGGCTGATTTCAAGGTTTTACCGCTAACCTACAAAGCATTACATGGGCTTGCTCCTACCTATCTTTCCGATTTGGTCCTGCCGTACATACCTACACGTACGCTACGGTCACAATTCTCCTATAGAGCTCCATTTTTATGGAATGGTCTGCCTACCCATGTGAGAGACGCAGACTCGGTCTCAACCTTTAAGTCTTTACTGAAGACTCATCTCTTCAGTAGGTCATATGATTGAGTGTAGTCTGGCCCAGGAGTGTGAAGGTGAACGGAAAGGCTCTGGAGCAACGAACCGCCCTTGCTGTCTCTGCCTGGCCGGTTCCCCTCTCTCCACTGGGATTCTCTGCCTCTAACCCTATTACAGGGGCTGAGTCACTGGCTTACTGGTGCTCTTCCATGCCGTCCCTAGGAGGGGTGCGTCACTTGAGTGGGTTGAGTCACTGACGTGATCTTCCTGTCTGGGTTGGCGCCCCCCCTTGGGTTGTGCCGTGGCGGATATCTTTGTGGGCTATACTCGGCCTTGTCTCAGGATGGTAAGTTGGTGGTTGAAGATATCCCTCTAGTGGTGTGGGGGCTGTGCTTTGGCAAAGTGGGTGGGGTTATATCCTGCCTGTTTGGCCCTGTCTGGGGGTATCATCGGATGGGGCCACAGTGTCTCCTGACCCCTCCTGTCTCAGCCTCCAGTATTTATGCTGCAGTAGTTTATCACTCGTCACTTCCGGGTTGGAGCGAGCGGTCGCATTTGCGCTTTGGTCCGCAGGTAGTATAACTTTTCATTACATTTCATTACATTCAATTATAGTACAACGGTTTGATTTGTCTAATCTTAGCAATTTCTTCTTAGCTAGCTACATAGCCGTCTTTGTATCAAAAATAATTGCGTAATTATCGTATTACGTCGTCCTAACGCAGTCTACACTGCTATCTGCCCAGCAGCTAGCCAGCTAGCAAACGTCCACCGTCTACCGAATAGCAGCACTGTAGCAACTATTACACTCAACTGAACGACTTGATTAGTGTAGTGTTAGCTAGCTACATAGTTGTCTTTGCTGTCTTCGTATCCAAGATAATTGTGTAGTTTAGAGTGTGTAGTTTTAGAGTGATTATCTTAATTTACCGAGGTTAGCTAGCCAGCTATTTGTCGTCCTTAACATAGGAGACACTGCTAGCTAGCCAACAGCTAGCCAACGTCTACCGAATAGAACTTCCGCACTCAACAACCCGGTCGCATTCCGCTTCGCTCCACAGGTAGTATCACATTTTCATTTCATTTCATTACAGTACAACGGTTGGATTTGTTTGATCGTAGCTAGCTACACAGCTAGCTACATAGCCGTCTTTGTTTCAAAGATAATTGTGTAGTCTAGAGCGATTTTCTAGGTTAGCTAGCCAGCTACTGTCGTTCTTTTAACGCAACGTAACGTAATCAACACTGCTAGCTAGCCAGCTAGCCCCCGAATAGCAGCACTGTAGAAACTATTACACTCAACGGAACGACTTGATTAGTGTAGTGTCAACAACGCAGCCACTGCCAGCTAGCCTACAAAGTCAACAACGCAGCCACTGCCAGCTAGCCTACTTCAGCAGTACTGTATCATCTTAATCATTCTAGTCAATAAGATTCTTGCTACGTAAGCTTAACTTTCTGAACATTCGAGACGCGTAGTCCACTTGTCATTCCAATCTCCTTTGCATTAGCTTAGTCTCTTCTGTAGCCTGTCAACTATGTGTCTGTCTATCCCTGTTCTCTCCTCTCTGCACAGACCATACAAACGCTCCACACCGCGTGGCCGCGGCCACCCTAATCTGGTGGTCCCAGCACGCACGACCCACGTGGAGTTCCAGGTCTCCGGTAGCCTCTGGAACTGCCGATCTGCGGCCAACAAGGCAGAGTTCATCTCAGCCTATGCCTCCCTCCAGTCCCTCGACTTCTTGGCACTGACGGAAACATGGATCACCACAGATAACACTGCTACTCCTACTGCTCTCTCTTCGTCCGCCCACGTGTTCTCGCACACCCCGAGAGCTTCTGGTCAGCGGGGTGGTGGCACCGGGATCCTCATCTCTCCCAAGTGGTCATTCTCTCTTTCTCCCCTTACCCATCTGTCTATCGCCTCCTTTGAATTCCATGCTGTCACAGTTACCAGCCCTTTCAAGCTTAACATCCTTATCATTTATCGCCCTCCAGGTTCCCTCGGAGAGTTCATCAATGAGCTTGATGCCTTGATAAGCTCCTTTCCTGAGGACGGCTCACCTCTCACAGTTCTGGGCGACTTTAACCTCCCCACGTCTACCTTTGACTCATTCCTCTCTGCCTCCTTCTTTCCACTCCTCTCCTCTTTTGACCTCACCCTCTCACCTTCCCCCCCTACTCACAAGGCAGGCAATACGCTCGACCTCATCTTTACTAGATGCTGTTCTTCCACTAACCTCATTGCAACTCCCCTCCAAGTCTCCGACCACTACCTTGTATCCTTTTCCCTCTCGCTCTCATCCAACACTTCCCACACTGCCCCTACTCGGATGGTATCGCGCCGTCCCAACCTTCGCTCTCTCTCCCCCGCTACCCTCTCCTCTTCCATCCTATCATCTCTTCCCTCTGCTCAAACCTTCTCCAACCTATCTCCTGATTCTGCCTCCTCAACCCTCCTCTCCTCCCTTTCTGCATCCTTTGATTCTCTATGTCCCCTATCCTCCAGGCCGGCTCGGTCCTCCCCTCCCGCTCCGTGGCTCGACGACTCACTGCGAGCTCACAGAACAGGGCTCCGGGCAGCCGAGCGGAAATGGAGGAAAACTCGCCTCCCTGCGGACCTGGCATCCTTTCACTCCCTCCTCTCTACATTTTCCTCTTCTGTCTCTGCTGCTAAAGCCACTTTCTACCACTCTAAATTCCAAGCATCTGCCTCTAACCCTAGGAAGCTCTTTGCCACCTTCTCCTCCCTCCTGAATCCTCCTCCCCCCCCTCCTCCCTCTCTGCAGATGACTTCGTCAACCATTTTGAAAAGAAGGTCGACGACATCCGATCCTCGTTTGCTAAGTCAAACGACACCGCTGGTTCTGCTCACACTGCCCTACCCTGTGCTCTGACCTCTTTCTCCCCTCTCTCTCCAGATGAAATCTCGCGTCTTGTGACGGCCGGCCGCCCAACAACCTGCCCGCTTGACCCTATCCCCTCCTCTCTTCTCCAGACCATTTCCGGAGACCTTCTCCCTTACCTCACCTCGCTCATCAACTCATCCCTGACCGCTGGCTACGTCCCTTCCGTCTTCAAGAGAGCGAGAGTTGCACCCCTTCTGAAAAAACCTACACTCGATCCCTCCGATGTCAACAACTACAGACCAGTATCCCTTCTTTCTTTTCTCTCCAAAACTCTTGAACGTGCCGTCCTTGGCCAGCTCTCCCGCTATCTCTCTCAGAATGACCTTCTTGATCCAAATCAGTCAGGTTTCAAGACTAGTCATTCAACTGAGACTGCTCTTCTCTGTATCACGGAGGCGCTCCGCACTGCTAAAGCTAACTCTCTCTCCTCTGCTCTCATCCTTCTAGACCTATCGGCTGCCTTCGATACTGTGAACCATCAGATCCTCCTCTCCACCCTCTCCGAGTTGGGCATCTCCGGCGCGGCCCACGCTTGGATTGCGTCCTACCTGACAGGTCGCTCCTACCAGGTGGCGTGGCGAGAATCTGTCTCCTCACCACGTGCTCTCACCACTGGTGTCCCCCAGGGCTCTGTTCTAGGCCCTCTCCTATTCTCGCTATACACCAAGTCACTTGGCTCTGTCATAACCTCACATGGTCTCTCCTATCATTGCTATGCAGACGACACACAACTAATCTTCTCCTTTCCCCCTTCTGATGACCAGGTGGCGAATCGCATCTCTGCATGTCTGGCAGACATATCAGTGTGGATGACGGATCACCACCTCAAGCTGAACCTCGGCAAGACGGAGCTGCTCTTCCTCCCGGGGAAGGACTGCCCGTTCCATGATCTCGCCATCACGGTTGACAACTCCATTGTGTCCTCCTCCCAGAGCGCTAAGAACCTTGGCGTGATCCTGGACAACACCCTGTCGTTCTCAACTAACATCAAGGCGGTGGCCCGTTCCTGTAGGTTCATGCTCTACAACATCCGCAGAGTACGACCCTGCCTCACACAGGAAGCGGCGCAGGTCCTAATCCAGGCACTTGTCATCTCCCGTCTGGATTACTGCAACTCGCTGTTGGCTGGGCTCCCTGCCTGTGCCATTAAACCCCTACAACTCATCCAGAACGCCGCAGCCCGTCTGGTGTTCAACCTTCCCAAGTTCTCTCACGTCACCCCGCTCCTCCGCTCTCTCCACTGGCTTCCAGTTGAAGCTCGCATCCGCTACAAGACCATGGTGCTTGCCTACGGAGCTGTGAGGGGAACGGCACCTCAGTACCTCCAGGCTCTGATCAGGCCCTACACCCAAACAAGGGCACTGCGTTCATCCACCTCTGGCCTGCTCGCCTCCCTACCACTGAGGAAGTACAGTTCCCGCTCAGCCCAGTCAAAACTGTTCGCTGCTCTGGCCCCCCAATGGTGGAACAAACTCCCTCACGACGCCAGGACAGCGGAGTCAATCACCACCTTCCGGAGACACCTGAAACCCCACCTCTTTAAGGAATACCTAGGATAGGATAAAGTAATCCTTCTCACCCCCCCCCCCCCCCTTAAAAGATTTAGATGCACTATTGTAAAGTGGCTGTTCCACTGGATGTCATAAGGTGAATGCACCAATTTGTAAGTCGCTCTGGATAAGAGCGTCTGCTAAATGACTTAAATGTAAATGTAAATGTAAATGTGTCAGGGGCCTAGGGTCAGTTTGTTATATCTGGAGTACTTGTCCTGTCTTATCCGGTGTCCTGTGTGAATTTAAGTATGCTCTCTCTTATTTTCTCTTTCTTTCTCTCTCTCGGAGGACCTGAGCCCTAGGAACATGCCTCAGGACTACCTGGCATGATGACTCCTTGCTGTCCCCAGTCCACCTGGCCGTGCTGCTGCTCCAGTTTCAACTGTTCTGCCTGCGGCTATGGAACCCTGACCTGTTCACCGGACGTGCTACCTGTCCCAGACCTGCTGTTTTCAACTCTCTAGAGACAGCAAGAGCGGTATAGATACTCTCAATGATCGTCTATGATAAGCCAAATGACATTTACTCCTGAGGTGCTGACTTGTTGCACCCTCGACAACTACTGTGATTATTATTATTTGACCATGCTGGTCATTTATGAACATTTGAACATCTTGGCCATGTTCTGTTATAATCTCCACCCGGCACAGCCAGAAGAGGACTGGCCACCCCTCATAGGCTGGTTCCTCTCTATGTTTCTTCCTAGGTTTTGGCCTTTCTAGGGAGTTTTTCCTAGCCACCGTGCTTTTACACCTGCATTGCTTGCCGTTTGGGGTTTTAGGCTGGGTTTCTGTACAGCACTTTGAGATGTCAGCTGATTTAAGAAGGGCTATATAAATACATTTGATTTGATTTGATTTACGCCAGTAGTGCTGAGCGATTAGTGCTTTTTGAGGTCGGTTCGGTTTCGGTTCGATTCTGGAAAAATAATAACGGTTTTGATGAAAACTAAATTTAATTAAATGCACTATGCATTATGTGGATTGAATGCTGTAACAACAACATAAACCTGAATAAAACAATTAATATAAGTCCCATGATGGTGGTGACTGTCTCACTTACTAATCATAATTTCTTCACATTCTTTACTTTAATAACATATTTCAGTTGTTGTGTAAATTATATTTATTTTATTTTGTGACTTTATTATTTCATTCCAAGTCATCATCTCATCTCTATAGAGCTGCTGCCTATGCTGTCTGACAAAGTAGTTCTTCAAAGTAAATAAGGCATACTTTTATGACTGCTGAATATCAACTATCAATCACTTAGATCATGTATTTTCAGGTAGAGATACCTCGCGAAGCAAATGCTCTATCCCTCTCCATCATGCATTCTTATGTATCTTCTACATAGCAGGAGTTTAAAAAAAACAGACTGGACGAGTAGGCGCAATGAATTATGGACATTGTAGTTAATTACCACGTTTCCTGCGCTAAACTATGTATTTATCTGATTTATCTCAAGGGAAACTGTACATTGTGTGCATTGAACTCACAGAAAAAAACCTGAACAAAATGGAATTCAAATAATTTAACCAACATCAGTCAATTAGTTGTTTGAAAACCAAAAAAATAACCGACACTTTGGTTAATCGCTCAGCACTATATGCTAGATAATGTGATATAACCAAATATTTTTTGTGTCCATTACTGGGCGTTACAGGAGAGCCCCATACAAACCACAGCCATAGATTTTTCAACTAATCTGTTCTCGGTGATACTTTTTTCACTGAATCGAGAACAAAAAAAAGTATATTCAAATGTTTAGTTTCCAGGTGCTGGTGGTTTACAAAAAACATAGACATTTCTAAAAGATATTAAATCCATGTTTTGTATCGATTGAGATAGGCGTCTTGCATGTGTGTAGATATTTGTTTTGGTTGCACTGTATGACACTCTGTCATGTACTTCTAGAAACTACTTGTTCCTGCAAAGATGCTGGGAAATGCTAGATGTGCGGCAGCTACTACAACCTCTTTGCACAGTACAAAATATGGATGTAATATCTTTGTGAGTTAAAAAAAAAAGGTTTTACCACCTGCAACTTGAAACTGACATTTATAAGATACTTTTTTGAAGCGAGAACAAAGAAAGTATCGCGAAGAACAGGTTATTTGACAAATCTATGGCGACGGTTTGTATGGGGCTTTCCTGTAACGCCCTGTAATGGACACCAAAATCTTTGGTTATATCACATTATCTGGCATACAATTTGTAGCTAGTGCAACCCATAAAACGTGTCTAGAGTATCATACAGCTGTAAGGTCTTCTCATCTACATGATACAATGGACATTGGTATTCAACCATGCTACAGTGAACATAGCGGTTACCCATCTAGGGGTTTGCTACTGTATTAGCTTGAAAAACAGGTCGAATTTTCTCCAACCTGCCTCATGTGTTGCCCGAGTGATACATTGCTTCCCTTGACCCAGATAACTCTCTTTCGCTGACATTGTGTTCAGTGAAAATGTGCTGATGTTCCAGTATTAAAGCATCCCTGTAATGTTTATGTAGTTCTAACCTCCAACACCATTCCGCAAACAGGCCTCAACCAGTAGACAAGGCCTTTGAAATCCCTCCTAATACTGACATGCTTCTGGGAATAAAGAAGTGAACACAACTGGATAATGTCAGGCACCGCTAAATTAATCCTGCTTGCCTCAAGCCAATGTTTCAGGTTAGAGTTACTACAGGTTACAAAGGTGGTCAGAAGGTGTCATCATAACGAAGGCATTCATAACAGTGCATCATAACTAAAGAGTAGTTGTGACCAATCCTACCATTTACTACATTACATGTTTTTACGTGTTGGTGATATGTCAGATCTTGACATTTAATGCGTGAGTGCATCAGTTAAGCCCAACACATATCTGACACCTCCATAGAACAGCAGAGGCTGCCCAGGGCTGTTGCTCAGCATTGTTCTGAAAGTGCCAAAAGATTAGCTCACTGAAAGGATACACCAAATGTTAGCATCTTGAGTTCAAGGAATGTCTCCACATAAAGAGTTAAGAACTTAATGGTTGACTTGTGTGTGAGGTCCTTTATTTCAGATTCCAGTGTAAATAAAACAGTATTTTACTTGAAATCCAGCAAATATGTGAGACCAAAGTAGCCCAGCTGCAGTTCCTGTTTACGGGACTTGTCCGGAGCAAGGACTCATATGAGACACAGCTGAATAATCAGCGTTCAATTAGGGGTAAATATTGAACTTCGGATCTAGGTTTTACATATCCTTTAATGTTCTGTCAAAATGCCTTTTATCCCCCAGTTTGTAATTGTTCTGTCTTTGTTATTTTCCCGTTAAAGCCTACTGATGATATTGGTTAAACTTTTGTGCATATCAAATAGTTACATATTACCATCTCTGCTGCCAGAGATGGTTCAGCAAAATCACATAAGTAACTAACTTGTTAAATGGGACAAAAGTTTGTCTGAAAGTTCCTCTCTCTACCCTTCATGATGTTCCCTTCCCTCTTTGCTGTTTCTGCTTACTCTGCAGCTAAAGTGTGTCATGCTCTGTGGGAAAGACCTTCCTGAAGTGCCTGGTTAAAGTCTTCCCTCATCACACTACACACACAACTGAGTTGAACCTGAGACTGCAGCTGTGTCATTAAATGAATGTTCATGCTAGAAGGCTCTGTTTCCTAGCTCCATATTGTTGGTACCTTTCCAATTAACTTCACACAGCTGAGAGACATCATGGTACATTTAATAAGAGAAAGGTAGAGGATTTATTCAAATTAACTCATTTTCTCAAAGACAATATCAAAACATCTCATCAGACTTAAAGCAGCTATCAGCAGCAGAAATAATAACCAAATGTTGTCCCTGTCCCTGTTTCGGTAAAAGACTGAGAGAGGGACTTTAGAAATGTAACCACTCTCAAAATTATAGACAGAGCTTTGAGACTGCGTAGTGTTTGTTTACATGTACTTTTTTTTAACAAAAATTGTTGTAAAACAAGCTTATATTATGACAGAACTAAGCTCATGAGGCATGTATTATTTATATTCTTCAAGAATAAATGGGTACATATAATTAATTTATAGGTCCAAGAATGGATGTAGCAACTGCTGATTGCCCCTTAAAGACATGTACTGTATAATGTGTTGTTTATTCTGTTAGCACAAGTTGAAAATGTAAGGTGTATTTTCATAGGAATGCAGTAAAAAACTGCATTCTCTAGCCTGTCACAAAAGGGCTTTCCAGACCAGTTGTGAAGACAAATTATATTAATTTGAACTTATTTTATTTTGCAGAATTTTAGGACTCCCAGCAAGCATACACATACTGTACATATTAACAGTGGATTCCAACCTTTGACCTTGTGACCCCAGGGGAACAAAGCTGTTCGCAACACCAGCCCATAATGATCTGTGAAGAGACAGACGTGATATCACAAAGCCCTCGCCACAATTGATTCCAGTTTTCTGTGCTAAAAGACTAACGTGAACATGTGGCATCAAGCTTACACATTAGAAGTCTTTCCAAAGTAACTTCATGGTATTTCTAAATTGTTCCAGGGAGCCTCTGAATTTCCACTGCTTTTCCTCATGGGGGAAGTTGCAGCCAAGCGAATCGTTCTTCTGATGACTTCACTTCCCACTGGCTTTCTGTAGGGACAGTTTTTTCTCTCCTCCATTTCTTTGGCAAGAAGGTGATGCATCCCCCCGTTCCCTTAAGGCTGGCAGATCACTAGTGAACGTGTCATTGGAGGATAATATCGTCATAATCGATTACCCTCAAGTGAGGTGTGGTCAATTAGAGAACGCCTTTGGCCGGAAATAGAAGTCCAGAGGATTTTGAACAATACTTTTCTATGACCTGATCTTGTTTCTTTGTCAAAGGAGCATTACGAATGAATGGAAACCTTAATTGCAATTGGTTCACAATGGCTTGAAATGAGTATTACAACATATTGCAGTGGGGGAAATCTGGTTTGCGTGACAGCAAAGCATATGTATGATGCCTCTGCCAATCTGGATTTGGGCACGCACGGATCAGATTAATGAGAATGAAAGGGAGAGGCAGCCATCTCTAGCAATCCAACACGGCTCATTTCATTCTGGACAGAAACACTGTCGGGACAAATGGACTGTGACTCCATTTAAATCATAAGCGCCGCATCTATACCTCACTGTGTAGCCCAGCAGCAGAACTGCAGTAGAACATGTGCTAAACCTACACGTTTCCTCCTGATTCTAAAAACATCCTGTAAAACAGTCTTGCTGTAAGCCCAACTGGCTGTGCTGAATTTCCTCACATTCACACGCCTTTAAGAGGAGCTTCCTGCTTATGCTTACTTCCTCAACTGTCATAAACTTAAGTGTTGGGTGTTTATTTAGATAGAAAAATGTGTCAAGCATAACAGATAAATATTTACAGAGGGAATTTTCAATGGGAAGTTTTATAAACAAAAGGATGGTCGTAAACAATATAATGTCAGCACTGTATCTACAGTATGTTGATAAGTTGCAACTTGTGATCTCTCTAAGCTACCCCTCCTAAAGTTTGTCTTTGGAGCCTCAGGCAGATGTTCCATTAGAAGCATAATGTGCATTTAGATTTTTTTATTTTAAATTTAAAACACTCTTTCACGTGTTGCATGTCTGCTGTTTTCTTTGCATTCCCCAATGTAAATTGTGATCTGAAGCATGCTAATGGAATTTGGCCACCTATTCGCCCTGTCCCAGTAAAGAGCAGCCCGTAGAGGCTGATGCAAACACAGCTGTGTCTAACAAGTTGTAACTGAATCCTAATGTGGACAGCTGTATTTGCCTTTATACCCTAATGAGAGTGCATGTGAGAATGCTACACCCAGTTACCAACTTGGACATTTTTGGGCACATGAACAAGGCTTTCCCTCAATGATGAAATTAACCATCTAATATGACTGAATTGGAACAACGCTACCAAATCAAATCAAAGTTTATTTGTCACATGCGCCGAATACAACAGGTGTTCACCTTACAGTGAAATGCTTACTTACAGGCTTGCTACTTTTATACCTGTCTTTTTTACAACCAATAGTGAAAAAAAGGTATTAGGTAAACAATAGGTAAGTAAAGAAATAAAACAACAGTAAAAAGACAGGTATAAAAGTAGCAAGGCTACATACAGACACCGGTTAGTCAGAGACCCATCTCAGTATGGAGAAGTAAAATTATATTTTCAAGAACCATATGCAGGGACTAGGAGGAATTGTGGGTGCTGTATCAGGGGATTATGCCACCATAACCCCATAGAGGGATAGCAAACTCACAGGGAAGACAAGGAAGACCACACTGAGAAGGATCCATCTACAAACAAGATATGGTTTCTGGGTTCCTACAGTGCTTCCATCCCAACAAAGAGTTGGACTTCAGCAGAGTTCAACAAATCCTCTGTGAATAACATCATGGATTCCTGTGGGATTGGTTTCAGGCTGCATTTAGTGAGTGATTTCTTCAAAGACAAGAAGATTCGGTGCGTCAGAATTCAACAGGTCTGTCCACCCAAAAAGGAACAGGCGAGAGGAGCTTCTGGTTCCAATTAAGAGCAGCAACTTGAAAACAGGAATCTGAATTGCTTTTGGTTTGCCTTGGTCTCTCCAGCTCCCTCACTGAGTTCATTCTTGTGGCTGAATATGACAATGTTGGCGTGTAGTATTCCTTTAGGCCTGCTTGCTGCCAACTGTGTTCAGCTCAGCTCCCTGTCTTCTCATGCTGCTGGTGCCTGGGATGTCTGCTAAACATTATTTTGGACTACTATGCCTCCTCCTCCCCACATTTATGTTTCACCCTATTCATTTCCAGGGTAATTTTAAGGTTGGAATGTACAGATCTATTTGTTATATACATTACTCAGCACCACAACGGGAAAATTAGACCGTCTTGAATGAATAATGTCATTGTTACGATTGTAGTCGACCAAGAATTTTTTTTGCATATTTCTGTTGATAATAAGAAATTAAAGAACCCTACAATTTAGTTCTCTCTCTCTCTCTCTCTCTCTCTCTCTCTCTCTCTCTCTCTCTCTCTCTCTCTCTCTCTCGACATCTATTACTATATCTATTAGATATTAATCACTGTAATAGTTTTGCTTATTTTTACTTTCAATATATACATTTCTGTCCACACTGACGAGACATTTGTTGATAGAAATATTTTACTAAGTGTTTGAGCAAAACATCTCCCTTTGGATTTATAATACTGCATGTGAAGTAACCAATTCTGTCTCTTTGGCCACACCTATGAAAACACAAAAGATTTAGTGCGTTTTCTTTTTCTTCTCCTCATGTTCATTCACCATTGAAATATACAATAACCAATCATGTGTGACAGTATGTACCAGAGCCACACACATACAGTGGGGTCTGGAATTATTGGGTCCCTTGATGAAGTTCAGCAAATAAGACTGTATAAAATACATTATACAACTACCAGCTATATTGTATGCAAATTATTATTTATTTTTTAATTAAAAAAAAACCGAATACAATTGCTCAGAGAAATATATTTTGTTTAACAAGTAATACATCTAAAGATAGGAGTCAAAATGATTGGATCCCCTGTTTTCAATACTCCAGCGCCCTACCCTTGCGAGGATAACGACACTAAGCCTTTATCGAAAATGTTTTATGAATTTGGATAACACATTAGGAGGGATCTTAGACCATTCCTCCATACACAATCTTTCCAGATCCTTGATATCCTTCGTCTGCACTTGTGGACTGCCCTCTTCAATTCAAACCACGTGTTTTCAATGGGGTTCAAGTCCGGAGACAAAGATGGCCATTGCAAAATGCTGATTTTGTGGTTAATTAAGCATTTCTTTGTGGATTTTGATGTGTGCTTGGGGTTCACTTGCGATCAAGTTTCAGCCTCCTAGGGGAGGCAACCAGGTTTTGGCCTAAAATGTCCTCTTACTTGGTAAAGTTCATGTTACAGTTGACCTTAAACAAGGGCCCCAGGAACAGTGGAAGCTAAATAGCCCCATAACATCAAAGATCCACATCCATATTTTACAGTAGGGATGAGATATTTTCTGCATATGCATTTTTCTTTCAAAGCCAAACCCACCATTGGTGCGCGTGGCCAAAGACCTTGATTTTCATGTCATCATACCATGTCATATGACAAATAGAGCTATTCAAAACAGGGGATCCAATAATTCTGATCCCTATTTTTTTGTATTACTTGTTAAACAAAAACTCCTTCTCTGAGAAATTGTATAAGTATAAAATACACTACATGACCAAAAGTATGTGGACACCTGCTCGTCGAACATCTCATTCCAAAATCATGGCCATTAAAATGGAGTTTGTTCCCGCTTTGCTGCTAGAACAGCCTCCACTCTTCAGGGAAGGTTTTCCACTAGATGTTGGAACATTGCTGCGGAGACTTGCTTCCATTCAGCCACAAGAGCATTAGTGAGGTCAGGCATTGATGTTGGGTGATTATTCCTGGCTTGCAGTCGGCATTCCAATTCATCCCAAAGGTGTTCGATGGGGTTGAGGTCAGTGCTCTGTGCAGGCCAGTCAAGTACTTCCACACCAATCTAGACAAACCATTTCTGTATGGACCTCGCTTTGTGCATGGGGGCATTGTCATGCTACAACAGGAAAAGGCCTTCCCCAAACTCTTGCCACAAAGTCTTAAGCAAAGAATCTTGTTAGCCCAGCTAGCATGGACACTGACAGTTGTGAATCTGATGCAGCCGAAGAGCTACTGCCCCCTTACCCGGGAAAGCACCGAACAACAGACAGGGACATTGTACCATCGAAGAGGCACAAATATGATAAGAACTACATTGATTAAGACCCACTCCAATTTGATTGAGACCCACTCCAATTTACATACCGCCCCAACAGATCCACAGATGATGCAGTCTCTATTGCACTCCACACTGCCCATTCCCACCTGGACAAAAGGAACACCTACAGTGGGGCAACCTACAGTGGGGCAAGTTGCCACCAATTGTGCAAGTTCTCCCACTTAAAAAGATGAGAGAGGCCTGTAATTTTCATCATAGGTACACTTCAACTATGACAATCACATTGTAGGATTTTTAATGAATTTATTTGCAAATTATGGTGGAAAATAAGTATTTTGAGGCTACACTAAGAGGCTTCTAAACAGCTTCTACCCCAAGCCATAAGACTCCTGAACATCTAGTCAAATGGCTACCAAGACTATTTGCATTGCCCCACCCTCCCCTCTCCAAACCACTGCCACTCTCTGTTATCATCTATGCATAGACACTTTAATTAACTCTACCTACATGTACATACTACCTCAACTAACCGGTGACCCCGCACATTGACTCTGTACCGGCACGCCCCCTGTATATATTGTTATTTTTTACTGCTGCTCTTTAATTACTTGTTACTTTTATCTCTTATTCTTATCCATATTTTTGAAACTGCACTGTTGGTTAGGGGCTCGTAAGTAAGCATTTCACTATAAGGTCTACACCTGTTGTATTCGGCGCATGTGACTAATAAAATCTCATTTGATTTGATTTGATTTGGGGTTCACTTATATTGGGAGTAGTGGCTTTCTTCAGCCACAGTGTGTTATATGTGCAAAAGTACTATCTCACAACTCAATTAAACCTTCACTTTTGCGCAGTCATTTAGAAACAAAACATGCCAATTTGAAAAATAAGCCATGGGAGTTTTTGAGCGAGAATTAAGACGACTTTCGAGAAGTAAGACATATAAAAGCAACAGATACCATTAATAAGAAGGGGCTAGAAGTGTCTTATATGGTGAGCTACCGAGTGGCTAGGACAGGCAAGCCCCATACTATTGTGGAGGACTTAATTCTTCCTGCTGCCGTGGCCATGGCTGGTACAATGCTGGGGGAAAAGGCCACAAAAACTCTACAGACAATGCCTTCATCAAACAACACTGTTTCACGACGCATCAGTGACATGGCAAGAGATGTTTTGAAACAATTACTGCTTCGCATACAAGCCAGTGAATTCTATGCCTTACAGCTGGATGAGTCAACAGACGTGGCGAGCCTGGCACAGCTCCTGGTATAGGTCCGTTACGTTTATGGGGAGTCAATTAAGGAAGACATCCTCTTCTGCAAACCACTGGAAACCAGGACAACAGGAGAGGATATTTCTAAAGTACTGGACAGATTTGTGACATCAAATGGACTTTGGTGGTCAAGATGTGTTGGTATCTGTACTGATGGCGCAAAAGCCATGACAGGGAGACATAGTGGAAGGGTATTACGCGTGCAAGCAGTTGCTCCCGACGCTACTTGGGTACACTGCAGCATCCACGAGAGGCTCTTGCTGCCAAGGGAATGCCTGACAGCTTGAAAGACGTGTTGGACACTACAGTGAAAATGGTTAATTTTGTTAAAGGAAGGCCCCTGAACTCTTATGTATTTTCTTCACTATGCAATGATATGAGCAGCGAACCATGTAACGCTTTTACAACATACAGAAGTGCGCTGGTTATCAAGGGGCAAAGTATTGACACATTTTTTTAAATTGAGGTGAGCTTAAAGTTTTTTTTACTGACCATAATTTTCACTTGTCTGACAGCTTACATGATGATGAGTTTCTCACACGACTGCCCTATCTGGGTGATGTTTTTTCTCGCCTGAATGATCTGAATCTAGGATTACAGGGACAAAATTGAGGCAATGATTAAGAAGTTGGAGCTCTTCTCTGTCTGCATTAACAAGGACAACACACAGGTCTTTCCATCATTGTATGATTTTTTGTGTGCAAATGAATTCAAGCTTACAGACAATGTCAAATGTGATATAGCGAAGCACCTGAGTGAGTTGCGCAATAACACAGGTACTTTCCCGAAACGGATGACACATACAACTGGATTCATTATCCCTTTCATGCCCTGCCTCCAGTCCACTTACCGATATCTGAACAAGAGAGCCTCATCGAAATTGCAACAAGCGGTTCTGTGAAAATTTAATTTAATCAGAAGCCACTGCCAGATTTCTGGATTGGGCTGCGCTCAGAGTATCCTGCCTTGGCAAATCGCGCTGTTAAGACACTGATGCCCTTTGCAACCACATACCTATGTGAGAGTGGATTCTTGGCCGTCACTAGCATGAAAACTAAATCTAGGCACAGACTGTGTGTGGAAAATGATTTAAGACTGAGACTCTCTCCAATACAACACAACATTGCAGAGTTATGAGCATCCTTTCAAGCACACCCTTCTCATTAACCTGTGGTGAGTTATTCACAATTTTCGATTAACAAATAAAGGTTTTATATGTGAGATGGTTAAATAAAGAGCAAAATTATTGATTATTATTATTTGTGCCCTGGTCCTATAAGAGCTCTTTGTCACTTCCCACGAGCCAGGTTGTGACAAAAACTCACACTCATTCTTATGTTTAATAAATGTATCGTATAGTGTGTGTGTGGCAGGCTTACAATGATGGCAAAAAACAACATTTGAGAGTGCGCTGACCCTGCTGCTAGAGGGGGTACGCAGCTGGAGGTTGAATGTTTGAAGGGGTACGGACTATAAAAAGTTTGGGAACCACTGCTCTAGAATGTCATTGTATGATGTAGCATTAAGATTTCCCTTCACTGGAACTAAGTGGTCTAGCCCAAACCATGAAAAACAGCCCCAGACCATTATTCCTTTAACAAACTTTACAGTTAGCACTATGCATTGGAGCAGGTAGCAGTCTCCTGGCATCTGCCAAACCCAGATTCGTCCCTCGGACTGCCAGATGGTGAAGCGTGATTCATCACTCCAGAGAACGCGTTTCCACTGCTCCAGAGTCCAATGGCGGCGGGCTTTACACCACTCCAGCTGACGCTTGGCATTGCGCATGGTGATCTTAAGCTTCATGAAGCTCCCGACGAAGAGTTATTGTGTTGGCGTTGCTTCCAGAGGCAGTTTGGAACTCGGTTGTGAGTGTTGCAACCCAGGACAATCGTTTTTTTACCTGCTACGAGCTTCAGCACTCAGCAGTCCCGTTCTTTGAGCTTTTGTGGCCTACCATTTTGCAGCTGAGCCGTTGTTGCTCCTAGACGATTCCACTTCACAATAACAGCACCTACAGTAGACCGGGCAGCTCTAGCAGGGCAGAAATTTGACAAACTGACTTGTTGGAAAGGTGGCATCCTATGACGTGACACGTTGAAAGTCACTGAGCACTTCAGTAAGTCCATTCTACTGCCAATGTTTGTCTATGGAGATTGCATGGTTGTGCGCTAGATTTTATAAACCCGTCAGAAACGGGTGTGGCTGAAATAGCCGAATCCACTGATTTGAAGGGGTATATATATATTTTTTTTTTTTGAGCATACAATATAGCTCAGTATTTGTATTATTTATTTTCTACAATCTTTTTAGCTCATTTTTTATCAAGGAAGCCAATAATTCCAGACCCCACTGCATGTCTATATATAATGTAGGATTCTAGCCATTTTTGTTTTGGTCTGTTGTAAGAAGAATCCCTTTCCAGGTGATTAGTTACAATATCCCCATCGTTTTGATATGAACAGTTCGGTTTGTAAGATGATTTTGTTCTCTGAGTCCGGACTTGGGCTGTTCAGGAAGCTAAGCCACGAATGAGTTCAGAGACATCACAAACAGGAAATGGTTCACTCTGGAAATGAAAACCACTCAAAATGTCATTTCAGAGAAGAATGTCTGGTTGTGGAAGATTTCCTATCGGCCGTACACATTTGCTTCATTCCATGTGTTGGGTTTATAATAGTTGGTGAAGTATAATGTTTGTTTATGTACACACATGGGAATTGGACTTGTGTAATGCATCTGACTACCCTTGAATACGGCAGATGGCACAGCCTACTTTACCAGTTTTTCTGTCCCACTTTGCTAAAAGGCATTTACATACCGTAGTTATTATATAATTCATTACATTACTTTTATAAAAAAATTGCATAATCAGTTGGTCTGATTGCACATTGAGGTTTGTGTGATTGCACATTGAAACGGAACATTTGAAAGCATTTTGGATCAGATAATGTGATATTTTATGATGTTTGCCATTATAGATTTGCCACAAATCTCTCCTGATTTGCTACAGTATAGTCCAAGGCATTGTACTGAACAAGCACTTCCATTTTGTCTGAGAAACTATACTGTAGGTTTGGGCTATTTCCTCCAGTCACCCTAAACCATATTGATGTGATGAATCCAGGGATAGAGGGGGACATTACCTGGCCTACTCTGAACCTAATTACAGCCAAAGGAATCTCATTACTAATAACTCGACAGCCTGTCTCAGGGGCAGCCCATATCAGTGATTTAAGTGGATGACAAGAATCAAATTGGCACGCTGAAGCTTTACAACTAAGGACAAAGACATTAAGCCAAAATGAGGCAATGAACATTGGTCCCATCTCTATGCACAACTTGTAAGTCTCTCTTATGATTGCTCCAACAGGTAATAAAAAGTGTGTTGTCGTAAAATAAGGGTGTCTGGGAGTGGAAACAAGGCAAGGCTGTGAGAATGATTGGTCCTTAGGGTTCTCTGTCTCTCTAAGTTAGTCTGACTAAATGTAAACACACATGATTTATTGCCTTGCATGCATTACCCCTCTTGTGTGGTCAATCACTTGACAAATTCACAAATTACTACTGTCATTCAAAGAGAACGAATAAATAAGATTGCAGTTGTTCCAATCCAACCTCTGGTTACATGCAATAATAATTAACATTCAAATCAGAGACAACACCAATGCTTCAAGTGGCTCTTGTCACTGACTAATGATGTGACTGGAAAGCAAAATTAGCATTTATTCATTATCTAAACAAGTTGTTTTTTCAAACTCTATTTACCAGACTATTGGTCATATGCTCTATTATAAACATAATAAACAATACATTGTGTATTTGGATTATTGTGCTTATTGTGTCCATTTTTGAATTGCACAACTTCTTTTGTTGTGCAACACAAAGAACTGTATGTCAAATGGTCAAGAAATACCCCCAGGCCCTACCTATAGGGTCTAGTCATGCATCATCATGGCCAGAATGACCAGTTAACCACTGGACAATACTGCCATTCTCTTCCTGTTTGTGTGACTTATTTCCTGTTAATCTGGCTGTGAACAGGAAGACCCCAGCTTGAAGATTCCTGTGCACATGAGGAGGAGACCTTCGGTAGACCCAACGGACCTCGGGCCATTGCTGGTAGGTAACTTTACAATGACATAATACCCAATAATACCATTCTAGGAAGGCAATTAGCAGCCCGATGTGGTGAGCCTCTTAAAGTTGAAAATTGCTCAGTAAATGGTTGATTTTAAGGGGCAAAATGATGGTGCGAGTAATGTTTGTGCTATCCCTTATCTTATCCTGGCTGGGAGGAGAGAGTCCACAATGATGGGAGGATATTCCACATAGATCACAGTATGTATAACATGTACTACAACTCTACAATTCTGAAAAACGCATATGCCTCCTACCAATGCTGAATAAATCTGATGTATTTTCAGAAACGAAGACCACACAATGGGAAGACCCCAGACTGCAGAATTAAGCCATAAATAAGTACTGATAATATGTTATATATTTAAATTTTGAATATTTATTTATTAGATTCCGGTAGAGTAATACACTATACAGTGTAGTCGGAAATCGACACACAATACCCCATAATGAAAAAGCAAAAACAGTTTTTTATAAATTTTTGCAAATTTATAAAAAATACTAAACTGAAATATCACATTTGCATAATTATTCACACCCTTTACTCAGTACCTTCTTGAAACAACATACAGTCTTATTGGGTATGAAGATACAAGCTTGGCACACCTGTAGTTTCTCTCATTCTTCTTTGCATATCTTTCTAAGTTCTGTCAGGTTGGATGGGGAGCCTCGCTGCACAGCTATTTTCAGGTCTCTACAGAGATGTTCGATCGGGTTCGAGTCTGTGCTCTGGCTGGGCCACTCAAACACTTGTCCTTATGCCACTCGTGTGTTGTCTTGGCTGTGTGCTTAGGGTCGTTGTCATGTTGGGAAGGTAAACCGTCGCCCCAGTCTGAAGTCCTGAGCGCTCTGGAGCAGGTTTTCATCAATGATCTCTCTTTATTTTGCTCTGTTCATCTTTCCCTCGATCCTGACTAGTCTCCCAGTCCCTGACGCTGAAAAACATCCCCACAGCATGATGCTGCCTCTACCATGCTTCACCGTAGGGATGGTGCCAGGTTTCATCCAGATGTGACGCTTGACATTCAGGCCCAAGTGTTCAGTTTTGGTTTCATCAGACCAAAGAATCTTGTTTCTCCTGGTCTGAGAGTCATTTAGCTGCATTTTGGGTTCTTGGACACCTCCCTGACCAAGGCCAAGGAGAATACTACCTGCTCCAATGCATAGTTCTAACTGTGACGTTTGGTGCAGGAATAATGGTCTGGGGCTGTTTATTATGGTTCGGGCTAAGGCCCTTAGTTCCAGTAATGGGAAATCTTAACGCTACAGCATACAATGACATTCTTGAAGATTCTGTGCTTCCAACTTTGTGGCAACAGTTTGGGGAAGGCCCTTTCCTGTTTCAGCATGACAATACCCCCATGCACAAAGCGAGGTCCATACAGAATTGTTTGTCGAGATCGGTGTGAAGAACTTGACTGGCCACACATAGCCCTGACCTGAGCCCCATCTAACACCTTTAGGATGAATTGGAACAGCGATTGCGAGCCAGGCCTAATCACCCAATATCAGTGCCCAACCTCACTAATGCTCTTGTGGCTGAATGGAAGCAAGTCCCCGCAGCAATGGTCCAACATCTCGTAGAAAGCCTTCCCAGAAGAGTGGAGAATGTTGCAGCAGCAAAGGGGAGACCAACTCCATGTTAATGCCCATGCTTTTGGAATGAGATGTTCAACGAGCAGGTATCCACATACTTTTGGTCATGTAGTGTATCTCGAAGTGCCATGTTGTTATTCTGTTCCAATTTCCTTAATGTCATTGGTCCGATAGAGACTATGCCATTTACATTGAAATGTGAGCTTCTGAGTGATGCTCCTCTGTGTTCTTTGGATATTTAAACACCTGTATTTGCATTCCATTGATGTTGGGGTATGTGTGACATTTAATAATCTATCAGAGTCAGGTGTCAAGACTCTGCTGGCAGCTCAGAGCCAACACATAAATGCTTTCCTCAACACTACAGTACATACATTAACATTGGCAGAGGTTGATATGCTGGTAGAATAAAGTAGTGCCCCCACACTCCAATCCTTCAACACATACCTTTATTGGTTAGTGACAATGTTTTGATCCAAACGGATATGTGCCAGGAATACCCTAATTCTCTGAAGAACACAATATCTTGACGAACTTCAACATACAGTATCTGACGCAGGAAACACTTTTATATACAATATAGACCTCATAAACCAGACGTCATTGATTTAGGTGGACTTCATACATGTTTCAAAGTGAGTAGAGAAAATAGTTATTAATCACAATAATTATGATAACTTTCTTGGAAACTATTGAGATTTCACTACTTTGCATTACTTTGCCGTTATAAAATATGAAGTAATGTCTGTGTTTAATATTCTATGGCTTTTGTGTGCCACTGTGCACAGTAGCTACTGTAGGAACATCCATTCCCTGTATATTAAAGCCTAATACATTACACCCCCCTGTAGGTCAGAGCCAACACCGAGCACTTTGAAAGTATAATACATCTCACTGCTGTTAGTAATATAGTGTTTTACAGAAATCTCCTGGGGAAAACAGCTCTTGACACACATGATCAGAGGAACCTGTGATAACTGTGTTATGAATGGTAGAGGAGAGGATAATTCTAATTATAAATGTAACAATTCAAACAGAGGCATTTGCAAACTCAATAAGCAATTATTATTATGGCCCAAGCAATCTTCTAAGATTAGCACGTAATTCACACCACAACTGCAGAGGCCAATTTGGATATTCCTTTTTTGAAAAAATGTCAGCTGCTCATCTGATAAATGGGAAACAACAAACATGGTCAGCCCTGGATGTTCCCCTGGGGTTTTTAAAGCGTGTCCTGGCTTTGAATGGTCAGATTAAATACGTCTCTGTTTTCTTTGGCAGAGGAGGTTGTGGTTAGCTTGCCTTTTGAGGAAAACATTACTTTGCAAATCAACAAAGGAAGGACAATAATGATGATGTTGATAATCTTAATGACATTGTTTCTCTCAAAACAAGACAGTCTTTCTTCTTCTGCAGCACACTATATTTGATATACAACTATCTGAATGATATTACAGATCCGATTATATCAAATGCACCTGAGCAGTTGATATTTCTCAGCCAATTTTACTTTGCTCTTTGTAGAGGAAAGGAAAAACTGCATTTCTGAACCAAGTCCCATCTAGATGCAGAGTATGGCCGTTATTCTGCAGTCACAGCATTTAAAAAAACTTTTGTCAGAATCCTGACATAATGAGGTGTCAAGCTACAGCCTCCACACAAAGGCAGTTAGGAAGCCAACCACTGCTCTTCTGTAAAACCCTAAAACCAACTGGATCAGGGTATTCTAGGTGTAGATTTTCTAATACTTGTGATTTATCTAGACCTAAATTCAAGGTCCAAAAATCAGCAATCAATTATTCATAGAATGCAGTGGCAATGTAAGTAGCACTAGGGGATCAACCACCAGGAAATCTAGCACCAATGATCTTATTTTCATGATATTAGCACTAAGCAGAAAAAGACCATCTCTATCAGATAGACTTTGCATTATATCTGACAAAAGTACATATGAATACTGAAATTAATCATATTTGTATAGTTAAATCGCATGTCTTACTTTCAGACAGTAAACAACGGATTGCTTACCGCACTCTCAGTGAAACAATGATTCAAAGCTTTGATGTAGGAGATAAGAGGGTATCTGATCTTTATCTCTCTCTCTAGTGCCCATCTGCTATTATCAAATATCTATTGTATCATGTACAGTGTACCCATTTGTATCACATGACTTGACAGAAGGTAATGTGCTGCAGGATGTGCAGTAGAATTAGATAATCATTCTGCATTAATCTATGTTCTGCACCGCAATTCCTCCCATCTTGACCTCAGGGAACCCCTTCATAGATGGCCCCATAGATGCAAGGCCTTGAACATTTTAAAACTGCCAACACGTCCAGACTGTAAAACAGTGACCAAGTGTGTAATGGAGTCAATCAGCAGGTAAGCTAGTGGAAAGGAAATAATCCCTGTCTCCCAGGAGACTGTGTAATCATATGGTCTCTGGTTTTATGACAAAGGAATTCTGTCCTTGACTCAGAGTTTAATAGTGTGTTCCCACAAAGTAAAAATCGTAATTATCAGGCTACATTTGCACATTTCACAGCCAGTGCCCTGCTTTTCACAGTTTATTGAACAATGATACACCCTTGCGATAACAAAAAAAGTGGTTCCTTTTGCTCTGTAAGATTGGCTACTTATCTCATTTCCCAGGACAACATTCTAATCCCCTGTTATGGTATGTGTATAATTACCTTTATTAACTCTAAACTCCCTAAGGCAGGGTTCTCCAACCTTGTTCCTGGAGAGCTACTGTCCGGTAAATAAGTAACTAACCTGGCTCAGTTTATCAACCAACTAATTATTGGAATCAGGTGTGCTAGATTAAGGTTGGAGTGAAAACCTACAGGACAGTAGCTCTCCAGGAACAGGATTAGAGAGCCCTGCCCTTAGTTAAATGTGCAAGCAGAGGAGAGGTGGTGATCTAAGGATGTTGTTCACATGAATTTGACTGTAATTCATCTTTCAATGTGAATTTCATGAGGGGGGACCACCACTGCCATAATGACAGGGTGCCTTACCTCATTGTGATAATTTCAACATGATAAAATGAAAGGGTTATTTTCAGTGGCTAGGCACTGAAGAAAGTGAAAGCATGACTCAACCTAGACAGAAAAAACTGAAGTCAATGCAAAGTCAATGCACCTAGAGATTCTGATACACATGTGGAAGTAATAATCTGGCCCCAGCAAAAACATCGTAAATCGAGTCATTATGCCACTTGAAATATTACCAAGGGCACGGAATCTTGAACCTGTGGCAAAAGCCCATGGGGGCCCTGTCCTTTTGGAATGATCAAGGCCACTGCTCTTTGATGCACTCCTCTGCATTAACTTTAGCTTCAGGAAATGAGTCATACTAGACATCCATCAGATCATAGTAGACTATATTGCTGAGAGCCATCCATGTCTGTGCCATTTTTTTCTCCACCCAATCCAATAAGGAAGATGTCTTTACCTGAGCAAATATTTTGTGGAGAGCTGGTAAATGTTTCTACCCCATTATGCTGTCACCAAACCAGATACCTTATGTTAAGGTCTTTGTCAGATATGTTTAGGAGAGAATTAAACTACAGTTTAGTTTATAAAAACATACCAAGAATAGCTAAATGAGTCATAAAAAAGCTTCCAGAGTAATTTTGCACATGCTGCACAGTAAGGTATACTGTATGTACATGTAGAGTAAGTAAGTATTGTAAGGAAACTTGCTTCTACTTGTACCAAAAAGTAAAATGTCAGCCCAAAATATAAAATGCTACAATTTAAATGCAAAGCGACTTTTATTAAGACTGTGTCATTGTTTAAAATGAACACTAAATGGTGAAAATAAAATGTTATTTGTTTGCAAGTAGCTAAAGTGCATGATGTGTGGTATGAGTTAGTGTTGAAATCCACATCTCAGGGGTGGGGTTATGACCTGAGGCAAGATGGAAATATTCCATCAATTGTGAGCACGACAGAAAACCAGAGGGCCACCATGATTATCATATCAAAAATTATATGAATATTTCATAACATGCAAATGCCATTCAGTCTTAAGTATTGAATTGTTTCCAGTTTGATGATTGGAATTTGATCCTGAGAGGTCGTCATATCATCCATCATGAGCAAGGCAAGGAGGCCTCATTATGCTATGAAGACGGCTGAACAAAGTCCCGGCAGGCAATTAACACTGGGATATGCCATTTACAGAGGTTAGGGGTATTTTCGTAATCTATGGAGAAGGTCCACCCACACGGCAGGAAGGAAACTATATCTCTATTGGCCACCAATGAAACCTCATATCTCACCTTGGCACAGGGGGGGAGCCGTCAACGCTGTGAACTAGACATAGAGACTGATGCCTAACTTTAGAAACAGTGTGTGTACATTGGCATATTGTGAATCATACATTGATATCAATTTGAGCTGTATGTGAACATTTCAGTGATACACATGTTTCTCATGATAAGATTAACCACAAAGAGAATAGGGGAAACAGATAGAACTGATTTTACCAGACGCATAGCCATATGGATAGAACAAATATGGTTGAAATACTGATGAAATGTAGCCTACTGTACTGCTTACAGTATTTCACCGGTTAAACTCTGACCCCATCTGGTGGCATTTTCTAAACAACACATAATATTGTATACTACCCTCATAAAGTACATTTCGGTTTCAAAACTGTAAGTCCTACAAACACATGCTCAGTACTGTTAGAAAGGTAAGAACTGTGGGATTCTGATAAACAATGTGACTACTACAGAGCCCGAGATACAGCTGTCACAAATTACACAAATTAATGTTTCCAAATGTTAGGTTTAAAAAAAAATTATTCCGTCGTCGTCACTGCCATGTATATTCCCCCCAAAGCTAACACCATACCTCAAAGTTCTACACCGGACTATGTGCAAACTGGAAACCGCATATACCTAGGCCACATTTATTGTAGCTGAGCACAAACTTGAACTTTGAAAATTCTGTGCAACTGCCAGTGCACGTTTACTATGAACACTGGGGCTGTAACCGCTTTAAGTTACAGTTTCAGACAGTGGTGAAGTAGGCTTCTGTGGCTATTTTATCATAATGTAGGCCTACCAGAGTGGCTTACCATCAAGAACAACGGAGAAAATGGATCCCATAACATTTTAACATGGAAATTGCTGTTCTATCATTCAGCCTACAGTAGCAGCCAATGTATGCTGTTCAATGTAGGCCTACATTCCATGAGACTTCCATGAGGGCTTGACATTATTCTGTTTATCCACTTGTTCTTCAGACAAGGAGGTGACTGAAAATGTTGTAGTGTTTTTGAATGCAAGAAACAAAATACAATTATTATTAATATTCCCTTACCATTATCACAGGGAAAGACAAACGATGCTAGCCTCTGCCTATTGTATACTTAGCTTATTCAAGCCTGTCTCAAAATACAACAATGCCACAAAAAAAAGATCTTTACTCGACTCGCTTTTCAAAGATGTCTAGAAATGTACATGTTTTGTGCTCTTGTAGGAAGCAATCACTCCCCCATTGCTTACTACAAATTATTTATAACTGGGCTAATAACTCACTAACGAGCAAAGGATATAAACAAATGTGCAGGTGGCTACATGCAGCTCTCACTTTGATCTCAGAACAAGCACATCTACTCACAACCTCTCATGCTGTAAATGCGGTCCAGTTCAAAGTGATTGGCACGGATCCATCAGTATATGGCAATGGTCTATTTGCATATAGGCCTACTGCAGCGCTGATTATGGTGCTGAGTCGTGCTTGTCAATGCAATAGAATCCTACTCCGATGCATTCTTCCTACAACAAAATATTTTGCATAGTTAGTTTTGCATACTAAGTCTTTCATAGTTCGTTTTGTTTCAGTATGTTGCACTGAAAGTGGCTAGTATTGCGATGATTCGATCACCATTCCCACAGCAAAGGGGTACGTTGATAATGTTAACTAAGGGGGAAAATTCTAGAAAGTTAAAGTTAAATCTTGTGCTTCTCTGCGTGGGCTGATATTTCTTCTGCATTGTAGTCCTGGGGGAGCTACGTGCCACGCACACGTTCAGTTTAGCGGGAACTTTGGACTCGAGTCATTTGACTTGGACTCAAGTACTACTCCAGTCACAAATTTTGTAAATTGAGAATTGACAAATAGAAAAACACTATCCGCTCGACTTCAACTTCAGCATCTATGACTCGGAGCATAACATGGACTTGAGCTATATGACTCGAGAGACTCGATTTGTCAGTTCGAAAATCTATCTGTCCTTTACATCCGAGTGCTGCAGGTTCAGTGAGTTCTGTTCTGTGTCTTGACCAATCAGATTAACAGAAATCACAGGTTGCTGCACAAAGAACATTATCTAGCAAAGCACAAAACGGGTGCCACTCCACTGTCCTCCAGTATTTATTTAGAAAATGTGATAACACATCATTCCCAACATACACAAGCAAGAACTCTTCACAGAAATGTTGCAGCTGCCTACATGTACACCTAAACTGTATGGGAAGAAAACAAGACGATTTCTCAGTCTAATGAACTAGGCTACAGCCACAGCCGCAGCTCCCTAGGCTACTGTCCCCTCTTGCGCTCTGGCCAGGGCAAACAAAATAGTCATGTTATGTAGACATTTTGTAGCCCATTTATTGTGAACGTGATCAAATTTGTTTTAGGCTATATTCAAACTTGGGCTGGTTGGCTAGGCTACCCTGACGTTTTCAATAAAAAATTATTAACTGAAATGAATCAAACAACACAATACTGATTACATAAAAAGACTGTGTGAGTTACTTTTTAATTGCTGTTGCATAGGCCTATACGATGCAAACCATAAAGCAAGCTCAGCCTTGTGTGTTATATAGTCCAATTGCAGTGGTTGTGTTTGTGTAAAGGAAAGTTTTAAAGTATAATTCATATTAACATGTTGTGGTGGAAATTGCAATAATGGAGATGGTCAACAACCACCCGTAGGTGATCACTGAGAGCCCGAATAATACACAAACGCAAGTTTTTTAATAGAAACCCCAAAACTGCTTAGTCATGGTTGGTTCCACCCCTCCCTGGCAGATTAGGGCATCATAAGCTACCTTGTTTTCTTCTTGTGGCTATGTTTTATCGGTTGTGGGAGGTCATAACACACAAACAAGTGATAACGGCAGTTCCGTTACTCCTTTCTTTACTGAGCTAGCCTCTGTTCTCTTCATATCTCCACACAGTTGTGCTCTTGGAAGATAGTAAAAGAACAGGATGGACTGAAGAACTGTGTTCACTCTCAGAGGCTCTTTGTCTTATGCCGTGTGACCAAGTTACTCAGAAGCAAAGATGATGGGAATCAATAACAGGTTGTTCTGCCCCTCAAGTTATCTCTATCCTGTAGTCGCCAAGAATGTCCTTGACTACATGCTTAGACCAGCTGCGAGGAGCAAAAAGGGAACCATCCTTTCTCAGAAGCACAGCATTGGTAGAATATAAATGTATTACTATTGTTAAGCATTTAATTGTTAACTCTTAATATTAAACAAATCAGGTAAATACACAATTTCTCTCTCACAAAGTACAAGGTTGCTGCAGTTTGACAGTGTTTTCATCCTCCCTAGGATCAGGAAAATTCTGTTGATGTGACCTTGAGCGACAGAATTGCTCCTATACGTCAGTCTGAATAAGAGCGTCTGCTAAAATGTGAATCTTTATAAATACCTTCTTACAACTACTAATTAATCACTGTCACACCTACAGAGTCTTGATTTACACCTAGTTAGGTTACCCGAGTAGGAAAAGCTCCGGGCCAAGGGAAAACAATTTGCCCCACCACTCTGGGACCTGTTATGCCACCTCTTCATCAGGGTATCATCGGTCCTAAAAATCGTGGCATTCGGTTTCAAAGACTATATGGTAGTGTGGGAAAAATGTATGCAATTTGTAAAATATATGCGTCCAAATTCACTGATGCATTGCAATGAAATGAAATTGACATTAAACACTTAACCGTTGACTTGAGGACTCGAAACACAAAATGTGTGACTTGACTCAACCTGAGCTGTGGAACTTTGGACTTTACTTGAAACTGTCCCATTATTACTTGGGACTTTTTAAAATGTATTTTACATTTTTCATTATTTATTAACCTCTCCACCACCTCCCCTCTTTGGAGGACAAATATCTTTTAGTTTTTTTTACACCTTTTTTGCTACATATACATACATTTTACATATACATTTTGCATACACATTTTACATACACTTTTTACATACACATTTTAAATACATGGTATTTTTATATAAAGCAGTCACTTAACAATAATACTTTACCAAACATAAGCTCTTTAATCCCAACCCTCAGCCACTCAGCCTATCCCACCTGTCACCATAGACCACCCTCGTTTGGTTTCCATGTGCCATATATTTTTCAATTGTGATGTGATGTTTTACATCATTATTTACCTTACTAATCGTATAGTATCCACAGATTGTGAGCTAAAGATGAAAACCTTTCCTACAAGTATTATTATATTATTTATTGTCTGACAATGGCTTTCCATATCGCCAAATACTGCTATTTGTAAGGTTAATTTTAAGTGCATGTTGTGATTTTTTAACCATTCCTGAACCTGTGACCAGAAACAAGCTACATGGGGCAATACCAGAACAAATTATCTATTGATTATGTCTCTTCGCAGCAAAATCTACAGAGCTGAGATTGTTGGTTGCTCCATATATATAGCATTCTGTTAGTGGCAAGAATGTTAATAATAATTTAAATTGAAAAACTCTAAGTGTTGAATCAAGCTTAGTTTTTTGTACCAGTTCATAAACCATGTGCCATGGAATTGTTACATTGCAAATCTCTTCCCATTGATTTTGCAACCTGTATGGTTGGGACGACTCGAGACTCGAAGGTTAAGCCTTGAGACTTGCTTAGGACTTTTGACTTGGTCCCATCTCTGCAGGCATCTTTTCTAACTCAGTTGCCGGTGAGGAAGGAAACTGCTCAGGAATTTCACCATGATTTCAATGGTGACTTTAAAACAGTTAGTTTAACACTGTGATAGGAGAAAAGAAGGAAGCCTGTACAGCAACATGCATCATGTTTGCAATAAGGCACTAATGTAAAACTGCCGAAACCTTGGCAAAGAAATGAACTTGGTGGCTGCATCATGATATTGTTTTTTAGGATAAAAAGAAACAGATAACCAGTAGGCTACCTGGTGCGGCAGGTAGCCTAGTGGTTAGAGCTTTGCTGGATCAAATCCCCGAGCTGACATGGTAAACATCTGTTGTTCTGCCCCTGAACAAGGCAGTTAACCCACTGTTCCCTGGTAGGCTGTCATTGTAAATAAGAATTTGTTCTTAACTGACTTGCCTAGTTAAATAAAGGTTAAATAAAAATAAATAAGCACAGGCAAAATCCTACAGGAAAGCCTGGTTCAGTCTGCTTTCCAACAGACACTGGGTGACAAATATGAACGTTTCTGCATGGCAATAACCTAAAACATGAGGCCAAATATACACTGGAATTGCTTATGAAGACGACACTGAACGAGCTAGTTACAGTTTTGACTTAAATCAGCTTGAAAATCTATGGCAAGACTTGAAAATGACTGTCTAGCAATGATCAACAACCAACTAGACAGAGCTTGAAGAATTTAAAAAAGAATAAAGTGCAAATATTGTATAATCCAAGTGTGCAAAGCTCCTAGAGACTTACCCAGAAGACTCACAGCTGTAATCGCTGCCAAAGGTGATTCTAACATGTATTGACTCAGGGGTGTGAATACTTATGTAAATTAAATATTTATCTATTTCATTTTCAATACATTTGCAAAAATGTCTAACAACATGTTTTCACTTCATTTATTATGAGGTATTGTGTGTAGATAGGTGAGAAAAAAACATATATTTAACACATTTTGAATTCAGGCTGTTACACAACAAAATGTGGAATAGGTCAAGGGGTATGAATACTTTCTGAAGGCACTGTATCTGGCAAGACAATCACAGATTATAAAGGGAAAGCCAGCCCCATCTCAGACACCGACGCCTTGCTCCCGGATAAGGTAAACACCTTCTTTGCCCACCGACACTGGCCCCCTCCGCTCACTGTGTATTCTCATTCTCCATGGCCGAAGTGAGTAAGTCTTTAAGCGCATTAACCCGTGCAAGGCTGCCGGCCCAGACAGCATCCCAAGCCGCGTCCTCTAAGCATGTGCAGACCAGTTGGCTGGTGTTTTTATGGACATAGTCAATCTCTTCATATCCCAGTCCACTTTTTAAAGATGTCTACCATTGTTCCTGTACCCAAGAAAGCGAAGGTAACTGAACTAAATGACTATCGCCCTGTAGCACTGACTTTGAGAGGCTAGTTAAAGACCATATCACCTCCACCTTACATACAACCTAGATCATTAAAATTCGCATACTGCCCCAACAGATCCACAGACGACGCAATCGCCATTGCACTACACGCTGCCATATCCCACCTGGACAAGATAATTATCTATGTAAGAATGCTGTTCATTGACTACAGCTCAGCCTTCAACACCATAGTGCCCTCCAAGCTAATCACTAAGTTCAGGGCCATGGGTCTGAACCCCTCCCTGTCCAACTGGGCCCTAGACTTCCTGACGGGCCGACCCCAAGTGGTGAGGGTAGGCAACAACACCTCCGCCATGCTGATCTTCAACACGGGGGCCCCACAAGGGTGAATGCTCAGCCCCCTCCTGTACTCCCTGTTCACCCATGACTGCGTGGCCACGCACGTTTCCAACTCAATCATCAAGTTTGCTGATGACACAACAGTGGTAGGCCTTATTACCAACAATGACGAGACAGCCTACAGAGAGGAGGTGAAAGCCCTGGCGGAGTGGTGCCAGAAAAGTAACCTGTCCCTCAACATCAACAAAGTGAAGGAGCTGATTGTGGACTACAGGAGACAGCAGAGAGGATACGTCCATCCAAATTGATGGGGCCTTAGTGGAGAGGGTCAAAAGCTTCAAGTTATTTGGCGTGCACATCACTGACGACCTGAAATGGTCCCTTCATATAGACAGTGTGGTGTTGAAGGCACAACAACCTCAGGAGGCTGAAGAAATAATAACACCCTCACAAACTTGCACCATTGAGAGCATCCTGTCAGACTGTATCACTGCCTGGTATGGCAATTGAACTGTGCGTAACTGAAAGGTTCACCAGAGGGTGGTGCGGTCAGCCCAACGCATCATCGGGGGCACACTGCCTGCCCTCAAGGACATCTACGGCACCCAGTGTCACAGGAAGGCCAAGAAGATCATCAAGGACTTCAGCCACCCGAGCCACGCCTGTTCACTCCGCTACCATCTGGAAGGAGGAGCCAGTACAGGTGCATCAAAGCTGGGACCTTAGAGACTGATAAACAGCTGATAAACATCTCCAGGCCACTGCTTAACAGTCTGGTTAAGCAGTCACCACTAGCCGGCCACCACCCAGTATCCTGTCCTGAACCTTAGTCATTGTTACTAGCTAATGGGATAGTAACCCACAACCGCCCGATACTCTAGCCTGCACTTTAGAGACTGATGCCCTACGTACGTGGAGTCATTGAACACTGGTCACTTTAATAGTGTTTGCATACTGTTTTACCTAATTTATATGTATATACTGTACTCTAGTCATGGCTGATCCTTTGTAACTACTGCTGTATATACCTTTTCTATTAATACACTGTCCATACTGTCTATACACACACCATTATACACTGAGTGTACAAAACATTAAGAACACCTTACTAATATTGAGTTGCACCCCCCTTTCCCCCTCAAAACAGCTTCACTATGTCGGGGCATGGACTCTACAAGGTGTCGAAAGCATTCCACAGGGATGCTGGCCCATGTTGACTCCAATCTGTCCCACAGTTGTGTCAAGTTGGCTCGATGTCCTTTGGGTGGTGGACCATTCTCGATATACACAGGAAAAACCCAGGAGTGTTGTAGTTCTTGACACGAACTACTGCGCTTGTCACCTACTACCCCACTCCATTCAAAGGCACTTAAATATTTTGTCTTGCCCATTCACCCTCTGAATTATACACATACACAATCCATGTCTCAATTGTCTCAAGGCTTAAAAATCCTTCTTTAGCCTATCTCCTCCCCTTCACTGATTGAAGTGGATTTAACAAGTGACATCAGTAAGGGATGATAGCTTTCATCTGGATTCATCTGGTTAGTCTATGTCATGGAAAGAGCAGGAGGACTTAATATTACAGTACCAGTCAAAAGTTTGGACACACCTACTCATTCAAGGGTTCTTTATTTGTACTATTTTCTACATTGTAGAATAATAGTGAAGACATCCAAACTATGAAATAACCCCTATGGAATCATGTAGTAACCCAATTTTTTTTTAACAAATCAAAATATATTTTATATTTGAGATTCTTCAAAGTAGCCACCCTTTGCCTTAATGACAGCTTTGACCTTAGCAGTCAGGACTTTCAAGTTATGGATATTAAGAAAAAATAATACACACACAGGTGAGGAAACTTCAAACTGATTTTCCAATTCACTTTTCCTTTTGCCCAAAACAACCGCTCAGAGTTGAAGAGGATTTAAGTGTTTGAGTTAGTATGGTTTTACAGAAGTGTATGTTATCATACTACAGAATCTTAGATTAAATTCAGTTGATTTATTCAATCTCAACTTGATGTGTGAATAACAGTATCAATAACCAACATCTTTCACAGTGGTTCCCATTAACTTTTAAATCATTTTCAACACAAATCAAAACCCTTTAGAGATGCTGACAAAGCTTTTCTGACTTTCAAGATGATTTCCAATCAAAAACACTCTACTTGCTAACAAAATTGGGATTTAAGTCAGTTTTATTCAAAAAAGGAGAAAAGTAATCTGTTTAAACATGATCAAATATATGATTCTCAACCCGTAATCCTTTGAGAATGTATTCGGATGTATGAAAGCCATTTCGGTGGAATTCCATAGCTGCCAGGCAGTGGGGATTTACTCTGCATTTTCTCCTGCTTTCTTTTGTTTCAAACATGTGAGAGGACATGTAATCGGGGCGATCTTAAATGCTGAAGGGAGTGGACCCCAGCACAAAGGGATTTTTTTTCATTTGTCACGGCAATATCAACTCAAGATGAATGGGAGGTCAAGACTGCAATGGACCTTGAATGGCTTTGCCCTGAAATTAATGTATCTTATTAATAAACCAAATCTGGACTACATTACCCAAGGTCCCATTTGGCACAGTTGGTAGAGCATGGTGCTTGCAATGCCAGGGAGTTGGGTTCAATTCCCACAGGGACCAGTACGGAAATATATGCACTCACTACTTTAAGTCACTCTGGAGGAGAGTGTAAATGTACTGTTCACTTTTTAATGAACAGAAGAGTACTTTTATTGGCCCCTGCAAATAGAGGGATGTGGGTTTTTTCAGTAAACAAACAAACTTTTTTGTTGGTTTGAACACTTGCATTCATAACAAGGCACATCCATTTCTCATTTGGTTTTTAAATATACATGAGATATGCATGAATCAAAGTATAATTTTATATTTCATATCTTTATTGCCCATGGTCTAAATCTGTGTATGTGTATTATTTTACTACAAAACTCTGCACCCTATCCTCAAGAAGTTAAGAACAATTTCTTATTTATAACAACAGCCAAACTGTGCACCACCCTATGGGACACCTAATAAAATCCAGATGTGATGCAGCCTGGATTCAAACCAGCAACTGCATTGACACCTCTTGCACTAAGATGAAGTGCCTTAGACCTCTGCGCCACTCGGAGGTCCATATTTAGGAAATGTTTCGTAAACATAGAAACAGTATCTTTGTACATTTACTAACATTGTGCTACTTAAAGGCCAAGTTCAGACAAAAATGTAATTTTCCTTTGTTATATATACTGAACAAAAATATAAACGTAACATGCAACAAATTCAAAGATTTTACTGAGTTACAGCTCATATAAGGAAATCAGTAAATTGAAATCAATTCATTATGCCCTAATCTATGGATTTCACATGACTGGGCAGGGGAGGGCCCATCCACCTGGGGAGTCAGGCCCAGCCAATCAGAATTAGTTTTTCCCCCCAAAATTACTTTATTACAAACAGAAATACTTTGAGCTCCAACATGCAGGACTAGTGAAATAAAATAATGAAAATGGCAATAAAACAAAATAAATATAAATAGCATTATATACATATACATAATAACAACTGTGGCAGTAATGAATAAATACATGTCCATTGGGGTGGAGGCAGAGTAAAGACTGTTGAGGGGTTGGGGTGGGGGTGGGGGGTCCCTGATGATCTTCTTGGCCTTTCTGCAACACCTGGTTTTGTAGGTGCCATTTAGGGCAGGCAGTGGCACCCAATGGTGCGTTCGGCTGCATGTATTACCCCCTGAAAAGGCTTGCGATCCACGGCGGCGGAGTTACCGTACCAGGCTGTGATGCAGCCTGACAGTATGCTCTCGATCGTGCTCCTGTTGAACAGTCGCTGTCGTGCCTTCTTTACTACAGTGTCCGTGTGGTTATACCATTTCAGCTTCTCTTAGATGTGTATGGAACATTTCTGGTATGTTTTATTTCAGCTCACGAAACCAACATGTTGCGTTTATATTTTTGTTTTGTGTATATTTTTCCACACTATAAGATTGGAATAATACTGTGAAATTGTGAAAATCATTATAATGCCATTTTAGTGTAAGAGCTGTTTGAAAAGTCTGCTTGAAATTTCTGCCTGTTTTGGTGAGAATTCCTGCTTGAGAAATTTTTCTTTGCAAATTTGTTTTATATTTTTGGTTAGTTTTGATCATTTTAATATGGTAACAGTCACGGTAAGGTACTTAATTGTTACCCAGAAATGATATGATTTTGAGATAAAAATGGCTGCATTGGACCTTTAATACAAAGTTAAGCATGGAACCATGAAACCACTTCCCTGTTTTGTTGCTGTTGTGGGGCCTTGAGTGACTTTCATCTGGTGAATGAAATAGAAGTGTTGTTTTTGGAGAGAGGTCTGAGAATTAATTTATTATGTGCAAACAATACGATCATCTAACCACCGTTTTCCAGTCCCTCAATGAGATCCATATGGTCAGGCCAGTTTTTTTCTGGGTGACAGCTTCAGGGCCTGCTATGTTGTGTTGCTGTATTCTATTTTTCAAGTCTATTCTACTCCATCTCTGATTAAGCAGAGGATCAGAGGGAAGGACGTTTCGCCTTTGTTCACTATTGGTAAAATAGTTTGGGAATACAGAGATTTCAGGTGAAGGAAAATTGCAATCTTGAAATTGAATTAGGTGGTCTGTATGCAATACAGTTGCATCCAACACAAAAAAAATATGCACATTTCAGCAATTAAGGTGTTGTGACATTCCATTCCAGACTTTCATTGTGCTTGGAGGAGTCAGCCAGACTGAACATTACAATTACATATTTTATACATATATACAGACTTAGCTACTGTACTGTTGACCTAATAATATTAAAAAAGGGTTCAAGGTGTCAAACAATGCCCTGGTTGTTGCAATGTTTTCTTCTCTGTAGTCAAACTGCCATTAGGCAACATACTAAATAAACTACAAACAGAAACAAAACAAGTTGGTGATAAATTGTATCAACATTGTGCTTTAAGATAATACTGGGTACACCAAGAAAGACTCACACCTCATACTCACAAACAAATGCACATACACACACACTCACATACACACTCACACACACAGCCAACACTGCTGTCCCATGCTATAGAGACATTGAACCACTGGTCACTTCCCGTTTCACAACGTGAAATTAAATAATATATCCCTGACGTAGCTCATCATAATATTTCTACTGCCATATATTGCATTCTAGTTACACTGTTTATGCACACAGCGTATTTATTTATAGACTGGATTCTTGACATAGCTTGCTCTAATATACTGTTTCTGCTGCTGTACATATCATTCTTAGCTGATCTTGTGTAAGCTCTCCCGCTGTACATATGTATAGATTGCATTTGATTACTGCTACGGTGCTATTTGGGTTGGTAGCCCTTTCCTGCAGTCAAATTAGCAAATCGCCCTCTAGTGGCCTCATGGGTGGAATGTTATTAATTTTGTTAATAATTTCATCCTTAATAAACATTATAAAAACAAACTAGTCAAAAATTCGGTGTTTCTATGTCAAACGGTTTTGTTATATTTCAGTCTTCTGTGATACCAGTTAAAAGTTTAGACACACCTACTCATTCAAAGATTTGTATTTTTACTATTTTCTACATTGTAGAATAATAGTGAAGACATCAAAACTATGAAATAACACATACGGAATCTTGTAATAACCAAAAAGTGTTAAACAAATCAAAATATATTTTATATTTGAGATTCTTCAAAGTAGCCACCCTTTGCCTTGATGACAGCTTTGCACACTCTTGGTATTCTCTCAACAAGCTTCATGAGGTAGTCACCTGGAATGCATTTCAATTATCCGGTTAAAAGTTAATTTGTGGAATTTCTTTCCTTCTTAATGCGTTTAAGCCAATCAGTTGTGTTGTGATAAGGTGGGGGTGGTATACAGAAGATAGCCCTATTTGGTAAAAGACCAAGTCCATATTATGGCAAGAACAGCTCAAATAAGCAAAGACAAATGACAGTCCATCATTACTTTAAGCCATGTCAAGAAATGTTTCTTCAAGTGCAGTTGCAAAAACCATCAAGCGCTATGATGAAACTGGCTCTCATGAGGACTGCCACAGGAAAGGAAGACCCAGAGTTACCTCTGCTGCTGAGGATAAGTTCATTAGAGTTAACTGCACCTCAGATTGCAGCCCAAATAAATGCTTCACAGAGTTCAAGTAACAGACACATCTCAGCATCAACTGTTCAGCGGAGACTGCGTGAATCAGGCCTTCGTGGTCGAATTGCTGCAAATTAACCACTACTAAAGGACACCAATAAGAAGAATAGACTTGCTTGGGCCAAGAAACATGAACAATGGACATTAGACCGGTAGAAATCTGACCTTTTGGTGTGATGAGTTCAAATTTGAGATTTTTTGGTTCCAACCACTGTGTCTTTGTGAGACACAGAGTAGGTGAACGGATGATCTCTGCATGTGTTTTTCCCACCATGAAGCATGGACATGGAGGTGTGATGATGTGGGGGTGCTTTGCTGGTGACACAGTCTGTGATTTATTTAGAATTCAAGGCACACTTAACCAGCATGGCTACCACAGCATTCTGCAGCGGTACGCCATCCCATCTGGTTTGCGCTTAGTGGGACTATCATTTGTATTTCAACAGGACAATGAACCAACACACCTCCAGGCTGTGTAAGGGCTATTTGACCAATAAGGAGAATGATGGTGCTGCATCAGCTGACCTGGCCTCCACATTCACCTGATCTCAACCCAACTGAGATGGTTTGGAGCAAGTTTGACCACAGAGTGAAGGAAAAGCAGCCAACAAGTGCTCAGCATATGTGGGAACTCCTTCAAGACTGTTGGAAAAGCATTCCTCATAAAGCTGTTTAACACTTTTTTTAGTTACTACATGATTCCATATGTGTTATTTCAGTTGGATGACCATTGAAACCTTATTTTCCCAGTAAGAGCTTGTTTTTTCCCCAGTTCCCAGTTGTCTTTAACTCACTGAAGTCAGATTTTCCAGTTCTGAGTTTATAGTTTTTTGGAGCGCAGCATAAATCACGCAGGATCGACAGCATGGCCAATGTTGAATATTTATCATTTTAAGCTTGGAAAAGAGAGCCTTAAACCCTGACTTGGAACCACAAACTCACTCCACTGAATAGCAGGCTAGTGATTGCTTTGCAATGCTTGCAGTTAGCCACTAATTCCTTCCAAACCACTCATTATTGAATTTGCGATTTCCAACTTATTGTGTAATGTTTATGTCCAATGGCCGATGAGCACCGATACATTTTATCTATAATTTCTCTTCACTATTTCTCTTCATATGACAAGGATTAAAAAGCATTTGGCAGTAGATTGTTGACTTGATTCATGATGATGACCGCAATCTTGCTAGCTAAGATTTTGAAAGTATGATGTTGACATGATCTGTCCAATCAAAGCTACTGTAGATATAACGCGCATTGACGTCATTTTATCTGTGGCCAATGACCTTGCGCCTTCTTGGATGGGCACTTCTAATCTAACTCTATGGCAGTACCCAAGGGGCTTGAATTTTTGAGCTCTACCATTAGATTTTGCGATGACGTAGTGTCCCCATGAGTAACAGAACACTGAGCCAATCACGGCGCAACTAGAGATCATAAAAAAATCACGGCGCAGCTAGAGAACATTACCAACCCCTATCCTCCATTTTCTTTCCGCTGGCTGCCCCACCACAACAGAAAGCACTGAGCTAGGCTGAAACACCTGCATTTTGGAGCTGCTTTACTCAAGAAAGCAAAAAAGAGACCAAGTTTGTATGCGGTTTTTATTAACTCAATAATTTTTTACATTGCTTGCAAACTGATATTTGACACTTATTAATGTCAAAATAACATGCAAAACATGCAAACATGTTTTCATTTATTTATTTATTTAATTTGAACTAGAAAGGTGAGGCTCAAAACATTCAGAGCCCTACCTGCCCTGAATGACGGGTTGCCACTGAAAACTACCAAGAAACACTCGATGTGACCCTGATTTAGCCCACTGCCGTAATTAATCCCGCCGTTCTTGATTTTTTGTATTTTTGTATTGTTTGACATTTTACTGCATTGTCAGGAGCTAGTAAATATAAACATTTCACTGCAACCGCTATAACACATAGTAAACTGTGTACGCAAACAACAAACTTTCTGTTTTCTATACACTGAGGTGAATCATTGTGTTTGACTGTAATCCCTTAGCGGACTTGCAAACCCACAGAAAAATGCACAATGTTGAAACATGGTCCTGGAATGTGATGAGACAGACATGGGTGAACCACAGTTTTGTCTGGAGGGATTACATCAAGAGAGGCAGATACAATAACAAACAGTATAGGACTTTCATAATATATTTTCTCCTGACCTTAACTGAGCTATTTCTCAATTGTGAAAATGAAGTAGGCTGCTGTACCATGTGTTTAGAATGTAAAACAAATAAAAATTAAGAAATAAATACAAAAGTTAACTTTTCTAGATCTTGTATGTGAAATATAGATACAGTACATGTGCTACTGAATATAAATGTAGAAGTATGATGCAAAGTAAGAAATGACCTTAACAAAGAAAAAGATCTTAAGTGTTTCCGTAACCACAAAATCTCCAAATAGGCCTACTCCCTGACACCTTGCAACAGCTAAAGAAGACAGGGTAAATGTTCCAGCATGGTACAGTAGTTGAAGGGAATGTACCGTATGAATAATTGAGCAAGGTGAGGGCATTGAACATGTGATATAATTAATCACTGAAGGTGGCCTGTCCAGATGAGACATTGTTTAAGTTCCTGCTAAAAAAATACTACTGACTTCCCTGTATTCACTCCACTGTGTGCCTGGTAGATAGCTTGTGTCTAAAAACACAGGCAGTTATAAGCCAAGATTATCCTCAACTGTAACTGAACACATTCACTTTTTGCTAAATGCTAATACCGGCAAATGTATTAAGCATGACAGATGTTTTCTCCCTTGTATGGTGCCTTTGTCACATATTGAAGATATTAACTGTGATTTACCAATGTGGTCATGTCCCTAGGTTAGTCATTATGGAAGGCTGAATGAGGGAAGGGAATTCCTGGATGGCAGGCCTCTGGGGAAGGGGCTGACCTAGGGCCTGGGGCCGTCCTCTTCACAGCCCCAGTCTGCCCAGGGATATCAAAAATGTGACCTGTGGGTGCAGTAGTGGAGCCCCTGTCCTAGAGGTACAGTATAGGACAAATTAATAAAACTGTGTAATGTCAAGCTTATCTCATAATTGTATCGTGTGTGAATTTGTACTGTATGTGTTTTTAACAAACATCTCTTGTATATCTCATTGCCATACAGTGTCGTCAGAAAGTATTCACACCCCTTGACTTTTTCCACATTTTGTTGTATTATAAAGTGGAATTAAATTTGATTTAATTGTCATTTTTTGTCAACAATCTACACACAAAATACACTATAATGTTAAAGTGGAAGAAAAATGATATTCTAACGTTTGTAAAACTTTTATGACTTTCAACTTTTAAATAAAATACTAATATATCTTCATTAGATAAGTATTCAATCAATACATGTTAGAATCACCTTTGGCAGTGTTTATAGCTGTGAATCTGTAAGAGCTTTCCACACATGGATTGTGCAACATTTGCCCATTATTCTTTAAAAAATTCTTCAAGCTATGGCCTTAGATATTCAAGCAGATTTAAGTCAACATTTTAACTCGGCCACTCAGGAACATTCACTGTCTTATTGGAAAGCAACTCCAGTGTAGATTTGGCCTTGTGTTTTAGGTTATTGTCCTGCTGAAAGGTGAATTAATCTCCCAGTGTCTGGCAGAAAGCAGACTGAACCAGGATTTCCTCTAGGATTTTGCCTGTGCTCCATTCCGTTAAATTTTTATCCTGAAAAACTTCACAGTCCTTAACGATTACAAAAATACTCATAACATGATGCACCCACCACATTGCTTGATAGAGAATGGCGAGTGGTACTCAGTAATGTGTTGTATTGGATTTGCCCCAAACATAACACTTTGTATTCATGACATTTTTCATTTTACAATTATACTTTAGTGCCTTATTGCAAACCGGACGCATGTTGTTGAATGTTTTAATTCTGTACAAGCTTCCGTCTTTTCAGTCTGTCAAGTAGTTTAGTATTGTGGAGTAACTACAGTGTTGCTGATCCATCCTCAGTTTTCTCCTATCACAACCATTAAACTCTAACTGTTTTAAAGTCACCGTTGGCCTCATGGTGAAATCCCTGAGCGGTTTTCTTCCTCTCCAGCAACTGAGGAAGAAGGACGCCTTTATCTTTGCAGTGACTGGGTGTATTGATACACCATCCAAAGTGTAATTACAGTTTTTCCCAATTGCTAAAACACAATTTTGCAAACTAGGCTGGTTTTATCAAAATACTTAACACAATTCACAAAACCACACACCCAAACTGCAAAATACCTCATATATCCTGCAAAATGAAGCACTGCAACCAAAACTACATATAGCATTATCAAAATCAAATGTTTGCACGAAATGGCACACACTTCATTCATATTACCAGATTTTTGTCTAACCAACTATACACTGTTGGGCATAATGAAAAGCACTCTCATCTTTAGTATGCTTTGCCATAATACTAAAATAGTTCAAATTGTAGAAAATTCTTCAGATGCACAGAAATATTTGCAGATACACACACACATGCTGTTGAAACATTTTATTTTTTATTTTTCACCAAACAAGTCAGTGCAACATATGCACAGCAGATATATTTACATTGGACTGAACAAAAATATGCTCACAAAAAAACAGTAAACTGAAAAAGAAAATTGCAGAAAAAATGTGCAGAAAAAATATATAGAAAAAAAGAGGCAAGAAAAATAATTAGGCAGCATCTTGCCGCACAGCTGGGTCTGGCCACAACGCCTCGTCCACATCACAGGCAATATCTTCCCTTGCCAGACATCGAGGGAAGATGCACCTTGAGTGCCTTATCCATCCCTGAATCGCACCCACATCAATCTCATCACATGCCTCTTCCATAGCCTGCACAAGAGGCATGCGCACAAAGGGCTGCCGGTCGTATACCTTCCACCGCCATGCCGAAAATAACTCTTCTATGGGGTTCAAAAATGGTGAGTATGGTGGGAGGTATTGCACGAGAAATGGTGGGTGGTCAGCAAACCAGTTTTGGACTGGGGCTGCACGATGAAAGCTCACATTGTCCCATACTACAACGTACCGGGTTCTTTGATGGTCTGCATCATTCATACGCTCTGGTGGTATGAGAATGTTGTGGAGTCTGTCCAGAAATGTGAGAATATGGGCTGTGTTGTATGGTCCAAGGTTGGCATGATGGTGGATGACACCATGCGTATTGGAGATGGCAGCGCACATTGTGATGTTCCCACCACCACGTTTCTCCCCCTTCTTCTGGTCTTTGCTAGGTTGAACCCAACCTCATCTATAAAGATGAACTCATGTGGGATTGCATGAGCATCCATTTCCAGTACTCCCTGAAAACAAAGAACAAAAGCAGTCAATATGGTGTTATCCAGTACACTGGGAAACAATGTTGCTTGTAGTGTACTGCAGTCAATATTGTACTTACATCCACATATGCTCGTCTGACCTCTTTGTTTCTTTGAGTTTCTCTCAAACGGCACCTTATAAAGTTGTTTCATTCTGATTTGGTTTCGCTTGAGAATGCGAGCCAATGTGGACAGACTGACTCATTGAATGTTGTTGAATATGGTGTTGTCTTGGATGATGTGGCTTTGAATTTCTCGTAATCTGATTTTATTATTTTCCAAAACCAAGTTTACAATGGCAGCTTCCGGTACCCCGGTGAACATTTGGCCCCTTCCTCTACCATGGTTGCGTCTCTCAGTCCTTTAGAAAAACAAAAAAACAAAAATATAGGGCTTGGACAATGCAGCCTAAAGATATTTCCCCCACAGTAGAGTAAATTCTACAGGAAATTTGTGCAGTTAGTGTATGACATCAGCCATTCATGAAGTAAACAGGTGTCACCCAACTGATACACTATGACATGGGGTGTACTACATAGTGTGAAAGAAGTTTTGGTTTTATACCTGTACTCCAGTCTAAATGTCCGGATGACACAGGCGACAGTAAAACGGCTCAAGTTGGGCTGCACTCTCTGTCCAGCCTCTCGCAATGTCAGCCCATGGTTGATGACATGATCAACTAAGGTTGCTCTGATTTCATTTGAAAGTTGTTGTCTTCTTTGGCCATGAACTCCTCTACCAGCTCTACCCATACCTCTCACTCTTCCTCCCCCTCTCATTCTCCCCCTCCCTCTTCCTCTTCCTCTTCCTCTCTCTGCAACGGCTTCCATTGTTGTTGTAAAACAAAAGGTGCTCACCTGTGGTCTTTTCATAGTGCTTACTTCCTGATTGAAGTGGTAACAATTAACCATTGAGGTGTTTGGCCAGGTGGCACATGTATTGGCCAATTAGCTCATGTTGTGTCATTTTGAATGGCAGTGTTTTGAAATGGCAAACATGTGACTTTATGTCAGATTGTTGTGTCTTATGCAGAGAACCGTGTGCAGTGCATTTAAAAAGTGCCATTTTGAATTGCAAAATGTGTGTAAAGCAGAAAATGTGTTTAGACTTTTGGAGACTTGAGAAGAGGTTTTGCTCTCTGTGTGTCAGTTTAAATAATTGTGCTGTGCATGTCATTTTAGTGTGTTAGCAATTGGAAAAAACTGTAATAACTTCACCATGCTCAAAGGGATATTCAACGTCTTCTTTTCTACCCATCTACCAATAGGTGCCCTTCGTTGCAAGGCATTGGAAAACCTCCCTGGTCTTTGTGGTTGAATTTGTGTTTGAAATTCACTGCTCGACTGAGGTACCTTACAGATAATTGTATGTGTGGGGTACAGATATGAGGTAGTCATGAAAAAAATCTGATTAAACACTATTATTGCACACAGAGTGAGTTCATTCAACTTATTATGTGACGTGTTAAGCAAATTTTTACTCCTGGACTTCTTTAGGCTTGCCATAACAAAGGGGTTGAATACTTATTGACTGAAGACGTTTCAGGTTTTAATTTAACTTCACTAGGGTAGGGGGCAGCATTCGGAATTTTGGATGAAAAGCGTGCCCAAATTAAACTGCCTTCTACTTAGGCCCAGAAGCTAGGATATGCATATTAGTAGATTTGGATAGAAAACACTCTAAAGTTTCCAAAACTGTTAAAATAATGTCTGTGAGTATAACAGAACTGATATGGCAGGCGAAAACCTGAGGAAAATCCAACCAGGAAGTACTATTCTTTTGAAAGGCTATTTTTCCATTGAAAGCCTATCCACCATACAAAGACTTAGGACCCAGTCCACGATATCTATGGCTTCCTCTACATGTGGCCAGTCTTTAGGCATTGTTTCAGGCTTTTACTCTGAAAAATGAGGGAGATACAGCACTTTCAATGAGAGGCCAGTGGAAATTTCCAGCCATGAGTCCTGCGCATGATCGGGAGCGCGCATTTCCTGTTTCTCCTTTTCTATTGACGAAGCTTTTGTCCGGTTGAAATATTATTTATTATTTATGACAAAAACAACCTGAGGATTGATTTTAAACATCGTTTGACATGTTTCTACTAACTTTATTGTACTTTTTTGACTTTTTGTCTTGATGTTGAGAGCGCACATTGTGCCTTTGGATTTCTGAACTAAACGCACCAACAAAACAGAGGTTTTTGGACATAAAGAGGGACATTATCGAACAAAACAAACATTTATTGTCTAACATGGAGACCTGGGAGTGCCACCAGATGAAGATCATCAAAGGTAAGGGATTAATTTTAATGCTATTTCTGACTTTTGTGAGCCCTCTCCTTGGCTGGAAAATGGCTGTATGGTTTTTGTGGCTAGGCGCAGACCTAACATAACCGCGTCGTGTGCTTTCGCCGTAAAGCCTTTTTGAAATCTGACACAGCAGTTGCATTAAGGAGAAGTTTATCTTTAAATGTATGTTAAACACTTGTATCTTAGATCAATGTTTATGATGAGTATTTCTGTAATTTGATGTGGCTCTCTGCACTTTCACCGGATGTTTGTTTGAGACAATGCATTTCTGAACATAACGCGCCAATGTAAACTGCGATTTTTGGATATAAATATGAACTTTATCAAACAAAACATACATGTATTGTGTAACATGAAGTCCTATGAGTGCCATCTGATGAAGATCAAAGGTTAGTGATTAGTTTAATCGCTATTTCTGACTTTTGTGAGCCCTCTCCTTGGCTGGAAAATGGCTGTATGGTTTTCTGTGACTAGGTGCTGACCTAACATAATCGCATGGTGTGCTTTCTCCGTAAAGCCTTTTTGAAATCGGACACTGTGGTTGGATTTACAAGAAGTTTATCTTTAAAATGGTGTATAATACTTGTATGTTTGAGGAATTTTAATTATGGGATTTCTGTTGTTTTGAATTTGGCGCCCTGCAATTTCACTGGCTGTTGCCGAGGTGGGACTCTAGCGTCTCACTTGTACCAGAGAGGTCATTTAACTTAATTCCACTGCCAGTGAATAAAAATCCAAATTTAATCAATGTTAAATACAGGCTGTAACACAACAAAATGTGCAAAAAGGCAAGGGGTGTGAATACTTTCTGAAGGCATACTCTTTATAAAATAGTACCATGCCAATCCAGTAGACACTGGCAATAAGCCTGTGTCCTGACAGGAACACCTCTATGGCAATGGCCATCAAGTCTTCACCATCCCGTGCTGAACATCCACGGTTTGACTGAGCATACTGCCTTGTGCACATGGTGCCAGCCAGCATTCATCATCCCTCTGCTTGTCCTGGCTTTGTTATGGCTGACCTCTTCATGAACACTGATGATGACCCACTTTAAGGCAGGGTCATCAGAAGAAGGGTTAGTACAGTAGAAAACATACATACTGCAAAATTAACGGAGGTGTAGATAATGTGTGTGTGTGTGCACAGGAGTGCACAAGTGTGTGCGCGCACATGGGTGTGTGTGTGTGTGTGTGTGTGTGTGCATGCTGTGTGTGTTTAAGGCGGGGTTGTTGTTTGCTCAGACCTCTCCTGCTGTTGATCGTGCGACCACAGGTGTGGAGGTTTAGGCAAAATATTACAAATGGAATTTTCTATTGCCTGTCATAGTTATTATGTCACATTACATTCCAAGAAATCAAATTAATTAACTTTGTGTAAAACATTGTCTGTTACATGACCTACCTAAAATGAGGAATATTCATCATTAGTGGAATGTAAAATGTTTGCTGCAGAAAGCATTCTGAAATATACTGCATAATAATTATGTTAGTAATTTGACATTGAACCCCATTTCTGTTTCCTTTGTACAGTATATAATAGAAGTGGAATAAAGAAATTCTTATCCACTTCGTAACAACATGTTAACAACATGTTACAAGAGAAGTTACAGTGGTCCCGTTTTCCCATTAGATGTCGCATGTCTATGTATATAGCCTAAAGTTCTATATAGAACCCTTTTGTAGGGTTCTTTGATCAGAACACCGGGGGTTCTATATGGAACCTGTAGGGGTGCCATATATGAAACAAGCATAGAACCCATTTTGGTTATATACAGAACAATTTTTTTCGAAGATTGTACACATTATTACCATCTGTTAATTAATGTTCCATTTCCCTTACCCAGCTCAACAGCATCTCTCAGAAATTGGCGGTGCTGTAGTGGTTGGTGTGCGTGCAGTAAGACCTGATGTGGGATATGCTCTAAAGCCCCTCGGCTGTGCATCCAGGCAATGGGATTGTTACTCTTCTACAATAGCACACTGTCAAAATGATATCGCTGGGTTATTTGTTTCCAAGGGAAACCACTTGTACCATACAGCTATAATCTGTCCCCTACTGTGAAAATAGGTGTTTCAAAGTTAACTGATGCAACAAAATGTCTATTTTCACATTGTGGAAAATGGATGAAGACGATTAGATGTGTTAACAGCCCACAAACAAATATGACTGCACTATATGGGGCACCAATGCATCAGGTACCTATAGTAGCAGGCTATCCTCTTTTAAGCTCCATGAAAAATGTATTTAATATTATCACACAACAAAGAAGTATGTAAGCATTTATGATTGTATTACGCATCCAGTCCATAGAAGCTTCCTATACATTTACTAAGAAAATACCATATTGATGTCTGATGTCAAAACAAAAATCATTGATGGAGTTATTCTTCCCAAAAAATGTAGAGGATGAGCTACTATAGGTTAGTTGTCACAGTGTTAACAACACTATAACTAAAGAATGTGTGTAGGAGTTGAGTCATGTCGTACTGCTCTTGGGACTCTTTACTCTAGAATAAGCATGTGTCTTTCAGTGGGGAATATAATCTATAATTCTCACCTATGGAAAGGTTAGAATAGAGAAAGAAGTAATTGCATTTATAGCTATTCTTGACAGACAGAGCAAAGCACCTGAGTCATACACATCTGATCATTATGAAGGATTTATGACGGCAGCAACATGTAGGCCGAGAAGTTAGCTTTCTCCTCAATTTCCTGTAACACCTACTGTGATGTCATCACTCAGCAGTACTCTCAGTAATGACAGCCACTTCATGATGCTTAATGCCCCTCTCAACTTTGAAAATGAGTCAACAACCAGAGCACGGTGGCTAAAGGTGTTTAAATGGGAAACCTAAAAATGTGTTTCTCATACCAGAATGTCTCTAGATTTGTGTGAAAATAAGCTATAATGATAATAGTTCTTTAATAGCTGTTTTGGTAGTGGTTTTAGATCATCACACTGTCAGACTTCAGTGATTAAAAGGCCAATTAACTGCCGCAAAACAATTACCTGTGACAGTGTGTTTAACGGGCAGGAGTTGAGGTCATTTAGCCAGATGACCCCAGATAATTTACAACCTTTTAAGTAGAATCATATTGTTCTAAATGTTTCAATACGCTTCAGAAAGGACTATTTTATGAAAAAGCCTGTCTGGCAATACTTTTCATCCTTCTTTTCGTATCAAATAAATATGGAGGGGGGAAAAACTTTAAACATTTACATTAGAAAAAGTTAATCATCCCCTCAAATTGGTGTGAATAAAAGTGTATCTAACACTCACACAAAGAACTTTGACAAGGTCAAAAAGGATTCTTGCACTAAGCTACATTGAAGTTCACACAGTAAAGCTTTTTAAGTAAAAGCTAATGTTATGTGTATGGGTAGTATTAATCAATAGGTAGGTCATAATGAATTAAAACCCCTCTAGGCAAGTTAGGACAAGAGAAAATATATTTTCCTTTCTGAGACTGAGGTTGGGCTGGGCTCCAAAACGTCAGAACATTCTACCGTCTGTTTAAAGATTGAGATTGAGATGATCATAAAGTCCTGATTGAATGTACAAAAGTTAAAACACACTCACAATCACTTCCATTCTGCTGAGTGAGTAGCATGCATACAAAACAGACACTATTGACCAATGCTTGTCATCAACAGCCATTATTGTACAATCTCAGGGGCAGAATGTTGTTTCTCAATATAATTCCAATCGTTCAACATGAAGCATTAATTTCACACCTGACTACACATCCACCTTCCAACTACAGCTTCTTGCAAGGTTATAAAAGTTGTGAAGTTGCAAGTAATAAATACAGTAATTTAACCTGAATGAGAGAAAGTGCTGCACTTGTGGGTTTTGGCTAAATGTGTTTAGACTAACTACTTCCTTTGACAACATCTAACTAGCAATATTTGAGATAATTCTGGAATGTAAATCTTCTCCCAAGAGAGGTCTTTGTTGTGCTTTAAATGCTCAATACAGCTATATGCTTCATTATAATGGTAAGGTATCAACAAACATGAAATTACCAGTCACAATATGTCATGATCATCTATGATTGGATGGGGATTTGAAAGAGATCTAAAGACAAACCCCTCAATCGCCTTTGGGTGCCTTATCATGTGGACTCACTTGAAATATAATCGTCAGTCAATTCATCTTCTGTTGTTAGGTATTATTCTATATCATTAAGCAAGGTGTCGTTAAACTAATACCAGGTAGAGTCATATATTTGGTGTTGTCTCGAGATATTGCCTCAAATTGTGTAAAGCTTGAACCGTTTCACATGGTGAATGGGAAATGGAAAATGGAAAATGGCGCCGACGGATAGGGCTGCCATGCTTCTAGCTCTTAGGAAACGTTGCAGTATTTTGTTTTTTTAAGTGGTATTTCTTACATTATTAGCCCAGGAAATGTTTTGTGTTATTACATACAGCCGGGAATAACTTTTGGATCAGAGTGACGGTAACTCACCAGCATTACCAGCATTACGGCCAGGAAAATGACTTTCCCGAATTGGAATCTTGGTTCGTATCCTCTATGGCAATTGAACTGATTCCAGAGGGTGTTCCAAAACACCACCAGCAGAAAAGAGGTACTCGGAGTGGACTTTTAGTCCGATTCAGGAGGCACGCACACCACCCACCGCTTCCGAGTATATTACTTGGTAATGTTCACTCTCTGGATAATAAAGTTGACGAGCTCAGGGTGAGGATTTCCTTCCAGAGAGATATCAGGGATTGTAACATACTCTGTTTCACGGAAACATGGGTCTCTTGTCTGAGTCTGTTCAGCCAGTTGGGTTCTTAGTTCATCGCGCAGACAGGAATAAATATTTATCCTGGATGAAGAGGGGTGGGGGTGTATGTTCAATGATTAACTGCTCATGGTGTGATTGTGATAACATACAGAAACTCAAGTCCTTTTGTTCACCTGACCTAGAATACCTCACAATCTAATGCCGATCATATTACCTCGCAAGAGAATTCTCTTAATTTATAGTCACAGCCGTGTATATTCCCCCTCAAGCCGATACCACGACGGCCCTCAAAGAACTTCACTGGACTCTATGCAAACTGGAAATCACATATCCTGATGCCGCATTTATTGTAGCTGGGGATTTTAACAAAGCAAATTTGAGGAAGTGGTTATCGAAGATCTATCAACATATTGACTGGTAACAACATCGACGAATACACTGATACGGTGACTGAGTTTATCAGGAAGTGTATAGGAGATGTTGTACCCACTGTGACTATAAAAACCTACCCTAACCAGAAACCGTGGATAGATGGCAGCATTCGCGCAAAACCGATAGCGCGAACCATCGCATTTAACCATGGCAAGGTGACTGGGAGTATGGCCGAATACAAACAGTTTAGTTATTCCCTTCATAAGGTGATCAAACAGGCAAAATATCACAATTCAACAGCTCAGACACGAGACGTATGTGGCAGGGTCTACAGACAGTCATGGACTACAAAGGGAAAACCAGCCACTTTGAGGACACCGGCGCCTTGCTTGCGGACAAGCTAAACACCTTTCAGCATAACGCAGTGCCACTGACGCGACCCGCAACCAAGGACTGTGGGCTCTCCTTCTCCGTGGCCGACTGGAGTAAGACATTAAGCGTGTTAACCCTCGTAAGGCTGCCGGCTCAGACAGCATCCCTAGCTGCATCCTCAGAGCATGCGCAGATCAGCTGGCTGGAGTGTTTACGGACATATTAAATCTCTCCCTATTAAAGTATGTTGTCCCCACATGCTTCAAGATGTCCACCATTGTTCCTTTACCAAATAAAGCAAAGGAACTGAACTAAATGACTATCGCCCCGTAGCACTCACTTCTGTCATCATGAAGTGCATTGAGAGACTCGTCAAGGATCATACCACCTGTACCTTACCTGACACCCTGGACCAACGTCATTTTGCTTACCGCTCCAATAGATCCACAGACGATGCAATCGCCATCTCACTGCACACTGCCCTATCCCATCTGGACAAGAGGAATACCTATGTAAGAATGCTGTTCATCGACTATAGCTCAGCATTCAACACTAAAGTACCCTCCAAGCTCATCATTAAGCTTGAGGCCCTGGGTCTGAACCCCGCCCTCTGCAACTGGGTCCTGGACTTCCTGGGCCGTCTCCAGGTGGTGAAACAAAACCTCCAGTTCGCTGGCCCCACAAGGATGCATGCTCAGCTCCCTCCTGTACTCCCTATTCGCCCATGACTGCGTGGCCACGCACGCCTCCAACTCAATCAAGTTTGCAGATGACACAACAGTTGTAGGCCTGATTACCAACAATGACGAGACAACCTACAGGGAGGAGGTGAAGGCCCTGGGAATGTGGTGCCAGGAAAATAACCTATCACCTAACGTCAACAGAACTAAGGAGCTGATCGTGGACTACAGGAAACAGCAGAGGGAGCACGTCCCCTATCCACATCAACGGGACCACAGTGGAGAAGGTGGAAAGCTTCAAGTTCCTCAGTGTACACATCACTGACAAACTGAAATGGTTCACCCACACAGACAGTGTGGTGAAGAAGTTGCAGCCTCAGGAGGCTGAAGAAATTTGGCTTGGTACATAAAACCCTCACAAACTTCTACAGATGCACAATTGACAGCATCCTGTCGGGCTGTATCACCGCCTGGTATGGCAACTGCACTGCCCACAACTGCAGAGCTCACCAGAGGGAGGTGCGGTGTGCCCAACACATCTCCGGGGGCAAGGTACCTGCACTCCAGGACACCTACAGCACCCAATATCATCAAGGACAACAACCACCCAAGCCACTGCCTGTTTACCCCACTATCATCCAGAAAGCGGGGTCAGTACAGATGCATTAAAGCTGGGACAGAGAGACTATAAAACATCTTCTATCTCAAAGCCATCAGACTCTTAAATAGCCATCACTAGCACATCAGAGGCTGCTGCCCTATATACATAGACTTCAATTCACTGGCCTCTTTAATAATGGAACACTAGTCACATTAATATTGTTGACATATTTTGCACTACTCATCTCATATGCATATACTGTATTCTATCCTATTCTACTGTATCTTAGTCTATGCCATTCTGACATTGCTCATCCAAACATTTATATAATCTTAATTTCATTCCTTTACTTTAGATTGTGTGTATTGTTAGATATTACTTCTTAGATATTACTGCACTGTTGGAGCTAGAAACACAAGTATTTCACTACACCCACAATAACATATGCTAAACACATGTATGTGACAAATGCCATTTGATTTGATTTTAATAATGATGTGTATTGGTGCCAACACAAAGATGAGGATTATGGGTGCTGGGTTTATCATACAGAAGAAGAAATGAAAGCTTAGTTCCAGTGCAGGGAAAGCTTAACGCTACAGCATACAATGACATTCTAGACGATTCTGTGCTTCCAACTTTGTGGCAAAAGTTTGGGGAGGCCCTTTAATGTTTCAGCATGACAATGCCCCCGTAAACAAAGCGAGGTCTATACAGAAATTGTTTGTTGCTATCAGTGTGGAATAACTTGACTGGCCTGCTCAGAGCCCTGACCTCAACCCTATCGGACACCTTTGGGATGAATTGGATTGCCGATTGCGAGCCAGGCCCAAAATCAGTGCCCGACCTCACTAATGCTCTTGTGACTGATTGGAAGAAAGTCCCCTCAGCAATGGTCCAACATCTAGTGGACAGCCTTCCCAGAAGATTGGAGGCTGTTATAGCAGCAAAGGGGGGACAAACTCCATTTTATTGCCAATGATTTTGGAATGAGATGTTCGACGAGAAGGTGTCCACATACTTTTGGATATGTAGTGTATCTGTTATTCATGTCACTGAAAGAATACATGCATGAATCATCAAACAAACCAGCTTTCCTTACACCAGACTTAACGCAGTGTAATAATAATTTTGTTCAAAATTGAGTACATTCAAGGATTTTAAAATGGATACTGTTTATATAACTATGGGAATATGTGTGGAATATAAGTTTGTACAGTTTGAGAGACAGCCTAGAGGGCCAGGGGTATTGAGGCGATGAGAGGACATAACCTAATAATAATAGCTGGCTAATGTTTTTTTTTTTAAATGTTATGCATCTGGACACAGTACCAGCTTTTTGTTTCACTTGGCTGCCAATTCCTGATATTCCGAGAACATAATTTTAAGAGTCTCCTGAAGTGTGAAAGGAATAGGAGATCGAGTAATACGGCAGTGTTGAGGTAGAGGGCTCATAGTGAGGACTACTGGCTAATATTCTGAACTTCTTGTGGTGAGCTTTCTGGTGCCCAGAGCTGTTGAGGCATCATCCAAGTGGGTGCTACACAGAGTGGAAGAGGAGACGTCCAGTGGCTATAAGATAGGCTGGTTCCCAGACTTGTCCTCTGACAAGAACATCAGCAGACTCCATCACCTTCATCTACCATCCGCTAACCAGATCCCTCTGCTCAAGCCATGAACTGACCATCTCCATCTTCGGAGGATGTACAGTTGAAGTCGGAAGTTGACATACTCCTAAGCCAAATACATTTAAACTCAGTTTTTCACAATTCCTGACATTTAATCCTAGTAAAAATTCCCTGCCGTAGGTCAGTTAGGCTCACCACTTTATTTTAAGAATGTGAAATGTCAGAATAATAGTAGAGAGAATGATTTATTTCAGCTTTTATTTCTTTCATCACATTCCCAGTGGGTCAGAAGTTTACATACACTCAATTAGTATTTGGTAGCATTGCCTTTAAATTGTTTAACTTGGGTCAAACCTTTCGGGTAGCCTTCCACAAGCTTCCCACAATAAGTTGGGTGATAAGTCAGGTTTGTAGGCCTCCTTGCTCGCAGATGCTTTTTCAGTTCTGCCCACAAATTTTCTATAGGGTTGAGGTCAGGGCTTTGTGGTGGCCACTCCAAAACCTTTACTTTGTTGTCCTTAAGCCATTTTGTCACAACTTTGGAAGTATGCTTGCGGTTGTTGTCCATTTGGAAGACCCATTTGCGACCAAGCTTTAACTTCCTTACTGATGTCTTGAGATGTTGCTTCAATATATCCGCATCATTTTCCTGCCTCATGATGCCATCTATTTTGTGAAGTGCACCAGTCCCTCCTGCAGCAAAGCACCCCCACAACATGATGCTGCCACCCTGTGCTTCACGGTTGGGATGGTGTTCTTTGGCTTGCAAGCCTCCCCCTTTTTCCTCCAAACACAACGATGGTCATTATAGCCAAACAGTTCTATTTTTGTTTCATCAGACCAGAGGACATTTCTCCCAAAAGTACGATCTTTGTCCCCATGTGCTGTTGCAAACCGTAGTCTGGCTTTTCTATGGCATTTTTTGAGCAGTGGCTTCTTCCTTGCTGAGCGGCCTTTCAGGTTATGTCGATATAGGACTCGTTTTACTGTGGATATAGATACTTTTGTACCCGTTTCCTCCAGCATCTTCACAAGGTCATTTGCTGTTGTTCTGGGATTGATTTGCACATTTCACACCAAAGTACGTTCATCTCTAGGAGACAGAACGCGTCTCCTTCCTGAGCGGTATAAAGGCTGCGTGGTCCCATGGTGTTTATATTTGCGTTCTATTGTTTGTACAGATGAACGTGGTACCTTCAGGTATTTAGAAATTGCTCCCAAGGCTGAACCAGACTTGTGGAGGTCTAAAATAAAAATGTTTAGGTCTAGGCTGATTTCTTTTGATTTTCCCATGATGTCAAGCAAACAGTCACTGAGTTTGAAGGTAGGCCTTGAAATACATCCACAGGTACACCTCCAATTGACTCAAATTATGTAAATTAGCCTATCAGAAGCTTCTAAAGCCATGACATAATTTTCTGCAATTTTCCAAGCTGTTTAAAGGCACAGTCAATTTAGTGTACTTCTGACCCACTGGAATTGTGATACATTGAATTATAAGTGAAATAATATGTCTGGAAACAATTGTTGGAAAAATTACTTGTGTCATGCACAAAGTAGATGTCCTAACCAACTTGCCAAAACTATAGTTTGTTAGCAAGATATTTGTGGATTGGTTGAAAACCAAGTTTTGATGACTCCAACCTAAGTGTATGTAAACTTCTGACTTCAACTGTAGCTTTCAAAGACTTTGCCTCTATTGGTTGGCTTGTCATGACATAATGCTTGTATGTTTTTCTCTCTTGAAGTTATTTGAGATTCTATGTAAAGCGCTATAGAAAGTAATACATTATTATTATTATTATTAATAATAATAATTTCCCCCTTGCTACTGCATGGACTCCAAAAATGACACAATTTCCTCTAAAAGCAAGTAGACTAGGCAAGAAGGAGCAGAAATCAACCTTCTGTGTCTGAAATCAGACAAGCGAGCTCTAATCGGCTGTCAGGCGGAGACCCAGATGAAAGCCGCTTTCGATGACAATTTAATTCCCTTTCATCAGATCAACTATGTCCAGTGGATTCACTTCTGGGGGTAGCCGAGTGCAAAACTGGACAAGGGCTTCTGGGCAGGGTAGCTCTGCCAACCAACAGGGACACAGACTGAGAGCTTCCCACCCTCAATGTCGTCAATATTTTGAAAACAAACCACTAACCCTCTATTAGAATTTTTTTATTTTATTTGTTTTGTATGACTTTCTGTGATACTGTACTGAATTGTTTACTTAATCTGACATTATCTCACTCAAAGCTCACTTTTATTCTGTGTGACGCGTTCCGTTATTTTTTTCTCTCCCTGTCGTTCCTCCATCTAAAAGCTTCTGTGAAAACTAGGTCAATGCCCTCAAAAAATCTAAATGGAGGTCATTACTAAGGATACAGAGGGCTTCGAGACATATCCCTGTCTGTAGATCTGAGAACTTTGACTGTACTGATTGTATTATAGTCATTCTGAATTTATAACCAATTTAAAAAAAATGTAATCTCAGTTAGTAGATTTTTATACTTAAAGTCTGGGATATGATTTTCAGAAAGACATAAAAAATGTAGTATTATCTTATTTTACATTTACATTTGAGTAATTTAGCAGATGCTTTTATCAAGAGAGATTTACAGGAGCAATTAGGGTTAAGTGCCTTGCTCAAGGGCACATCAACAGATTTTTCACATAGTCGGCTCGGGATTCGAATCAGCAACCTTTCGGTTACAGGTCCAACGCTCTTAATTGCTAACTGCTAGCTACCTGCCATCTAGACTACCATGTGATTATTATTTTAGGCACACTGTCCAGTTAGTGAAGCAGACTATTCCATATGAGGAATATTTGATGGATTTAAATGTGATAGCTGTACTGTAGTACTGTAGTTATTTAGATGGCGACAACATATACAATGGCATTTTATAAATTTATACAGTGTTTACTGTTTCAGTTTTATATACCATATTTGGGCACAATTACTTTTAACAGTTTAATCAAAGGTGTGTAGAAAATATACTGGAGGAAAAGTTCCCTGGTGCTGGTAGCATCAAAAGTGAAACCAGGCTTCTGCTTTTTATACAAACAAAGTAAAAAAAAACTAAGTAAGGATCTCATTACCCACATACCCAGCCTTCCCCATCTTCTCTTTTTATTCTTTTTTCAATTGCTGGTGGTTTGAAGGTTCATTTGGGAAGTTGTTCTGTATGTTTTTGTTAATTTTGTGTTGTACCTGGTCTACATATGGCAGTATACTGTATGTGTTGGCTGCTGGTCCACCTGGTTGGCTGGCCTGAGAAAAGCAGGTGTTCAGGCCCACAATGTAAAGGACTTGCTTTATCCAATTAGAGGCCAACAGGATTTGTCAATTATCTTTTCCAGCTAAATGTTAACAATGGCAGTGAAAAATAGACTTGCAGAATGACATAATTAAACATAGTTGTCAGGTGAGTTTGAGAAATGAATTTTTCAATAGCTGACCGCTGAATGAATTCCTTCTTTCCTCCCCCAACAAAGCAGACTCTGTGATATTCTGGTCTCCAGGGCCTAAAGCTTCCTCATTGTTATTGCGCCAGATGAGGGATTGTGAGGGAAGCCTGCTTGAGCTTGTTAATCTTAATTAAAGCGGTGAATCTCTCAAGTCTCCTAGTCAGACAGATCTGGAACAAAGCCTCAGATTTCCTTGGTAGAGTTCACACAAATACACAATTATTCATCACACACCTATTTACTTAAATTCACAGTGACAGTGTTGCTGTAAATATGCATTGAAGTGACTGGAGAACATTGCAACACAATGTTTTCATTTTAGTGTCAAACTGTATATGGATATGAAAAACATATAAATTACACACATGTTCATCATTACATTTTATGAATTTTAACTTAACATACTGTAATATTAAGAGTGTGGGTGGCTCAGGAGACCTGATTAGCAAAATATTTCTTAGAATAACAATCAAACTAGGGGCTGTGTAAGTACAAAATAGCTTATTGAAACAGGTTGGAGATTAATGTTGAATGCAATGGTTTCACATTCATCCATCATTGAATCCATTACTGGGATACATTTTTTACACAGAGGTCAGCCTGTAAACCTAAATCAATAGATGTCTTTTTCCTGAGTTTGTAGGGCATTGTGATAGGCCATAGTGAAAGTTGGCTCACTCTGATAAGTTCTGGACTACACACAATGGCTGTAATATAGCTTCTCCCCCTTCAGAAAATAGTCATGAACTTGCAATAGCGAGCATACCAGTAAAACAGTCATGTTTATATTTAGAGTGTATTAATTTATACAGTGCATTCGGAAAGTATTCAGAACCCTTGACTTGTTCCACATTTTGTTGTGTTACAGCCTTATTCTAAAATGTATTAAAATGTTTTTTTTCCCCTCATCAATCTACACACAATACTCTACAACAACAAAGCAAAAACAGGTTTTTAGAAATTGTTGCAAATGTATAAAATAAAAAAACGGAAATATCACATATACATAGGTATTCAGACCCTTTACTCAATACTTTGTTGAAGCACCTTTGGCAGCGATTACAGCCTCGTGTCTTCTTGGGTATGACGCTACAAGCTTGGAACACCTGTATTTGGGAGTTTCTCCCATTCTTCTCTGCAAATCCTCTCAAGCTTTGTCAGGTCGACTAAAATTACTAAAATGTAGCCGGTAGAAATTGCATCAGTTTTACGGACGCCCAACCAATTGTGCTATTATGTGGGGTTTTTTTGCGTTATTTGTAACTTATTTTGTACATAATGTTTCTGCAACCGCATCCTACGGAAAAAAATAGGTTCTGGATATCAGGACAGAGATAACTCATCTCGGATTAGACAAAGATTTGTTCTACAAAAAGGAGGACGCACAAGACATTCTCCAAACACCCCACAGGGCCGACATCCCCGTTATTTGCAAGAGGAAGCGACGCAGGTACAGAGGACAAAGAGCCGGATTCCTGGTCAGGACCCGGAGAAGGCGAGTGGGAAAGCTGACGTTACCGTCAATACTACTCGCCAACGTGCAATCATTGGACAATAAATTAGACGAGGAAACTATGCAGTATTTTGTTTTTTATGTATTATTTCTTACATTGTTACCCCAGGAAATCTTAAGTTTTATTGCATACAGTCGGGAGGAACTATTGGATATAATAGCAACGTCAACTTACCAACATTACGACCAGGAATACGACTTTCCCGAAGCAGTTCCTCTGTTTGGTTCACCACCCAGGACAATGGATCGGATCCCAATCGGCGACCCAAAAAAACGGCGCCGCAGACGGAGCAGTTATCTGGTCAGGCTCCGTAGACGGGCACATCACGCACCGCTCCCGAGCATACTACTCACCAATGTCCAGTCTCTTGACAACAAGGTAGATGAAATCTGAGCAAGGGTTGCCTTCCAGAGAGACATCAGAGATTGTAACGTTCTTTGTTTCACGGAAACATGTCTCACTCGAGATACGTTATCAGAGTCGGTACAGCCACCTGGTTTCTTCACGCATCACGTCGACAGAAACAAACATCTCTCTGGTAAGAAGAAGGGCGGGGTGTATGTGCCTTATGATTAACGAGACGTGGTGTGATCATAACAAAATACAGGAACTCAAGTTCTTTTGTTCACCTGACCTAGAATTCCTTACAATCAAATGCCGACCGCATTATCTACCAAGAGAATTATTTTCGATTATAATCACAGTCGTGTATATCCCCTCAAGCAGACACATCGACGGCCCTGAAAGAACTTCATTGGACTCTATGTAAACTGGAAACGATATATCCTGAGGCTGCATTTATTGTAGCTGGGGATTTTAACAAGGCTAATCTGAAAACAAGGCTCCCTAAATTTTAGCAGCATATCAAATGCGCGATCCGGGCTGGTAAAACCCTGGATCATTGTTACTCTAACTTCCGCAACGCATACAAAGCCCTCCCCCACACTCCTTTCGGAAAATCTGACTACGACTCCATTTTGTTGCTCCCAGCCTATTGACAGAAACTAAAACAGAAAACGCCCGTGCTCAGGTCTGTTCAACGCTGGTCCGACCAATCAGATTCCACGCTTCAAGATTGCTTTGATCACGTGGACTGGGATATGTTCCGCATTGCGTCAGACATTAACATTGATGAATACGCTGATTCGGTGAGCGAGTTTATTAGCAAGTGCATCGGTAATGTTGTACCCATGGTGACTATTAAAACCTTCCCCAACCAGAAACCGTGGATTGATGGCAGCATTCATGCAAAACTGAAAGCGCGAACCACTGCTTTTAATCAGGGCAAGGCGACCGGAAACATGAATGAATACAAACAGTGTAGCTATTCCCTCCGCAGGGAAATCAAACAAGCTAAGCGTCAGTATAGAGACAAAGTAGAGTTGCAATTCAACGGCTCAGACACGAGAGGTAAGTGGCAGGGTCTACAGTCAATCACGGACTACAAAAAGAAAACCAGCCCCGTCGCGGACCACAATGTCTTGCTCCCAGACAAACTAAACAACTTCATTGCTCGCTTTGAGGACAATACAGTGCCACCGACATGGCCCGCTACCAAAACCTGCGGGCTATCCTTCACTGCAGCCAAAGTGAGTAAAACATTTAAACGTGTTAACCCTCGCAAGGCTGCAGGCCCAGACGGCATCCCTAGCCGCATCCTCAGAGCATGCGCAGACCAGCTGGCTGGTGTGTTTACGGACATATTCAATCAATCCTTATCCCAGTCTGCTGTTCCCACATGCTTCAAGAGTGCCACCATTGTTCCTGTTCCCAAGAAAGCTAAGGTAACTGAGCTAAATGACTATCGCACCACAGCACTCACTTCCGTCATCATGAAGTGTTTTGAGAGACTAGTCAAGGACCATATCACCTCCACCCTACCTGACACCCTAGACCCACTCCAATTTTCTTACCGCCCCAATAGGTCTACAGACGACGCAATCGCAATCACACTGCACACTGCCCTAACCCATCTGGACAAGAGTAATACCTATGTGAGAATGCTGTTCATCGACTACAGCTCAGCATTTAACACCATACTACCCTCTAAACTCGCCATTAGGCTCGAGACCCTGGGTCTCGACCCCGCCCTGTGCAACTGGGTTCTGGACTTCCTGATGGGCCGCCCCCAGGTGGTGAGGGTAGGTAACAACATCTCCACCCCGCTGATCTTCAACACTGGGGCCCCACAAGGGTGCGTTCTCAGCCCTCTCCTGTACTCCCTGTTCACCCATGACTGCGTGGCCATGCACGCCTCCAACTCAATCATCAAGTTTGCAGACGACACTACAGTGGTAGGCTTGATTACCAATAACGACGAGACGGCCTACAGGGAGGAGGTGAGGGCCCTCGGAGTGTGGTGTCAGGAAAATAACCTCACACTCAATGTCAACAAAACAAAGGAGATTATCGTGGACTTCAGAAAACAGCAGAGGGAGCAGCCCCCTGTCCACATCGACAGGACAGTAGTGGAGAAGGTGGGAAATTTTAAGTTCCCCGGCGTACACATCACGGACAAACTGAAATGGTCCACCCACATAGACACTGTGGTGAAGCGCCTCTTCAACCTCAGGATGCTGAAGAAATTTGGCTTGTCACCAAAACACTCGCAAACCTTTACAGATGCACAACCGAGAGCATCCTGTGGGGCTGTATCCCCGCCTGGTACGGCAACTGCTCCGCCCACAACCGTAAGGCTCTCCAGAGGGTAGTGAGGTCTGTACAACGCATCACTGGGGGTAAACGACCTGCCCTTCAGGACAACTACACCACCCGATGTCATAGGAAGGCCAAAAAGATAATCAAGGACAACAACCACCCGAGCCGCTGCCTGTTCACCCCGCTATCATCCAGAAGGCGAGGTCAGTACAGGTGCATCAAAGCTGGGACTGAGAGACTGAAAAACAGCTTCTATCTCAAGGCCATCCGACTGTTAAACAGCCATCACTAACATTGAGTGGCTGCTGCCAACATACTGACTCAAATCTCTAGCCACTTTAATAATAAAAAATTGGATGTAATAAATGCATCACTAGCCACTTTAAACAATGCCACTTTATATAATGTTTACATACCCTACATTACTCATCTCATATGTATATACTGTACTCTATACCATCTTCTTGCCTATGCCATTCGGCCATCACTCTTCCATATATTTTTATGTACATAGTCTTATTCATTCCTTTACACTTGTGTGCATAAGGTAGTTGTTGTGAAATTGTTAGATTATTGTTAAATATTGTTAGATATTATTGCATGGTCGGAACTAGAAGTACAAGCATTTCGCTAATCTCGCATTAACATCTGCTAACCATGTGTATGTGACAAATACAATTTGATTTGATTTGAGGTATGATCACAAATATCCTACCAACGGGACATCAAAAACTGTAATATGCTATGTTTTACGGAATCATGGCTGAATGTCGACATGGATATTCAGCTAGCGGAATATCAGCTGCACCGGCAAGATAGAACAGCACACTCCGGTAAGACAAGCGAGGACGGTCTGTGCATATTTGTAAACAGCTGGTGCACGAAATCTAAGGAAGTCTCTAGATTTTGCTCACCTGAAGTAGAGTATATTGTGATAAATTGCAGGCCACACTACTTGCCTAGAGAGGTTTCAGCTATACTATTCGTGACTGTTTATTTACCATCACAGACAGATGCTGGCACTAAGACCGCACTCAGTCAGCTGTATAAGGAAATAAGCAAACAGGAAACCACTCACCCAGAGGCGGCACTCCTAGTGGCCGGAGACTTTAATGCAGGGAAACTTAAATCAGTTCTACCAAATTTCTATCAACATGTTAAATGTGCAAAGAGAAGGAAAAACATTCTAGATCACCTGTACTCCATACACAGAGACGCGTACAAAGCTCTCCCTCGCCCTCCATTTGGTAAATTTAAACAGGAAGCACCAGTGACTCGGTCTATAAAAAAGTGGTCAGATGAAGCAAATGCAAAACTACAGGACTGTTTTGCTATCACAGACTGGAACATGTTCCGGGATTCTATCGATGGCATTGAGGAGTACACCACATCAGTCACTGGCTTCATCAATAAGTGCATCGAGGACGTTGTCCCCACAGTGACTTTACGTAAATACCCCAACCAGAAGCCATGGATTACAGGCAACATTCGCACTGAGCTAAAGGGTAGAGCTGCCACTTTCAAGGTGCGGGACAGGCAAACAGGCAAAGGGTCAATACACAGCTAAGATTGAATCATGCTACACCGGCTCCGACATCGTCTCATGTGGCAGGGCTTGCAAACTATTACAGACTACAACGGGAAGTACAGCCGCGAGCTGCCCAGTGACACAAGCCTACCAGACAAGCTAAATCACTTCTATGCTTCCTTCGAGGCAAGCTACACTGAGGCATGCATGAGAGCATCAGCTGTTCCGGACGACTGTGTGATCACACTCTCCATAGCCGACGTGAGTAAGACTAAAGGTCTTACAGGTCAACATACACAAGGCTGCGTGGCCAGACGGATTACCAGGACGTGTGCTCCGGGCATGTGCTGACCAACTGGCAGGTGTCTTCACTGACATTTTCAACATGATTGAGTCTGTGCCCAAGAACACAAAGCCAACCTGCCTAAATGACTACAGACCCGTAACACTCACGTCTGTAACTATGAAGTGCTTTGAAAGGTTGGTAATGGCTCACATTAACACCATTATCCCAGAAACCCTAGACCCACTCCAATTTGCATACCGCCCAAAGAGATCCACAGATGATGCAATCTCTATTGCACCCCACACTGCCCTTTCCCACCTGGACAAAAGGAACACTTATGTGAGAATGCTATTCATTGACTACAGCTCAGGATTCAACACCATAGTACCCTCAAAGCTCATCACTAAGCTAAGGATCCTGGGACTAAACACCTCCCTCTGCAACTGGATCCTGGACTTCCTGACGGGCCTCCCCCAGGTGGTGAGGGTAGGTAGCAACACATCTGCCACGCTGATCCTCAACACTGGAGCTCACCAGGGGTGCGTGCTCAGTCCCCTCCTGTACTACCTGTTCACCCACGACTGCATGGCCAGGCACGACTCCAACACCATCATTAAGTTTGCAGACGACACAACAGTGGTAGGCCTGATCACCGACAACAACGAGACAGCCTATAGGGAGGAGCTCAGAGACCTGGCCGGGTGGTGCCAGAATAACAACCTATCCCTCAATGTAACTAAGACTAAGGAGATGATTGTGGACTACAGGAAAAGGAGGACCAAGGACACCCCCATTCTCATCGATGGGGCTGTAGTGGAGCAAGTTTAGAGCTTCAAGTTGCTTAGTGTCCTCATCAACAATAAACTAGAATGGTCCAAACACACCAAGACAGTCGTGAAGAGGGCACGACAAAGCCTATTCCCGCTCACAAAACAAAAAAGATTTGTCATGGGTCCTGAGATCCTCAAAAGGTTCTACAGCTGCAACATCGAGGGCTTCCTGACTGGTTTCATCACTGCCTGGTACGGCAAATGCTCGGCCTCTGACCGCAAGTCACTACAGAGGGTAGTGCGTACGGCCAAGTACATCACTGGGGCTAAGCTGCCTGCCATCCAGGACCTCTACACCAGGCGGTGTCAGAGGAAGGCCCTAAAAATTGTCAAAGACCCCAGCCACCCCAGTCATAGACTATTCTCTCTACTATCGCATGGCGAGTGGTACTGGAGTGCCAAGTCTAGGACAAAAAGGCTTCTCAACAGTTTTTACCCCCAAGCCATAAGACTCCTGAACAGGTAATCAAATGGCTACCCAGGCTATTTGCATTGTGTGCCCCCCGAACCCTCTTTTTACGCTGCTGCTACTCTCTGTTTATCATATATCTTCTTATGGCTGCAGTCCCGGTAACGGGACTGATATGACAACAGCCAGTCCAAGTGCAGGGCGTCAAATTCAAAAACCAGAAATCTCATAATTAAAATTCCTCAGACATTCATGTGTCTTATATCATTTTAAAGGTAATCTTGTTGTTAATCCCACCAAAGTGTCCGATTTCAAATAGGCTTTTCAGCGAAAGCACTACAAACGATTATGTTAGGTCACCACAAAACCACAATAAGCATAGCCATTTTTCCCAGCTAAATATATCTTCACAAAAACCAGAATAGAGATAAAATGAATCACTAACCTTCGATTATTTTCATCAGATGACACTCATAGGACTTCATGTTACACAATACATGCATGTTTTGTTTGATTAAATTCATATTTATATCAAAAAATCTGAGTTTACATTGAGGCGACAAGATTCACTAAATGCAAAAACATCAAGTGACTTTGCATAGCCCATCGTTTCAACAGAAATACTCATCATAAATATAGATGATAATACAAGTAAGTTATACACATTGAATTATAGATATACCTCTCCTTGATGCAACCGCTATGTCAGATTTCAAAAAAACTTTACGGAAAAAGAAATGCACGCTATAATCTGAGACGGCGCTCAAAAGTAGCATACCACAGCTGCAAAGATGGCGTCACCATAAACACAAAAATACATGATAAACATTCCATTACCTTTGATGATCTAGATCAGAAAGCACACCAGGAATCCCAGGTCCACAATAAATGTTTGTTTTGTTCGAAAAAAATCCGTTATTTATGTCCAAATACCTTCTTTTGTTAGGGCGTCTGGTTTACATATCCAAACGCTAATTCTGGTCAGCGTTATATCGGACAAAAACTTGTGATATTACCGGTCGAAGAAACATTTCAAACTAAGTACTGAATCAATCATTAGGATGTTTTTAACATATAGCTTCAATAAAGTTGCAACCGGAGTATTCGTTCTTGTCTGCGTGAGCAATGGAACGTCAGTGGCTTACATGAAGAAAAAGCATGATCAGGAAATGGCTGCTTAATGGACACCTGACTGATTCTGCTCTCATTCTCTCCCACAACATCATAGAAGTCTCATTGAAATTTCTATTGATGGTTGACATCTAGTGGAACCCCTAGGCAGTGCAACATCATTAATAGCTCAAGTGGATTTCTTTAGGGACTCTGGTGAATACACACAGGCTCAGATTTCTGACTTCCTGTTTTGATTTCAACTCAGGATTTTGCCTGCCAATATGAGTTCTGTTAATCTCACAGACATAATTCAAACAGTTTTAGAAACTTTAGAGTGTTTTCTATCCAATACTAGTAATAATATGCAAATATTAGGAACTATGACTGAGGAGCAGGCCGTTTGATATGGGCACCTTTCATCCAAGCTACTCAATACTGCCCCTTCAGCCATAAGAAGATATGCATAGTCACTTTAACTATATATTCAGTTAGAGCCTGGTTAGAGCCTGTAAGTAAGCATTTCACTGTAAGGTCTACATCTGTTATATTCGGCGCACATGACAAATAAACTTGGATTTGATTTGATTTGGATGGGGAGCGTTGCTGCACAGCTATTTTCAGGTCTCACCAGAGATGTTTAATCGAGTTCAAGTCCGGGCTCTGGCTGGGCCACTCAAGGACATTCAGAGACTCCTGTGCTGTCGTGGCTGTTTGCCTTGGGTTGTTGTCCTTTTGGAAACTGTATCTTCACCCCAGTCTGAGGTCCTAAGCTCTCTGGAGCAGGTTTTCATCAAGGATCTCTCTGTACTTTGCTCCGTTCATCTTTCCCTCGATCTTGACTAGTCTCCAGGTAACTGCAGCTGAAAAACATCCAGAAAGCATGATGCTGCCACTACCATGCTTCACAGTAGGGATGGTGCCAGGTTTCCTCCAGACATGACACTTGGCATTCAGACCAAAGAGCTCAATCTTAGTTTCATCAGACCAGAGAATCTTGTTTCTCATTTTCTGAGAGTGTTTAGGTGTCTTTTGGCAAACTCCAAGCGGAATGCCGTGTGCCTTTTACTAAGGAGTGGCTTCTGTCTTGCCACTCTACCATAAAGGCCTGATTGGTGGAGTGTTGCAGAGATGGTTGTCCTTCAGGAAGGAAGATGGTTGACCACAGAGGAACTCTGGAGCTCTGTGTCAGAATGACCATCGGTTTCTTGGTCACCTCCCTGACCAAGGCCCTTCTCCCCCGATTGCTCAGTTTGGCCGGGCAGCCAGCTCTAGGAAGAGTCTTAGTGGTTTCAAACTTCTTCCATTTAAGATTGATGGAGGCCACGGTGTTCTTGAGGACTATAAATGCTGCAGAAATGTTTTGGTACCCTTCCCCCAGATTTGTGCATCGACACAATCCTGTCTCGGAGCTCTGTCATCTGTGAGACCTTATATAGACAGGTGTGTGCCTTTCCAAATCATGTTTAATCATTTGAATTTACCACTGGTGGACTCCAATCAAGTTGAAGAAACATCTCAAGGATGATCAATGGGAAACTGAGCTCAATTTCGAGTGTCATAGCAAAGGTTCTGAATTCGTACGTAAATAAGATATTTCTGGGGGTGTTTAAAAAAATAAATTTACAAACATTTCTAAAAACCTTTTTTTGCTTTGTCATTATGTGGTATTGTGTGTAGATTTATGAGGAAAACCTTTAATTTAAGCAATTTTAGAATAAGGCTCTAACGTAACAACATGTGGAAAAGGGGAAGGGATCTGAATACTTCGTGAATACCTGTAAATATGGTGTTTATGTGCAGTGCCTTCAGAAAGTTTTCATACCCCTTGACTTGTTCCACATTTTGTTGTGTCACAGCTTGAATTCAAAATGGATCAATATGTTCTTTTTTCTCTCACCTATCTACACACAATACCCCATAATGAAAAAGTGTTTTTAGACATTTTAGTACATTTATTGGAAATAAAATACAGACATATCTAATTTACATAAGTATTCACACCTCTGAGTCAATAGATGTTATAATCACCTTGGCTGCTATTACAGTTGTGAGTCTTTCTGGGTAAGTCTTTAAGAGCTTTGCCCACCTGGATTGTACAATATTTACCCATTATTATTTAAACAATTCTTCAAGTTCTGTCAAATTGATTGTTGATCATTGCTAGATAACCATTTTCAAGCTTTGCCATAGATTTTCAAGCATATTTAAGACCATACAGTAACTCTGCCACTCAGGAACATTCACTGTCTTTCTTGTTAGCAACTCCAGTGTAAATTTGGCCTTGTGTTTTCTGGTTATTGTCCTGCTGAAAGGTGAATTAATCTCACAGTGTCTGGTGGAAAGCAGACTGAACCAGTTTTCCTCTAGGGTTTTGACAGTGCTTAGCACAGTTGCATTTCTTTTTTCATCCTGAAAAACTCCCCAGTCCTTAACGATGACAAGCATACCCATAACACGATGCAGCCATCACTATGCTTGAAAATATGGAGAGGGGTACTCAGTGATGTGTTCTACTGGATTTTCCCCAAACATAGCACTTTGTATTCAAGACAAAAAGGTGATTGCTTTGCCACATTGTTTGCAGTATTACTTTAGTGCCTTGCTGCAAACAAGATGCATGTTTTAGAATAATTGTATTCTGTACAGGCTTCGTTCTTTTCAATCTGTCAATTAGGTTAGTGTTGTGGAGTAACTACAATGTTGTTGATCCATCCAAACTGTAATTAATAGCTTTACCATGTTCAAAGGGATATTCGGTGCCTGCTTTTTTGTTTGTTTACCCACCTAGCAATAGGTGCCCTTCTTTGCAAGGCATTGGATAACGTCCCTGGTTGTTGTGGTTGAATCTGTGGTTGATATTCGCTGCTCGACTGGGGGACCTTATAGATAATTATGTGTGGGGTATGCCATTCAAAAACCAGGTGGAACACTATTATTGCACACAGAGTGAGTTCATGTAACTTATTAACTGACTTGTTAAGCACGTTTTTACCCCTGAACCTATTTACGCTTGCCATAACAAAGGGGTTAAATACTTATTGACTCAAGACATTTCAGCTTTAATTTTTTATTAATTTGTAAACATTTCTAAAAACCTAATTCCACTTTGACATTATGGGGTATTGTGTGTAGGCCACTGACACAAAATCTAAATTGAATCCATTTTAAATTCAGGCTGTAACACAACAAAATGTGGAAAAAGTCAAGGGGTGTGAATACTTTCTGAAGGCACCGTACATTGTATATTTATTTACCCATGCTATTATACTAATGAAAAGGAAACAAACTGTGTGCTGGCATAATGCTTTCATATAACCCTGTCGTGTTAAGATAATGTGACATTTTTCATAACATGTCACTGTGATTTAACATATCAATAGAGGTGGCGTCATCATATAAGTCCTTGGTATTTTTCACCTTGATGAAGCTCTGTCTTTTTTTTTTTTTTTTTTAAGGAACAAGTCTTGTTTTTCATTTCAAGCTAGAAAAGAATGTTGCAGCCACTTAAAGCTTTTGTTGGATTATGGTGATATTCTGTACATGAATGCCCTGGGGTCTTACCTGCACACCAGTGGTGTTCAGTGATGTTTAAGATGAGGGAGGACCAAAAAATGTTTTATGAGCATGGCATTATTTCTGTTACAGCATATTGGATGACTGTCATTCATATTCCATTCATGCAGCTCACTGTAACATCAATAGGTTTAGGCTACCACATGATACTGGAACTTTCCCTATACCTATCGTGAGGTTGCTACAACCTAGCCTATGAATGAAGTTTACAACGCAGTCACACAGGTCAAGAGAAATACCATCTTACTCTTGCCTGCATCTAGCTGATCTAGGGTGTAATTTGTCCAACAGTTACAAAAGAGAGTTTCTATTGTACAAATTCAGGTATGTTTAATCCCGTTTCATTCCATTTATTTCCAATTAAGACATTTTTTTCCCAACAGAATCGGCAGAATGAATACACCCCTGATCACACGCAAACATAGTTCCCTTTCATAGCAGCCACATACAAGCAACATGATCATTTTGCTTGTTCTAGAATTATTTATTTCGTCTTCACGTTCTCCTAGTAGCTATGTTGACTAGCTTTGATGTTAGCTAATATGGTGATAGCGATGTAATTACTGTGTAGAGGTTAGCCGTTATGATATGGTTTGGCTTGGAAAGTTTTTTTTGCCTGGTCACAGACTGTTGATTGTTGTGCACTGAAGTGCACAAGCAAAGGGAAAAGGTGAGAGGAGAACTAACGCATTAGTAAACACACTACAATCATGTAGTACAATTTACAGTCAGCAAGCAGTTTAGCAGTTTTGGCGGGCCCCATGGCAATAAATGTATAAAATCAAAAGCTTATCTTGACATGGAAGAGTTCCAGTGTTGGATAGCCATAGCAAGCTAGCTAACATAACATCCCTCTCTGGTTGAGCTGGGTGTTTGAGTAGGCTAAACTAGCTGGCTGTATTCGCTAGATAAGTGAAAGTGAAAGTTTAATGAAAAAATACAACGAAATATAGTTAGCTCTCTCTCTTCCTCTCTCTCTCGCTTCTCCTTCATTTTTAAATAAATACATTTGTTCAAAACTGTTCAACTATTGTCTTGTCTCTCTTTGAGACAACTTCTCACCACATTGTATGCGCTGCAGTGCTAGCTAGCTGTAGCTTATGTTTTCAGTATTATATTAATTCTCTGATCCTTTGATTGGGTGGACAACATATCTGTTCATGCTGCAAGAGCTCTGATGGGTTGGAGGACGTCCTCTGGAAGTTGTCATAATTACTGTGCAAGTCTGTGGAAAGGGGTGAGAACCATGAGCATCCTTGGAAGTCAATGAACCCAGAGGACGACGAAAACTAGCTGTCATCCGGCGACACCATGGTGCAACCCTACAGAGTGCTGTTGAGGCTACTGTAGAACTTCATTGCAAAACTGTGTTTTAATCAATTATTTGGTGACATGTGAATACATTTTGTATAGTTTTATCTAAAAAGAATAACTTTTAAATGTTTCACTTTTTATTTGTATGAAATTCACTGAGGAGGTTGGTCCTCCCCTTCCTTCTCAGAAGAGCCTCCAATGCTGCACACACTAGACACACTCTAACATGCTGCTCTAAGATTTATAACAAACACAAGACCTCTTACACATCACTGTACCTTACATCAGTTAGCAGGATGGCCATCCTTAACTGTAAGGCGACAGACTCACTGGTACATGTTTGTCTACAAGACCATCTTAGGGCAGCTGCCAAGCACTTTGTTCACCCTACCTAGTCATGGACATTACCGTCTGAGATCTCAAAACTGTATATATATAATATATATGTATATATAATGTCCCAAACACAAGAATGGGGTCTGGTAAGAGTGCTTTTAGTTTTGCTACCCCATCATCTTGGAACACTTTGCAGAACGACCTGAAAGTAGGTCATTTTATTCCGATTGATGATTTTAAATCACAGATTGGAGGGCTGCTGACCATGAATTGCACATGTTTTCAAACCTGCTCTTTTAAACTTTCTTATGCACTACGCACTGTTTCACTACAATTCATTGTTATGTTTAATATTGTGTTTTTATGTTGTGTTTTATGTTGTGTTGCAGTGCCTTCAGAAATTATTCACACCCCTTGACTTTTTCCACATTTTGTTGTGTTACAGCCTGAATTTAAAATGTATTAAATTGAGATGTTGTGTCACTGGCCTACAAACAATACCCCATAATGTCAAAGTGGAATTATACTTTTCGAAAATGTTACAAATGAATTAAAAATGAAAATCTGAAATGTCTTGAGTCAGTAAGGATTCAAACCCTTTGTTACGGCAAGCGTAAATAAGTTCAGGAGTAAAAAGATGCTTAACAAGTCACATGGACTCACTCCCTGGTAGAGTTCACACAAATACACAAGTATTCATCACACACCTATTTACTTAAATCCACAGTGACAGTGTTGCTGTAAATATGCATTGAAGTGACTGGAGAACATTGCAACTGTAACGGTATTCGTCGTCTGAAGAAGAGGAATCATCGGACCAAAGCGCAGCGTGGTAAGTGTTCATGCTTGTTTTATTAAAACTGAACACTATAACAAAAATAAAGAGAATAACCGAAACAGTCCTGTAAGGTGAAAACACTAAACAGAAACTAACTACCCACAAAAACCATGTGGGGAAAAGCTACCTAAGTATGGTTCTCAATCAGAGACAATAATAGACAGCTGCCTCTGATTGAGAACCACACCCGGCCAAACACAAAGAAATACAAAACATAGATAATGAACATAGAATGCCCACCCAAATCACACCCTGACCAAACCAAAATAGAGATAAAAAGCTCTTTACGGTCAGGGCGTGACAGCAACACAATGTTTTCCTTTTAGTGTCAGACTGTATATGAACATGAAAAACATAAATTACACACATTTTCATCATTATATTTCTATGAATTTCAATTTAACATACTGAAATATTAAGAGTGTGGATGGCTCAGGAGACCTGATTAAAAAAAATTGTGTCATCAATCTACACACAATACCTGTAATGTGGACACTGGGAGTCAGGAAGCAAGTGCAGGTGGTGAGTTTAATATTAAACAGGACATGGAACAAGATACACAAGTAGCGTACAGACATGAAACACATAGTCAATCCTGCCTGGGGAATGAAACTAAGGGAGTGACAGATATAGGGGAGGTAATCAGTGAAGTGATGGAGTCCAGGTGTGCTTATTGATGAAGCGCAGGTGCCGGTGGTTAGTAAACTTGACAGCACCCCCCCCCCCCGACGCTCGCAGGACGACGAGCGGGCGGTGAAGATGGAAATCAAGAATGATGTTGGGGTCCAGAATGTCCTCCACCGGAACCCACATTGCTCGACCCCCATGACGTCTGGAGTCCAGTAGGGATCTGACGGCATAGGCGAGACCTCTCCTGATGTCCAGGCGGGCGGAGGGGTGTCGTGGGGGTCAGCATCAGCCAGGGGACAAGGAACCACCATCCTGAGAAGGGAGACATGAAACATGAGGTGAGATACGATAGTCAACGGGAAGTTGTAACCTATACGTCACATTGTTGACACTCCGGAGAACCTTGAACGGCCCCACAAACCAGGGGCTCAGCTTCTTGCAGGGAAGGCGGAGTGTGAGGTTCCTGGTGGAGAGACAGACGCGTTCACAGGATGGAACACGGGCGCCTCACTGCAGTGGCGATCCGCCTGCTCCTTCTGGCGACGGACAGCACGCTGGAGCCTAACATGAGCATCACTCCAAACCTCCTCAGCATGCCAGAACCATTCGTCCACCACCACTGGCTTGGAGTCCACAGAGCCAGGGCCGGCTGATAACCCAGGATACACTGGAAGGGAGTAAGTCCGGTGGAGGAGTGACGTAATGAATTCTGGGTGTATTGCGCCCAGGGAAGGAATCAGGCCCACTCTCCCTACCGGTCCTGGCAGTGACTCCTCAGGAACCACCCCAGCTCCTGGTTCATCCTCTCCAACTTCCCATTGGACTGAGGCTTGTACCCGGAAGTGAGGCTGACCGTGACCCCCAGTTTCTCCATGAAATCTCTCCATGAGGTGAATTGGGGGCCACGGTCAGAGACGATGTCCTCTGGAAGGCCATAGTGCTGGAAGACCTGCTGGAACAGTGCCTAAGCGACCTGGAGAGAGGTAGGGAGACCAGGGAGAGGAATTAACCTGCATGATTTAGAAAATCTGTCCACAACCACCAGAATGGTGGTGAAACCGTCAGAAGAGGGGAGATCGGCAAACAAAGTCAATGGACAGATGAGACCAGGGACACTGAGGCACGGGAAGGGGAAGGAGTTTCCCTGCTGGAGCGTGCCGGAGAGACTTAGTTTGGGCACAGACAGAACAGAGCGAGTAAAGTCCTCCACCAAGGTGGGCCCCCAATACTTTTCAGAGAGTGATTGTTTAGTACGGGTGATCCCAGGATGTCCAGCAACGACAGCTGTGTGTGCCCAGGTCAACAGTCTCTCCCTTATCCCCATGGGAACGTGGATGCGCTCAGGAGGACAGGTGGTGGGAGCGGGGTCCCTCTCCAGAGCCTGGCGGATGTCCACATCTATGTCCCGGATCACAGGGGCTACGACACAAGATGGAACAAGAAAACAGGTCCTCCAGCATTCGGGTGAGCAGTCCGTGATTCTCATCCTCGACCATGAGATGGTGGGGTTATGGCGTTGGAGCCATAGGAGGCTGAGGATGATCTTGTGAGTTGGTGCACTAGGGATGAAGAAGGGGATGTTTTCCTGATGAATGGACTCGACGATGAGGGTGAGTGGTGTTGTGATGTGTCTGATGGTTCCGGGAACCTAGTGGCCAAAAATCAAGGGCTTGAACCGGAAACTGAGAGGAGAGCGGGTATGAGGGGATGTTCAGAGAGTGGGCAAGGGTCTGATCAATAAAGATCCCCATAATACCTGTAATGTGGACACTGGGAGTCGGGAAGTACGTGCAGGTGGTGAGTTTAATAATAAATGTAACATGGAACAATTCAAGAGGCACGAGTAGCGTACAGACATGAAACACATAGTCAGTAGTGTCTGGCGAATGGAACTAAGGGAGTGAAAGATATAGGGGAGTAATCAGTAAAGTGATGGAGTTCAGGTGTGCCTATTGATGAAGCGCAGGTTAGCGTAATGATGAATGCCAGGTGTGCCAGGACCGGTGGTTAGTAAACCGGCGACGTCGAACGCCGGAGGGGAGGAGCGGGAGTAGACAAAGCAATAACAGGTTTTTATACATTTCTGCAAATGTATGAAAAATGGAATGTTACATGTACATAAGTATTCAGACCCTTACTCAGTACTTTGTTGAAGCCCCTTTGGCAGCGATTACAGCCTCGAGTCTTCTTGGGTATGACACTACAAGCTTAGCACACTTGTATTTGGGGACTTTCTCCCAATCTTCTCTGCAGGTCCTCTCAAGCTCTTTCAAGTTGGATGGGGAGCGACGCTGCACAGCTATTGTCATGTCTCTCCAGAGATGATTGACCAGGTTCAAGTCAGGGCTCTGACTGGGCCACTCAAGGACATTCAGAAACTTGTCTCGAAGCCACTCCTGCGTTGCCTTGGCTGTGTGCTTAGGGTCGTTGTCCTGTTGGAAGGTGAACCTTTGCCCCAGTCTGAGGTCCTGAGCGCTCTGGAGAAGGTTTTCATCAAGGATCTCTCTGTACTTTGCACTGTTCATCTTTCCCTCGATCCTGACTAGTCTCGCTGTCCCTGCCACTGAATAACATCCACACAGCATGATGCTGCAATGACCATGCTTCACCGCAGGGATGGTGCCAGGTTTGCTCCAGACATGACGCTGGGCTTTCAGGCCAAAGAGTTCAATCTTGGTTTCATCAGACCAAATAATCTTGTTTTCCTGGTCTGAGAGTCCTTTAGGTGCCTTTTGGCAAACTCAAAGCGGGCTGTCATGTCCCTTTTACTGAGGAGTGGCTTCTGTCTGGCCACTCTACCATAAAGGCCTGATTGGTGGAGTGCTGCAGAGATGGTTGTCCTTCTGGAAGGTTCTCCCATCTCCACAGAAGAACTCTACAGCTCTGTCATAGTGACCATCGGGTTCTTGGTCACTTCCCTGACCAAGGCCTTTCTCCCCCGATTGCTCAATTAGGCCAGGCGGCCTGCTCTAGGAAGAGTCTTGGTGGTTCCAAACTTCTTCCATTTAAGAATGATGGAGGCCACAGTGTTCTTGGGGACCTTCGATGCATTTTTAATACATTTACTAACATTTCTAAAAACCTGTTTTCGCTTTGTCATTATGGAGTTATGTGTGTAGATTATAAAATATTTAATCCATTTTAGATTAAGGCTGTAACGTAACAAAATGTGGAAATATGGAAGGGGTCGGAATACTTTCCGAATGCACTGTAACTCAGCAACATTCACTGTTTTCCATGTAAGCAACTCCCGTTTAGATTTGGCCTTGTGTTTTAGGTTATTGTCCTGCTGAAAGGTGAATTAATCTCCAAGTGTCTGGTGGAAAGCCAAATGAACCAGGTTTCCTCTAGGATTTTGCCTGTGCTTAGCTCCATTCCATTTATTTTTTATCCTGAAAAACTCCCCAGTCCTTAACGATGAAAAGCATCCCGATAACATGATGTAGCCATCCCTATGATTGAAAATATGGAGAGTGGTACTCAGTAATTTGTTGTATTGGACTTTCCCCAAACATAGCACTTTGTATTCAAGACAAAAAGTGTATTGTTTTGCCACATGTGGACTCACTCTACGTGCAAAAATAGTGTTTAACATGATTTTTTTTATGACTACCTCATATCTGTACCCAACACATACAATTATCTGTAAGGTCCCTCAGTCGAGCAGTGAATTTCAAACACAGGTTCAACCACAAAGACCAGGGAGGTTTTCCAATGCTTAGCAAAGAAGGGCAACTATTGGTAGATGGGTAAAAAAAAAAGCAGACACTGACTATCCCTTTGGGCATGGTGAAGTTATTAATTACACTGTATCAATACACCCAGTCTCTACAAAGATACAGGCATCCTTCCTACTTTAACTCAGTTGCCAGAGAGTAAGGAAACCACTCAGCGATTTTACCTTGAGGCCAATAGTGAGTTCAATGGCTGTGATAGGAGAAAATTGAGGATGGATCAACAGCATTGTAGTTACTTCACAATACTAACCTGACGTGACTTGACTTTAACAGTAATCTGAAGACTGTTGTTTATCTAATTAACTAACTATGTTTAATTGTTACCCAATTAAATGAATAATGTAACAATTAACTCATTAGGATCTGGGGCACCACGAGAGTGGTTCTTTAAAGTTAAACTCTAAAAGGTCTTTACCTATCACATCTATAAACAGTCAACTTATTAATCATAACCTCGTATCATATCACCATTCTGAACAGTCGTAAACTCCTTGCATCTCCAAAAACCCGAGCCTTACTTATGATTTAGTATTACACATATTGGTTTAATGATTTATTTACTAGCTAATTAAATGGGAACACAATATAAACACACACACTCAGCACCAGCTATTGACTGGAGATGTAAAATGCTGAAAACATGTCCCTAGCGGAATGACAACAACATGGATACTCGTTAAAGAAGAGATCAAATCAAATCAAACTTTATTTGTCACATGCGCCGAATACAACAAGTGTAGACCTTACCGTGAAATGCTTACTTACAAGCCCTTAACCAACAGTGCAGTTCAAGAAGAGTTAAGAAAATATTCACCAAATAAACAAAAGTAAAATTTTAAAGTAACACAATAACATAACAATAACGAGGCTATATACAGGGGGTACCGGTACCGAGTCAGTGTGCAGGGGTACAGGTTAGTTGAGGTAATTTGTACATGTAGGTAGGGGTGAGGTGACTATGCATAGATAATAAATAGCGACTAGCAGCAGTGAACAAATCAAAGGTTATTTACTGCTGCTCTTTAATTATTTGTTTTTCTTAACTTGTACTTTTTTTCAACTTTTATTTTTTAGGTATTTTCTTAAAACTGCCTCGTTGGTTAAGGGCTTGTAAGTAAGCCAAATAAAATTTGATTTGATTTGATTTACAACAGTACGTGAGTTGTTAATCATGTTATGGGTATGCTTATTAGGATTAAAAGAAATGGAATAGAGCTAAGCACAGGCAAAATCCTAGAGGAAAACCGTGTTCAGTCTGCCTTCCAACAGACACTGGGAGACAAGTATTAACCTTTCAGCAGGACAATAACCTTAAAAATTAGGCCAAATCAGTTTGAAATATTTTGAAAGACTTGAAAATGGTTGTTTAGCAATGACAATCAACCAACTTGACAGAGCTTGAAGAATTAGTAAAATAATAATGTGCAAATATTGTACAATTCAGGTGTGCAAAACTCTTCGAGACTTACCCAGAAAGACTCAGCTGTAATCGCTGCCAAATGTGATTCTAATATGTGTTAATTCAGGGGTGTGAATACTTATCTACCTGAGATATTTCTGTATTTAATTGAAATAAATTGTGTGTAGATGGGTGACAAAAATATATATTTAATCAATTTTGAATTCAGGCTGTAACACTTTCTAAACTTTCTAAAGGCACTGTTACTATGTATGCTGCTTTCTTGGCCAGGGCCCACTTATAAAAGAGGTATATATCTCAATGTGACCTCTCTGGCTAGATAAAGGATAAAACAAATAAAACATGTCATGAAAAGTAGGCCTAGTTATGGTGTCATGATGCATGGAATGGTGAAAAAAAAATATTTCGTTTTAAGCTCAGCATCCAAGGACAGTTACCATGACTGAGAAATGGTCAACTGTGAGTGGAAGATTAGGAGTGTTGTGGCATAACAGTCTCCTCCACACACTAGAACTTCCCTTGCTAATAACCCACCATGTGTTTTATTCAGTCTTCTTGACAATTTCTCTAATTAGTCTGAGGACCAATAACAGAAATGAGGTGTGCCCTGCAATTGCTTTCAGATTTGGCCCAATACTCTTTCACCACTTCTAATAGTAATGAGGCCATGGGTTGTGACTTCCACAATGACACAGTGTTTACATAATAAGACTAGCTAAACCAATTTACCTGAAATGTAACATAAGTGCAACCAGCTGCATCTTTAAATGGGCCATATCAAGGCCGCCAGAACAGTGCATTACTTTAATCCTGACAACTGATGATGAATTTAAAGTTACAACATATGAAATCTGTTAATATGATTATGTTTGCATTCCATGCCAAGTAGAGTACTTCTAGAACTATAATCATAGCATAAACACAGCAGAATAATAATTTGACTTGCTTTGATCAAAGAGGGCTGGATCTAAAGTATTTTACACATCTTAAATTAGAGAGTTTTGAAGTGTAATCATTTTAGGGATACGTTTTAGATTATGGGACACAACTAGATGCATCATCTACACGTACAGTTAGTCAATAGTCTGTAAGGAAATCATCTGAGGAAACCAGTAGCGCCTCCTATCTGCATGAGCATTAAACTCCAAAGACACTGACCATATCGGAATCAGAATCAGCATTACTTTTACTAACCAAGTACATTTACACATACCCAGAATTTGACATAGTGAATTGGTACTGTCAGCAATAGACAGTGAGACTATCTGCACCTTAGACACTATTTGCACTGACTCGCATCCAACCCTTACACACAAGCACACGCACACACACACAACCATTCATAAACAAACACACACAAGCACACAGACTAACACACACACACACACACACACACACACACACACACACACACACACACACACACACACACACACACACACACACACACACACACACACACACACACACACACACACAAAACTGCTGTTCTATTACTATTTATTCAATTGCGCGACCAAGACACTACCCACTTCATATTTGTAAATACAGTCATACTTGACATAGCACATTCATTATCTCTACTGTATATTCTATTGTGTATATATATCAGTCTATTACTATGCATACTACCTCTTCTATTACTTGTTATTTTTTATTTAACTTGTTGTTATTGATACTGGTTATTGTACTGCCTTGCTGAGGGAGCTAGCACACAAGGCATTTTCACTGCACCTTTCATACCTGCTGTAAACTGTGTAGGAGACAAATTACATTTGATTTGAATATAGACCGAGGAATTTCCACAGATATGATGGGACGTAGTACTTAGTGCTTTGATCATTCATTAGTATTGTTGCGTCCGTGTTGTCGCTTTCAGGCAATGTCATCCCAAAAAATATGTTTGAACCATTTGGGACAGGATTTGTAATTTCCTTTTCTCATTGCATCTGGCATTATGAGGGTGCTGTCTACACCGGCACCTCTCTCCCAATGGAGCAGACATTGCACTCTGTACTGCAGTGTTCGTAATTAAAGATGCAGTGAAGCACCCAGATGGGCATATCAATGTGCAAAGCTGCACTTGCGCTTGACTGGTCCCTGTCTGTTGTTGCTTTTGGCAGGTTAGGGTAGGCTACATTTTGCTGCATACTTAATACTCTCTCATTTGCATTTGTTATTAAACAATCGCTGCTATTTTTAATCCCTGTGATCTTGCATCTCCTGAGATGTCTGTAGGGAACGAATGACAATGTATACTATAGCAAATTAAGCAAGATACCAATTATACATACCAGTTAGTAAAAAGTAAAGTAAGGCGGTATGTTTATCTAGAATAACATTACACAGATGATGACTACAGCAACCATACCAACCCAAGACATATGTACAGCCCTAGACACTAGCTACAGTACTTATTTCATCTCAATCAAAACATTATAGATTATATGCAATACATGCAATATGAATAGACTATTCTGTGAGTGTATAGCTCTACAACAATCCTTAGCATTATTGAGTCTTGTAACTCTGGTTAAAAACATTTCTTGAGAGCCTTTAACTCAACACATAAATCAGTTTCAATTTTGATATCAGACACTCAACTCACTTTAATTGTCACACAAATGTGTCACACTAAAGAACAGCAGCAGAAACATTGAGCCTTCAGAGGGTATTTTACAAAATAAAAACATGTAAATCATCATCCGCTGGCATCTATTTCAGCAGTATATGTGGTACATTACACTCTATAGGCTGCTGTCTGCGTACAGGTTATAAACCTTATTGACGGAGAGATGTTGACAGTGGATTGAATTAAGTCTTCATTTGCTGTAAATCCATATTGTCACTCTAATGTTATTGTGATTCATGTTGTGGCGAGGCATGTGTTCATGGACGCTTAATTTCCTCTCTCTGGGGTGGAGGATAGATTTAACATTTCTTCTCCAGCATTCTTCAAGATCAATAATCACATTTTCTCACAGAAAATATGACAACTGGTTTCCAAATGTCCAAATTGCTATATATTTAGGTGAAAGGACATCACCATCTGACTATTGATCCATAGACCTGTCTGTCACAAAGCAATAAGAAAGAGAAATTCACAAAAATGGTATGCAACCCTGGGTCATGATCATCTGAATAGCCTTATTGACTCGATTGGGGGTACACAGCTACATGGGACTAATGCTGCACTATCACTGCACTACTGTGCATCAAGGCTAGTTAGAGGTTGGTGAAATGATAGCAGTGTTTATTTTTTTACATTAAGATGAAATACAATACATTAGTCAAGTAGACATGGTAAAGGAGTCCGGGTAAAGCAATACCTGCTTCAAGTTACTTTTTTGCCTTTCAAATAAACACTTAAGCATGCAGCTAAGCATTGTTGTGGCAATCAGGAGTCTCCCACGGGATGTCTGTTAATTGGAGAAATGTTGTTGCTTTATGCACTGGTCATAGCTTGCTGGCCCTACTGTTGCTATTATTCACTGGACTTGGGCTTAAATGGGTGACTATGTGGTCTGTTAAAATATAATTCCCTTGTTCTCAGACTGAGAGACTGTAGGGTCCCTGCTAAATGTGATGTGAAAGAAAATGGTATCCACTTGCAATACCAGTTATTGTTGAGTTGTATGTTCAATTTTCAATGAATTGCACAGTTTTTAACAATAAACTGCACCGGCACCTTATCTGCTATATTATGCTTTTTTATTCTCCTGTGCCTAACATTATGAACGTGTGTGCATAACGTTTGCCATTGCTCATGTAATTGGCAAAGTTATTTTAATCTCCCTTCCTCAGGAAGACAATGACATAAGAATTCAACAAAACAAATTGTTCAAACACTTCAAAGCTACATATCTGCTTACTCTTTGAATCTCTGATGTTTATTTATTCATACCATCTAATTAAAGTCTATTAGACCCATCCCCCTTCTCTTCAGAGAGGCTGTCAAGATGAGAGAAAGATAAATGGTTTAGTCTGTTAGCTAATTGGGCACCTGACCAGTGATATTCTGCAGCACTGTCTGGGCAGTTCAGATGTCAACACCCCCGTCTTGGGGTAACAATTTAAATGGCACACTGCAACATTTCTACCTAATGACAACAGGTACCTCTCCATTACATCAACAAGTGGTGTAATTAGCGCTATTATGGGTGTAATTTGTTTCCAGAATAGACTGCAATTATTTGATTGGCTTGCCTGTAGGCTGTTTTAGATACCAACGGTCAGATATTGCTTTTTCTCATAATAAGACAACCTTAGTCCGATTTAAATGGAAGAACAGGAACACATATATACAAAGAGGTAGGCTAGACAACCTGAAGTCAATTCCAAAATGTAGTGTATTTTAAAAAGAGTGGACAAATGGATAATTGCAAAACATCTCACTTTGAACACTATTAAACATGGCAAAATCATCCACAGCCAGAGTAAAAAGGTCAGACTTTGTCTTTTGCTCTTTAAAGTCATTGGTTAAACTTTTTTTTTAAGGAAATGGGAAAGGTCATTTTTTTCTACCCTGAGCCAATGATTTGACATTTCATCAAGTCTGGCCTGTTCAGTGCTCTCTTATTTATAGATCTATTTATTTCATGGGAGGTTCAGGGGAGGAAGACTGAAGTAGAGCGGTGCAGATAGGAGTAATGCCATCAGAGGCTTTTAACCTCTGGGTGAATGGATTCACAGAGGGAGAATGAGTGGGGGTCAGTGAAGGTGTAGAACCTTGAAGGTGCTGAACCTGAGTGCCCTACCAAGGCCCACTAAGTATTCCACTGAGGACCACTTAAAATCTGCAAGGAGCAGAAAGGGAAAGGCCTCATGCTCAAGACAAAATTTTGTCAATCCAGGGTATTACTGTACATCTGCAATTCCACTAGTGCAGACTGAGATTAGCAGACACCACCTTTTCCTATAAGTAATTCTCAGTCATTGGACAACTCAAATCAAATCAAAATGTATTTGTCACATGCGCCAAATACAACAGTGAAATGCTTACATACAAGTAAGAGTTAAGAATAACAAATAATTAAAGAGCAACAGTAAAAAACAATAATGGGGTTATATACCGGGGGTGTACATGTAGGTAAAGTTATTAAAGTGGCTATGCATAGATAATAACAGCCTTGGTTTCTCAAATGACTGCCTCGCCTGGTTCACCAACTACTTTGCAGACAGAGTTCAGTGTGTCAAATCGGAGGACCTGTTGTCCGGACCTCTGGCATTCTCTATGGGGGTACCACAGGGTTCAAATCTTGGGCCGACTCTTTTCCCTGTATATATCAATGATGTCGATCTTGCTGCGGGTGATTCCCTGATCCACCTATACGCAGACGACACCATTCTGTATACATCTGGCCCTTCTTTGGACACTGTGTTAACTAACCTCCAAACGGGCTTCAATGCTATACAACACTCCTTCCGTGGCCTCCAACTGCTCTTAAACGCTAGTAAAACTAAATGCATGCTTTTCAACCATTCGCTGCCGGCACCCGCCCGCCCAACTAGCATCACTACCCTGGACGGTTCTGACCTAGAATATGTGGACAACTACAAATACCTAGGTGTCTGGCTAGACAGTAAACTCTCCTTCCAGACTCACATTAAGCATCTCCAATCCAAAAGGAAATCTAGAATCGGGTTCCTATTTCGCAAACAAAGCCTCCTTCACTCACGCCGCCAAACTTACCCTAGTAAAATTGACTATCCTACCGATCCTCGACTTTGGCGATGTCATCTAAAAAATAGCTTACAATACTCTACTCAGCAAACTGGATGCAGTCTACCAAAGCCCCTTATACCACCCACCACTGTGACCTGTATGCTCTAGTCGGCTGGCCCTCGCTACATATTCGTCGCCAGACCCACTGGCTCCAGGTCATCTATAAATCTATGCTAGGTAAAGCTCCGCCTTATCTCAGCTCACGGGTCACGATAACAACACCCACCCGTAGCAGGCGCTCCAGCAGGTATATCTCACTGGTCATCCCCAAAGCCAACACTTCCTTTGGCCGCCTTTCCTTCCAGTTCTCTGCTGCCAGTGACTGGAATGAATTGCAAATCGCTGAAGCTGGAGACAACTTTAAACATCAGCTATCTGAGCAGCTAACCGATCGCTGCAGCTGTACATAGTCCATCTGTACCTACCTACCTCATCCCCATATTGTTTTTATTTACTTTTGCACACCAGTATCTCTACTTGCACATCATCATCTGCTCATTTATCACTCCAGTGTTAATCTGCTAAATTGTAATTACCTCGCCACTATGGCCTATTTATTGCCTACCTCCTCACGCCATTTGCACACACTGTATATAGACTTTCTTTTTTTCTACTGTGTTATTGACTGTATGATTGTTTATTCCATGTGTAGCTCTGTGTTGTTGTTTGTGTCGCACTGCTTTGCTTTATCTTGGCCCGGTCGCAGTTGTAAATGAGAACTTGTTCTCAACTAGCCTACCTGGTTAAATAAAGGTGAAATAAAAATAAATAAATAAATGAAATAAAAATTGGATTGCGTCTAGGGTTTCAGGGATAATGGTGTTGTGAGCCATGACCAGCCTTTCAAAGCATTTCATGGCTACAGACGTGAGTGCTACGGGTTGGTAGTTATTTAGGCAGGTTGCCTTAGTGTTCTTGGGCACAGAGACTATGGTGGTCTGCTTGAAACATGTTGGTTGAACAGACTCAGGCAGGGAGAGGTTGAAAATGTCAGCGAAGACACTTGCCAGTTGGTCAGCGCATGCTCGGAGAACACGTCCTGGTAATCCGGCCTTGTGAATGTTGCGGCCTTGTGTATGTTGACCTGTTTAAAGGTCTTACTCACATCGGCTGCGGAGAGCATGATCACAGAGTCAACCGGAACAGCTGATGCTCTCATGCATGTTTCAGTGTTACTTGCTTTGAAGCGAGCATAGAAGTTATTTAACTCGTCTGGTAGGCTCGTGTCACTGGGCAGCTCTCGGCTGTGCTTCCCTTTGTAATAGTTTGCAAGCCCTGCCACGTCCGACGAGTGTCGGAGCCGGTGTAGTATGATTCGATCTTAGTCCTGTATTGACGCTTTGCCTGTTTGATGATTTGTCAGAGGGCATAGCGAGATTTCTTATAAGCTTCTGGGTTAGAGTCCCGCTCCTTGAAAGCGGCAGCTCTACCCTTTAGCTCAGTGCTAATGTTGTCTGTAATCCATGGCTTCTGGTTGGGGTATGTCCTTGCCTGTGATTAAAGTGAATTACTATGTATTGTATCTACAGTATGTGCATCATATTCATAAAATTTATTAGGATTTTGTAGAATATACATTTTCTGCAAATTTCTCCGGATGATAAATTGCTGTCCACAATTTTGAGATTGTATCACTTTTTGAGATGGAGTTTACTGTATGAATGAGATCACTTTCAAACAGAAAATCCATCCAGCTACGGTATATTTTCTGAGATTATCACATTAGATAACAATTAAAGTAAATATTGCAATGATAGTTAAATTGAATTGAGCCCTAATCTCTCCCAATTTTCTATGAACTGGTCCAATATTCTCCCCTCAACTCTATTATATGACAGCAGTACGGATGCTTACTTTGGACAAAAATAGGGGCAAGCAAGAGCCCAACAAAATGAAACCATGACATGGTTGGAAGATGTAGGGCACTCTTTGTATCATAATGGCATACATGGAAAGAGTTCCCTAACTAAAACTGTGAAAGAATGTTTGGAGACGGGAGAGCTCAGGCAGCCAGGGGCGAGCCTTGAAAAACTGCTTATGTCATTGTACTGGGTCTCCATTGTAGGCGGGTGGGGGAAGGCCAGTGGCAACATTCTTGTGCTCTCTTTCTCTCTCTGTCAGTGTTCACGGTCTGGTAGGACTGCTGACAGAGCAGAGCAATGCCAGAGAGACAGCGGCGCCTCCACGGCTGCTAGGGCATCGAGTAACAACAGCTCTTTAGCCCATTCAGCCTAATGTAGCCAGGAATGAAGCCTCAATGGATCGATTCACCCATGTACTGTAGAAGAACAGGACCAACAGGCTGCATGGACACTTGACTCTGGCAGACACGTCAGAATCAGGCACAAAACACGTTAGATGTATTCACAAGAAACAGTATTCAAAGAGATTAATTTTGGAAAGGCGGTATTAAAGGCAGAGTAAATCAGACAAGAAACAGTATTCAAAGAGATGAATTTTGGAAAGGCGGTATTAAAGGCAGAGTAAATCAGACATGAGCAATGTTATCTTTGAGATGATATATGCAACAACAAGCTGACATCTTATAGGTCAAATTCCACTTTGTCTAAATCTAGCCATTTAGGTTGTGTAATTCCTGATACATTTAGTTGATCATTTCTGCTGCATCACTGAAATTAATAATTTTTCAAAGTTTATTTTTGGATACATGCAGTATGTTAAAAAAAATTCAGACTGAGTTCATGCATCTCATTCTATCATAATCCGATACTACTCCTCTAACTCATTTCAAATAGTTTCTATCAAGGCACAAGGCGAGACCCAAATGCAGACACAGTTGGCAGATGGTTGGAGTCTTACACTGTTTATTAATCCAAATGGTCGTGGACAGGCAAAAAGGTCAAAACCAGATCAGAGTCCAGGAGGTACAAAGTGGCAGACAGGCTCGTGGACAAGGCAGGCAGAATGGTCAGGCAGGCAGGTACAAAGTCCAGAAACAGGCAAGGGTCAAAACCAGGAGGACTGGAAAAAGGGGAATGCAAAAAGCAGGAGAACGGGAAAACCGCTGGTTGACTTGGAAAGACTTACAATACGAACTGGCACAGAGAGACAGGAAACACAGGGATAAATACACTGGGGAAAATAAGCGACACCTGGAGGGGGTGGAGACAATCACATTGACAGGTGAAACAGATCAGGGCGTAACAGTTTTAACCCCATTGCTATTATTGATGAGTGTTCCATTGGCCTATATTTCAATGGGAAACATGCTCTAATTGTCAGCTGATAAGTTGTGGCATAACTTACTTTAGAATGGCTTCCTCATGAGTATGTTGAGAGCTAAATCAATTATTTAATGAGGCAACCCATCTTGAAATCTGTTCAACCATGCTAAAATACATTAATAATGTATTCGATATGCACTCACCCCCTAAAAAACTACCAAAGTGAAGCATAGTTTATGTGAATGCAAGTAAACAGGAATGACATGATTCATGATACTGGACTTTCCCCTCTGGCTGCTAGGCCAATGTAATGCCTGAGGTATAACATACAGAGAGAGACACACACTTGCATTTTTACATACACATATGGGCACTCACATTTATGTAATGTAAATAATGCAATGATTGTTACTTTGTCAGGGAATCCTGTAATTAGCAGATGTGTAATTGCTGCCAAGATACTGTACAACTCCTCCACAGATCCTAAGGACAATCAGACCTTTTCTCTCTTGAGAAGATATAAATAGAAATGTTGGTACTAATTATAACAACACAAGAAAATATGGATTGTTCCCAAAATAAATAATATTTTTATATATTATATATATATATATTTTTTTCCATATTTTTTAATGTACGCTTATTAAAAGCCTCCTCACTACCCTTTCAGATAGTGATATTGCGAACAGTGTCCTAACTTAAAGTGGAAAGATTGAAATCAATGTCACCCCTATACAATTCAACCTTTCCCATCCGTTCTGCATCATCTGATAAATACCAATCTGAGAATTAGAGCACTGTCCTATTTTATGCCACTACTTCTTCTGCAATTGCAAGCCTATTACAAGCGCTGGGCGAATAGCTGTGGAAACAATAATTTAAATGTTTTCCCATGTGACTCAATTGAGTCAGCTTTCAGTTGTGGAACTGGCTGGTATTTGGCCACAAGTGTCTGAATGCACGCTCAGTGGTCAACTGCTCCTATATAAGCTGTCATGTTGTCTCCTTCATAGGTAAAGTGTCGTGCCCTACAATTTCATCAGCACTCTCACCCATGCCTCTCAGCTGTGACACCATAGAAACTCCATTACTGTAGACTGAAGAGGAAAATTGAAATGAACAAACTATTGTTTGCCTCTTCAAGCCTTCTGTTTTTGGTGTCCCAGCCTCCTCCTTCTCATCCTACAATATACCACAATACTGACTGCTTGCTTTCAGCTCTTGGGTTTTGTAATTATATGGATTTTCTTGGCAGTGCCAAAGTGCAGTGGTTCAATAATTTTTTTACATTTGAAAGCCTGTGATTCCCATGATACAGTAACTATAGGGCCTCATTGTGAAAAGCTGTGTATGTACTGAAACAGTAGTGTCGACTAGCTTGGTTAGTAATTATTCACGCCTGAGTTGACCAGACAAGGCTGATGCATTTGTTGCTAAATGAATCAATCTTTGAGTACTGTTGTCAGTCAGGGGAGGAAAGACATCATAGCTAGCCCTATATTGTTTCACATTGATGTGTGTTCAGGTAGACCGACAGTGGCGTACCGCAGTTTTGTGAGGCCCCCCGCAAGGTCTGAGCAAGCCCACCCATCACGTGTGCTCCCTCTCCGGCCTCTAGGTCACCAGGCTGCTCGTTAGGGCGCACACCTGTCACCAGCATTAGGCGCATAATGACACTCACCTGGACACCATCACCTCCTTGATTACCTGCCCTTTATATGTCACTTCCTTTGGTTTCTTCCCCAGTCGTCATTGTTCCTGTTTCATGTCGGTGCGCTGTTCCTGTTTCTTGTTTTGTTCATTTATTTTATTTGATGGTATCACTCCCTGAACTTGCTTCCCAACTTTCAGCGTACATCGTTACACCCCCGAGCAAACCCTCCCCAAAACAGCTAACATCCTCCAATTCTACACATTTGCCATGGGGCAAAGAGAAACATTTGCAGGTTTATAACTAATCTCATGCTATTCTATACATTTTGCAATGAGGCTGAGAGAAAATTATGCCGTTTTAAAGCTAATTCCCTACAATTCGACACATATTAAGTCTATGGGGGATGGTATGCCAATGTAGGCCTACTGCAGTGACACAGTGGAATGTTTAGGCAATTCAAATGTTTACATAAGCAGGGAATTCTGATTTATTTCAGGTAGCTTTCAAATTAAGCTGAAGTGCTGTACAGAGCTAGAGAGAACAAAGAAAAAAACAATATGTGCTTTGGTTTGTGAACCCTAGAGGGCAATCATAGTTTCTGGATGTGGGGAACGCTGAGTAATGTACAGTAACAGGCCTCTCATACACCTTCTCTTTTGTTGCTCCTGTTTCATCCTTCAAGGGCTCTCTCATCTAATCGCTAATGTAATTATAGCTAGTTAATAATGAAAGTGCAATCATAGCCTTTTAAGAATATACTGTATACCCTGCCAAATGGTAGTGTGATTGAGCTTTTGTTCATTAAAAAAAACATTTCAGTGGCAAGGCAAATTAGACAGTTTGGTCAAGATTTGAAGGCACATTTATCTGAGAGAAATACATTCAAATTTAGCAATCAAAACTAATTTAAACTTGATGCGGAAACGGAATTTACTTAAAATGTATGCCAAATGAAAACCATTGATTTCAAAGTTTAACGAACCAAACTATATACCGTATGCAAGGATTACTTTTAACAATTTACACTGAGCATTTTGCAAAAACACATTTATAGGAAGAACTTGTGACCACATTTTCCAAAACCTCTGCAGAAAGAATGTGATGTCAGCTATGACATGACACCTTGACTTTGAAAAAATATTTTTTTGGTTATTGAATTACAGTAGATGAAGTGGATTTATACCAGGCAACAGAATTGCTGTAACAGAATTTCCTCATGGGTCTCTGATCTGTACTACACAGAAATGCATAAATATGGATATGAATGTCATTCTCTTCATGGTAATGTATCCTAAATAGGTACACTATCGATCATACACACGAAGCATTAGTGTACTTTGTTGGAGATGTAGAGTCACTGAAAAGAGCACGACATTCAATGTTCATTCACTTCTGCATCTAAGCCAAAGCGTAATACTCTGGGGTCCTTTGTGGGTCCACTCAGCCTTTATATTTGAGGATTTTAATCTGATACCTTCTGAAACAAGTGAAGAGTAGTAATTGCTCCACAAAAGGCTTGAAGTAGCAGGCTTTTTGGATCCAAACCACAAACCACATAAAAGCACATGCTTACTCTACTCTCTTGGGGTATGTCATTGACACAACACAGTATTGGCCAAATACAGAATTTGAAGGACTGAAAGACTGGTACACCATCACAATTAAATGTAAGGGACAAGAAATCACATTTTGCCTTCAAGGTCTGACGTAAAGTGCCTTCATCTATATCACGTATTACATGTCTACTGCTGTTATCAGCATGAAAACATTTGTTGTTTTTTATTTTTTTATTTCACCTTTATTTAACCAGGTAGGCTAGTTGAGAACAAGTTCTCATTTACAACTGCGACCTGGCCAAGATAAAGCAAAGCAGTGCGACACAAACAACAACACAGAGTTACACATGGAATAAACAACATACAGTCAATAATACAATAGAAAAAGTCTATATACAGTGTGTGCAAATGAGGTAGGATAAGGGAGGTAAGGCAATAAATAGGCCATAGGGGCGAAATAATTACAATATAGCAATTAAACACTGGAGTGATAGATGTGCAGAAGATGAATGTGTAAGGAGAGATACTGGGGTGCAAAAGAGCTAAATAAATAAATACATAACAGTATGGGGATGAGGTAGTTGGATGGGCTATTTACAGATGGCTATGTACAGGTGCAGTGATCTGTGAGCTGCTCTGACAGGTGGTGCTTAAAGTTAGTGAGGGAGATATGAGTCTCCAGCTTCAGTGTTTTTTGCAGTTCGTTCCAGTTCTCTGCTGCCAATGACTGGAACGAACTGCAAAAATCACTTTTGGCGGCCAAAGGAGGAATTGGCTTTGGGGGTGACCAGTGAAATATACCTGATGGAGCGCGTGCTGCGGGTGGGTGCTGCTATGGTGACCAGTGAACTGAGATAAGGCGGGGCTTTACCTAGCAAAGACTTGTAGATGACCTGGAGCCAGTGGGCTTGGTGAGGAGTATGAAGCGAGGGCCAGCCAACGACAGTGTACAGTGGTGGGTAGTATACGGGGCTTTGGTGACCAAATGGATGGCACTGTGATAGACTGCATCCAATTTGTTGAGTAGAGTGTTGGAGGCTATTTTGTAAATGACATCGCCGAAGTCGAGGATCGGTAGGATAGTCAGTTTTACGAGGGTATGTTAGGCAGCATGAGTGAAGGATGCTTTGTTTGCGAAATAGGAGGACCTGGAGCCAGTGGGTTTGGCGACAAATATGAAGCGAGGGCCAGCCAACGAGAGCATACAGGTCGCAGTGGTGGGTAGTATATAACATACATCATTGATACCCTGATTCTCAAGAAGATCTTTCAGTTGATAAATAAATATCTTTCCTCTAAACTATCTTTAACTGTTACGGATGAGGAACAATACACATCTGAGTGTTTCTTATTTAGTTTGTGAATTGCCAAGATATTTTGTACATACTCTGCAGTAATGATGACATTCATGATGATCTACAATACCAGCTAGTGGGTTCTCAAAAAAATACTTGCTTGCTGGAACTGCACTTGTCCCAGCAGAATGTAACCACAGAAGTGTCAGCAGGTCTTCCACCAACACACCAGTAGTGTTGTGTCTCAAAGCAAAAGAGAGAATCGAGATGTGACTTTGGTCTTCTGTAAGTAAGTCCATGTCAGTGGGCATCACTGGTATCCTCTGTTTCTTGAGGGACATTGTCATATACAAGTAATAGGAAACAATATTTAAAGTTGAATTATGTAGGTTCAGTTTTATTAGTATTTTCCATTACTGCATTATAACCTTGCTCTACTGTACTTTGCACAAAAAAGAAAGAAAGCCACAACACACATGATAAATATAAACGAGAACGCACAGAGAAAAGGAGGGAAGGTGTGTTTACAGTAATGTGCATTTTGTCATTACTTTGTTTGTCTTAAGTTAACTTTGATTATTAAATGTCATACAACATTATTTAATTAGCTTTATCTAAATCACTCACTTGGGCCCATTTGAAGGTTCTGCTATTTGATCCTCGATTTGATTTGGCATTTCTGCACCGCTAACAATCGCATCAGTATCCTTAGTAAGACAGAAATCAACAACTCATTAAAAAACATGGCAATAATGTTATCATATCGAAGTTTTACTCTGTTAGGTGCTCTCATGATGTGAAAAACATGAATGAGAGGGATGGGGTGTAGAAAGAGAGTCCGGGGGAGGGGGGGAGAGAGAGAGAGACAGAGACAGAGACAGAGACAGAGACAGAGACAGAGACAGAGACAGAGACAGAGACAGAGACAGAGACAGAGACAGAGACAGAGAGAGATACTAGTTGATCCTGTGGTAATAACAACATATTTAATTAACTGTTTAGGAAAACCAGTCAATGATGCATAATGCCAATCTACCAAGAGGCCACATCAGAGACCTTAAAAACACAATCACTTGATCGGAGCATCCAGAACATTATCCAGAACTAGCTATATATGGGTACCACTCACCTCAGCCACTGTGAAGACTCACCTCAGCCACTTGTCTCTGCTCCTCTGATTTGTGTTGCGTCTCTTGCAAGTCCTGTAAATGATAATGTGTAAAATATACATAATAAAATATCTTCATGAACATCATATCAACTATGCACAGTACTATATCAACTATGTAAGTCCTATCAAAAGATGAGGGCTCAAATTTTGTGGCACAGTGAGGTCTGTGTTTCTTTCTTTACTACATCCGAGGTCTGTCAAGGTTCTGGAAATTCTCATATGGAAATCAGATGTTTGGCAGATTAGGATTGTGAGCATGTCCGTCCTAGAGAAAGCCACAATCTGCGATCTGTTCTGGGCTTTGGAGCAGGACTGGACACCGTGCCTGGACTGGGCATCGGCGCAGGGGAAGGCTCCGGCTATGGAGCTGGAGTGGACGCCATGCCTGGACTCTCCTGACCGTGGACCGTCGCTGGAGGTTCCGGACTGTGGACCGTCGCAGGAGGTCCCGGACTGTGGACCGTCGCAGGAGGTTCCGGACTGTGGACCGTCGCAGGAGGTTCTGGACTGTGGACCGTCGTAGGAGGTTCCGGACTGTGGACCGTCGCAGAAGGTTCCGGACTGTGGACCGTCGCAGGAGGTTCCGGACTGTGAACCGTCGCTGGAAGCTCTGGACTGTGAACCGTCACCGGAAGCTTTGGACTGTGAACCGTCACCGGAAGCTTTGGACTGTGAACCGTCGCCGGAAGCTCTGGACTGCGGACCGTCGCCGGAAGCTCTGGACTGGGAACCGTTGCCGGAAGCTCTGGACTGGGGACCTTCGCCGGAACCTTTGGACTGTGAACCGCCTCCGGAAGCGCTGGACTGTGAATGCGCACTGGAGGCCGAGTGGAGCTGGTACAGGTGGCACCGGACTGGTGACACGCACTTCAGGGCGAGTGCGGGGAGCAGGCACAGGACGTACCGGACTGGGAAGGCGCACTGGAGGCCTAGTGCGTGGAGCCGGCACAGGTGGTACTGGACTGGTGACACACACTTCAGGGCAAGTGCGAGGAGCTGGCACAGGACGTAACCGGACTGGGAAGGCGCACTGGAGGCCTAGTGCGTGGAGCCGGCACAGGTGGTACCGGACTGGTGACACACACTTCAGGGCGAGTGCGAGGAGCAGGCACAGGACTTACCGGACTGGGAAGGCGCACTGGAGACCAGAAGGGTGGAGCCAGCCCTAGTTGCACCAACTAGTACTACCTAGTTGTTCGTTTATTGTTTTTGTTTTGCTGAAGTTTCACTTAGTAATAAAGATGTGGAAGTTAAACAAGCCATACAAAGCTGGTTGCAATTTCAGTTTAGAACAAATATTACAAAAAATATTATGTTTAAACTCAAATATACTGATTAATAAAAAAATATATAATGGTATTATATTTATTAATTATGTTATGAATAGAAACGGTGGAGTTGTCACACATGCATGGGAATGTCTGCTCAATCCAAACTTGTAACTAACTGATTGATGCATTACCACAAAAGGAGGAGGCAAGTGGAAGAGGGAGAAGGTAGGGAACTTGTTTGTCTGCCATATATTAAAGATACAAATTGGCTGAAAAGAATTGGAATAAATAGAAAAATATACCAGTTTCATTTGAGGACAAAAACGGTTGCAAAATAAATGTGACTCAACACCTGGATTCGTTCTTATGTAGCAAAAATTGAAATTGTGTTTGTTACATTGGATAAAAGAGACTCTACAGCTACAAAATGATGTATCATACACTGCATTTGAGGAACAATGGGAAAGTAATTCTGCTTTGAAAGTTGATCAACTTGTAAACTCACTTTTGAGAAAATGGCCTTTGAGTGTTTTGATATCTAGTCAAGAGCTCTTCTTTGTCTACGCCCATAGACAAAGCTCTTATGCTTTAGCCCAACCCATCTCGATTAGCTCTCGGAGCGTTCAGAGCCCACACTTGACGCTCTGGCTGATGATTTGTTTACCTATGGATAACATGAAACAGCCTAACCAGGTCTGCTGGCAACGATTTCATTATAATTGTTTTGCAGACATTTACTGACACTGGCCATATTCAATGGGTGTTGTACACATGTCACGTAACATTTTCTAACAAGCCAGCCAGCTAACTTTCGCTAGTTAACTTCTTGACGCTACGGATCCCGTTACCGGGATCATTTATCAACAACAACCGCTAAACTGCAGAGCGCAAAAAAAAATAATAATAATAATAATTTTATAATCATGAAATCACAAGTGAAATACACCAAAACACAGCTTAGCTTGTTGTTAATCCACCTATCGTGTCAGATTTTGAAAATATGCTTTACAGCGAAAGCAATCCAAGCGTTTGTGAGTTTATCAATCACTAGACAAAACAGTAAGAACAGCTAGCCTTAAATTAGCTTGGTCACGGAAGTCAGAAAAGCAATAAAATCGCTTACCTTTGATAATCTTCGGATGTTTGTACTCACGAGACTCCCAGTTACACAATAAATGTTATTTTTGTTCGATAAAGATTAGTTTTATAACCAAAAACCCCCATTTGGTTTGCGCGTTATGTTCAGAAATCAACAAGCTTGTTCCGGTCCTGAAGGGCAGACGAGGGCAGACGAAAATTCCAAAAAGTATCCGTAATGTTCGTAGAAACATGTCAAAGGTTTTTTATAATCAATCCTCAGGTTGTTTTTAACATACATAATCGATAATATTTCAACCGGACGGTAACCTATTCAATACTACAGAGAAAGAAAATGTTGCGCGCAGGAACTAATCAAAGGACACCTGACGCCTTTTGAAAAATCTCGCTCATTTTTCAAAATAAAAGCTTGAAACTATGTCTAAAGCCTGGTCACAGCCTGAGGAAGCCATTGGAAAAGGAATCTGGTTGATACCCCTTTAAATGGAGGAGGGGCAGGCAACGGAACAGCGACATATAAAAGGCACTTCCGGGTTGGATTTCCTCAGGTTTTCGCCTGCAAAATCAGTTCTGTTATACTCACAGACAATATTTTGACAGAGTGTTTTCTATCCTAATCTGTCAATTATATGCATATTCTAGCATCTACACCTGAGAAATAGTCCGTTTACCTTGGGAACGTTATTTTTCTAAATATAAAATGTTACAAATGTTACAAATAATACAAATAATAATGTCAGCTAGGGAGCCAGCCAGCTAACGTTAGCTAGCTAGCTAACAGTACACTTTAGCTTAAGACCTGATTGTATTACTGCTGATGATATCTGGAAATGTGCATGTACACCCTGGCCCATTTACTGTTGCTAGCCCCAATTCTGACTTGTGCTCTGATTTCTGCTTCACTGATTTCTGCTCTCGTAAATCTCACAGTTTACAATGACATCTCTCCCCATAGGAATAGAATTCCTGCTCCCCTAAATTCAACCTGAAGCCTATGTGGGTTATGAATAACTTATGAACCTTTCTTCAATGACAATTCATCAGGCCACTACCTGTATTGATTCTAAGCTTCCTGGAGCAACCGGAAGTGGTAAAATTCACCCTAAAGGTGTTTTGATGTACCAAACCTGCAGTTTGTGAAAATCACTGCATTCAACCCTGTGTAAATCAGTCAATTCTTAACGTAAAGACTTTAAACTCAATATTCTGTAAAAGCCTACCCCAATGAGGATATGTGTTTACTTTCAGCTTCCTGTTCCAACCGGAAGTCTCTTAAATTGGGGTAGGGTTAAAAGGGTTGAAGGGTTAAAAGAGTCACATCTTTCCAAAACTTCATATGTGTGATTAGGCAACCCTCATGAACTGTAAATCAGTAATTTCTCCCATCAGATTTCCAAGAAAAACTCACACACACACACAGCAAGGATAGAGTGACATAGTGTGGGGCTTACAGCCACACAGAGCCTGCAATAGTTACCTTCGTTTGAACTATCAAAGAACCGTCAGACCTAGAGCTCTGAAACTTTAGAAACCTGTTCTAGAGCTCAAGTCGATAGTGCACGGTGAGTTATGTGGCTCTAGAAGGTTCTCAGACCATGAAACAGCCTCGTACATTTGCAATAACTTCAATTCATTTTGACCATCACGAAAATGACGACATTTAGAAAAGCCCCTGAGTCGCAAGACTAGGTGCATTGAAACCGCCTCGGCTCATAGAGACGGACCCTAACATTTCTGTCCGATAGCTCATTCAAGGACCCCGTAGCAACGCCTGGAAAATTTGGATTTTCAGCACCAATTAAGGTCATGTCGAACGCCGGAGGGGAGGCGCGGGAGTAGAGGTGACACATGTTGTGTTGTCATGGGTTGCTGCCATTATGTGTTGTTGTCTTAGGTCTCGCTTTATGTAGTGTTGTGATTTATCTCTTGTCGTGATGTGTGGTTTGCCATATATTTTATTTTTAATCCCAGCCCCCGTCCCCGGAGGAAGCCTTTTGGTAGGCCGTCATTGTAAATAAGAATTTGTTTTTAACTGACTTGCCTAGTTAAATAAAGGTACTTTTTTATAATAAAACATTTTAAATCTCAAGAATGATCAATGGAAACAGGAGCACATGACCCCAAATTTCGAGTCTCAAAGCAAAGGGTCTGAATACTTGTGAAAATAAGGTACTTTTGGTTTTATTTTATTTTATTGCAAAAATGTCTAAAAACCTGTTTTCGCTTTGTCATTATGGAGTATTGAGTTGTAGATTGATAAGGATCCTTTTTAAATTAAATTTAGAATAAGGATGTAACCATAGGAGGTTGGTGGCACCTTAATTGGGGAGGACGAGCTTGTGGTAATGGCTGGAGCGGAGTTAGTGGAATGGTAGCAAATACATCAACCACATGGATTTAATTTACTCCGTTCCAGAGATTATTATGAGCCGTCCTCCCCTCAGCAGCATCCACTGTCTGTAACGTCACAAAATGTGGAAAATTGGAAGGGGTCTGAATACTTTCCAAATGCACTGTATTGTAATTAATTGTAGGTCATATTTCAGACATGTCTGGAAACACTAGACATTTAATTTAAACATGGCATACATACAGTAGCCTATTTCTCAATCTAGAGAAGGCACTATACTACACATGTGGAAATATATTTCAGGTCACTGTGTGTAGATACTGCATGAGTGCAGTGGCGATTTTAGCATGTAAATCTTGGTGAGGCAAGCTCCCAATTTTTTTTTATGCATGCCAGCAAAGCCACTACACAACACTAAACAATCAATAATTACAGTATAACGGTGACAAACGGTGCCCACAAACTGTTAGGTCCTACATAAAGCTGTCCCAACAGCAGAGCTGTCTTTTCAGCACCATGGAGTGAATCGTTACCACCGCTACACCTGGCTATCAGCGGGGCCTTGTCTGGCAGCGAAACAGTTTATTCAGCCTCATTTACTGCTTTTTTCAAAACATAGCTGCTATGGCTGACAATTGAGATGTACAAACTATGGCATAAGGGAACGAAGAGCAGATAAGAGGCAATCCGTAATTTCGATTATGACATAAATTAATGGGGTGGACGTAGTCAATATTACTATTTGTTAAGACCTTTTGAAATGTACAGCGACAGAATTCCGAAGATGGGCCGTTCTTACATTATTCAACCTGTACACCATGTCAGAAACGTAGGATAATTAAAAAGGGCATATAAGCAGACAATGAAAGCTCTTACAATATTCAATGATGATATTTATCTAAAACAGACTACATGTGCACCACCAAGTCAGAACAGTAGGCTAAGTTATGAAGGGGAAAGGGACCGAATTATTAGGGTGTACATGGGCTACTAACAGCTTACTACACAAAATACACATAGTATTACTTTCTTAGCTGTGGTATACATATCTCCTTGGCGTATTACATCATTTATGCAGCAGTATACAAGACATTTTTGGACTCACAGTGTTGTGTTGTGCTCACTTGAACAGGACAGTGGCACGGCGGTCCTTCTTGTGGGAAAATGTTGTCATCAAACTTTGTCATCAAAGTCTGGCATTCTCTGGATTTATGGTGCTTTCAAGACAACTGGGAACTCTGAAAAAAAACAAGGTTGAATCATGACATCAGTGATCTTCAAGTCGGAGCTCCAGAAAGAGGCCCGAGTTCCAGACTTGGAATTCCGAGTTGGATGACTGTTCAAAACGTATTTTCCCAGTCGGAGCTCATTCCCAGTTGTCTTGAACTCACTGAAGTCTGAGATTTCCCAGTTCCGAGTTTCCAGTTGTTTTGAACATGGCAGAAGTCATGCTGGATTGAAGCCTGGACAATGTATTCAACATTTTCCGGCTCATGGTGTTGCAAGTGAATGTTTATCCTTTTAAGCTTGGAAAAGACACCCTTAAACCCAGACTTGGACAACAAACCCTCTCCACTGAATAGCAGGCTAGTGATTGCTTTGCAACGCTTGCAGTTAGCCACTGATTCCTTCCAAACCACTCATTGTTGAATTTGTGTTTACCAACTTGTTGTGTAATGTTTATGTCCAATGGCCGATGAGCACTGATACGTTTTGTCCATAGTTTCTCTTCATATGACAAGGAATGAAAAGGATTTGTCAGTAGATTGTCAACTTGATTCATGATGGTGAATGCTTGTCTAGCTTGCTAGCTAAGATTTTAAAAGTATGATGTTGACATGATCAGTTCAATCAAAGCTACGGTAGATATAGAGTGATTTGACGTAATTTTATCTGTGGCCAATGACCTTGAGCCTTCTTGGATGGGCACTTCTAATGTAAATCTATGGCAGACATGTCCATATGTTTTTGTTATCTGCATGTGTGACATAACTCCACCAGTCTTATTTAAGATGTAATTGTAACGCTCGTCTTCCTCCTCGTCTGAAGAGGAGCAAGGATCGGACCAAAACGCAGCGTGGGTTGAATACATAATAATTTTAATAATAATAACGAAGACGAAAATACACTTGCACAAACTACAAAATAATAAACGACGTTAACAGACCTGAACTTGAGAACACATAAAACAATGAATGCACGAACAGGAACAAACAAACGAACGAACGAAACGAAACGAAACTAAACAAAACAGTACCGTGTGGTGAACAAACACAGACACAGCAACAATCACCCACAAACAAACAGTGAGAACAGCCTACCTTAATATGGTTCTCAATCAGAGGAAACGTAAAACACCTGTCCCTGATTGAGAACCATATCAGGCTAGTTGACAATGAACCCAACATAGAAACACATAACATAGAATGCCCACCCAGCTCACGTCCTGACCAACTAAACAAGGCTAAACAAAGGAAATAAGGTCAGGAACGTGACAGTAATTTATCCCAAAAATATTGTTTTTTTATCAATTAGTATGTTTGAGTTTAATATTTGAATTTAATATTAATAATATTTGTTGTAATATTTGTTCTGTCTTTTCTGGTGGATTAAACTGAAATTGCAACCAACTTTGTATGGCTTGTTTTAAAAATAGTGATATTGTGGAGACGATTTCATTTTCAAATAACCGAAAGGGAGAGGTTGTAATCTGAATAAAGGGGAAAATGCCATTCTTGAACATGGGGTGAGACACTCTTACTAATCTGCTAGAGAACCAGTTCGGATTTAAGTATAACTTTTGAATGACTGAAGAACTTTAGTGAGAGGTCTAATGCTTTAATATTTAAAAATATTCATATATTCATAGGCTAGTTTAATTTTGTCTGGCTTGCCGTTCCAAATAAAATGCTCATGTAATTTAAAGAACAAGTCGCTAGGTGTAGGCAAGGCCAAAAACAAATAGGTAAACTGGGATATGACTAAAGAGTTAAAGCAGGGTGATTTTTCACAAATAGACAGGTATTTTCCTTTCCACGGTAGCAAGATCGTATATATTTTTGCTAACTTTCTATTAAAATGTATTGTAATGAGATAATTTCTTTCTTTCGGGATATGAATACAGAGTATGTCCACTTCACCGTCAGATCCTTTTATTGGTAAACCACACGGTAATGTAAAAGTTGTATTTTCTTGTGAAACAATACGTAATATAGTGTCACACCCTGATCTGTTTCACCTGTCTTTGTGATTGTCTCCACCCCCCTCCAGATGTCACCCATCTTACCCATTGTCCCCTGTGTATTTATACCTGTGTTCTCTGTTTGTCTGTTGCAAGTTCGTTTTGTTCATTCAGACCTACCAGCGTTTTCCCCCTTGCTCCTGTCCTGTCTATAGTGCCTGTTTCCTAGTTTTCCCAGTATAGACCATTCTGCCTGCCCTGACCCTGAGCCTGCATGCCGTCCTGTACCTTTGCCCCACCTATCTGGATTATGGACCTCTGCCTACCCTGACCCTGAGCCTGCCTGCCGTCCTGTCCATTTGCCCCACCTATCTGGATTCTTGACCCCTGCATACCGTTGACCTGTCTTTTGCATGCGACTGTTGGATTAATAAACTGTTGTTACTCCGACGTTGTCTGCATCTGGGTCTTACCTTAAAACTTCTTGTCACTACAGGGGGTGCTGTTTCAACTTTGTAAAATATCGTCCCCAAATTAAACTGCCTCGTACTCAATTCTTGCTCGTACAATATGCATATTATTATTACTATTGGATAGAAAACACTCTCTAGTTTCTAAAACCGTTTGAATTATTTCTCTGAGTGAAACAGAAGTCGTATGGCAGCGAAATTCCTGACAGGAACTCCAAAATCTGAAAATGTTGACTCTGTTCTAGGATCAGTTTAAAACTCTGTATGTATCCTATGGGTCGACATGAACTGCATGCACCTCTGAGGCCATATAAATAGGCTTGGCTTGGCACGAGTGGCGCACCCTTTTCAAGATTCGCCATGACGCAAGGCAGACATCAGCATGGCTTTCTGAAAAGCTCACGTTATCGTGTTAGATATATCCGGCTGTGTTTTTCTTCGATATAGGTGTTAAAAACATCATAATGTAGTTTTTTTTAACCGAGTTATATCAGTTTACATGAGTATATTTCGATTTTCGGAGTTTTCTTTGTGCTGCGCTATGAACAGTTGGACAACTCTGAGCCACATAGCTAACGTTTGCTGCTAGTTCCAAAGTTGAAGAGGACATTCTACAGCCGAGCAACGATTATTATGGACAAAGGACAACTTGCCCAAGATTCTGATGGAAGCTCTTCAAAAAGTAAGAACTATTTATGATGTTAATTCGTTGTTCTGTGGAAAAATTTAAAATGATTATTCCTCCATTCATTTCGGTGGGGTCTCGCTATAACGCACCCTGTATGTCGTAGTAACGTTAATTTAAAAATCTAACACAGCGGTTGCATTAAGAACTAATGTATCTTTCATTTGCTGTCCAACCTGTATTTTTTTGTCAAGTTTATGATTATTTATTGATTAGATTAGGTGCCTCTCCAAGATGGCGCCGGCCAGATTGCCTGAAATGTTGCTACTAATCACATTGTATAACCACGATTTGTGCTGCTAAATATGCACATTTTCGAACAAAACCTATATGCATTGTGTAATATGATGTTACAGGACTGTCATCTGATGAAGTATATCAAGGTTAGTCAAAAATTATATATATTTTGCTGGATTGTTACGATCGCTAACCTTTGCTGCTGGTAAATTGCTTGTGTTTCTGGCTATTGTGGTAAGCTAATATAATGCTATATTGTGTTTTCGCTGTAAAACACTTAAAAAATCTGAAATATTGGCTGGATTCGCAAGATGTTGGGCTTTCATTTGCTGTACGCTGTGTATTTTTCAGAAATGTTTTATGATGAGTATTTAGGTATTTGACGTTGGTCTCTGTAATTATTCTGGCTGCTTCAGCGCTATTTCAGATTGCAGCTGCAATGTAGAACTGTGATTTATACCTGAAATATGCACATTTTTCTAACAAAACATATGCTATACAATAAATATGTTATCAGACTGTCATCTGATGAAGTTGTTTCTTGGTTAGTGACTATTTATATCTTTATTTGGTCGAATTAGTGATGGCTACCTATGCAGGAAAAAAATGGTGGGAAAAAAAAGTTGTGTCTTTTGCTATGGTGGTTAGCTAATAGAAATACATATTGTGTCTTCCCTGTAAAACATTTAAAAAATCGGAAATGATGGCTGGATTCACAAGATCTGTATCTTTCATTTGGTGTCTTGGACTTGTGATTTCATGAACATTTTATTATATGATATCCCTGTCGCGTTAGGCTAGGCTATGCTAGTCAGCTTTTTTGATGGGGGGATCCCGGATCCGGGTTTGTGACTCGTTAGAGGTTAAACTGTAAAACAGAGTTGGCCACTACCGGCATATCTATATAGCATTATAGCATTATAGCATTATAGCAATATAGCATTATATTAGCTTACTACAATAGCCAACCACACAACCGCATTCATTCAACGCAAAGGTAGCGATAGCGAAAAAAACAGCAAAAGATATACATTTATTCACTAACCTTCACAATCTTCATCAGATGACAGTCCTATAACATCATATTACACAATACATATATGGTTAGTTCGAAAATGTGCATATTTAGCGGTACAAATCGTGGTTTTACAATGTGAATACGTAGTCAAAATGCACAAAAAATGTCCGGAGAAATCTTGGAGAGTCACCTAATCTAATCAAATAACTCATCATAAACTTTACTAAAAAATACATGTTGGACAGCAAATGAAAGATACACTAGTTCTTAATGCAACCGCTGTGTTAGATTTTTTTAAATAATTTTAGTACGACATACAGCTTACGTTATAGCGAGACAGCGCCCAAAATCAGGGCGGAAAATATTACTAAACATTTTCAACAGAAATACGAAATAACATCATAAATGGTTCCTACTTTTGATGAGCTTCCATCAGAATGTTGTACAAGTTGTCCTTTGTCCAGAATAATCGTTGTTTGGTTGTAGAATGTCGTCTTCTCCTGACGAATTAGCAACCAAAGCTAGCCATGTGGCACAAAGGTGCCCAACTTCACATAATGCACAAAAAAGAAAATGCTGAAAAACGCAATAAACTGATATAAACTGATATAACTCGGTTTAAAATAACTACTTTATGATGTTTTTAACATATATATCAAATAAAATCAGAGCCGGAGATATCTAACGTCTTTACCGAAAGCTTTTCAGAACGCAATCCAGGGTCTTGCTGAACAAAGGAAATGTGGGGTCATGTCATTCCAAGAGCTCTCGTTTGACCTCAGATCAAGCTATACACCCCATTCCACCTCTCACTGCCTCGTGACATCTAGTGGAAGGCGTATGCAGTGCATGTAGATCCATAGATTTCAGGCAAATTAATAGGATGGTCCTGGAACAGAGCCTCGATTTCAGATTTTTCACTTCCTGACAGGAAGTTTGCTGCAAAATGAGTTCTGTTTTACTCACAGATATAATTCAAACGGTTTTAGAAACTAGAGAGTGTTTTCTATCCAATAGTAATAATAATATGCATATTGTACGAGCAAGAATTGAGTACGAGGCAGTTTAATTTGGGAACGAAGTAATATCTTTAAACCATACCACATATCTTTAAACCATTGTAAAAGAAATTCTCCAAAATTGTAATATTCCAGACATACTTTATAAAACACTTTTCAAAGTCAGCTATGAATACCAGGCCTGGTTTCCCAGATTTTTCTTCGTGTTCTATTGTTTCTGTCACGCCCTGACCTTAGAGAGCCTTTTTATTTCTCTATTTGGTTAGGTCAGGGTGTGATTAGGGTGGGCATTCTAGGTTTTCTGTTTCTATGTTGGTGTGTTTGATTCCCAATTGGAGGCAGCTGTCTATCGTTGTCTCTGATTGGGAATCAGATATAAGTTGTCTGTTTCCTTTTGGGTTTTGTGGGATCTTGTCTTTGTTTGTTGCTTTATGCACGACTAGCTTTACGTTCGGTGTGTGTTCATTGTTTTTCCCGGTGTTACGTTTTCAAATAAGGAGAGAATGTACGCCTACAACGCTGCACTTTGGTCCGGTCATTTATCATCCGACGACGAGCGTAACAGTTTCCAATACTTGTGTTATATTATCGCCAATGTATCGTCCATGTAAAAAAACCTGTCCGATTAGGATGAATAATATTCGGCAATACCTTTTTAATTCGAAGCGCTATGCACTTTGCTAGAATTTTTGCATCACAACACTGAAGTATAAGGGGCCTCCAATTTTTTAAATGGACTGGATCTTTATATTTACTACTTGGGTCCTGTTTTAGTAATAATGAAATCAGACCTTCTTGTTGAGTACCTGATAATCTACCCTTTTTATAGGAGTGGTTAAAACATGCTAATAATGGTCCTCTGAATGCATCAAAAAAGGTTTGGTATACCTCCACTGGTATGCCATCCAGCCCTAGAGTTTTCCCTGACTTAAAGACTTCAAGTCCACTGCAGATATTTGCTCACAATATAATAGCCATATCTAGGAAAATCAAAGTTCCAAAGGCTGGGCCTAATATAGTGTATAAGAGGTCATACAAGAAGTTCTTTAGTGATTCATATGTTGATGATGTAAAGAATATTTGCTGGTCTGTGGTAATGAGAAGCAACCAGACGCTGCACTTGACACATTTATGAAACTACTTATTCCAGTTACTAATAAGCACGCACCCATTAAGAAAATGACTATAAAAACTGTTAAATCCCCTTGGATTGATGAGGAATTGAAAAATTGTATGGTTGAGAAGGATGAGGCAAAAGGTATGGCAATTAAGTCTGGCAGCCCAACTGATTTGGTAAACGTACTGCAAATTAAGAAATCATGTGAGTAAACTAAATAAAAATAAACTACACTATGAAACAAAGATAAATTATATAAAGAATGATTGTAAAAAGCTTTGGGGCACGTTAAATTACATTTTGGGTAAAAAAGCCAACTCGGCTCCTTCATTTATTGAATCAGATGGCTCATTCATCACGAAGCCCACTGATATTGCAAACTACTTTAATTACTTTTTCTTTGGCAAGATAAGCAAACGTATGGATGACATGCCAGCAACAAACGCTGACACTACACATCCAAGTATATCGGACCAAATTATGAAAGACAAGAATTGTACTTTTGAATTCCGTAAAGTCAGTGTGGAAGAGAAAAATGATTGTTGTCTATCAACAATGACAAGCCACCAGGGTCTGACAATCTAGATGAAAAATTACTGAGGATAATAGCCGACGATATTGCCACTCCTATTTGCCACATCTTCAATTTATCCTACTAGAGAGTGTGTGCCCTCAGGCCTGGAGGGAAGCTAAAGTCATTCCGCTACCCAAGAATAGTAAAGCCCCCTTTACTGGCTCAAATAGCCGACCAATCAGCCTGTTACCAACCCTTAGTAAACATCTGGAAAAAATTATGTTTGACCAGATACAATGCTATTTTACAGTAAACAAATTGACAACAGAATTTCAGCATGCTTATAGGGAAGGACACTCAACAAGCACAGCACTTACACAAATGACTGATGATTGGCTGAAAGAAATTGATGATAAAATGATTGTGGGGGCTGTCTTGTTATACTTCAGTGCAGCTTTTGACATTATCGATCATAGTCTGCTACTGGAAAAACTAATGTGTTATGGCTTTACACCCCCTGCTATAATTTGGATAAAGAGTTACTTGTCTAACAGAACACAGAGGGTGTTCTTTAATGGAAGCCTATCAAATATAATCCAGTTAGAAACAGGAATTCCCCAGGGTAGCTGTTTAGGCCCCTTGCTTTTTAAAAATGTTACTAATGACATGCCACTGACTTTGAGTAAAGCCAGAGTTTCTATGTATGCGGATGACTCAACGCTATACTCATCGGCTACTACAGCGACTGAAATGACTGCAACGGCTGGCCTGTGGATGTACACAGAGAGCTAATACTAATAATATGCATGTCAATCTCTCCTGGCTGAAAGTGGAGGAGAGATTGACTTCATCACTACTTTTATTTATGAGAGGTTTTGAGATGTTGAGTGCACCAAGCTGTCTGTCTAAACTACTGGCACACAGCTCGGACACCCATGCATACCCCACAAGACATGCCACAAGAGGTCTCTTCACAGTCCCCAGAACAGACTATGGGAGGCACACAGTACTACATAGAGCCATGACAACATGGAACTCTATTCCACATCAAGTAACTGACGCAAGCAGTAAAATTAGATTTAAAAAACAGATTAAAAAAACACCTCATGGAACAGCAGGGACTGTGAAGCAACACAAACATTGGCACACACACACACACACACACACACACACACACACACACACACACACACACACACACACACACACACACACACACACACACACACACACACACACACACACACACACACACACACACACACAAACACAAACACACACACACACACATGTAACAGGGTTATATTGGTGATTCCCCTTGCCACTTTATTGTTAAGCCAATGAGTTTTGGGTTTTAGTTTTGTCTTGCCTTCACCTACTCAACATGGCATCTTATTGGCTGGTTTGCGTAGCTTGCTTACGAGGGAGGATGTTTCAGTTAGAATCGTCCCAGTGAACAAGCACCAAACCAGCAGTAAGTTGTTGGTTGCAAAGCACTGTACGTCAAAAGTGATTTTTATACTCCCAAGTGATGATTTAAATGTACAATTTATATAAATTTGTTTGTAAATGTTATTTGAACATCACACATAAGATGCAGCATTTTTTGGTGAATATTTATTGTGCATTTTGTTATAAAGAATTCCCGCTAATACTAGCTAGCAACTTACTGTGTCTGGTGGGAGGGTTCATATATTTTGTACAGTGCGTGAGTGCAGAGTTGGATGGTGAGCCGTGCATTGCATGACGTGCAATTTTGTGCTGTTCCTATCAGGTACATTGTTAAAGATATTATATTGTATATTGTAATTGTATTATTTTGGTAACTACATGCCCAGTGAACAAGCACCAAACCAGCGTGCGTGAGTGCAGAGTTGGATGGTGAGCCGTGCATTGCATGACGTGCAATTTTGTGCTGTTCCTATCAGGTACATTGTTAAAGATATTATATTGTATATTGTAATTGTATTATTTTGGTAACTACATGCCCAGTGAACAAGCACCAAACCAGCGTGCGTGAGTGCAGAGTTGGATGGTGAGCCGTGCATTGCATGACGTGCAATTTTGTGCTGTTCCTTTCAGAATAAAGCTCCATGACTGGTGCTACAAGTTGCAGTTCGTGTCGATGATTAATTGTACACAACACACACACACACACTTTTTTAAATTTATTTTTATTTCACCTTTATTTAACCAGGTAGGCTAGTTGAGTACAAGTTCTCTGTAACGGTCATCGTAATCCTCTTCCTCGGACGAGGAGGAGAAGCGAGAAGGATCAGACCAATATGCGGAGTGGTTTGTGTCCATGATTATTTATTAACAAAATAAACGGAACACTAACGAAACAAAATGACAAAAGAGAAACGAACCGACAAACAGTCCCGTGTGGCACGAATACAGACACGAGATACAACCACCCACAAACACACACGTGAACCCCGGCTGCCTAAGTATGATTCTCAATCAGGGACAACGATTTACAGCTGCCTCTGATTGAGAATCATACCCGGCCGAACACAAACAACCCGATATAGAAAAAACCACATAGACAAACCCACCCAACTCACGCCCTGACCAACTAAATAAATACAAGAAAAAGGAAAACAGGTCAGGAACGTGACATTCTCATTTGCAACTGCGACCTGGCGAAGATAAAGCACAGCAATTTGACACATACAACAACACAGAGTTACACATGGAATAAACAAAACATACAGTCAATAATACAGTAGAAAAATAAGTCTATATACAATGTGAGCAAATACGATAACATACGCACTATACATACACATGGATTTAGTACTGTAGATATGTGGTAGTGGTGGAGTAGGTATGTATTGTAATGTTTTAAAATTGTATAAACTGCCTTCATTTTGCTAGACCCCAGTAAGAGTAATTGCTGCTTTGCCAGCAGCTAATGGGGATCCATAATAAATACAAATACAAATTGCATCAAGAAGTTCCTCCTCTGTTATTTGGTCTTCACATCAGTCTTTCTGTATAGCTGTTCTTTTTACATTATTAATTGGATGTATAGCTGTTCTTTTTACATTATTAATTGGAAAGAAATCCTTACAATTAACTTCGGTTAGTGGAGGCGGAGGAGACTGAAATGAAAATATATGCTTAAAGTACTTTGCTTCCTCTTTCAAAATATTGTTTGGTGAATCATGGGTGACTCCGTCATTTGTAACAAGTTTCAGTAAATTCTGTATGGCAGCATTTCTATGCAGAAGATTAAAAAAAATATTCTGAATTTTTTCCCCCATATTCCATCCAGTTTGCTTGATTTTTTATAATATATTACACTTGATCTTTCTTGAATAAGTTCCTCCATTTCTTTTAGTTTTTTCTCTAACGTATTCTGTTCCTCTATGGTACTGTTTTTATTGCTATCTATCTGTACTGTTAGTCCCTTTATTTCCTTTCTGTCACGACTTCCGCCAAATTTGGGCCGGGCGGCGTTCGGCGGTCGACGTCACCGGCTTTCTAGCCACCACCGATCTACGTTTCTTTTTCCATTTGTTTTGTCTTGATTGTACACACCTGGTTTCCATTACGTTATAATTTATTCCCTATTTATTCCCTCTGGTTCCCACATGGTTTTGTGCGTGTTTGTTCTTTGTTAAGTGGTCGCTCTTTTGTGTCGAGCTGGAATATTTTCCTGTATGGAATTAGTTTGTGATTTATTCGAGTAAAGTAAGTTTTACTCAGTTCTGTGTCCTGCGCCTGACTCCGTCCTAACCGCTGCACACTGACACCTGACACTTTCTTAGTATGGATTCTTCTGACTTAAATTGCTTTTGTATTAAAGATGAGTATTGAATTGCATGGCCTCTAAAGGCACATTTAAAAGTGTCCTATACAGTAAGGGGACACAGTATATATTTTATTTTATTTTATTTAACCTTTATTTAACTAGGCAAGTCAGTTAAGAACAAATTCTTATTTACAATGACCCCCCCAGTCCTTTCTCCACACAACTGCATCTAAAATAGTTGAATGAGTTTCCTGTAAACAAAATATATTATATTCCTTATCATTTAGCCAGGTAAATGCTGATCGTCTTTTCTTATTATCTGTTAAGCCATTACAATTATAACTGGCTATACTTATTTCACCATATACCATAATGCGATACAGATTTAGATTCTCTTTGTCATAATATATGTTTGTAAACTTACCATTAGAAAGTACCAAAATATTGAGTGTCAATATAGTTATACTATGGTTTTTGCACTGCTACTGAGTAAACCTAGAATTGTCCTCCACTATTCCACCCACTAAAACCTCCCCCCATCCCAAGTTGGATTGTTGTCCCAGTGACTGGCAGACCACCCCGTCCACCTGTATCCTAGGGCCTTTGAGAGATTGGGACCCATCCTTTAAAAAGAGCACACAGTGCCACCCACAGAACAGATTAACTGCCAAAAGAATTTCCAACTCACTCACCTCAATTGTATTGTATACAGTTATTTAGAAAAATATACTGTATATATAATTTTTTATTTTTTTCCCCATAATTAATGAATAATATGCGTAATAATGTTAGCAGTTCATACAGTACAAAGGATTGTTACCTATCTAAGCAGGATTGGCATTACAAAAATGACATTTTTGGCAAGCAATTATTGTGATTCATCCTGTATTGTGCCTAACATAATTTCTCCATAGCAGCAGATGTGGGATACACACACACACTGACACACACCAACACGCACACAAACACACACACACACACTCCACACTCCTCCCCCACAAACAACCACAAGCTCAGATGTTCAACAGTATGTTTATGTTATATATATATATATATATAATATTTAATTGACCATATTACATTATCATTGTAATTGCGCACACATTTATGTAAGATATGCACCTACCCCAATGCTCTGTTGCTGATGACTGGGATGAATGCAGGAGCAGATTTCAGGAACAGAACAAGACACCCTCTTTTTGACTGATAACTGATATAAGGGCATGTACGTGATAGGCCTATCTGGCTTATATGATTATGATGGTCAGAATGCTTCTTGATAGTTTCATAAAGTGTATTTTCTTAGTCCAAGTAAAGTGACACAGGATGGTCATAATGCTTCATGACAAAGTCATAAAATATGTTTCTATTTTAAAGTGATTTAAAATATGATGATTAAAACATGACTGTAAAGAATTCATTACAACAACAACAAAGGATTTAAGAAACAAACAAACGAAAGGACACTTCTTGGCAGGGAAAAACATAATTTGAATAAATGTTGGTTTTGACACTCTTATGTAGGTGTCAGAACCAGCCGTAAAATAACGCAATATATGTCACAACAGGTGTAAATATATTGGTCATGACAGTGTTATGACCATGTTATGACAGGTTATGACAAGTTATGTCAGCTGTTATGACATATTATGACATGGTTATGAGCATGTCATAACATGCTATGACACAGGGTGTCAAGTAAAGTGTTACCCACTTTTATTATAATACTTATAGATGACTCATACAATTAATATATTGTGTCTCATATATGTCAACCATTTCTATGTAGAAGAATCACCACAATCATGTATTCAATTGTGTTTGTCACGTAAGGCATATAAGTTAACACATATACAAATACACCACTGACAAGTTTCAAGTTATAATGTCACATACACAAGCTCCAAACCCAACTCTGCAGTTATCAATATTAATGTAGCACTAAAAATAACATAAGGTACAACAAAAACACATGAGAAATAAAAATAAGAAGAACACAAGAAAATAAGAAGCTATATACAGGGTCAGTTCCAATACCATATTTACAATGTGCAGGGAAACTGGAGTGATAGAGGTAGATATGTATAGGGGTAAGGTGACTAGGCAAATAATGGATATATGATAAACAGAGTAGCAGCAGCGTAAATTATGATTGTACGTGAGTGTGCGTTTGTGTAGAGTCAGTGTAAATCTGTGTGCATGTTATGTGTGTGTGTTGGAGTGTCAGTGTGCGTGTTTGGATTCCTGTGTGTGTGCAAAGAGATTCCTGTGTGTGTGCAAAAATAATAATAAAATACAAAGGTCAACTCAGATAGTCCGTGTAGCCATTCTCTTTTCTATTAATCAGTCCTATGGCTTGTGGATAGAAGTTGTTCAGTTTGTGTCACACTTAATGTACCGGTACAGCTTGACGTGCGAGAGCAGAGAGAACAGTCTATGGCTTGGGTGGCTGGAGTCTCTAACGATTTTCCGGCCCTTCCTTTCACACCGCCTGATATAGAGGTCCTGGATGGAAGGGAGCTCGGCTCCAGCGGTGTACTGGGCTGTCTGCACCACCCTCTGCAGTGCCATGCCAAGATGCTCAAGATGCTTTCAATGGTGCAGCTATATAACCTTTTGAGGATTTGAGGGCCCATGACAAACATTTTCAACCTCCTGATGCACTGTTGAGCCTTCTTCATGACTATGTGCATGTGAGTGGACCATTTTAACTTCTTAGTGAGTTGGACACCCAGAACTTGAAGCTCTCGATGTCGATGTGGACGTTGGAGTGCTCGCTCCCCCCCTCTGCCCCCGTTTCCTGTAGTCCACGATCAGCTCCTTGGTCTTACTGACGTTGAGGGAGAGATTGTTGTCCCTGTAGACTATCTCATTGTCGCCGGTGATCAGGACTACCACCGTCGTGTTGTCAGCAAACTTGATGATGGTGTTGGAGTTGTGCGTAGCCACACAGTCGTGGAAGAACAGGGAGTACAGGTGGGAACCCCTTCATATACAGTTGAAGTTGGAAGTTTCCATGCACTTATGTTGGAGTCATTAAAACTCATTCTTCAACCACTCCACAAATTTCTTGTTAACAAGCTATGGTTTTGGCAAGTCTGTTAGGACATCTACTTTGTGCATGACACAAGTCATTTTTCCAACAAATGTTTACAGACAGATTATTTCACTTATAATTCACTGTATCACAATTCCAGTGGGTCAGAAGTTTACATACACTAAGTTGACTGTGCCTTTAAACAGCTTGGAAAATTCCAGAAAATTATGTCATGGCTTTAGAAGCTTCTGATAGGCTAATTTACACAATTTGAGTCAATTGGAGGTGTACCTGTGGATGTATTTCAAGGCCTACCTTCAAACTCAGTGCCTCTTTGCTTGACATCATGGGAAAATCAAAAGAAATCAGCCAAGACCTCCGAAAAGCAATTGTAGACCTCCACAAATCTGGTTCAACCTTGGGAGCTATTTCCAAACGCCTGAAGGTACCATGTTCCCGTGTGGCTCAGTTGGTAGAGCATGGCGCTTGCAACGCCAGGGTTGTGGGTTCATTCCCCACGGGGGGACCAGGATGAATATGTATGAACTTTCCAATTTGTAAGTCGCTCTGGATAAGAGCGTCTGCTAAATGACTTAAATGTAAATGTAAATGTTCATCTGTACAAACAATAGTACGCAAGTATAAACACCATGGGACCACGCAGCCGTCACAACGCTCAGGAAGGAGACGTGTTCTGTCTCCTCGAGATGAACGTACTTTGGTGTGAAATGTGCAAATCAGATGAAGATGCTGGAGGAAACAGGTACAAAAGTATCTATATCCACAGTAAAACAAGTCCTATATCGACATAACCTGAAAGGCCACTCAGCAAGGAAGAAGCCACTGCTTCTTGATCGTCTGAGGACAGCACCTCACCCACTTCCTGCATTAACATGAATTCATAACCTGCGCAGGTGTCACAAAACACAATGAATAGCCGTTTTGTTCGATAAAGTCCTTCTTTATATTCCCTAAAAGTCAGTTTAGTTGGTGCGCTTCATTCAATAATCCACCGGTTTCCCCTCGTTCAAAATGCATACAAAATGAATCCCAAACGTTACCAATATACTTCGTCAAAACAAGTCAAGCAACGTTCCTAAGCAATCCTCAGGTACCCTAATATGTAAAAAAAATAAAAAAATAAAATAAAAAAAATTAAGAAGGAAAATAGTATGTTCATTCTCGGAGATAAATAACCAAATGCGCGCCCTCACCGGAGCGTGCCACAAACATTTTCCAACAAAGCAGAGGCATAATGAAAGTCAGAAATAGCGATAAAATAAATCACTTACCTTTGAAGGTCTTCATCTTTTTGCAATCCAATGGGTCCCAGTTACACAATGAATGGTCATTTGTTCGATAAAGTCCTTCTTTATTTCACAAAAATGTCAGTTTATTTGGCGCGTTTGATTCAGAAATACACCTGTTCCAACTCGCCCAACATGCCTACAAAGGAATCTAAAAAGTTACCTGTAAATTTCGTCCAAACAATTCAAACCACATTTCTAATCCAACCTCAGGTACCCTAATATGTAAATAATCGATCAAATTTAAGACGGAATAAACTGTGTTCAATACCGGAGAAAAAGAACGAGGAGCGCGCACTCATTCACGCGCCAAAAGACTAGAGTCCTTCTGAGGGATACTTCGAAAGAATACGAATACTTCTTCATTTAAAAATAAAACAAGCATGAAACAATTTCGAAAGACTGTTGACATCTAGTGGAAGCCATAGGAACTGCAATCTGGGTCCTAATTATTAGACTTTCCCATAGAAAAGCATTGAAAATTCCAATTACCTAAAAAAAACAAAATCCTTGATGGATTGTCCTCGGGGTTTCGACTGCCAAATAAGTTCTGTTATACTCACAGACATTATTGTAACAGTTTTAGAAACGTTAGAGTTTTTCTATCCAATATTACCATGCATATGCATGTCCTAGCTTCTGGGCCTGAGTAACAGGCAGTTTACTTTGGGCACCTCAGTCATCCAAACTTCCGAAAACTGCCCCTAGCCTTAAAAAGTTAAATAAATTAAAATAGATTTTAGATTTTAGATTCTTCAAAGTAGCCACCCTTTGCCTTGATGACAGCTTTGCACAATCTTGGCATTTTCTCAACCAGCTTCACGAGGAATGCTTTTCCAACAGTCTTGAAGGAGTTCCCACATATGCTGAGCACTTGTTGGCTGCTTTTCCTTCACTCTGTGGTCCAACTCATCCCAAACCATCTCAATTGGGTTGAGGTGGGGTGATTGTTGAGGCCGAGTCATCTGATGCAGCACTCCATCACTCTCCCTCTTGGTCAAATAGCCCTTACACAGCCTGGGGGTGTGTTGTGTCATTGTCCTGTTGAAAAACAAATGATAGTCCCACTAAGCGCAACCAGATGGGATTGCTGCATAATGATGTGGTAGCCATGATGGTTAAGTTTTCCTTGAATTCTAAATAAATCACTGACATTGTCACCAGCAAAGCACCCCCACACCATCACACCTCCTCATCCATGCTTCATGGTGGGAACCACAAATGCTGAGATCATCAATTCACCTACTCTGCGTCTCACAAAGACATGGCGGTTGGAACAAGAAAATCTCAAATTTGGACTCAGCAGACCAAAGGACATTTCCACCACTTTAATGTCCATTGTTTGTGTTTCTTGGCCCAAGCAAGTCTCTTCTTATTATTGGTGTCATTTAGTAGTGGTTTCTTTGCAGCAATTCGACCATGAAGGCCTGATTCACACAGTCTCCTCTGGACAGTTGATGTTGAGATGTGTCAGTTACTTGAACTTTGTGAAGCATTTATTTGGGCTGCAAATTCAGAGGCGGGCAACTCTAATTAATTTATCCTTTGCAGCAGAGGTAACTCTGGGTCTTCCTTTCTTGTGGCGGTCCTCATGAGAGCCAGTTTCATCATAGCACTTGAAGGTTTTTGCGACAGCACTTGAAGAATCTTTCAAAGATATTGACATTTTCTATATTGACTGAACTTTATGTCTTAAAGTAATGATGGACTGTTGTTTCTCTTTTCTTATTTGAGCTGTTCTTGCCATTATATGGATTTGGTAATTGAAATGCATTCCAGTTGACTACCTCATGAAGCTGGTTGAGAGATTGTCAAGAGTGTGCAAAGCTGTCATCAAGGCAAAGGGTGGCTACTTTGAATAATCTCAAATATAAAATATTCTGGATTTGTTTACACCTTTTTGGTTACTACATGATTCCGTATGTGTTATTTCATAGTTTTGATGTCTTCACTATTATTCTACGTAGAAAATAGTACAAATAAAGAAAAACTCTGGAATGAGTAGGTGTCACCAAAATTTTGACTGGTACTGGTGCTTGACTGGTGTAGGTAACTAATTGATAGGTGTACCTCTACCTCTTACTTTAGTGAACTTTCATTATCCTCCCTCCTCACGAGGGCGAGAAATGTGAAAATATCTTCTGGATATGTGTGTGTTTGGTAACGGAATTTCACATATCGGTCACGGAACTTCACATGTTGCTGCTCATGAGTCCTTTTACATGGAATTGACCTTATATACAATACTTAAATTGCACATGGATGTCAATTTGATGATACCATACAGGAAATGTATTGTGATATTCTTTGATGGTCTCGATTACTGCTTCATATGACTTCCGTAAACGTTCTTTCATAACATTATCTCGAAAGTGTTAAAAGCCAAGTCACATTGGGCTTAGCTCTGGGGAAAGAAGAATGCCGTCTCAGCTTGGCTGCACTCCTCTACGAACTGGGCTAAACTGTCACCGGCCTGCTGTTTCTGAGGAGGTCCTCTCACCTCCACAGCCTAACAAACTCTGACATGTCTTCGGCTTTTTGATTTATGAACTTATATTAGGCATGTCAAAGCACCCACAACACACATCAAACGCTTATCCCCAGATCCCTGTGAACTCCTCCGCAGGCACGGAGACAGGGGTGTTTGTAACCGCTCAAAAGTTTTCAGCTCCGCATGGGGTGGGCAGGGTGAAGAGGGATCGGTGTGTGTGTGTGAGTGTGGTGTGTGTGTGTGTGTGTGTGTGTGTGTGTGTGTGTGTGTGTGTGTGTGTGTGTGTGTGTGTGTGTGTGTGTGTGTGTGTGTGTGTGTGTGTGTGTGTGTGTGTGTGTGTGTGTGTGTGTGTGTGTGTGTGTGTGTGTGTGTGTGTGTGTGTGTGTGTGTGTGTGTGTGTGTGAAGAATGACAGTAAGATTACAGATTAAGATCAGTAAAATGATGACACACATTTGACATTACTGTCAAAGCTACTCCTAATCTTTATAATATCTCTGTCTGAGAAGAGCCCCGAACACTTTGGTGAAAAAGTGCACATGATCAGTCTTCCCTGTCTCTGTCTCTCTCCCACACAACAATGCAGCTATGATGAAGGACACACTGAGGAGAACAGCAAGAGTGTTTTTCTTTTCTTCACTGAAACAGAGGAACCTCATTGATAAGCATCACTCAATCATACCTGTCATCCACTTAAAAGCTTTGCAGGGGGCCGTCCCCAAACTTCAAAGCTTATTGAAAACCAGTCTTCCCTTTGAAAAGACAAAAGTAGGACATCAGCCTGCTAATGATCACTCTATTCCTCCTGCCTTATCTTCAGCAGGGTAATGACATTTCTGTTCACTTGATGGATACCACTTTTCATATGTGCCTATGGCTCCAATTATGAAGGGGGAGTCCAGCTGTTTGTCAGTGCATTTAATGAAACATTTCTGTCCCTTTATTTGGAGCAGTGACACTGAATCTGGAAGCTGGCAATCAACAGTCGACTGGTCTTTTGAAGCGCTATGCCAGCTCTAAAATACTTACATATGCCCTGGGCTTCTATTACTGTATAGCATGTGATGGTAAAATACGTTGGGAATAAGATAAATATGCTGCCACAGTTGTGCATTCTGCAGCCATCATATGAATTTATAAGAATATCTCTCTGAATTCAGAAAAACACCTGCTTACTATTATCCTCAAGAGAAAAAAGCATTTTAAGGTAATTAAGATGCTAGGGCTTGTCTAGATATTTCTTTGTGTATTAAAGAGGGAAAGACAGCTTATATACATTTTTCTTATTCTATTCAAAGCAGTGGCGGTTGGTGTTGTTTAAGATGGGGGAGGATGATAATTTGTTATATGAACATGGTCTTCTATTACATCATATTGGATGACTGTCATTCATATTCCATTCACCCAGCTCAATGTATGTCACGCCCTGACCTTAGTTATCTTTGTTTTCTTTATTATTTTGGTTAGGTCCGGTGGTGACGAGGGTAGTATGTGTGTTTTGTCTTGTCTAGGGGTTTTTGTATATCTATGGGGTTTTGGGATTGTCTAGGTAAATGTAGGTCTATGGTGGCCTGAATTGGTTCCCAATCAGAGACAGCTGTTTATCGTTGTCTCTGATTGGGGATCCTATTTAGGTTGCCATTTTCCATTTTGGTTTGGTGGGTTATTGTCTATATGTAGTTGCATGTCAGCACTTGTTATAATATAGCTTCACGTTTGTTTTGTTATTTTGTTAGTTTGTTTAGTGTTTATTCGTTAATTTAAAAAGTATGTATTCATATCACGCTGCGCCTTGGTCTCCTCACTACGACGAACGTGACAATGTAACATTGATAGATTTAGCCTACGAATTTTCCTTGTACCCATCATGAGGTTGTTACAACCTAGCCTATCAATGAAAGTTTACAACACAGGTCGAGAGAATTTTGAGTAATCAAGGTGACAGACAGTGACACATTCAATACTGTGTTGCACACTCTTGCCTGCATCTGGCTGGTCTAGGGTGTAATCATTAGCAAACGAGAGTTTCTGTTGGACAAATTCAGTTTAAGAAATGTTTTTCAACAGAATCGACGCAATGAATACACCCCAGATCATACTCAAACACAGTTCACTATTATAGCAGCCACATACAAACAGCTTGTTGTAATTCCCTTTTGCATCTATCTATGCGCTCTCTTCCTATCACTTTTTCCCTTTGCTTGGGGATTCAGTGCACAACACATCAGCTGTCTGTGACCAGGCTCTTGACCGCTAATCGCTACACATAGCCTACACCGTTATCTACATAATCATCCTCCCTCATCTTAAAGCAACCACCACTGGAACTAACACATTAGTAAACCCTCTACAACCATGCGGTACAGTGTACAGTCAGCAGCAAGCAGTTTAGCAGTTACACCGGTGGGCCCCCGGTGGCAATAAATTAATAAAACCAAAAGTTTTTCTTGACTTGAAAGAGTTCCACTGTTGGGGAGCCATAGTCAGCTACCTCCCCTTCCCCTTCCTCTCTGTTTGAGCCGGGTGTTTGAGTAGGCTAAACTAGCTAGCTTCATTCGATACTAGCTAAGTAAGTGAAAAATATATAAACAACAAACTATAGCTAGCTCTGACTCTCTCTCTCTCTCTCTCTTGCTTCTTCTTCATTTTGGAAGACTTTAATTTGTTCCAAATTGTTCAACTATTGTCTTTCTCTCTCTTTGAGTCAACTACTCACCACATTTTATGCAGTGCTAGCTAGCTGTAGCTTATGCTTTCAGTACTAGATTAATTCTCTGATCCTTTGATTGGGTGGACAACATGTCGGTTCATGCTGTGAGAGCTCTGATAGGTTGGAGGACGTCTTCCAGAAGTTGTCATAATTACTGTGTAAGTCTATGAAAGGGGGTGAAAACCATGAGCATCCTAGGTTTGTATTGAAGTCAATGTACCCAGAGGAGGACAGAAGCTAGCTGTCCTCCGGCTACACCATGGTGCTACCCTACAGAGTGCTGCTGAGGTTACTGTAGACCTTCATTGAAAAACAATTATTTGGTGTTGTGAATATATTTAGTATAGTTTAATCTAAAAATGATAACTTTTTTAATGTTTCACTATATATATTTTTCTGAAATTCACTGAGGAGGATGGTCCTCCCACTGATTCAAAGCTCCCCATGTATTTTCATATTGTGTGCACAACTGCTGGAGATGCAGTGAAAACGTACATTATAATGGATGACTTGGCAGTTTGTACAGCACCTCTCACATTGGATTCTACCCAAAGTGTTTTGTTATGCATTATATACTGTAGGTCTCTAAATATTAATCACTTAACTATTGTAATAAATAATAACTGCAATGTTAAAGTTTTAGAGTTGAACATTTGACCCCGGCAATGTCTGACCATAACGTGAAAGTATCTAACACCATTTTACTATACATTTACCGTAATACAAATTTGTGAGACCAGCAAACATGGCTGAAGTCAAAAGTTGACAGCTTTCACCTTGGATTAGTGGTGTAACTGCAATCAAGTGTGATATCCAGTCAGAATATCTTCCATGGTGTTTTTGCCTCACAGCTGGGGAAGCCATCGCTCAGTTTCCATGTGCCTTTTTCTCCATGCAGAACAGATGCTGTAATAAACATCACTTGGGCCACCTATATTCTTTCACAAAGTCACAGATACATAGGGCAGACCCAGGGCAACGTATGGGCATGCAACCCCTGCAGCTCTCATTATTTTGAGTCTCATAAATGCTTGAGTCAATTTAATTGTACATTTCATTGCACTTGGTTTAGGTGGAAGGCACATAAAAAGGATAGTGTGTATGCAAAGCCTCACCACAGATCTGGAGGTTCATTCATTTTGATCTTGTGCTTTTATGGATCTAAACTCTTGATCTGTGTCAGTGATATGTCTCTGCTTTAGTCTAGTAGAACTTCAAGCATTTTCAAACCTCCACTCGACTTGCTCAGCGTATTAGCATGTAAATAAAATGAAATGATGTGTGCAGACTGGCAAACCCAAGAGTGAGACTGAGGTGTGTTTGAGGATTTTTTCCCCATTACACCGTAAAAATAACCTTTCTCATCTCCATAAAGCAGAACAGATGTGAATAGGTCACTGCTTGGATGGCGTACAGTATGTCTCTGTGTCAAAGCAAACACATTAGCAATGCTTTTGGCCACATACAGTATGTTCCGACCAGACAAAAACTGGAAGTGTCTAATGCCCGCGACTACCCATTCGTAAAAATGTATGCATGCATGACTGGAAGTCGCTTTGGATTTTAAAAAGTCTGCTAAATGGCATATATTATATTATATTATTATGCCCAAGTCTGTGAATACGGTGGTCTATCCCACTTTCAAACAGAAATTCATGAATCATGCCCAGATTGAGAATTTGAATGAGAAAACAGGACTTGGTTTGTTGTCTTTCTTATAGCATATCGGATGACGTTAATGGTAAAGGCATTGAATGCAAATCATGTTTTGTTGGTCCTCCGTGTGAACTGGACTAGTAAATCTTCCCCAAATGGCCAGGTATAGCAGGGTGCTGTCATCTCTGAAGTAAAACGCAATGAGTCACGCTGAGCAGTGACAGCTTTCTACTCATCTCCTCATTCTCTGACATAAGAAGAGATTAGCAACATACAGTATATTTCAGATGACAATGACCATTTTATGAGGGGGGACTTGTTTTTGTAGAATTGAGTCAGCAAATAGAGAATTTTTGTACTGAGAAGACCCTTTTTAAAAACTTTAATGAGTTTGAGTGATGCGAGGATACTCCCAGTGAGGCATTTGCATTGTAAAACACATTATATTTGAAAGAAAGACAATGGACATCTAAACATTGCCCTTAGTTTATTAGAAATTAACTGAATAATGTATGACTTTTGTAACGAACGTCGTCGGGAGAAGGAGAAGAGGACCAAGGTGCAGCGTGGTAGGTGTTCATAATTTTAATCAAACAACTGAACACTGAACAAAACAACAAAAACGGCAAACGAACAGTTCTGTAAGGTGACGACACACAAAACAGAAAACAACTACCCACAAACACAGGTGGGAACAGGCTACCTAAGTATGGTTCTCAATCAGAGACAACGATAGACAGCTGCCTCTGATTGGGAACCATACCAGGCCAAACACATAGAAATACAAAACAAGGACAACATAGAACACCAGACATAGAATGCCCACCCAAACTCATGCCCTGACCAACCAAAAAGAGACATAAAAAGGATCTCTACGGTCAGGGCGTGACAACTTTAATGTAACATCATATGAGTTGAGAATGATAAATGATCAATTAACCTTCACTTTTAAGTCTGGCTAAGAACCATACTGTAGAATATTTTGCGCAGTATTATTCAGATCCAAAACAGCATCTTTCCTGCCAGTGTAGCATCAACATAAACCACCTGAAACAACAGGCTGACAATGATCAGGCCAAGAGTCTGAGCAGTTAACTTATTTTCCAGAGAATCACATTGTGTGTGTGAGGTAATATCTCATTCTTTGAGCATTTTGTACCTAATCTAATTGGTACTTAATGGTACTTTCAAATTTGCATATCAAGGACTTGCATAACTGCTTCTTCAATCTCCAGTCTCTTGAACATTCACCATGAATACTATAATGATCATCTAGGCGATGTTGGCCATTTGCAAACCTATATATCACTATTTATGAGCCTATGATCATCACTTTACTGTGTATTGTTGTGCTACTTTATGCCTCAGGGAGGCACAGGATATTATGAAGGAATGTGCTTCTGATGAGATTCTATTCCATAATATCCTCTTTGAGAAAAGGTCTTTTATCTTCTATATCCACAGATTATGTCACCCATAAATGCAGGTGTTCTGGTACAATGTCCTCACAGAGATGTAGAAAGCTTTGTAATATTGTCTCATTAAACCCTCAGAGAAATATTTTGCTGTTTATACAAAGAGCATATTGCAATATCTTCTCTACTTGTGCATACAATTTCAACAATGCATCATTGTTTTCTCTGCTGTATTTCAGTTTGGACATCCAGAAAATAATCAAGAAATGAGGCAAATATAATACGCACTCTCATTCCCTGAATGGCAATTCTCGTATCATCGCAAATTGTACCTGTTTCCACATAAAACATGCTAAAATGCAGTATTGCACATGCACGCTGAGGCGTTCACATAAAATTTAATTGAACCAACACTTTAATCTCTGTATGCTAGATTGAGTCCACCTACGCATATATGCGGTTATGTGCGCCAACGCAGTCTAGGAAAGCTGCCACCAAGCTATCAGTTATTTAAATGGAAAAGACTTGTTCCATAAAACAGTCTCTCTCTCTCTCTCTCTCTCTCTCTCTCTCTCTCTCTCTCTCTCTCTCTCTCCACCTCTCTCTCTCTCTCTCTCTCTCTCTCTCTCTCTCTCTCTCTCTCTCTCTCTCTCTCTCTCTCTCTCTCTCAGCCTTTCCGTCCCTCTCTCTCTCTCTCTCTCTCTCTCAGCCTTTCCGTCCCTCTCTCTCTCTCTCTCTCTCTCTCTCCACCTTTCCCTCTCTCTCTCTCTCTCTCTCTCTCTCTCTCTCTCTCTCTCTCTCTCGCTCTCTCGCTCTCTCGCTCTCTCTCTCTCTCTCTCGCTCAGCCTTTCCCTCTCTCTCTCTACCTGGCTCTCTCAAAGAAAACGAGCAGAGTGCCAAAAAAGCTGGGACTAGTCAAGCCAACAGATGCCCTGTAACAGAGTACATAAACTGTGCCAAACAACTTGGATCTCAACTAACCCCACAATTAGAGGAGGAGGCCCTTATCAGAGAAAAGGAATTGGCATGTTGTGCCCTGAAATTAACAACAATAGTGGCAGTAATTTAAAATACCATTGCACTTTGGGAAAAGTTTTGTTGTTTATATGCAAAATAAAATTTACCAAGATAATCTTTGATTCAAAGTGGTGTTGTTAAGGTGGAGGTTAAAATAAGGCCTCCAAGAACTAGGAAAAAATGATGTCTTTGTCCTTTCTTACAAAGAGAAATGCGTTGAGATGATAGATAGCGTACAGCCTGAAGTGTAATGTATCTTACATCTGGCAGAATTGCTATGAGCATCAATCAACTGATGTAATTCAATAAAACAGCATCGATTTAAAAATGTTGTGTTTAAAAGGACTTTGGTTGCCTTAAACAGTTATTTTCCGGTTCATACTCTAGGGAGGCCATTTTCCCAACAGAGAAAAGTGTTTGACTGTGATACAGTTTCAAATCCTTCATTAATATACAAGACCTGTTACTGGAGACTCCCAAGTGTAACCAATCATGATCCAGTTGTATGGAATGGGTGCAATTAAATACTGGAGCCTTTCGTCAAAGGTGCCTGCAGGAGTAACCTGATGAAATAATTGTTTTGCCAGAGCGACACTGACAACACTGCATATTCTCCTAAGTGTGGACACCCAAAGAGCCAAGAGAACCCCGGCTCTGCTTATTGTTTCCTCCAGTCCTCACCCTTGAATGATGATTTGGGGGGATCTGGGGGCATGCATGAGAACATGGAGCCTCTCAAGGTTCCTTTCTAGTATTATCGTGGTCAGATTATATTTTTCAACAAGGCTGAATGGATGCATTTTGATTGCTCTGCTTTATCCCTGTTGTAAATGCATGAGGTTGAATCACTTGCTTTGTATGCTCTCTTATCATGACCTTTCCCTACCAACACGGAGAGGGGAAGCCGACACAATTGCCTCTGGGCCCGTTCCATCAGGAATTGTTATTTAATGCACATGCTCTGTTATATCTCTTAGCAGGCTGTTAGGAAAGAATTGAGTCACTGCAGGTTCTATAAAATCCCTACATATGGGTTAGTCATTTGTGTCCCATGCATGAGAGTGGGTAGAGCTTTCAGCTATACGCACGCTGTCCTTCTCTTCCTCACCATAAAAACCCACACTTCCCTCAATATACGTGCTCCTCTACCAGTCACATCTCTCTCCATGCCTCTGATGACTTCCATGTGTTGTCCTCCTGAGACACACCATCTCTAAGTCATTGTCTCCGACCGTGTCTACGCGCACTTCATCTTATGGTTTCCTGAAAATTCCGTGCCAAGGTTGATTCACCCCGTCTTTCCGCTTGTCCGTGTGGCCATAGCTCACTTTAGATCCACATCTTGATCCAGAGACATGGATCGTTATCCTCTCCTCCACTGGAGGGTTTGGTGTGAAGATGTCCACTTCATATGGCTGTAACTCTATACAGTAAATGTTGTTAACGTATGAGTGTTATGTCATCCTATATCCTAACTACCCCAGGTTGTGTGTCTACTCTACTCTTACCATTTAAGTTAACACATGAGGCAGGTAGCCTAGTGGTTAGGAGCATTGGGAAAGGTTTGAAAAGGTCGCTGGTTCGAATCCCTGAGCCGACTAGGTGAAGAGTTTGACGATGTGTCCTTGAGCAAAACACTTAACCCTAATTGCTCTTGATAAAAGTGTCGGCTAAATGACACTAATGGTATGGGGAGTTTATAATATCTACAGTTGATGCAATTTATACTGCAAGCATGTCTGCACATGTGTAATTGTGTACACAGCATGTGTGTACTGTAAATCATAGCTACATATTGTATGCACTGATGAGCAAATATGAACACAGCATATCAACCTGATGCAGGATTGTGTGTAATCAAATTATTTATTCTCACGAAGGTGAGGTCATGTCAATTAACACATTGAAGTAATTGTGGAAAACAAGTCCACACAAACCTTTGGTGTTGCCTCAAAAATGATTCTAATTAAAATAATGACTGTGGATGTGGATGACGTCTGTGGTCATAATATGTGTGTACCACAAGCTTGTGGATAGACTCATAATAAATGTTCTTGGCCCTTTCATCCACACATTTATTAACTGCCTACTCTGTTGTTTCAAAGGTGACAGCCTTAAAATGCCTTCCAGTGGTGAGAATAAAATCCTTTCATATTCATCCATTTTAGATGAGGTAAAGCTCACTCTTTCATTTATGCCTAGTCAAACTAATGTACTGTACAAGGAATTCACTCAAACAGATACAAGGCTTGCTGATTCATTCATTCAGATTTGAGGTGCTCATGTTTTCAGTCACTCATATTAACTTGCATTCACTTATATTCACTCATATTAAGTCGAGTTAAGGCTTCCTATTTTTTGAATGGTGAAAAGCAGAGCTCTGCCCCAGTTCAGATGTTATCTCCTGGGTTGTACTCTGCACTCCTTCTAATGGGAGGGCTGCTAAAGTCATCATGTGTGACACATGATATCACTTAATCTCATCCACATGTTTTTTAAATTCCACCCCCTACTCTGCATCCCAGGCCTGAGTGCTCTGGGGTTGATGTGTGAGTACTGGGAGTGCCAGAGAACTCTGATATGAAAACTTACACTGTTGGATATGAGAGCAATGCTCCTTATGCCACAGCCGTTCTGGTAACATACTGTAATCCATTTATCTTACAGTAATTCATTTATCTTACAGTAATTCATTTATCTTACAGTAATCCATTTATTTTACAGACAGCATTATGAGCAGAGTTTGGGAGTTGAAATTAAACGTCATATCTTCAGATTTGCCCACTGCAGTGATCTGAGGAAAACTGAAAAGTTCAGTAATTTCCACTTCAAGTCTTATTTTCAATGACAAGTTGTTGAATTTACCATCTACAGTACATAGAGAACATTATTGAGAGGATAATACTGTACTATACATGGTACAAAAAAATATTTATCAGGGTTTATCTGGTGACTAATGACTAAGGAAATACCACATTTTAGGGGGATTGCATGCTTGAGAGAAAATCATAGTCATCCTGATGGAACCGTCGCCAGGAAACCTCATGGCCAACTATTCAAACTATTCAGTTTTGATTTTGCTGGGCAGCAGAAGATATAAAAAGAGCTTTGAAAAAAGATGGCTCACCCTGCTGGAACGGATCATGGACCATACCAGGGCTTGACACAGCGGAGAGAAACACCTGCTTGAGTTTAACCAGGCTCTATAACTCATATTTATTGTAGTGGTTGCATTTTGCTTTTCACAATTCAGAAAAAAATAAAATAAGGTCATAGATGACTTGAAAATGGACTAGTTTGCTTTGATGAGTCAATTCATGTCCATGTAAAACTCTGTGAACTTGAAAAACAAAGTGTCACTTTATACAATCTCTATGTACTATCTGCTTGAAATTACAAACTGATGGAGTTTCTAAATGATTAGCATATTGTCACAAACACAAATAACAAATATTGAAGGTTACTTCATACAGTAATGCCATCTGTGAGAAGATTTATATCTGTTACCTCTCGATTATGATATGTTATTACAACATTTCCAAATTGTTAATACATTTAGCATGCTTTAAGCCTATCAGCCCCAATAATCTGTAATATTCATGCTCCATTTTATCTCTCCAAAGTAAAATAAAGATCTGGTGTGTGTTCTTGGAAGGCTATGCTATATTCTGGTCTCCCATGCTGGTGTATAAAGACCTGGAAGCTATTTCTGGCTGCTGTATATAGATAGCTAATTTAGAACACATGGTGACAGAAGGGGAGCAATCGTGAAAGACCCTACACAAAAGCATCCATCTTGGAGGATGTGTGAATTATGTTCTGCATTATGGGATTTTGTTTACAAAAACACTACCACTGTTTTCAGCCTAGAAACAAGGACAGAAACATGGCATGGAATACTTTGCTCTTCCCTGTAATTACTGAAGACACAAAATACACAAAATCACTATAGCCCTATCCAATTACTTGGAGTTATAAGATGCTGGACAACTCCAGGACCATCTCAATCAGAACAACCTATTTGAGAAGTCAGGTTTCCGTCTGGCCCACAACACTGAAACAGCCCTACTCAGGATCACCAATGACCTGGAGTAGTGGCTGATGCTGTCTCCTGATCCTCCTGGACTTGAGAGCAGTTTGTAACACTCTCGACCATCTTATCCTCCTGGAATGCCTCCGGGACACCATCGGACTGTCTTAACCAGCCCTGAGCTGGTTCCACTCCTACCTCTAAGGAGTGAGTAGGTGTCGCTAGGTGGGTCCAGGTCCCAGACCCACCATGTCACCTGCGATGTCCCACAAGGATCTTTTCTTGGACCTATCATGGGTCCTGTGCATGCTCTCCCTCGGTCGTGTCATCAGCCGGCATTGAAATTTCATTCCACTGCTGTGTTGATGACATCCAGCTGCATGTAAAAACTGCCCCGAATCCCTCTGATGCATGTGGCCATCTGAAAACCTGCCTTGAGGAGAGGGCATGGATGAAGCAAAACGTTCTTCAACTGAACAGCAGCAAAATCGAGGCCTTACTTGTTGGCACCCCCTACCAGGTCCAGTACCAATAACACACCTCACCATTGTAGGACTGAACACCCCCCCCCTCAGTTTCCAATCTGTGTGTAAAGCTTGATTCCTCCCTGACCATTGAAGCCACATCAAACAACTGTGTAAAGCGTAATTCTATCACCTCAAGAACATTGACAAACTCCGTCCCACTCTCACTCAGTCTGATGCAGAGAAGTTTGTCAACACCTTTATCTCCTCAAGGTTGGACTACCACATCACTACCGCAACACACTCTTCATCGGGATCCCTGACAGGAGTCTCCAGAAGGGGCAATACATCCAGAACAGTGTTGCTAGGATCCTGATGAGAGTGCAAAAACACCATCACATCACCCCCATCCTGGCATCTCTGCACTGGCTCCCTGTCTCATTCCGGATTGAATTCAAAACCATCCTGCTGACATTCCAGTGTATTCATGGCAATGCCCCTCCTTATCTCAAAGAACTGCTCTCCCTCCACAATCCCACCTGCATCCTCAGGTCAAGCGATAGCCTGCTCCTTCACGACCCCCACGACCTACTCCATCCTCAGTCACTGGAATGCCCTCTCAGACCACCTGAAGGCACCACAGACTCTGGGCTCCATTAAAATGGGCCTAAAGACTTTCTCTTTAGGAATGCTTTCTGTTGATAGCTGTGCTCCTTGGGGTCCTTGTTCCGTGTAGCATCAGCTGGGTTCTTTGTGTCAGATGGCCTGTATTTTATGCACTTTGATATTATTTTGTATAATGAAAAGCGCTTTACAAATGTAATACATTATTATTCATTATTATTTTTAAGTATTATTATTATTACTTTATAATAATACAAATTATTATTATTAGGAATAGTATTATTAATAATAAGATTCATATGCATTTCTACATTCACATAAATATTTTAACTTCAATTACATAAACTGTACAATCATCACACAACATTAAAATGTTTTTACATGTGCCATTAACTTGTAATAATCAAAAGGTGAAAATCTATTATCCTCAATGTACTGTAATTAAAAGGATAAAATCAATGTCCTTGGTTTTCTGCAGAGCAATAGACTTGAGATGTCATCTTCTGCCTCTGCTTGCGAAAGATCATGAAAGATGCAGTTGCAGCAGGGGACCCCAAAACTTTTTGAAGCCCCATATGGCAGGCACTCTGACAAACCATGAAGGACATACATTATTACCCCTGCTCCTCTCTAACACACACAGACACAATAATGCACACGTGCACTGAGAGAGAGGGGGTGGGGGAGCAAGAGAGAGACACATACACCTGGCATGTCCTTCATGCTGGTGTCCTAGCACGTCTGAGAACAGTTTAATTAAGTGTCAGTCTGATCATGTTCACATTCAACTGTGTTGAACCTATTTTGGCATGTCAACAAAACCGTTTACCTCTCTCTATTGACGTGTTGAGGTGAATTCAATGTAGCTCTCCCATCACAACAAATAAAGCCTCAAAGAACATTATCTTCAAGTGCGTGTTTTGGTTGTTCACTATCACTATAATCATTCAGCTAACATCAACCATACTGTCCATCACCTGCACATAAAAGAATAAACACGTTAGAAATAGCTCCGAAACAAAGTCTATATTTGTAGGTATGGTTATGTACAAATTGGAAAGTGAAACAATTTGGCTAATTCATGTGGTGGTTGTGGATGAGTCTGTAATGCATCATCAGTCAGTCTGCTGCTGCTCAATATCCAGGAGAAAGTGGAAAGCACATTATCATATATACAGGCAGAGACCTCTGAAAATTATCGTGTGATGAAGAATACGGTGCAGCAATTTGTGGGCTGTGTCACAGTATTCCACACATGATGTGAATGTCCCAGATAAGCTGCTGATTTTTGTTCAAGCCGTCAAGGCACAAGGTTACAGATGAGAAAGTGTTAATGGATCCTGTTCAATGTGATATGCATTGTGAAATGATGTACTACAGTTGAATAAAATATGCTGTAAGAAAGAAGGCTGTGAAAAACTGAAAGAATCTCACACTTATGATCTCACACACACACACACACACACACACACACACACACACACACACACACACACGCACACGCACACGCACACGCACACGCACACGCACACGCACACGCACACACATGCACATGCACATACACGCACAAACACACTTCATTCACAAGAAAGCAACTTATCCTGCCCTGCAATTGGAGCTGTAAAAATGTATGGTTTTTTCTTGGTCATTTTTTTGTTCCTTCTCCCCCATACATAATGTCTGCAAAGCTCCCTGACAGACGTTCTGGTTATTTGTCTTAAGCCAAGGCTATTTTGCTCCGGTCGAGAGCAGGAAGGCAATATTAAACCAGACATTCCAAAACATCCTCCCTCATCACTTTGTGTGAGTGTGTGTGTGTGTGTGTGTGTGTGTGTGTGTGTGTGTGTGTGTGTGTGTGTGTGTGTGTGTGTGTGTGTGTGTGTGTGTGTGTGTGTGTGTGTGTGTGTGTGTGTGTGTGTGTGTGTGTGTGTGTGTGTGTGTGTGTGTGTGTGTGTGTGTGTGTGCGTGTGTGTGTGTGTGTGTGTGTGCATGACTGTATGCATGAGTGTGTGCGTGTGTGTGTGTGTCCATGCGTGTGACAGAGGGAGAGATAAAAAGAAAGTGACAACCTACAAACCTCATAATACAATGGCTGTTAAGCAGCAGGCTGTTTGGGCGGCAGGTAGTGTTGGGTCAGTAAACAATAGGTTGCTGGTTTGAATCCCTGAGCCGACTACGTGAAAAATCTGTCGATGTGCCCTAGAGCAAGGCACTAATTTGTCCTGTAAGTCGCTCTAGGTAAGAGCGTCTGCTAAATGACTTAAATGTAAATACTAAGACAACAAATGGGACATTTTTCACACACTGGGACTTTTAACGATGTGTGTATGTGTTCAGTAAACGTGTCAAAGCTTGCTAATCGTAACAGGTTTCCAAGAGCCTCAGGCACCTTAGTGTTAGTGTTTCTGTGGTTGAAAACTCCCATGAATAAGCTTTTTGAGGTTTGTTTTACTGCAAGGAGTAAGTGTGGGATATTTAGCTACTGTACATAATTCCTCCCAAACCAATGAGAAATCTTTTAATTGATACCAAATGTTAGTGTGCAGAGATGAATTGATTGAAATGGTGAGGCTTATTGAGCGGCTTGGCTATGGGGCCTGGGAATGTCAGAGGTTAAGTCTAATTGTCTGCAGATGTAGTCATGATGCAGGGTTCATAAGCTAAAACCAACTGAATGCCCTTGCTTTTTAGTTGCATTTAAATAATCTAATGCTGCAGGTTCTTTATCAGAGAGTTAGTTAGTTGTTTATGAGAATCCTAGAGGGAAACATTTGTGGTTTATTTAGGGTCATTCAAGGTGTATTATCTTCTCAAACACACACACACACTCACACATATAACTGGAGGACTGTTTCCCACACATTAGCTAAAGGCTTGAGTAAACCACTACTATCTTATTTCTCAATGTCTGGTTGACTCACAGAGGAAGCATGCTGTTAGGAGTAAATTGCCATTTGTTTAAATATTCTGAATAACATGACAGTCAGCCCTCTTGGCAGTGTTGATTTGATTTCTCAGGATGTGTACTTTATTGTCAGGGGATTTATAATGAACCATTAACACTATCATTCCACTGTCATCTGCAAAGGACCTCTCATCTGCAATAGCTTTAGCACTAGTATTTAAGTTATGAATACAGTACATGGAGATTACTCAGAGCAGAGATGAATGGGATGTGGGACAGACTTGCTTTCTTTTTCCAACATGAATATTTACTTTATCTTCATTTTCAGGCGGAGTGGAGGGTTGCGTATTGCTACTGTAGAAAACAAATGGTTTCACTGTATATGAAGTGAAAAGACACGTGAAGAAAATATGATATGAATTCCCTGTATACCTTTTTTAACAAACATATACTGTATACCAGTATACACTGGGTCACACTTCATTCAGATAGTCCGGATAGTCCATCTGTAGATGTTCTACAGATGGTCATATTATCAACAAGCTATCTGTTGATAAGCAACTGCTTGCTAGTGTTACGGTTTGGTTTAGAATAAAGGTTAGGGCAAGGGTTAAGCCTAGGCTTAGGGTAAGGGTTAAGTTTAGGGTTAAGGTTAGGGTTAGGGTTAGTAGATAGTTAGTTAAAATGTTACTGCAGGTCACAAACATATACTGTATGCTTTTCTCATTGCTATGGTCTTTGATCAGATCGCACCATTTTAGCTGTAGCTTTAACTAGCTGTATTAAGAGCCGTGGAGGCCCCTTGCTCTGGCCCTGGGGTAGAGGCACCATTGAATGGGCAGTGGTCCAGGTCCTAAAGCCATGACTGTGCATGATATTCAAATTACCATTTCCCTCTGCTCTCTCTTAAGATTGTAGGATAACATTGCTTAGCCTTAACCAAATCAACCCGCCTCCCTTCACAAAAAAGAACATGTACAAAATCGCAGACTAAATGATTCCAGTTCTACTGTAGTTAGCATCCCAAAAGTAGATCCCAAATATAGATAATAACATATTAAAGCCAGAGAACGGATTATTTATCTTTCTGCACAGAGACACTCGAATCAGAAGCAATGATTCAAACCGCACAAAAATAAACATCTGAAGTAGGATGGACATGTTTCCACTCATTGTCCAACATACTGTACCCATCTTCTATAGAAACCAAGAAAGAGCTGCAAATGTGTTTCCTCTTCACTACATATTTCTAAATACAAAGGAAGGTGTCACAATAGACTAAATAGTGTACCTTTTCCATCTAGACTTGAGTGGTGGCCATCAGATATGAAGATTGGCATTTATTGAGATGACTCATGTACTGGAGGCAGCTCTGCAGAGTGGTCACTAGCTGGAACAGCGACAAAGTCATAAAATCTGATTTTAAACCTAACCCTAACCTTAACCACACTGATAACCCTAATGCCTATCCTTAACCTTAAAATAAGACTTAAAAGCACATTTTTGTTTTAATACATTTTTACGATGCATCTGGTTCTGCCTCAACCTGGATCAGCTATGGGGGATGTTGCCTTTGTGACAGTGAGTGGGAGTGCTGTAGGTTGGTGGTGTGTTTGGATGATATTACGGTCTCCTCCGCCCTACCTCTGCCCCTATACTGCCACCGTCTGCACATCGCTCCTAGACTTAGGTCATGACTCAGATACCGGGGCTGCCGCTTTGCACTTTTCACATGACATAATTGATAGTGATAGAACTGAACTGTACATTTTGTACGAGGCTGAGTGGATTTCGGTAACAGTTATGCACTGCTCAGTCTATGAAGCGCTAGACAACCCCTTCAATGGTTGTTTAGGTGTTTGACGATGTTTACTTTACGGCTAAAAAATAGTAGTTGACATTTTGCATTCAGAAAGTATTCACACCCCTTGACCTTTTCCACATTTTGTTGTGTTACAGCCTGAATTTAAAATGTATTAACTTGAGATTTTGTGTCACTGGCCTACACACAATACCCCATAATGTCAAAGTGGAATTATGTTTTTAGAAATGTTTACAAATGAATACAATACTAAAAGCTTAAAGTATTCAACCCCTTCGTTATGGCAAGCCTAAATAGGAGTAGAAATGTGCTTAACAAGTCACATATTAAATTGCACGGACTCACTCTGTTTGCTATAATAGTGTTTAATATGATTTTTGAATGACTACCACATCTCTGTACCCCACACATACAATTATCTTTAAGGTTCCTCAGTTGAGCAATGAATTTCAAACACAGATTCAACCACAAACACCAGGGAGGATTTCCAAATCCTTGCAAAGAAGGGCACCTATTGGTAGATGGGTAAACATTATAAAAATATTGACATTGAATATCCATTTGAGCATGGTGAAGTTATTAATTACACGTTGGTGGTGTATCAATACACCCAGTCAATACAAAGATACAAGTGTCCTTTGTAACTCAGTTGCCGGGGAGGAAGGAAACTGCTCAGGGATTTCACCATGAGGCCAATGGTGAATTTAAAACAGTTACAGATTTGAATGGTTGTGATAGGAGAAAACTGAGGATGGACCCAACAACATTGTAGTTACTCCACAATACTAACCTAAATGACAGAGTGAAAAGAAGGAAGCCTGTACAGAATACAAATACTACCAGAACATGCAACCTGTTTGCAATAAGGCTCTAAAGTAAAACTGCAAGAAATGTGGCAAAGAAATTAACTTTATGCTTTGAAATAGAAAGTGTTATGTTTGAGACAAATCCAACACAACTCAGCACTGAGTACCACTCTTCATATTCTCAAGCATGGAGATGGTGGCATCTTGGTCCTGCAAAGCCAGGGTTGTGGGTTCAATTCCCATGGGGGACCAGTGTATAAAAATGTAGGCACCCACTACTGTAAGTTGCTCTGGATAAAAGTGTCTGCTAAATGACTAAAATGTCATGGGAGTATTTGTCATTGACAAGGACTGGGGAGTGTTCTTGGATAAAAACAACAGAATAAAGCTAAGCACAGGCAAAATCCTAGAGGAAAACCTGGTTCAGTCTCCTTTCCAACAGACTGTTAGACAAATTCACCTTTCAGCAGGACATTAACCTGAAACACAAGGCCAATATACACTGGAGTTGCTTACCAAGATGACTTTGAGTGGCCTCGTTACAGTTTTGACTTAAATCTATGGCAAGACTTGAAAATGGCTGTCTAGTAATGATTAACAACCAACTTGACAGAGCTTGAATAATTTTCAAAAAAATAATGTGGAAATACTGAACAATCCAGGTGTGCAAATTCCTTAGATACTTACTCAGAAAGACTAACAACTGCCAAAGGTGATTCTAACATGTATTGACTCAGGGGTTGCTGTATTTCTGTATTTAATTTTCAATAAATACATGTTTTCCCTTTCTCGTTATGGGGTATTGTGTGTACATTGGTGAGATAAACATAGATTTGAATTCAGGCTGTAACACAACAAAAAGTGGAGTAATTTAAGGGGTGTGAATACCCCGAAAAAAAGATGGGCATATTTTATATCGGTGTTACCATATGATTTGATTCACAGTAACAAAAATAATTAAATAAGTAGGCCAACAGTGAAACATGGAGAATCATGAGACTAGCACTTTGAATCATTTATCATGTGCAATTTGAGATGATGGGACAGGGATTAGAGCACATGTTTGTCCTCATATGCTGTCCTCAAAAACATTAAATATGTCTTTTTAGAATGTCCTGTCATGATGTAAAGTAATCTAATAGACAAAACTATTAAACCATCAGAATGTTTTATTTCCTTTGAGTATTCAGTATCGGCTGTGTTTTGGCTTGTATTGATATGCTATTGGAATTTCAGGGTTCCCATGTCCACCAACAAGGTAATAGTGTAAAACAAAACACAACCTGTCTTCATCTCCACACTTATAAAAACAATCCGGTGGCTGTTCCAAAGACATATATCAGCCACCCTGTCATGTACTGTACCCAGTTATCAGATGGCCGGAGGAGATACGTGTAGCCAGCAAAGGTTTGAAACTGGCAGAAAAATGTCATGCTCTCAGCCATGAGGTACATGCCTTATCATTTCCAAGGTTATAGGAAAATGAGCTGACCCACCTTAATATATTTAGCAGTTTAATCTGCAACACCATATGAATCTTTAACATGAGCATCTCCTGTGTTGGTTAGTATTCACCCCATGCAGTGACAGAGTGTGTGTTAGGATCCGGTCCAGTGCATTACCTAGAATGTGGATTGGTCTGTTGAGGCTTCCAGGGGAAGCAGTGGAGCCTCAGATCTGTCTGCAATTGTTTATCTCACCTGTAATGTGACTGGATTCACATTATATGTCAGTAAATTACAGTAGCTACACTCATTATGGCATCCTGTCCTGTGTATCTTGGATATCTGTATATCACAAGTATCAACACCTGCAATTTATTGATGTATTAAATTATTTAAATGTTGGTTTAACAGGAATTAAAGGGCAGTAACGCTTAAACGGTTTATAAATCTCAAAGTATAATATTATGGGGGTAAATTAGACACATTTCTTAGTGATAACGCCATCAGTAAATGTAATGATTTTAGTCAACCAGAAATTATGAATCTTTACTGCATCAAATCAAATCAAGCGTTGTTTATACAACACATTTCAGACATGGAATGCAATATGCTTTACAGGAAAAAACATTGAAAAAACGATTAAAATAAAAGCTGAAATATTAACTACACAACAAACATAAGATTGAAAACAAAATAATGACAAAAACTAAACAACTAAAAAGCACCCTAAGGAAAAGCAAAGCTAAAAATGTGTTTTAAGATCTCTTTTAAATATGTCCACCGTTTCAGCCCCTCTCAGGTTTTCTGTCAGGCTACTCCAGAGGCTTGGGGTATAATAATTAAAGGCTGCCTCTCCATGCCTCTTGGTCCTAGGCTTTGGGATAGTTAAAAGGCCAGTGCCAGAGGATCTGAGGGACTTACTGGGTGCATAACTTAAAAGCATGTCTGACATGTATTGGGGTGCACAATCGTGGATTGATTCAAAAACCAATAGAAGAATCTTAAAATGAATTCTAAAACTCACAGGTATCCAGTGCAGAGACCTTACACACCGGTGTAATGTGTGCTCTCCATCTGGTCTTGGTCAGTACCCATGCTGCAACATTCTGTATGTTTTGCAGTTGACCAATGGTTTCTTGGGTAGACCAGACAGGAGAGCATTACAGTAGTCAAGCCTGCTTGTAATAATAGCATGGATGAATCTCTCTGTATCAGCCTGAGAGAGAAATGGCCGCACCTTGGCAATGTTCCTCAGGTGGTAAAAAAAACTATTTTGTTCACATTCCTAAAGTGTGATTCGAAATTTAGTTCAGAATTTAAAATAACACCTAGGTTTTTTACCTGGTGTTTTGTTTTTATTGCCCATGAATTAAAATGTGTGGCTAGATTCTCTCTCTGTGCTTTGGCTCCAACAATAAGTATTGTCTTGATTTAGCTGGAGGAAGTTGTGAGCCATCCAAGTATTTAAATCACTAATTCAGTCTAATAATTTATCCGTGGAGGAAAAATAATCTGGTGACACAGAAATGTATAGCTGTGTATCATCTGCGTAGCAGTGAAAATCAATGTTGTGCTTTCTGATTACGCTGCCAAGGGGTAACATTTATGAACTGAACAGTAACAGACCCAAAATATAACATTGTCGAACGCCACATGTGATATGTATTTTCTCTGAGTTATGTTCACCAAAGGTGACAAAAAACTCTTGACCGGTTAAATAAGTCCTAAACCATTTTAGAACTGGACCAAAGAGGCCAACCCACCTCTCCAGTCTGTCCAGAAGGACATCATGGTCAACAGTGTCGAATGCAGCACTTAAATCAGAGAGCAGTTTGGCATCTGTGTTGGCTCTAAGATAATTTATCACTTTAACTAAGGCTGTCTCTGTGCTGGGCACGAAAACCAGATTGGAATTTTTCTAAAATACAGTTTGCAAAATAATTTAGCAGTTTGAACAACAATTTCTCCAGAATTTTGCTGGAGAATGGAAGGTTGAAGAATGGCTGAAAATTGCTAAAAGCTTAAGAATCCAAATTACTTTTCTTCAGAAAGGGTTTCACCAAAGCAGTTTTTAGTGCAGTGGGGATTATAGCTTGCACTTCTTCAGATACACAATTAAATATTGTTTTGAGGAAGGTGATGGGGACAGGATTGAGAAGGCAGGTAGAAGGCTTAAATTGTGATGTCACTTTCCGGAGCATGTCTGTGTCAACCAGGGGAAATAAATCCATCATGCCTTTGCATGGTAGCTAGGGCGCATATCATCAAACTTCTCATGAGGTCTTACTTGACTGACACCCAGCGTAATGTTGGTTATCTTATCTCTGAAATATGCCGCAAACTCATCACATTTAGAGGTGGAGGAAAGTTCACATAGGTTTGCTGGGGTAGGATTTATCAGGCCATCAATGGTCGACAGAGCACTCTCTAATTATTCTGATTAAGAGTGATCAAGAGAGCCCGTCTGGCATTTCTAATTGTGTAGTGTGCGTTAAGTGTGCGTTAAGACCACCCCTACACTCTTTAAAAAGGGGTTCAAAAAGGGTTATTCGGGTGTCCCTATAGGATAACCCTTTTTGGTTTCAGGTAAAACTATTTTGGGTTCCATGTACAACCCTCTGTGGAAAGGGTTCTACCTGATAACCAAAATGGTTCTACTTGGAACCAAAAGGGTTCCACCTGGAACCAAAGATGGATCTTCAAAGCGTTCTCCTATAGGGACAGCCGAAGAACCATTTAGGTTATAGATATCACCTTTTTTTCTAAGAGTGTAACATACAGATCGCTGAGTGATGTCATGAGGGGGTGAAGGTCGAGAGTCGGCCCTTTTCATGTCACAGGAAGTGGTTATTTTTCGTTCCAGTCGTAGCACAAACATTCATGATATGTATGAGAATTCACAGTGATGGGGAGATCAAACACTCCGTCATACAGGAGAGAGGGGGGAACTACTTTCCTCATGACATTAAAATGCACTTCAGAGTGTCTGCAACATAAACTTCCCCAGAAAAGTAATTTCACTGTGAATTTGAGCACCAGTATGACAGCATAAGCCAGATAATCAGAATTTGTGGGCAGAGTGTTATCTCTGCAGGCAGTGTCAGGAAATTTACCTCTGAAAACATTCAGTGGTAATACATTTGTTGCTTATGGTCATTCCTAAAAGAGTGTTTCTTAATAAAACTGGCCTTCTTTAAACTAGTTGAGGATCTGGAGCATCAGCATTTGTGGGTTCGATTACAGGCTCAAAATGGCAAGAAACAAAGAGCTTTCTTCTGAAACTTATCAGTCTATTCTTGTTCTGAGAAATGAAGGCTATGCCATGTGAGAAATTTCCAAGAAACTGAAGATCTCGTACAAAGCTGTGTACTATTCCCTTCACAGAACAGCGCAAACTGGCTCTAACCAGAATAGAAAGAAGAGTGGGAGACCCCGGTGCACAACTGGGCAAGAGGACAAGTACATTAGAGTGTCTAGTTTGAGAAACAGACGCCTCACAAGTACTCAACTGGCAGCTTCATTAAATAGTTACCGCAAAACACCAGTATCAACGTCATCAGTGAAGAGGCGACTCCGGGATGCAGGCCTTCTATGCAGAGTTGCAAAGAAAAAGCCATATCTCAGACTGGCCAATAAAAATAAAAGATTAAGATGGGCAAAAGAACATAGACACTGGACAGAGGAAGATTGGAAAAAAGTGTTATGGACAGACAAATCTAAGTTTGAGGTGTTCAGATCACAAAGAAGAACATTCGTGAGATGCAGAAAAAATGTAAAGATGCTGGAGGAGTGCTTGACGCCATCATTAAAGCATGGTGGAGGCAATGTGATGGTCTGGGGTGCTTTGGTGGTGGTAAAGTGGGAGATTTGTACAGGGATTTCAAGGGATCTTGAAGAAGGAAGGCTATCACTCCATTTTGCAACGCCATACCCTGTGGACGGCTCTTAAATCGAGCCAATTTCCTCCTAGAAAAGAACAATGACCAAAAGCACAATTCCAAACTATGCAAGAGTTATTTAGGGAAGAAGCAGTCAGCTGGTATTCTGTCTATAATGGAGTGGCCAGCTTGACCGTATGGTATGTAAGAAGTGCCCATCAAGCTAATCCAACTTGTGGAAGGTGCTTCAGGAAGCATGGGGTGAAATCTCTTCAGATTACCTCAACAAATTGACAACTAGAGTGCCAAAGGTCTGCAAGGCTGTAATTGCAGAAAATGGAGGATTCTTTGACGAAAGCAAAGTTTGAAGGACACCATTATTATTTCAATTAAAAATCATTATTTATAACCTTGTTAACGTCTTGAATATATTTCCAAATCATTTTGCAACTCATTTCATGTATATTTTCATGGAAAACACGGACATTTCTAAGTGACCCCAAACTCCTTGCTCTCACACACTTTTTCAGTTCTGCCCACACATTTTCTATAGGATTGAGGTCAGGGCTTTGTGATGGCCACTCCAATACCTTGACTTTGTTATCCTTAAGCCATTTTGCCACAACTTTGGTAGTATGCTTGGGGTCATTGTCCATTTGGAAGACCCATTTGCGACCAAGCTTTAACTTCCTGACTGATGTCTTGAGATGTTGCTTCAATATATCCACATAATTTTCACCCCTCATGATGCCATCTCTTTTGTGAAGAGCACCAGTCCTTCCTGCAGCAAAGCACCCCACAACATGATGCTGCCACCCCAGTGCTTCATGGTTGGGATGGTGTTCTTTGGCTTGCAAGCCTCCATTTTTCCTCCAAAACATAATGATGGTCATTATGGCCAAACAGTTCTATTTTTGTTTTATTAGACCAGAGAACATTTCTCCAAAAAGTACAATCTTTGTCCCCATGTGCAGTTGCAAACCGTAGTCTGGCTTTTTTATGGCTGTTTTGGAGCAGTGACTTCTTCCTTGCTGAGCGGCTTTTCAGGTTATGTCGATATAGGACTCGTTTTACTGTGGATATAGATACGTTTGTACCTGTTTCCTCCAGCATCTTCACAAGGTCCTTTGCTGTTGTTCTGGGATTGATTTGCATTTTCCGCACCAAAGTACGTTCATCTCTAGGAGACAGAACGCGTCTCCTTCCTGAGCGGTATGAAGGCTGTGTGGTCCCATGGTGTTTCTACTTGCGTACTATTGTTTGTACAGATGAACGTGGTACCTTCAGGCCTTTGGAAATTGCTCCCAAGGATGAACCAGACTTGTGGAGGTCTACAAATCTTTTTCGGAGGTCTTGGCTGATTTCTTTTGATTTTCCCATGATGTCAAGCAAAGAGGCACTGAGTTTGAAGTTAGGCCTTGAAATACATCCACAGGTACACCTCCTATTGACTCAAATTATGTCAATTAGCCTATCAGAAGCTTCTAAAGCCATGACATATTTTTCTGGAATTTTCCAAGCTGTTTAAAGGCATAGTCAACTTTGTGTATGTAAACTTCTGACCCAATGGAATTGTGATACAGTGAATTATAAGTAAAATCATCTGTCTGTCAACAATTGTTGGAAAAATTACCTGTTTCATGCACAAAGTAGATGTCCTAACCGACTTGCCAAAACTATAATTTGTTAACAAGAAATTTGTGGAGTGGTTGAAAAACGAGTTTTAATGACTCCAACCTAAGTGTATGTAATCTTTTGACTTCAACTGTATATATTTAAGCAAAAAGGCATAGGGGGGTGTGGTTTATGGCCAATATACCACGGCTAAGGGCTGTTTTTAGGCACAACGCATCGCGCCGTTTCTGGACACAGCCCTTAGCCGTGGTATATTGGCCATATACCACAAATTCCCGAGGTGTCTTATTGCTATTATAAGCTGGTTACCAACATAATTAGAGCAGTAAAAATACATGTTTTGTCATACCTGTGGTATACGATCTGATATACCACAGCTGTTAGCCAATCAGCATTCAGGGCTCTAACCACCCAGTTTCCAAATATGTATATATATATAAATAAAAGTTTTTTCCCGATTGGATCACATTGTTGGTCTTCCTGTGAATCCCTTGGTTGTTGTCTTATTGAGTTTTTCACAGTATTTATTTTCATTTTCAATGACAGCCTAGTAACAGTGCCTTGTTCAGGGGTAGAAGGACAGATTTTTACCTTGTAAGCTTGGGGATTCGATCTTGCAACCTTTCGTTTACAAGTCCAACGCTCTAACAACTAGGCTACCTACCGCCTAGTGTAAGTAAAAGCAGACCAGATTCTCTCAAACGCTAGATAATACATGTCCCTCCTGAGATGTGGCCCTCCTGGATGTGTTTTATAACAGCATAGATCTCTTTATTCTAATTCTCATATTGAAGTGAGGGGTCATGAGAGGTGGAACCCTTTCTCTAATGGGAAGTCTGCTGCCTTACCAGATCACATGGTCCAGCACCACTCTTTAGCTCTGCTGTTCTGTTCCTAGATAAACAAATTAAAGTGTCAGGAAAGAGCGGAAAGTTTCCAAGTTATCAGCGTTAGCATTCACTTTCACTTGAAGGGGTTGCATGAAACGATTTGTCCCTCCAGTTTTCTACACTCCTTAAAGCGCTAAAAGTATATTTTTTAATATTCATGACAAGATATTCGCTGACAGTGGCTCTTATGAAACTTTTGAGACGCCAAAGAAATATGTGCTGAATTTTCACAAACTGAGTGTTAGAAAGAATATGTTTTGGGGGGTGCCTTTGCTGACAACCAGTACCCCTGGTACTGTTTAAGAGGCAATTCAATGCTTCGTACAAACATCTAGCAAACCCTATGAGAGGCAGGATACTATACAATTCAGGTCATATTGTGAAAAGGGAGGAGAAACACTTTTTTTTTTTTCATTCCAATTAATAGCATCAAAAACTTGTGTTTGATTGGATTTCCATTTGAAATGATTATGTTTTAGAATAAAATAATCAGCAATATCTAAATAAATGATCACCTTGGAGAATTTTTTAAAATGCTACCGTATACAGTAGAAATAATTGTTGTGGAAACTGAGGACTTCAGGGAGCTAATAAGGATCACCACAACAACACATGATTTGTTCATTTGGATCAATCTGCAGTTAGGTTGTCAAAAAGCCAGGATTTCAAATGACAGGATGCCTCAGCAGCATAGCTATACATACAGTAGTTAGAGACCAACATGCAAATACACATTCATTACAAGACCTCCTATACTAGCTCCAGCCACGAGAACAATATTTGCTCAATACACGTGTGCTATGCGCTGAAGCTCAGAACAAATGGATAGCATCAACGAAGCAGTTAGTGGAGAGGAAATGTACAATAAAACTCTCTCTTTCACTTTGTCTCTCTCTCATTGGACCTGCGATCAGTGCTGGCTGGAATTGTGTGGAGTACCAGCGTTAGCCTACGTATGCCGGCCAAAGTTCAAAAAGGTTGGAGTAATGGAGAGGACAGTGTTTCGCTATCACAGGTGCGTGATCTTTTAAATCACCAACATTATGTCTACAAGCAATTGTAACTGCAACAGGAAAATAGCTTCAAGAGCTTTGTCCAAATACTGGTGGACTTAAAACTTATTTGGGAACGGGGGGCAGTATTGAGTAGCTTGGATGAATAAGGTGCCCAGAGTAAACTGCCTGTTACTCAGGCCCAGAAGCTAGGATAAGCATATCATTAGTAGATTTGTATAGAAAACACTCTAAAGCTTCCACAACTGTTAAAATAATGTCTGTGAGTATAACAGAACTCATATGGCAGGCAAAAACCTGAGAGAAATCCAACCAGGAAGTGGGAAATCTGAGGCGCATTTGGATTACTGGACTAAACGCGTGAACAAAAAGGAGGAATTTGGACATAAAGATGAACTTTATCGAACAAAACGAACATTTATTGTCTAACATGGAGACCTGGGAGTGCCATCAGATGAAGATCATCAAAGGTAAGTGATTAATTTTAACGCTATTTCTGACTTTTGTGACACCTCCCCTTGGTTGGAAAATGTCTGTATGGTTTTCTGTGGCTAGGCTCTGACCTAGCATGGTGTGCTTTCGCCGTAAAGCTTTTTTGAAATCGGACACAGCGGCTGGATTAACAAGAAGTTTATCTTTAATCCTATGTGTAACACTTGTATCTTTCATCAATGTTTATGATGAGTATTTCTGTAATTTGATGAGGCTCTTTGAAATTTCACCGGATGTTTGTTTGAGACAATGCATTTCTGAACATAACGCGCCAATTTCTAATGAGGTTTTTGGACATAAAGATGAACTTTATCGAACAAACACACATTTATTGTCTAACATGGAGTCCTGGGAGTGCCATCCGGTGAAGATCATCAACAGTTAGTGATTAATTTTAACGCTATTTCTGACTTTTGTGACACCTCTCCTTCTTTGGAAAATGGCTGTATGGTTTTGTATCTTTAAATCTTTAATCTGGTGTATAATACTTGTATGTTTGAGGAATTTTAATTATGAGATTTCTGTTGTTTGAATTTGGCGCACTGCAATTTCACTGGCTGTTGGCGAGGTGGGACGCTAGCGTCCCACATATCCCAGATATGTAACAAAAGAATGGACGATCTGAACAGAGAAGGCCAAGACCTTAGTAACAGTTTGCAGTTCTCCAAGGGAAAGGTGGATGTCATGAAAGAGACTAGCAGCAAGATGGCAAAAAACTGTAAGTCTACATGAGATAACAATAGCACTGTCTGTGAATCATTTTTAGAGATGACTTGTAAAACAGACTAGAGCCCTCAAACTCAACTCTGGACCTCGAAGCCAGTTCCACTGCATTTTTTCATTGTTCCCTTCTAAAAGCATCAGCATGCTTCAGTTCGGCTTGCGGCTAGCCGAGGTCGGCTTGCGGCTAGCCGAGGTCGGCTAGGCGAACATAATGAGTGTTCTCAAATACTCCCTTTAAAGATCTTCACTTGAAAAACGAGAAAAAAGCGGCAATAGTACTGTTTGTCTAGTAGTACTGAGATGCCGTAGCATAGTCAGAATGAATCTAAGATAACTCAAGAAATCTGACATTAATTTTGACATTTCTGCTGAGGAGATCTTAGTCGCTCAATTTTACATCTAACTAAGATGTTTGATGGAGTATTTCTCAATAACAAAATTGCACGAAAATAAGTCTCTCACTGACAACAAAGGCTTTATTGAAGAATCCCTACAGTTGACCAATCACAGGCGAAGGAGCGTAGACTTCGGCCCCCCAACTTTGGCTGGCCTAGAGTAAAAATCTGTGCACGAACAGCCGAAAAAAACTCTTACCAAAGTCAAAAAAACTAACAAAAACGAACAAAATGTTGTCATAATATCTGCATAAACTCTTCCGAACTGTTTCAGCTAGGATGCATGCGGACGCCTTAATCAGGGACTGATTTAGGCCTGGAACACCAGGTGGGTGCAATTAATTATCAGGTAGAATGCAACACCAGCAGGCTCTGGACCCCGTAGGGTAAGAGTTGAATACCCCTGATCTAGAGGGACAATCCAGGAGGAATAACATAATTGTGGATGGCATACCAGAGTCTCCAAATGAGACCTTATGATGGAGATGTCATTCACTGGCCGCAGGTAGCATTTGGTAAGATAACACACCCGCACACACATACTCATCACCCCTCCCTGCTCCATTCAAGTTCACCTAGCGATCTCAGTTCATACATTGCACACATTATTCTTACATCTCTTCAGTAACAGTTTGGTATGGTATAAAGTTCCCAAACCTTTTAGTCCCGTACCCGGTCAAACATTCAACCTCCAGCTGCGTACCCCCTCTAGCACCAGGGTCAGAGCACTCTCAAATGTGTTTTTTTGCCATCATTTTAAGCCTGGCACACACACACTATACGATACATTTATTAAACATAAGAATGAGTGTGAGTTTTTGTCACAACCCGGCTTGTGGGAAGTGATAAAAAGCTCTTATAGGACCAGGGCACAAATAATAATATAATAATAATCAATCATTTTGCTCTTACATATGAAACCTTATTTGTTCATCGACAATTGTGAATAACTCACCACAGGTTAATGAGAAGGGTGTTCTTGAAAGGATGCACATAACTCTGCAATGTTGGGTTGTATTGAAGAGAGGCTCAGTCTTAAATCATTTTCCACACACAGTCTGTGCATGTATTTAGTTTTCATGCTAGCGAGGGCCGAGAATCCACTCTCACATAGGTATGTGGTTGCAAAGGGCATCAGGGTCTTAACAGCGCGATTTGCCAAGGCAAGAAACTCTGAGCGCAGCCCAATCCAGAAATCTGTCAGCTTCTGAATAAATTCAATTTTCACAGAACCGCTTGTTGCAATTTCGATGAGGCTCTCTTCGAAATGCTCTCTCCAGTGCACTTCTGTATGTTGTAAAAGCGTTACATGGTCTCTGCCCATATCATTGCATAGTGCAGAAAATACACGAGAGTTCAGGGGCCTTGCTTTAACAAGTTAACCATTTTCACTGTAGTGTCCAAAACGCCTTTCGAGCTGTCAGGCATTCCCTTGGCAGCAAGAGCCTCTTTGTGGATGCTGCAATGTACGCAAGTGGCGTCGGGAGCAACTGCTTGCACGCGCGTTACCACTCCACTATGTCTCCCTGTCATGGCTTTTGCGCCATCAGTACAGATCCCAACATGAGCAGCAGCTACATTTTGCTGCATACGGACCTTTAGTGGAATTCCCATGAGAGAGTAATGGTTAATTATTTGACTAGGCTACCTGTATTTGACATTGTGTTGTTATTTCACTGAACACTAGATGGTTTAATTGTATTTTTGGCAAAGAAACGAGGCTACTCAAGCGAGAAAGAAACCTCACCCAAATGTATAGCCCCGTTGGAAAATATAAATGGACTGTTTTATAAATTTTTAAAATGTGAATCACATTTTTATTTGGTGTACCCCGAAGGCATTGCTTGTACCCCAGTTGGGGAATACCTGGTATAAAGAATACGCATACAAGCTTTGATGTTTCATTTAGGGATGTTTATTGTACTTATCAATGTTTTGGATGAGCGCTCTGTTTGTTTGTTTCTGTTCCCCTCTCTCCGTCTCTGTAGCTTCCGGGTATGCTGGAATCGGGCTGGCTTTGTAGTGCCTGTCCCTAATTGCTCGTTCATTGTCCACCCTCCCTCCCAAAAGCCCGAGAGGACTGAGAGAGCCAAGCTTCCGGGTCAGTAGCTTCAGCCCAACATCACATATACACACAAAAATACACCAACTGACACTCACAAGCACCTGATTGACTGACTCTATTACTGTAGCTAAACAATGTTTTTATTTGATTTATTCATTTTATATTATGTCTATCTCAGATAAGCTACCCAGGAAAGGGCTAAGAATAACCCATGTTAATATATGTAGCCTAATAAATATGCTTCATAAAATCAATAACTTGCTAACATCGGATAACATTCATATACTGGCCATTTCTAAACTCATTTAGATAATTCCTTTGATAATACAGCAGTAGCAATACAAGGATATAACATCTACAGAAAAGACAGGAATGCCTATGGGGGAGGTGTTGCGGCATACAGCACCTTCAAAAAGTATTCACACCCCTTGACTTTTTTTACATTTTGTGTTAAAGCCTGAATTTAAAATGGATTACATATAAATTGTGTGTCACTGGCCTACAAACAATACCCCATAATGTCAAAGTGGAATTATGTTTTTATAATTTTTTTGAAATTGATAAAAATAAAAAATAAATGTCTTCAACCCCTTTATTATGGCAAGCCTAAATACGTTTAGGAATAAAACAATTCATAAGTCACACAATATGCTGCATGGACTCACTCTGTGTGTAATAATAGTGTTTAACATAATTTTTTTAGGACTACCTCATCTGTCAAGCAGTGAATTTCAGACACAGATTAAACCACAAAGACCAGGGAGGACTTCCAATGGTAACTGGGTAAAAAAAACTGACATTGAATATCCCTTTGAGCATGGTGAAGTTATCAATAACACTTTGGATGGTGCATCAATACACCCAGTCACTATAAAGATACTTCTAACTCAGTTGCCAGAGAGGAAGGAAACCACTCAGGGATTTCACCATGAGGCCAATGGTGACTAAAACAGTTACAGAGTTTAATGGCTGTGATAGGAGAAAATGGAGGACATTGTAGTTACGCCACAATACTAACCTAAATGACAGAATGAAAAGAAGGAAGCCTGTACAGAATACAAATATTTCAATCATTTTGCCACCTGTTCTCTATCATAATCAGTCAAAAGTCACGACTAGGCCGTTAGCATAAAACATGTTTTTTTTTCAAAAATATGTCATTTTTGGGGATTAAAACAGAATTCACAAGAACAACATGTTTTCTAGCCAACCCAATTCATTTAAAATGTTGAAATCATAGTTTAAGTACACTTATCAGATGATAAGAAACATGTTTTGAAATGAGTCATTAGCTAGCTAACAGTTGTTTAGCTGGCTAGCACACCCACAAACTTGTTTTAAACATATTAACCAGCTAGCTAGCACATTATCTTGTCAAACTACTAAATGAGTTGCAAGCCAGGTACATGTGATGTCAAATAACAATATTTAATGTCTTCTACAGTGGGACTTGTGCTGCGACATACAAAATGCAAATGGCGCTGCGCTGAAAACCCAAAAACGTTTAGGGTGATTTTCTCTAAACAGCTCATCAGGGAGACTTCCAATGTAACTAGCTGGCTGCGCTCAATTGTAACAGTTAATACACAAATTATACATCATTTTGAAGCTATGAATCTCCTATTTCCAGTAGTGTATATGACTTCTAATGTGTTTAGGGGTCAATGTGACTGATTATGATAGAGCAAGTCACAAATTATTTGCTACTGGTCTTACACAAAGCTAGAATGACTATGTATCAGATGACTCCACAATCTACATGTCAGCACCCAAAGCCAGTGAGTTTACAGAAATTCTAAATCAGGGAGTTACAGTCAGTATCAGAAAGGGTGATTAATAATAAACTGGTCTAAAACTAAAAGCATTGTATAGTCAGCAAAAAAAGAAATGTTCCTTTCTCAGGACCCTGTCTTTCAAAGATAATTAGTAAAAATCCAAATAACTTCATAGATCTTCATTGTAAATGGTTTAAACACTGTTTCCCATGCTTGATCAATGAACCATAAACAATGAATGAACATGCACCTGTGGAACAGAGGTTAAGACACTAACAGCTTACAGACGGTAGGCAATTAAGGTCACAGTTCTGAAAACTTAGGACACTAAAGAGGCCTTTCTACTGACTCTGAAAAAGACCAAAAGAAAGATGCCCAGGGTCCCTGCTCATCTGCGTGACCGTGTCTTAGGCATGCTGCAAGGAGACATGAGGACTGCAGATGTGGCCAGGGCAATAAATTGCAATGTCCGTACTGTGAGACGCCTAAGACAGCGCTACAGGGAGACAGGACGGACAGCTGATTGTTCTCGCAGTGGCAGACCACGTGTAACAACACCTGCACAGGATCGGTACATCCGAACTAAGACAGGTACAGGATGGCAACAACAACTGCCCGAGTTACACCAGGAACGCACAATCCCTCCATCAGTGCTCAGACTGTCCGCAATAGGCTGAGAGAGGCTGGACTGAGGGCATCACCGGCAACAACGTCGCCTATGGACACAAACCCACCGTCGCCTATGGGCACAAACCCAACGTCGCCGGACCAGAAAAGACTGGGAAAAAGTGTTCTTCACTGACGAGTCGCGGTTTTGTCTCACCAGGGGTGATGGTCAGATTCGCGTTTATCGTCGAAGGAATGAGCGTTACACTGAGGCCTGTACTCTGGAGTGGGATCGATTTGGAGGTGGAGGGTCCTTCATGGTCTGGGGCAGTGTGTCCAGACTCACATTAAGCATCTCCAATCCAAAATTGAATCTAGAATTGGCTTCTTATTTCGCAATAAAGCCTCCTTCACTCATGCTGCCAAACATACCCTCGTAAAACTGACTATCCTACCGATCCTTGACTTCGGCGATGTCATTTACAAAATAGCCTCCAACACTCTACTCAGCAAATTGGATACAGTCTATCACAGTGCCATCCGTTTTGTCACCAAAGCCCCATATACTACCCACCACTGCGACCTGTATGCTCTCGTTGGCTGTTCCTCGCTACATACTCGTCGCCAAACCCACTGGCTCCAGGTCATCTATAAGTCTTTGCTAGGTAAAGCTCCGCCTTATCTCAGCTCACTGGTCACCATAGCAACACCCACCCGTAGCACGCTCTCCAGCAGGTATATTTCACTGGTCATCCCAAAAGCCAACATCTCCTTTGGCCGCCTTTCCCTCCAGTTCTCTGCTGCCAATGACTGGAACGAATTGCAAAAATCAATGAAGTTGGAGACATATCTGTCAGGTTTTGGCCAGGACTGTTTAGGTTTTGTTCACTAGATGTCCCCCTTGCACCTTTTTTGTACCTTTTGTTTTTCTTGCTCCAATTATTGTTTGCACCTGTAAGTCATTCCCTTGTTAGTATTTAAACCCTGTGTGTTCCTTAGTTCCTTGCTCAGTGTTTGTAAGTTAGCACCCAGCCCCAGCCCAAGCCTTGTTTTATATAGACTTTTCTCTTGTTGGATTTTCCAGAGGTTCTCTGGTTTTGTTCTTGTTTATTATTTGAGTAGTCTTTTGAGGTTTGTTTTTCCCTGCTGTTTTTTACCACTTTGTGGATTTTTCGTTGTATTTTGGAGGATATCCATTTTTCATTAAACCACCATCTCTAGTACTGCTGTGTCTGCCTCATCTTCTGGGTTCTGCCAATTATTAAGTGACTGTTTCTCGCACCGGGTCCTGACAGAAACACTGAGCCATTAATATGAACCCAGAGGCAGCCAGTACCCAGGACTTTTTTCCCATGCTGTCCCACCACGAGGGGACTGTCCAACGTCACGAAGCTGCTCTGGTTCAGCAAGAGGCCTTACTGGCTGGACATTCTCAACTTCTGTCGGAGATGATGACTTCCATAAAGCAGATTTCTGATCAACTTTCTCCTGCAACCGCTTCTGCTCCAGTTCATCAGATTCAAGTGCCCGTGGCAGTTAACCCCCTGGCTGAACCTCGTCTGCCGCCTCCCCAACGGTTCTCAGGTGATCCGAGTGTTTGTAAGGGGTTTTTCACCCAATGTTCTCTCTCCTTCGAGCTGCAACCCTCGTCGTTTCCCACCGACCGGTCCAAGATAGCATATATCATCACCCTGCTGTCGGAAAAAGCCCTAGCCTGGGCTACTGCTGTGTGGGATGCCCAAAGTCCCTGCTGTGCCAGCTACTCTACCTTTGCTGAAGAATTCAAGCGAGTGTTTCAAGGTCCTACCAGCGGTCCTGACTCAGCCAAACAGCTCCTGACTCTCCGCCAAGGTCGGCGCAGCGTGACGGACTATGCCATCCAGTTCCACACGGTGGCAGCAGCGAGTGGCTGGAACGACGAGGCGCTCACAGTGTGCTTTTTGAAGGGTCTTTCCGACACCATCCAAGATGAACTGGCCACTCGGGAACCACCAGACAACCTCGAGTCCCTGATCAAGTTGGCTTCACGCATAGACCAGCGTCTGAGAGAGAGAGAGCTCAACCGTAGATCTCTCACCCTAGCTCCTATCGGTCCCAGCTCCGAGTCTCCACCTTTATCCTCGCTGACTCCACCGGAACCCATGCAGGTTGGACGCATCTCCCAGGCTGAGAGAGACCGCCGGATGAGGGAGCGATGCTGTCTATATTGCGGCAAACCGGGCCATTTCCTCTCCACGTGTTCCGGGCTCCAGGGAAAATGCACTCTCCCGTGCAGGCCTGGGAGGACTGTAACGGGAAACATAACCTCCTCCCATCCATCCAACTCCCGCCTGCTCATTCCAGTTACCCTTTCCTGGGACAACCACGAGCTTCCCCTTCAAGCCTTGGTAGACTCTGGAGCCGCAGGGAACTTCATGGATGGTGTCTGGGTGAAGGAGAATGGCGTTCCCTCTGAACCTCTAAGTGACCCCATAAGGGTTACTACGTTGGATGGAAGCCCTTTGGGATCTGGACTTGTCACTCGTGTCACTACCCCCTTGCGACTTTCAGTTTCCCAACACCAGGAAGTGATGAACTTTCATCTGACCTCGTGTTCCGAGTTCCCTCTCGTCCTTGGATACCCCTGGCTTCACAGCCATAACCCTCACATCGACTGGTCTGTGGGCACTATCAAGCAGTGGGGTCCTACGTGCCAAGCCACTTGTATCTTCCCAAGTTCCCCGAGTTCCCCTCCCGAGTCTCTAGAATCCATCGACCTGTCCCGAGTTCCCAAGTGTTACCATGACCTCAAACCGGTATTTAGCAAACAGAGGGCCACCAAACTACCACCCCATAGACCTTACGATTGCCCCATCGACCTGTTTCCGGGCACCTTCCCCCCCAGGGGTCGGATCTTTTCCCTATCTCCTCCCGAACGAGCTGCTATGGATACCTACATCAAGGACTCTCTGGCAGCAGGCCTCATGCGTCCATCCACCTCGCCAGCGGGAGCAGGGTTTTTCTTTGTGGCCAAAAAAGACGGGGGATTACGTCCTTGCATCGACTACCGGGGACTTAATGCCATAACCGTCCGTAACCGCTACCCGCTACCCCTTATGGCCACAGCCTTTGAGCTGCTCCAGGAAGCAGTGGTCTTCACTAAGCTTGACCTGCGGAACGCATACCATCTTGTGCGGATCAAACCCGGTGACGAGTGGAAGACCGCTTTCAACACGCCTACTGGTCACTACGAATACTTGGTGATGCCCTTCGGCCTGACCAACGCCCCGGCTGTGTTCCAAGCGCTCATAAACGATGTGCTTAGGGATATGCTTAACATTTTCGTGTTTGTTTACTTGGATGACATCCTCATCTTTTCGAGCTCCCTTCAAGAACACACCAAGCATGTCAGACAAGTGCTCAAACGCCTCCTAGACAGCCATTTGTACGTTAAGCCGGAAAAGTGTGAATTCCATTCCTCTCGAGTACAATTCCTGGGATTTATAGTGGAACCCGGTCGAGTCCAGATGGACCCCAAGAAAGTAGGGGCGGTAGCGGATTGGCCCACCCCCAAGTCCGTTAAGGAAGTTCAGCGTTTCCTGGGCTTCACCAACTTTTACCGCAAGTTCATCAAGAACTTCAGCTCGGTGGCAGCCCCTCTCTCAGCTGTAACCAAGGGTGGCAACACAAGGTTTCTGTGGGGAAGAGAAGCTGAGACGGCCTTCCAAGGACTCAAGCAGCGCATCCTCTCTGCTCCCATCCTGACACTACCAACGGCGGATGAACCTTTTGTGGTGGAGGTAGACGCATCAGAGGTTGGGGTTGGAGCTGTCCTGTCTCAGAGGGGTGAAGACAAGAAGCTTCATCCTTGCGCCTTCTTCTCTCACCGGCTTACCCCGGCCGAGAGGAATTACGATGTGGGGGATCATGAACTCCTAGCAGTTAAGATGGCATTGAAGGAATGGAGACACTGGCTCGAGGGGGCTTCTCAACCGTTTCAAGTGCTTACGGACCACAAAAATCTGGAGTATATCCAGCAGGCGAAGCGGTTGAACTCCAGACAAGCTCGATGGTCTCTTTTCTTCAGCCGATTTCAGTTTATCCTCACCTATAGACCCGGGTCGAAGAATCTCAAACCGGACGCCTTGTCACGAATCTACTCTCCTGCCATTCGAGAAGATACTGACATGACTGTCCTTCCGGCCGCTAAGATCGTGGCTCCGATCTCGTGGCAAGTGGAGGATACCGTGAAACAAGCTCAAGCCATCGAACCGGGCCCTGGAGGAGGTCCTGCTAATCGGTTGTTTGTTCCCAAGGCAGCAAGATCCCAAGTCCTTCTGTGGGGGCACTCCTCTCGCCTCACCTGTCACCCGGGCGTAGGTCGCACCTTGGAGTTCATTCAGCGTAAGTTCTGGTGGCCCACCATAAAAGAAGACGTTGCCACTTTCGTCAAGGCCTGTCCCGTGTGCTGCCAGGGCAAATCTTCTCACCTCCGCCCTCAAGGACTCCTTCACCCTTTATCTATTCCCCACCGACCCTGGTCCCATATCTCGTTGGACTTTATTACTGGCCTTCCTCCGTCCCATGGTAATACTACTATCCTAGTCATCATCGACAGGTTTTCTAAGGCGGCCAGGTTTGTTCCCTTGACCAAATTACCTTCTGCCAAGGAAACAGCTGAGTTGGTGATTAACCATGTGTTCCGAGTCTTTGGTATCCCGCAAGATATGGTTTCCGACAGAGGTCCCCAGTTCGCCTCAAGGTTTTGGAAGGCCTTCTGCCAACTCATAGGGGCCACGGCCAGTTTATCTTCAGGGTACCATCCGGAGTCCAACGGCCAAACTGAGAGGATGAATCAGGAGCTGGAAACCACCCTCAGATGTATGGTTTCCAACAACCCGTCCACATGGTCATCCTTCATTGTTTGGGCCGAGTACGCGCACAACACCTTGTGCTCCTCCTCCACTGGTATGTCTCCGCATGAGTGTCAGTTTGGCTATGCTCCGCTATTGTTCCCGGACCAGGAGGCAGAAGTCAGAGTGCCTTCAGCCTCGAGGTTCATCAGACGCTGTCGGCTTACGTGGAAGAAGGCCCGTCTTAATCTTCTGCGTTCCTCACAGCAGTACCAGCGACAAGCCAACAGACGTCGCCGTCCCGGTCCTACCCTGTACCCCGGCCAGAGAGTATGGCTCTCAACAAAAGACTTACCGCTAAGGGTGGAGTCTCGCAAGCTGTCCCAGAGATTCATCGGTCCCTTTAAGATTGCCAGGAGAGTCAATCCCGTTACTTTTCGCCTGCACTTACCCAGATCCCTTAAGATCAATCCCACATTTCACATTTCCTTATTAAAACCTGTTGTTTTTTCTCCCCTTATCCCGGCAGGCAGACCTCCCCCTCCGCCCCGTGTCATCGGAGGCCAGTCGGCTTATACCGTCCACCGGATACTGGATTCCCGCCGGGTGCAGCGGTCCTGGCAGTATCTGGTGGACTGGGAAGGCTACGGTCCCGAGGAGCGCTCCTGGGTTCCTGCCAAGGACATACTGGACCCTGACCTCATTCGTCAGTTCAGGGTCCTCCACCCTGAGAAGGCTGGTAGGAACGTCAGGAGCCGTTCCTAGGGGGGGGATTCTGTCAGGTTTTGGCCAGGACTGTTTAGGTTTTGTTCACTAGATGTCCCCCTTGCACCTTTTTTGTACCTTTTGTTTTTCTTGCTCCAATTATTGTTTGCACCTGTAAGTCATTCCCTTGTTAGTATTTAAACCCTGTGTGTTCCTTAGTTCCTTGCTCAGTGTTTGTAAGTTAGCACCCAGCCCCAGCCCAAGCCTTGTTTTATATAGACTTTTCTCTTGTTGGATTTTCCAGAGGTTCTCTGGTTTTGTTCTTGTTTATTATTTGAGTAGTCTTTTGAGGTTTGTTTTTCCCTGCTGTTTTTTACCACTTTGTGGATTTTTCGTTGTATTTTGGAGGATATCCATTTTTCATTAAACCACCATCTCTAGTACTGCTGTGTCTGCCTCATCTTCTGGGTTCTGCCAATTATTAAGTGACTGTTTCTCGCACCGGGTCCTGACAATATCTCCCTCACTAACTTTAAGCATCAGCTGTCAAAACAGCTTACCAATTGCTGCAGCTGTACACAGCCCATCTGTAAATAGCCCATCCAACCAACTACCTACCTCATCCCCATATTTTGTTTTTCTGCTCTTTTGCACACCAGTATCTCTACTTGCACATCCTCATCCGCACATATATCAGTGTAAATTGCTAAATTGTAATTACATTGCCACTAATGGCCTATTTATTGCCTTACCTCCTTACTTCATTTGCACACACTGTATACACATTTTTCTATTGTGTTATTGACTGTACGTTTGTTTATCCCATGTGTAACTCTGTTGTTGTTATTTCTGTCGCACTGCTTTGCTTTATCTTGGCCAGGTCACAGTTGTAAATGAGAGCTTGCTCTCAACTGGCCTACCTGGTTAAATAAAGGTGAAATAAAAATACAATTAAAAACAGCATCATCGGACTGAGCTTGTTGTCATTGCAGGCAATCTCAATGCTGTGCGTTACAGGGAAGACATCCTCCTCCCTCATGTGGTACCCTTCCTGCAGGCTCATTCTGACATGACCCTCCAGCATAACAATGTCACCAGTCATACTGCTCGTTCTGCGCGTGATTTCCTGCAAGACAGGAATGTCAGTGTTCTGCCATGGCCAGCGAAGAGCCTGGATCTCAATCCCATTGAGCACGTCTGGGACCTGTTGGATCGGAGGGTGAGGGCTAGGGCCATTGCCCCCAGAAATGTCTGGGAACTTGCAGGTGCCTTGGTGGAAGAGTGGGGTAACATCTTGCAGCAAGAACTGGCAAATCTGGTGCAGTCCATGAGGAGGAGATGCACTGCAGTACTTAACGCAGATACTGACCGTTACTTTTGACCCCCCCCCCCCCCCCTTAGTTCAGGGACGCATTATTCCATTTCTGTTAGTCACATGTCTGTGGAACTTGTTCAGTTTTTGTCTCAGTTGTTGAATCTTGTTATGTTCCTACAAATATTTACACGTTAGTTTGCTGAAAATAAACGCAGTTGACAGTGAGAGGACATTTCTTTTTTTGCTGAGTTTATTTGGCTCGAAACATTCTCTAAAACCTTAACCTCAATAGGAGTTCTGTATAAAGGGATGAGCAAGTTGAGGAAACTAAACTCCTAGGTATAACACTGGATGGTCAATTATCAAATTCAAATCAAATTGACAAAGTTGTTGTGAAGATGGGAAGGGGTACAGTTGAAGTCGGAAGTTTACATACACCTTAGCCAAATATATGTAAACTCAGTTTTTCACAATTCCTGACATTTAATCCTTGTAATAATTCCCTGTTTTAGGTCATGTAGCATCACCACTTTATTTTAAGAATGTGAAATGTCAGAATAATAGTACAATGATTTATTTCAGCTTTTATTTCTTTCATCACATTCCCAATGGGTAAGAAGTTTACATACACTCAATTAGTATTTGGTAGCATTGCCTTTCAATTGTTTAACTTGGGTCAAACATTTCGTGTAGCCTTCCACAAGTGTCCCACAATAAGTTGGGTAAATTCTGGCCCGTTCCTCCTGACAGAGCTGGAGTAACTGAGTCAGGTTTGTAGGCCTCCTTGCTCGCACATGCTTTTTCAGTTCTGCCCACAAATTTTCTATAGGATTGAGGTCAGGGCTTTGTGATGGCCACTCCAATACCTTGACTTTGTTGTCCTTAAGCCATTTTGCCACAACTTTGTGGCAAGGTCATTGTCCATTTGGAAGACCCATTTGCGACTAAGCTTTAACTTCCTGACTGATGTCTTGAGATGTTGCTTCAATATATCCACATCCTTTTCAACCCTCATGATGCCATCTATTTTGTGAAGTGCACCAGTCTCTCCTGCAGCAAAGCACCCCACAACATGATGCTGCCACCCCAGTGCTTCATGGTTGGGATGGTGTTCTTTGGCTTGCAAGCCTCCCCATTTTTCCTCCAAAACATAATGATGGTCATTATGGCCAAACAGTTCTATTTTTGTTTCATCAGACCAAAAAGTACAACCATGTGCAGTTGCAAACCTTAGTCTGGCTTTTTTATGTCGGTTTTGAAGCAGTGGCTTCTTCCTTGCTGAGCGACCTTTCAGGTTATGTCGATATAGGACTCGTTTTACTGTGGATATAGATACTTTTGTACCTGTTTCCTCCAGCATCTTCACAAGGTACTTTGCTGTTGTTCTGGGATTGATTTGCACTTTTCACACCAAAGTACGTTCATCTCTAGGAGACAGAACGTGTCTCCTTCCTGAGCGGTATGAAGGCTGTCAAGCAAAGAGGCACTGAGTTTGAAGGTAGGCCTTGAAATACATCCACAGGTACACCTCCAATTGACTCAAATTATGTCAATTAGCCTATCAGAAGCTTCTAAAGCCATGACATAATTTTCTGGAATTTTCCAAGCAGTCAACTTAGTGTATGTTAACTTCTGACCCACTAGAATTGTGATACAGTGAATTATAAGTGAAATAATCTGTCTGTCAACAATTGTTGGAAAAATGACTTGTGTCATGCACAAAGTAGATGTCCTAACCGACTGGCCAAAACTATAGTTTGTTATTAACAAGAAATTTGTGAAGTGGTTGAAAAATGAGTTTTAATGACTCCAAACTAAGTGTATGTAAACTTCCGACTTCAACTGTATTTCTGTTATTAAAAGATGTTCTGAGTTTTTTACACAAAAATCAACTGTACTAGTTGACCAGGCTCTGATCTTGTCCCATCTTGATTATTGTCCTGTAATATGGTCAAGTGTAGCAAAGAAAGACCTAGCAAAGCTACAGCTGGCTCAAAACCAAGCAGCACGCCTTGCCCTTAACTGCACATACAGAGCTAACATAAACAACATGCATGCCAGTCTTTCCTGGTTGAGGGTTGAAGAGAGATGAATTGCTTCTGATCTACTTTTTATGAGAAGTATTACTGTAATGAAAATTCCAGATTGTCTGGAATTCATATCCCACAAGACATGCCACCAGGGGCCTCTTCACAGTCCCCAAGTCTAAAACAAATTCATGGCAATACACAGTATTATACAGAGCCACAATCACACGGAACTCCCTTCCACCTCCAATTACTCACGCAAACAGCAAAATTACCTTAAAAAAAGATCCAACAACATCTCATGGAACAGCGGGGACTGTGAGGCGACACACACACAGACACATTAACACACACAATGTTTTGTTGTTTTATTGTTTGTATATAATTATTTATTTATTTTCATATTGTTTGTATATCACGGTATTTAAAGTTTGTTGTACTACCCTTGTCTAACAGTGTATCAGTGTTTAGTTACTTGTCATGTTTTGTGTTTTTTTTGTGGACCGCAGGAAGAATAGATGCTGCCTCTACAAAAGCTAATGGGAATCCAAATAAACAAACTCTCTCTGGGCTTAGTGGCAGATGAGCATATCTTCCCTCAGGCTGTTGCCTATATTGCATTACTCTCAGATAGAGGTTGGGAATCTAATTCCATGCATGCCCTCCAAGTGCCACTCCATGGTTGCAAGATGTCTGGAGTATCTCTCAGAGAACATCCTGAGTTTTTGAATCCCTGGCACAAGGCAAATGACATGCCATATGTGCTTCATATTGGACCCAGTCAAGTATTTACTTAATGTTTTGCATATTAAAGAGGAGAGAAACAGAGGATCTGTGAATCCAGCAGCACTCTCTAAGCCATCTATTTAAAACATAGGCTTCAGATGGAACACCTGTCTTACAGAGACAGATCAAAGTTTTGAATGTAAAATAATGATAAAACAACATTTATTTTGTTCAGCTAAGAAATGTGGCTGTTGAAATATACACTGCATGTACACAATATTAGGAACACCTTCCTAATATTGAGTTGCACCCCCCTTTTCCCTCAGAACAGCCTCAATTCATTAGGGCATGGACTACAAAGTGTTGAAAGCGTTCCACAGGGATGCTGGCCCATGTTGACTCCAATGCTTCCCACAGTTGTGTCAAGTTGGCTGGATGTCCGGTGGGAGATGGACCATTCTTGATACACACAGGAAACTGTTGAGCGTGAAAAACCCAGCAGCATTGCAGTTCTTGACACATTCAAACCAGCACCTACTACCATACCTCGTTCAAAAGCACTTAAATCTTTTGTCTTTCCCACTCACCCTTTGAATGGCACACATACACAATCCATGTCTCAATTGTCTCAAGGCTTAAAAAATAATTCTTTAACATATCTCCTCCTCTTCATCTACACTGATTGAAGTGTATTTAACAGGTGACATCAATAAGGGATCATAGCTTTCACCTGGTCAGTCTGCCAGGTGCTCCTAATGTTTTGTACACACACAGGGGTGCCTTGCGTAAGACACATTCTACTGTGCAGGGTCAATGCACCATATGTTATAGATTTTTTTATAAAAGACGACACCAGATAAATCCATAGGAAAAATTTATTTATCAATATGCAATATCAGGATTTCAAACTTGGCTCATGGAATTTCCATTCCATAGTAACTGGTTATGTTGAACATGGGTGTTGAAGCTGCGTGTGAATGAAAGGCGAAATATATGAACATGGAGCAGACGCAAAAAAACAAATTCACTGGGATTGCATACATGTACATTGAAAATAATACTGAATCATGAACAGAAATAAAACAATGACAATAATGATTTACTGAGGGCAGGGAAAGTGAGCAACCAGTCACACTGAACACGCCATTACTGTTTAAACTGTATTGAGCAGGAAAACCAAACCAAATAATGTAGATATTTTCCTTCTTACTCCTATAGCATGGAGATGGTCACACACTTCAGCTATCAGGTTGCTAAGCACTGCTGTAATATTTTTCAACTATGCGAGTGGCCTGGACACCATACACAGCACAGCAGAGGTGGGCTGAAATTGGCTGTGTGGCTGATAGCTGAGGAAATGTCTGGGGCTTGAGCTGCTTTCTCATTAGAGCGAGCCAGAGATAATATCGTGATAATCTGCGGAGGTCAAGAGAGCGTGTCCATTTCACCTTGAGGGGTGTCGAAGGACTGAGATAGAGCCATGTATGTTGGCCTTATTTATTTCCCAAAGTCGCAAGCTCAGCAGACCTCCTCCAAGCACGATGCTTCTTCTTCACCTTGGACTCTCACGACTAGAGATGGAATTACTGTATCCTTGGTCAGTGAGACCATACAGAGAGTTTAGGGAAACTTGCACGGAAAGATGCCCGGAATAATGTATTGCTCATCTGACTATTTCAGCATGGGTAAAACATTTCATTTTTACCTTTGGAGCATTGTATTATACTCAGACTCATCTTGATCAAAACATCAAGGCATCAAGTATTTACTTGGTTGCTCACCATACCCTGTTTTTAAGATCGCTAACATATCCATGGATTTCAAGAGGTGACTGTGTCACAGAGAAAATCTATCAAATGTATAGGAGAGTATCTGGCCCTTCTCTAGACTCCCAATCCAGTCCCCACCCACCCACAAACAGTCTGTGACAGCAAGAATGTTGTATGTATGTGGTGAACAATGATACAATTTTCTTCTTTCCTTGTAAGGCCTGGCACTTAAAACACCCGCTCTAAGAGATTTGTGTCTATAAAAAAATCAAGATTTATACAAAATGTCTTTCCAGAAACACACCTATTTACAAAATTCTGCATTAAAAAAACACATTTTACGATCATAAATGGGTCTCTATTAAATCTAACTTTAAAATGGTACTTTTTCACATATTTACATTATTTTAGGCCACTGTACTACCAAAAATAAAAAACAAACAATAAACAAGCAGTAAAGGGACATCACATGTTACTTCTAGGACTACAGGGTATTGTGTTACTGTAAATAATTGAAGATCACACAGTGGTGTACACATTATCCTTAAATATTGTGAAGATGATCATTGTGTAATAAACTATACCTTTACCCAATGACAAACAACACACAACAATAAAACAATGCTTGTTCAATATCTAAAGAATTAGGATTCTGTTTGTTACCAGTTGGTCATTGACTTAATTTGAGCTTTATTCTTAACACTTTGATAAAACTTAGATAATTCAGTTCAAAACAAACAAAATATGTTTAAAAAATGTCAAATCATGGTTAGAGTCATATTTGTATATGTTGTAGACATAATTTATTTCTGTAATGTAAGTGATAATGTACAAGACACCGGGAAGGCAAAAGTCAACTTTGAGGCTATTTTTGAGCGAAACAATGTTAATTTATCCAAATAAATCCAGACTGAAAAAAATATATATATAATGTTTCAAAAGAACAGTCAATCTGCTCTAACCCTCAAAGCAAACAAATATGTCAGTCTAGTCACGTCCATCTAAATAACAGTGAATCTGCTCTCTTATCTGAAACAATGCCAACAAACTGGTAGCACATGTCCTGCTCTCGCTGATAAACTTCTTAATAACTTAAAATAATCTCAATGTTATCAACATGAAAAGTATGCCAGAGTAATTCTACTGTAAATACATGACAGTATCTATCTTGTTTCAAAATAAACACACACGACTAGACTATGGGACCCACTTAAGTACATGGAGATAAGATATTGAAACAGAAAACATGTGTGATGATTCATGTTGAAAACAATTTGGTACCAGTGTAATCTTGCCTGGTCTTTGAGGATGCCAGGTGATAGGAATGGTAAGTCATTAGTCCTCCTCCTGAAGACACCAGAGATGTTTTAGCGCCATCCCTTTGCGGTTGTAACAAGGGTAAAACTCTTTAGGAATTAAAAAAACCTTTTTGTGAGTAGGAACAGTTTAAGATAAATATGTACTGTATTGCAATTACGTTTGTACAACAATTTGTAATGTAGCAGAATCATTACTTACTTTAAGTGTCCACTCTGTACCTCTCTTGTCTGCGCTGTGTTTTTTTTTAAAGGTTTGGTTTTCCCATCATCGCACAGTTGAGGAGAATAGGGACTGGAGCTGGTTGCCAAACTCTTTCCATTGTCCTCTAACAAGCTTTTATGGAGATGCACAGCACGTTGGACATTACCTGCATCCCTTCTCATTCTGAGCACACGACTGATCCAGGCACCATGCCTAAGTGGCTATGAATGAATTCAGACTCAAACATGAATGTGGCAAACAATAAAACCATCCTTAGCTACATCCCTAGCATTCCACTGTCTCCGGGCGCAGAACTATCACTACAAATGTCATACCGTTAGGTGAACGCAAATCATTCCCTCCGAAGTCATCCAATTCTTCTGAGAGCACGGCCTTTAGGTGGGAGCAAAAGGCTCTGCTCCTTTGATAACATCTTAATTGCTTCCACACTTTTTTCTGCTCAAACAAATTTGATCTTGTTATTCTTTTTCACAAAGGGGAAAACTCGGAATGAAAACCCTCGAGGCCGCTCAGACACAGAAGTGACCTGTCATTTTGAAACATAACCTTTTCATTTTCTTAAAATGTATTTCAGTCATGATGACCTCTCACCGCAATTGAGTATGAGCTATTTGTCTTTCATTAATTCACATCCAGGGTGAGACATGTTCATTGCTAGTTTTTTCCCACCACAGTTGCATACCTGACTTTGCCTGTTCTGACACGCTTAAAGAAATATAACAGGAGACACATACTGAACACAATTATGGGACCTACATATGTAAGTGTTTTTTTTTATAAACAGAAAGAGTGGACAACCTCAAAATAGCCATTAATGACAGAGATCGTCCTACATGTGACAAAGTATCAGTAAAGGATACATGAAAAATATTAATATTTACCATAATATAGTATGTATTAACTAGATATTCAGTAGAAATATTAATATTTACCATAATATAGCATGTATTAACTAGATATTCAGTAGAAAAGAAACACAATGTTGAAGGAGCAGACACTGGTGAAAAGGAAGCTACTGTAGGTGACTGATAAAAAACAATAGCGCAGGTAAAACACATTTGTTGTGAAAGGGAAGTGTATTTTGCTGTCATCACACTGTGCCTTTTTCTGTCTCTGAGCAAACCATGGAGGCTTCATTACAGGAATGGAGCCCATGAGTGACAGCCCTATTGCAGGGTCCTTTGTTTGTGTAGTATACCCTGTTTGCAACTCGTCTCCATTGTCAGAGTGAAGGCTTCTCTACGCCATAGGCTTTACCATCTTATAGTCTTCTCAGACACACAGCATAGCAAAACTTGGGTGAATTAAAATTTCTAGCTTGAAGCAGGAAGAGAATACGACACAAACTCTTCAAAACCTGCCTTTGGCCTATCCGGAAACATAAAACATGTTTCAACTACTGTGTCCAGGACAACCTTCTTTCATTTCTGTTCTTGTGTCACTATTCTGAACATCAAAAGTGTCTTTCAACATCAGACGGACAAGGTAGTAAAAGGTAGGCCAGAATTCTCCCCTACAGCAAGCATCCTAGACATAGTCGTTGCCTCAGACCTTGTAGTAGATGTTGGCTGGGCTTTGCGCTGGCATCTCTTGGACTATATAAACCGGATGGCCGTATTCCCCGCTCACCTTCTCGTAATGGGGGCAGTAGTTGTTTTCTGTAGTCCGTAGCGGGATGATGATGTCACTGGGTTCGGAGCCGGCGTTCCCAGAGCACTTGGGGCTGGCCAGCGTGCTGAGTGACAGAGCGGTGGTCCGCTGCTGGGTGTGCTTGCGGTTCCTCTTCTTCAGCTTGATCAGCAGGACGATGAGGATGATGATGATCAGGAGGAAGATGACGCATCCCGCCCCGATGACTGCAAACAGCGCTGGCTTGGAGGCAAAGAAACCCTCCGCTGAGTCGGACGAGTCTGACTTGTTGTCCTGGTTCATGGTGTCTGTGGATGGAAGAAAAAAGGAATCAGTTAGCAGCAGGGAAAGAACGAGCAGTGGTCTGCTTGGCAGACTGTCAGACAAAGCTGTACTGTTGCTGATCATGATAGAGGTGGAACCCTGCGAGTGTGCAAATGGGTTCTCAAAGAGAAAAAAGGCTTCTTCCATTATTCCTCTGAATTGAGTGAGTAACTAGGGGCTTCCTGACTGTGTGGCCTTTGTGAGCATGTGGGGGTGTCAGTTTTAGACAGATGATAGCTCATTTCTTCTTGGCATGCATCTTGAGAGCGAGGGGAGGATTAAACTGTGTATGTTTAGCCATATGTTATAACTCCACATGAGGGGGTAAAGGAAGAGAAACTGTTTAAATGTATATTACCGGCTTGAGGGAAAAGAAAACACCAGTCTCTCATTAGACACAGAGGATGAGGACTGAGTCCAATTAGAGTGGCATGCCTATTTCCTGTGTGGTCCTGAAGCCTCCCTCCCTAACCCTCCCTCCCCTTCTTCACTATTTATACTCCGCTGCATCCCAGCTCTGCCTGCCTGGAAGCACAGTTTCCACCGCTGCCTGTCTGTCTGGGAGCATAGCTTCCACTGCTGTCTGGGAGCATCGCTTCCACTGCTGCTTGTCTGCCTGGGAGCATAGCTTCCACTGCTGCCTGTCTGTCTGGGAGCATAGCTTCCACTGCTGCCTGTCTGCCTGGGAACATAGCTTCCACTGCTGCCTGTATGCCTGGGAGCATAGCTTCCACTGCTGCCTGTCTGTCTGGGAGCATAGCTTCCACTGCTGCCTGTCTGCCTGGGAACATAGCTTCCACTGCTGCCTGTATGCCTGGGAGCATAGCTTCCACTGCTGCCTGTCTGCCTGGGAACATAGCTTCCACTGCTGCCTGTCTGCCTGGGAGCATAGCTTCCACTGCTGCCTGTCTGTCTGGGAGCATAGCTTCCACTGCTGCCTGCCTGCCTGGGAGCATCGCTTCCACTGCTGACTGTCTGTCTGGGAGCATAGCTTCCACTGGTGCTTGTATGCCTGGGAGTATAGCTTCCACTGCTGCCTGTCTGTCTAGGAGCATAGCTTCCACTGCTGCCTGCCTGCCTGGGAGCATCGCTTCCACTGCTGCCTGCCTGCCTGGGAGCATCGCTTCCACTGCTGACTGCCTGCCCAATGCTGCTGCCGCACTGTCAAAACGGAGGCTGCTAGCTACAGTGCCTTGCAAAGTATTCATCCCCCTTGCCGTTTTTCCTATTTTGTTGCATTACAACCTGTAATTGAAGTAGATTTTGATTTGGATTTCATGTAATGGACATATACAAAATAGTCCAAATTGGTGAAGTGAAAAAAATTCTAAAAACGACAAGTGGTGCGTGCATATGTATCACTCCCTTTGCTATGAAGCCCCTAAATAAGATCTGGTGCAACCAATTACCCTCAGAAGTCACATAATTAGTTAAATAAAGTCCACCTGTGTGCAATCTAAGTGTCACATGATCTCAGTATATATACAAACCTGTTCCGAAAGGCCCCAGAGTCTGCAACACCACTAAGCAAGGGGCACCACCAAGCAAGCGGAAACATGAAGACCAAGGAGCTCTCCAAACAGGTCAAGGACAAAGTTGTGGAGAAGTACAGATCAGGGTTAGGTTATAAAAAAAATCTGAAACTTTGAACATCCCACGGAGCACCATTAAATCCATTATTAAAAAATTGAAAGAATATAGCACCACAACAAACCTGCCAAGAGAGGGCCGCCACCAAAACTCACGGACCAGGCAAGGAGGGCATTAATCAGAAAGGCAACAAAGAGAACAAAGATAACCCTGAAGGAGCAGCAAAGCTCCACAGCGGAGATTGGAGTATCTGTCCATAGGACCACTTTAAGCCGTACACTCCACAGAGCTGGGCTTTACAGAAGAGTGACCAGAAAAAAGCCATTGCTTAAAGAAAAAAATAATCAAACACGTTTGGTGTTCGCCAAAAGGCATGTGGGAGACTCCACAAACATATGGAAGAAGGTACTCTGGTCAAATGAGACAAAAATGTTGCTTTTTGGCCATCAGGGAAAATACTATGTCTGGCGCAAACCCAACACCTCTCATCACCACGAGAACACCATCCCCACAATGAAGCATGGTGATGGCAGCATCATGCTGTGGGGATGGTTTTTTATCGGCAGGGACTGGGAAACTGGTCAGAAATGAAGGAACGATGGATGGCGCTAAATACAGGGAAATTCTTGAGGGAAACCTGTTTCAGTCTCCCAGAGATTTGCTGGAGGTTCACCTTCCAGCAGGACAATGACCCTAAGCATACTGATAAAGCAACACTTGAGTGGTTTAAGGGGAAACATTTAAATGTCTTGGAATGGCCTAGTCAAAGCCCAGACCTCAATCCAATTGAGAATCTGTGGTATGACTTAAAGATTGCTGTACACCAGAGGAACCCATCCAACTTGAAGGAGCTGGAGCAGTTTTGCCTTAAAGAATGGGCAAAAATCCCAGTGGCTAGATTTGCCAAGCTTATAGAGACATACCCCAAGAGACTTGCAGCTGTAATTGCTGCAAAAGGTGGCTCTACAAAGTATTGACTTTGGGGGGAGGGGGGTGAATTTTTATGCACGCTCAAGTTTTCAGACTTTTTGTTTTATTTCTTGTTTGTTTCACCAAAAAATATTTTGCATCTTCAAAGTGGTAGGCATGTTGTGTAAATCAAATGATACAAACCCCCCCAAAAATCAATTTTAATTCCAGGTTGTAAGGCAACAAAATAGGAAAAATGCCAAGGGGGGTGAATACTTGCGTAAGCCACTGTACGTTTACACTGGGGATGGAGGGATGGATTCCACAGTGAACCAAATCTCAGCTCTTATTATTTGTTCATTTATTTTGCAGGGTAAGATGACCTTGATGAAAGCGGAAGGAAATCCCATTTCAAAGTTGGCAGATGGAAAACAACACACTATTGATCGTACATGAGACCATAGAGCCCAATGTGTGTGTTGAAGGCAATGGAAGTCTGTCGGTCCCCATTGCTTTTATTTTCCTGCTTGTCAAAAATATGTTGAGTGAACAAAAGACAAAAGTTTGTTCTCGCTCACATTAATGAAGACCACCTGCCAGTTAATAAGAGGACGTTATCGTGACACGGAACATTGGCTTTCCTCAAGATCGTCTGAATGATTATGAAACACTAGAATTATTCAAATTACTTCTGGGTGAACAAATTTTCACATTTGCACCTAACTGTAAGCCCATGCCAACACTTCAGAATGTTCTGAATAATTTATAGAAATCTATTCTGGCTATCTCTCTACCCAGTTTAATTTAGATGTTGAGCATGAATGACTGTACAGAACGTGTTATTTATCATGTGTTTTCCTCACATTCTACGGAGACCGCTTCTGCTTCCAAAGAGCTTAATAGCTCAGGAAAAATGTGCATACAAATTAAAGAGGTTTAACCTCTTTGTATTACAGAGAAAACAACATTTTACATTTAAATCGATTGAATGATTGGCAGAAGGAAGCAGTTTCCCTTGTTAAAAGCATTTTTCTGAATGCTTAGTCCCCTCCTGTACTCCCTGTTCACCCACAACTGTGTGGCCGCACACGACTCCAACACCATCCTTAAGTTTGCTGATGACCAGATGGTGGTAGGCCTGATCACCGACGACGATGAGACAGCCTATAGGGAGGAGGTCAGTTACCTGGCAGTGTGGTGCCAGGACAACAACCTCTCCCTCAACGTTAGCAGGGCAAAGGAGCTGATCGTGGACTACAGGAAACGGAGATCAGAGCACGCCCCCATCCACATCAACGGGGCTGTAGTGGAGCGGGTCGAGAGCTTCAAGTTCCTCAGTGTCCACATCATTAAGGAATTAACATGGTCCACACTCACCAACACAGTCGTGGCGGGGCATGACAACGCCTCTACCCCCTCAGGAGGCTGAAAAGATTTGGCATGGGCCCTCAGATCCTCAAAAAGGTGTACAGCTACACCATTGAGAACATCTTGATTGCCTGCATCACCGCTTGGTATGGCAACTGTTTGGCATCTGACCACAAGGCGCTAAAGATGGTGGTGCAGACGGCCCAGTACATCACTAGGGCCGAGCTCCCTGCCGTCCAGGACCTCTATACCAGGCGGTGTCAGAGGAAGGCCCGTAAAATTGTCAAAGACCCCAGCCACCCAAGCCATAGACTGTTCACTCTGCTACAGCACGGCAAGCGGTACCGGAGCGCCAAGTCTGGAACCATAAGTCTGCTGAACATTTAATTAAATGGCCACCGAACTATTACATTGACCCTTTTTTGCAATGACTCTCTTACACTGAATCTATGCACAATCACTGGACTCACACACTCAGACATTATTACACTAACACACACTACATATGCTCACACCCACACACACACACACACACTTTCACACGCTTCACATACACTGCTGCTACTCTGATTATTATCTATCCTGATTGCCTAGTCACTTTTACCCCTACCTACATGTACATATTACCTCAACTACTTCGTACCCCTGCACATTGACTTGTTACATGTACTCCTTGTATAAAGCCTCATTATTTATTACGTTACTATTTCTTACTTTTTAACTGTGCATTGTTGGGAAAGGGCTCGTAAGTAAGCATTTCATGGTAAAGTCTACACCTGTTGTATTTGGTGCATGTGACAAATACAATTTGATTGGAATTACCTATGATATCTGTGCTCCTCTGTCAAACAGGGCGATGCTTCAACACAACAAAGGCAAAGCATTGTAACGAATATCTCACAGTATCTTTTAACTTTATAGCAGAGGGATAAACCTCCCAAAAGTATCCCCAAATGTTTAAATGATGAAGTATTTGTAAGTTGAAACGTATCATTTCGTTCCTGCTGGCAGCTCTGACAATAAACCCATGCATATTGTGTCTGCTGTCCTGATTGGCTTTGGATCAGTTGTGTGCGTTTGGCCGCGTTCAGCTGTGGAGCTGTGCAGACAGGCATGATAAACCATCGACCTTTATTACATTCCTCTTCACCCGAGGTATGAGAGCTCTCGGGTAAGTCAGACTCAACAGGTTGTTATGGCGGCGCTCTTCTTCCTTCTATGCAGTTAAAGGAATAGGACAGAAACAAAAGTTCAAAGAAACACACATCAAGAAAAATGTCTGCCAAACCTTCACATTGAAAGAAAACCGCACTGTGGGAGACTTGGCAGCTGTCCATGATGAGAGGGAAGGCCACTTTTTCCAGAACATCTGATTTTATTTTGTCCTGCAGCAGAGCCAGAACCCTTGGGCCCAAATGACTTTCTAAACCTATATAAACTTCAGCATTTTCTGCTTCCCCGTAAAAAAATACCATTCTGGTGACTGAAACCCTAGCAAAATAAATACAAATGGATCTATCCAATATGCAGAAATCCTGCTCTTTATCTGCAGCTAGATCTCAGCCTAACAGCTAGGATTTTAATTTTTCATTGCCACACTTGAGCACCGTGTCTATCCACATTACTACTCAGCATAATTAAAAAAGTGGATCAGTGTAACTTTCTCAAACCAAAAGGGAAAAATATAATGTGTGTGTGTGTGTGTGTGTGTGTGTGTGTGTGTGTGTGTGTGTGTGTGTGTGTGTGTGTGTGTGTGTGTGTGTGTGTGTGTGTGTGTGTGTGTGTGTGTGTGTGTGTGTGTGTGTGTGTGTGTGTGTGTGTGTGTCCACAAAAATTGTAAACGAACAAAAAATTTGACCAACTGGGGACATTTTGTTAGTCCCCACAAGGTCAAATGCTATTTCTAGTGGGTTTAGGGTTAAGGTTAGAATTAGTGTTAAGCTTAGAATTAGGGTTAGGTGCTAGGGTTAGGTTAAAGGTTAGGGTTAAGGTTAGGTTTTGGGAAAATAGGATTTTGAATGGGACTGAATTGGGTTTCCCAACAAGTTTAGTTATACAATACTGTGTGTGTGTGTGTGTGTGTGTGTGTGTGTGTGTGTGTGTGTGTGTGTGTGTGTGTGTGTGTGTGTGTGTGTGTGTGTGTGTGTGTGTGTGTGTGTGTGTGTGTGTGTGTGTGTGTGTGTGTGTGTGTGTGTGTGTGTGTGTGTGTGGCGGATGTGGGGGAGCATTGTACAGAGAACAATGGTTTCACAGAGTGGGATACAGTATTGGAAGCAAACCATGACCTTTTGGCATTGAAGGTTACAGTCAAATCTTGAACACTGATAATAAGGACTAGAGCACAAAACCGGGAAACAGGGGTCATACTGTGGCAAATACTCCTTTTCCCACAAGTCTGAGCATCCTCACCTTTGTTGCCTGGCTCCACGGCTCCACCCCTGCCCCCCTTATTATTTGGTTTGGTGGTTGTCTCCTTCACAACGTTTTCCTCTTGGCTGGGCTTCTCTGTTATCACTGGGTCCGGTACAACTGTGTTCGGGTCTGCAATTTGGACGAAGAACGTTAACAAAGTTAGATTCCAATGTGAATATTGTAAATGCTGTTGGTCCTTTTAGTATCATTTTCCAATAAAGATTTAAAATGGGGTGCCATAGTAATCAGTTCCTTTGACCCCAATTTTATGTCCTAATTAAAGCCAATGAATATAAAGTCTGAGGCATGCATGACAGTGTCTGCTATAACCTGCCAAATGAAGCTATAAAAAAGGCATTAGTCATTTTTTGCGGTAACACTTTACTTGACACATAGAGTCATAACACGTTATGACACGATCATAACCATGTCATAATATGTCATAATAGCTGACAACCTGTTATAATGTGGTCATAACACTGTCACAACACATATTTAGACCTGTTGTGACATACAGTATATTGTGTTCTTTTATGGCTGGTTATGACGCCTACATAAGAGTGTCAAAACCCCAAAAACCTACCACACAAGGCAAAATATTCCATTACACCATAGCCTACGCGTTAACTGTATAGTTATGTTTGTTTTTTATTGACCATATTAAATTATTATATTAATTGCATACACATTGATGTCAGACACGCACCTACCCCAATGCTCTGTTGCTGATGACTGGGATGAATGCAGGAGCAGATTTCAGGAGCAGGACAAGACACCCTCTTTTTGGCTGATAACTGATATAACGGCATGCACGTGATAGGCCTATCTGGCTTATATGATTATGATGGTCAGAATGCTTCTTGAAAGTGTCATAAAGTGTATTTTCTTAGTCCAAGTAAAGTGACACAGGATGGTCATGTTTTTTGACAGTGTCATAAAGTGTATTTTCTTGGTCCAAATAAAGTGACGAAGGTTGGTCATAATGCTTTATGACAGTGTCATATTTTCTATAAGCTATTTAAAATATGATGGAAAAAAACATGACTGTAAAGAATTCATTACAAACAAAGGATTTTATAAACAAACTTTCAAACAAAAGGAAACTTCTTAGCAGGGAAATCAATTATCTGAACAAATAATTTGAATAAATGTAGGTGTCATAACCAGCCATAAAATAATGTAATATACTGTATGTCATAACAGGTGTAAATATGGGTCATGACAGTGTTATGACCATATTATGACATGTTATGTCAAGTTATGTCAGCTGTTGTGACATATTATGACATGGTTATGAGCGGTGTCAAGTAAAGTGTTACCCTTTTTTCATTGATCCCCTGAGTGTCATCAATGTAGAAGCATAAGGGGAGTAGTCTGAATACACTGGCATTAAGGGAGATTTCATCGACTGGAAAATCATTGAAGTGTACATCAGAGGCTGGTGGTAGGAGTTAAAGGAGGACAGGCTCATTGTAATGGCTGGAATGGAATACATGGAACAGAGTCAATACAATAAATAGAACAGTTTCTATATGCCTGATGTGTTTGATACCGTTCCATTTATTCCATTCTAGTCTTTACAATCAGACTTTACTCCTCCCACCAGCATCCTCTGGTGTACATATGCTGTTTTACTTCCCCTCCTCCCAAGAGAACTATGTGATCTTGGAATTATTTTACTCTAATAGTTTCTAGAAAATATTCTAAACTAAATCAAGGAAACAAGTAGCACTTAAATGTCCAATTGTTCTTTTGTTAGAATGGCATTTTTAAGAGCCCTGCTGGAGGTCTAGCAGGGCCTAAAATAGTGTATAAGAGATCATACAAAAGATTTTGCTGTGACTCATGTGGATGATGTTAAAAATATTTGTTAGTCGGATGTGATTAATAAGGAGCATCCAGATGCTGCACTTGATGAATTTATGAAATTGCTTCTTCCAATTATTGATAAACATGCACCTGTTAAGAAACTGACTGTTAGAACTGTTAAGGCTCCATAGATTGATGAGGAATTGAAAAACTGTATGGTTGAACTGTATGGCTGCACACCTGACTGGCTGACTTACTGCAAATTGATAAATTATGTGACTAAACTCAACAAAAAGAAGAAACTGTATTGTGAAGCCAAGATCAATGATATAAAGAATGATGCAAAAAAAATGGAGTACTTTAAATGAAATTATGGGCAAAAAATGTTTTAATTCCATCTTTCATCGAATCAGATGTCTTATTCATCACAAAACCATTTGATGTTGCTAATTATTTTAATGATTACTTCATTGGGAAAAGTGGAAAAACTTAGGCAGGAAATGCCAACAACAAACTGTGAGCCATCGTACTCACGCATTTATAAAAAAAAAAAAATAATAAATAAATGAAAGAAAAGCATTGCAAGTTTAAATTTGGTAAAGTTAGTGAGGGAGAGGTGGAAAAATTATTGTTATCTAATCAATAATGACAAACCTCCTGGCATTGACAATTTATATGGAAAGCTACAGAGGATGGTAGCTGACTCTAAAGCCACTCCTATCTGTCATATCTTTAATCTGAGCCTAGAGGAAAGTCTTTGTCCTCAAGCCTGGAGGGAAACCAGTCATTCCACTACCCAAGAGTGGTAAAGCGGCCTTTACTGGTTCTAACAGCAGACCTATCAGCTTACTGCCAGATCTAGGCAAACTGTTGGAAAAAATGGTGTTTGACCAAGTACAATGCTATTTCTCTGTAAATAAACGAACAACAGACTTTCAGCATGCTTATAAAAAAGGGCACTCAACATGTACTGCACTGACACAAATGACTCATGATTAGTTGAAAGAAATGAATAAGAAGAAGATTGTGGGAGCTGTACTGTTAGATTTCAGTGCAGTCTTTGATATTATTGATCATAACCTGTTGTTGAGAAAACTTTTGTGTTATGGCTTTTCAACCCCTGCCATATTGTGGATTCAGAGCTATCTATCTAATAGAACTCAGAGGGTTTTCTTTAATGGAAGCTTCTCTAATGTCAAACATGTAAAGTGTGGTGTACCGCAGGGCAGCTCTGTAGGCCATCTACTATTTTTTTAACAAGTTGATGAGACTAAATTACTTGGTGTTACCTTAGATTGTAAACTGTCATGGTCGAAACATATAGATTCAATGGTTGTAAAGGTGGGGAGAGGTTTGTCCATAATAAAGAGATCCTCTGCTTTTTTGACACCACACTCAACAAAGCAAGTCCTGCAGGGCTAATATTAAATACTATGCATGCCAGTCTCTCTTGGCTAAAGGCTAAAAGTTGAGGAAAGACTGACTACGTCACTTCTTGTTTTTATAGAAACATTAATGTGTTGGAAATTCCAAATTGTTTGCATAGTGTCACGACTCCTACCGAAGTTGGCTCCCCTTCCTGTTCGGGTGGCACATATTATGAAATGAAATTATGGGCAAAAAATGTTTTAATTACATCTTTCATCGAATCAGATGTCTTATTCATCACAAAACCATTTGATGTTGCTAATTATTTTAACGATTACTTAATTGGAAAAAGTGAAAAAACTTAGGCAGGAAATGCCAACAACAAACTGTGAGCCATCGTACTCACGCATTTAAAAAAATAAAAATAAAATAAAAAATGAAAGAAAAGCATTGCAAGTTTAAATTTGGTAAAGTTAGTGAGGGAGAGGTGGAAAAATTATTGTTATCTAATCAATAATGACAAACCTCCTGGCATTGACAATTTATATGGAAAGCTACAGAGGATGGTAGCTGACTCTAAAGCCACTCCTATCTGTCATTGTTTTTGTGTACTGTTGTACATGCCTGTAAGTCACGGTTCGTGTACATTGTATTTTCTGAACTGTTTAGTTCCCCTTGTGTGTTGGGGCATTTGTTTTAACTGGGGGAACACTTCTCAGTCACCTCAGGTGAGTAAGCACCAGACTCACCCAGAACCCCCTGTTGGTCACATGTTTGTCTTGATTTCTTTCCTTGATTTTTTCCCCTCTTCCCAGCATAAGGCACTAGTCGACTCAGGTGCAGCTGGGAACTTTATGGATCGCGGACTCGCCATCAAGCTAGGTGTTCCGCTTGTGCCGATAGATTCTCCCTTCCCCGTGCACTCCCTAGATAGCCGGCCATTAGGGTCAGGGTTGGTCAGAGAGGCCACGGTTCCACTGGACATGGTGACGCAGGGGAATCATAGGGAGCGTGTAAGTCTCTACATTATCGATTCGCCTGCGTTTCCAGTGGTGCTGGGGATTCCCTGGCTGACTAGTCACAATCCTAAGATTTCGTGGAAACAGGGGGTTCTCCAGGGGTGGTCAGAGGAGTGTTCTGGAAGGTGTCTGGGAGTTTCCATCGGTGCCACGTCGGTGGAAAGTCCAGACCAGGGTTCCACGGTGCGCATCCCCCCCGAATATGCCGATTTGGCAATCGCTTTCAGTAAAAAGAAAGCGACTAAATTACCACCTCATCGACTGGGAGGGGATTGTGCGATAGATCTCCAGGTAAACGCTGCGCTTCCCAAGAGTCACGTGTACCCATTGTCCCAGGAGGAGACGTTGGCTATGGAGACATATGTCACGGAGTCTCTGGGACAGGGGTACATTCGGCCCTCCATCTCACCCGTCTCCTCGAGTTTCTTTTTTGTAAAGAAAAAGGAGGGAGGTCTACGTCCGTGCATTGATTATAGAGGTCTAAATGCTATCACAGTGGGGTTTAGTTACCCACTACCTCTCATCGCTACGGCGGTGGAAGCCTAGTGGTAGGGTAGCCTAGTGGTTAGAGCGTTGGACTAGTAACCGAAAGGTTGCAAGTTCAAATCCCCGAGCTGACAAGGTACAAATCTGTCGTTCTGCCCCTGAACAGGCAGTTAACTCACTGTTCCTAGGCCGTCATTGAAAATAAGAATTTGTTCTTAACTGACTTGCCTAGTTAAATAAAGGTAAAAAAAAAAAGAAAAAAAAAAAAATTTCACGGAGCACAGTTCTTTACAAAACTGGATCTCAGGAGCGCGTATAGTTTGGTGCGTATTCGGGATGGAGACGAGTGGAAAACCGCGTTTAGTACCACATCGGGCCACTATGAGTACCTCGTCATGCCGTATGGGTTAAAGAATGCTCCAGCCATCTTTCAATCCTTTGTAGACGAGATTCTCAGGGACCTGCACGGGCAGGGCGTGGTGGTTTATATTGATGATATTCTGATCTATTCCGCCACCCGCGACGCGCATGTGTCTCTGGTACGCAAGGTGCTTGGGAGACTGCTGGAGCATGACCTATACGTCAAGGCTGAGAAGTGTGTGTTCTCCAAACGAGCCGTCTCCTTCCGGGGTTATCGCATTTCCACCTCGGGGGTGGTGATGGAGTGTGACCGCATTAAGGCCGTGCGTAATTGGCCGACTCCGACCACGGTGAAGGAGGGTTTGCCAATTACTACCAGAGGTTTATCCGGGGTTTTGGCCAGGTAGCGGCTTCCATTACCTCACTGCTGAAGGGGGGCCCGGTGCGTTTGCGGTGGTCGGCAGGGGCGGACAGAGCCTTCAATAGGTTGAAGGCGCTGTTCACGGATGCACCCGTGTTGGCGCACCCGGACCCCTCTCTAGCATTCATAGTGGAGGTGGACGCGTCCGAGGTTGGGGTGGGTGCCGTGCTATCACAGCGCTCGGGTACGCCACCAAAACTCCGCCCCTGCGCTTTCTTTTCGAGGAAGCTCAGTCCAGCGGAGCGTAACTATGATGTGGGGGACAGGGAGTTGTTAGCGTTGGTCAGGGCTCTGAAGGTGTGGAGACACTGGCTTGAGGGGGCTAAGCACCCTTTTCTCATCTGGACCGACCACCAGAATCTGGAGTATATTCGGGCAGCTAGGAGACTGAATCCATGTCAGGCAAGGTGGGCCACGTTCTTCACCCGATTCCGGTTTACTCTGTCGTATAGACCGGGTTCTCAGAATGTAAAGGCTGACGCACTGTCCCACCTTTATGACATGGAGGATAGGTCCACCGAGCATACTCCCATCCTTCCAGCCTCGAGGCTGATGGCACCAGTGGTATGGGAGGTGGACTCGGACATCGAGCGGGCGTTACGGGCGGAGCCTGCGCCTCCTCAGTGTCCGGCTGGGCGGAAGCACGTGCCGCTTGGTGTTCGGGACCAACTGATTCGGTGGGCTCACACCCTACCCTCCTCGGGTCACCCTGGGGTGGCGAGGACAGTGCGGGGCCACCGGGAGAAGTATTGGTGGCCCACCTTGGCTAGGGATGTTAGGGTTTATGTCTCTTCCTGTTCAGTGTGCGTCCAGAGTAAGGATCCTAGGCACCTTCCTAGAGGGAAGTTACAACCCCTCCCCGTTCCACAACGGCCATGGTCTCACCTATCCGTAGATTTCCTGACCGATCTTCCCCCGTCTCAGGGGAACACTACGGTTTTGGTGATTGTGGATCGGTTCTCTAAGTCCTGCCGTCTCCTCCCATTGCCTGGTCTCCCTACAGCCCTACAGACTGCGGAGGCGTTATTCACCCACGTCTTCCGGCACTACGGGGTGCCGGAGGACATCGTCTCTGATCGGGGTCCCCAGTTCACGTCCCGGGTATGGAGAGCGTTCATGGAGCGTCTGGGGGTCTCGGTCAGCCTGACGTCCGGTTATCACCCCGAGAGTAATGGGCAGGTGGAGAGAGTGAACCAGGAGGTGGGTAGGTTTCTGCGGTCGTATTGCCAGGACCGGCCCAGCGAGTGGGCTAGGTACGTCCCATGGGCGGAGTTGGCCCAAAATTCACTCCGTCACTCCTCGACTAACCTATCTCCGTTCCAGTGTGTGTTGGGCTACCAGCCGGTCCTGGCACCGTGGCATCCGAGTGGGTGCAGCGCTTCAAGGAGACCTGGAGGGCCGTCCAGGAATCCCTCAAACAAGCCAGTGGATGGCAGAAGAGGAGCGCTGACCACCACCGCAGTGAGGCCCCCGTGTTTGTACCGGGGGACAGGGTCTGGCTCTCGACCCGAAACCTACCCCTTCGCTTGCCCTGCCGGAAACTGGGGCCGCAGTGTGTAGGGCCCTTCAAAGTCCTGAGGAGAATAAACGAGGTGTGTTATCGATTACAACTCCCTTCCTATTATCGTATTAACCCCTCGTTTCATGTGTCTCTCCTCAGGCCGGTGGTAGCTGGTCCCCTGCAGGACGGTGAGGTGCCGGAGGTCCCTCTTCCCCCTCTGGACATCGAGGGGTCCCCGGCGTACACGATACGGGCCATTCTGGACTCGAGACGCCGGGTGAGGGGCCTGCAGTACCTCGTGGACTGGGAAGGGTACGGTCCGGAGGAGAGGTGCTGGGTACCGGTGGGGGACATTTTGAATCCGTCAATGTTGAGGGATTTCCATCGCCTCCATCCGGATCGCCCTGCGCCTCGCCCTCCGGGTCGCCCTCGAGGCCGGTGTCGGCGCGCTGCGGGAGCCGCGTGTCAGGGGGGGCGGGTACTGTCACGACTCCTACCGAAGGTGACTCACCTTCCTGTTCGGGTGGCGCACGGCGGTCGTCGTCACCGGCCTACTAGCTGCCACTGATTTTTTCCTCCCCCTCCTTGTTTGTTTATTGGTTACACCTGTTTGTAATTAGGTTGATGAGTTGGGCTTTATTACCCAGCCGGCCCGCCTGCTGGGTGTGCGGGATTGTTTTTGTGTACTGTTGTACATGCCTGTAAGTCACGGTTCGTGTACGTTGTATTTTCGGAACTGTTTAGTTCCCCTTGTGTGTTGGGGCATTTGTTTTAAGTGGCGTCGTTTTCACCTAGGTGGTGATTAAAGTTACGCTACTCTGAACTCTCTGTCTCCTGCGTCTGACTCCTTCCTCCACTACACCCCGGGCATTACACATAGTCAACTTACATTCAGCATTGACACACACACTTACCCCGCCAGACATGCCACCAGGGTTATTTTCACATTCTCCAGGTCCATAACAAATTCAAGGAAACGTACAGTACTATACAGAGCCATGAGTGCATGGAACTTCCTTCTATCTTATATAGCACAAGTGAAAAGCAAACCTGGTTTCAAAAAACAAATATAGCAACACCTCATGGCACAACGCCTCTGCCCCATGTGACCAATTTGTTGTGTGTATGTACCAACATGTATGTGTAATTGATAGATTCACACACACACACTACATGTTACCCCGCATGTAGGTTGGTCCTGCCGTACATACCTACACGTACGCTACGGTCACAAGACGCAGGCCTCCTAATTGTCCCTAGAATTTCTAAGCAAACAGCTGGAGGCAGGGCTTTCTCCTATAGATCTCCATTTTTATGGAATGGTCTGCCTACCCATGTGAGAGACGCAGACTTGGTCTCAACCTTTAAGTCTTTACTGAAGACTTATCTCTTCAGTAGGTCATATGATTGAGTGTAGTCTGGCCCAGGAGTGTGAAGGTGAACGGAAAGGCTCTGGAGCAACGAACCGCCCTTGCTGTCTCTGCCTGGCCGGTTCCCCTCTCTCCACTGGGATTCTCTGCCTCTAACCCTATTACAGGGGCTGAGTCACTGGCTTACTGGTGCTCTTTCATGCCGTCCCTAGGAGGGGTGCGTCACTTGAGTGGGTTGAGTCACTGACGTGATCTTCCTGTCTGGGTTGGCGCCCCCCCTTGGTTTGTGCCGTGGCGGAGATCTTTGTGGGTTATACTCAGCCTTGTCTCATGATTGTAAGTTGGTGGTTGAAGATATCCCTCAAGTGGTGCGGGGGCTGTGCTTTGGCAGAGTGGGTGGGGTTATATCCTTCCTGTTTGGCCCTGTCCGGGGGTATCATCGGATGGGGCCACAGTGTCTCCTGACCCCCCCTGTCTCAGCCTCCAGTGTTTATGCTGCAGTAGTTTATGTGTCGGGGGGCTAGGGTCAGTTTGTTATATCTGGAGTACTTCTCCTGTCTTATCCGGTGTCTTGTGTGAATTTAAGTATGCTCTCTCTAATTCTCTCCTTCTCTCTTTCTTTCTCTCTCTCTCTCGGAGGACCTGAGCCCTAGGACCATGCGTCAGGACTACCGGGCATGATGACTCCTTGCTGTCCCCAGTCCACCTGGCCTTGCTGCTGTTCCAGTTTCAACTGTTCTGCCTGCGGCTATGGAACCCTGACCTGTCCACCGGACGTGCTACCTGTCCCAGACCTGCTGTTTTCAACACTCTAGAGACCGCAGGAGCGGTAGAGATACTCTTAATGATCGGCTATGATAAGCCAACTGACATTTACTCCTGAGGTGCTGACTTGCTACACCCTCGATAACTTCTGTGATTATTATTATTTGACCATGCTGGTCATTTATGAACATTTGAACATCTTGGCCATGTTCTGTTATAATCTCCACCCGGCACAGCCAGAAGAGGACTGGCCACCCCTCATAGCCTGGTTCCTCTCTAGGTTTCTTCCTAGGTTTTGACCTTTCTAGGGAGTTTTTCCTAGCCACCGTGCTTCTACACCTGCATTGCTTGCTGTTTGGGGTTTTAGGCTGGGTTTCTGTACAGCACTTCGAGATATTAGCTGATGTACGAAGGGCTATATAAAATAAATTTGATTTGATGATTTGATGTTCTAGTTTTTAAATGTATGTAAAATGTAAAGTCTTTTGTCTCTAATGTCTTTTTCGTTATGTGTCGGACGCTAGTAAGATTAACTGTCACCATTGGTGTCGGCTAATGGGGATCCTAATAAATTTTAATATAAAAAAGTATATTTAAATGCAAGATGTTCACATTTATTTAACTAGGCAAGTCAGTTAAGAACAAATTCTTATTTACAATGATGGCCTATTTTTTATTTATTTAACTAGGTAAGTCTACTGGGGAACAGTGGGTTAACCGCCTTGTTCAGGGGCAGAACGACAGATTTTACCTTGTCAGCTCGGGGATTCGATCCAGCAATCTTTCCGTTACTGGCCCAATGCTCTAACCACTAGGCTACCTGCTGCCCCAAATTGGTGTGGCACCGTATCTCCACCCCCAAAACAATATCACACATCTTAACATGACAGCCTGTTTAAAAAATAAATGTCACATCCATAGCTATAAATATGACCATAAGGTTGTGTGCCTCTTTGGATGTTAACACAATATTTAAAAAGGCATACTGATATTCATTTAAACAGCTCATTTTAAACCAGTTCATATTGCTGCTACAGTGTGCTATGTTCTCAACTGGTTTTGCCTTGGGACCCAACTTGAACCAGGTTGTCTCAGTCGCAATCCAATATTTGTAGCACCATTTTTTTTCCTAAAATGTAATCTGGAAAACAATTTTTTATACTATATTGATAGTAAATGTACCAATTATATGACAAGGGAACAACAGTCCCAACTTTTTCATTGTCAATAATTCCATTTTGCCCATATTCTTGATGAAGAATGTTAAGCTCTCTGGCTTGAGACCACAAAAATCAACCAAATCTGCGAAATAGCGCTGCTAATAACTATATTGAAAATACTGTGATTGAAGAAAAATTGTTCAGAGGTTAAATTATAAACAAATATAGGTTAATTATAATTTCTACACACTTTCTACCTGGTTTTAGTCGCTACCCATTCAAAACCTAATTTGGGTCGATACCCACCAGTTGCGAATCACTGATCGAAATGGCACCCTCAGTTTTCTCAGTTTGATTACAGTTAAGAGAACTATTGTGCCAGAAGCATTAGTGGTGTGATGTCTGCTACTGCTACTGCTGACTGCTGGTTCCTAATGTGCAGCACAACATATGGGGCTGTCAACAACAACTGAAGAATCTCCACCCCCAAAACAATTTCACACATCTTAAAATGACAGCCTGTTTAAAAAATACATTTCACATACGTAGCTATAAATATCAAAGTGGTCAATTCAGCAGTTTCAAACATCGACAGGCCTTGCTCTTGCTCATTATACTAACATTGTAAAAGTTTTGGTTAGAGATGAGAGAGAGGCCATCAAAGCCATCAGCCTCCATTTAAACTAACCAGCACACGGTGCCACACCATCTAATTTCATGGGTTAATTGTCATCTGATAATTACATAAAATGCAATGTTCATACACAAATCAATAAATTAAATCTCAGTGTGCAGTAATACAAGAGTGACTCAGTATGAGGAAGTGCATCAGCTGATTCTGACACAGTCTGTTGTTACATGGAAAAGTCTAAACGGGATGCTTGAGACATCCCAACTCTGAAGTCATCCCATTGAAGTTGACATTGCAAATGGTTAAGGTAAGGGTTAAAGTTAGGGTTAGGTAAGATATATGGTTAGGGTTAAGGTTAGGTTTATGGTTAGGGTAGGGACGTCTCAAGGATTCCGGATAGCACTAACTGTCGTTACATATTCAGATATTTATTTTTACCAAGGGATTAGTACTGTGCTGTATATCATCTTCTAATAATATGTTGTGTTGTGTTGTTCATTGTTTTGTGTGTTGTTTACAATCATACTTTAGTGACCGTTGTCCTGGATGAGTCAGTGTAATAAAAACAAAGGAACGATACTATTTCCTCATTACTTCATTGTATGTGATTTGTTTCTCTGTGTCCACATTATTTGTGGCAATAGAGTTTCTATGACTCACTGGTTGAAAATAAGACGCGATCCTTCAGCAAACACACAGCTGAATGTACTATGACCTAGCGTCAGTAACGTCATTGCTCCAAATCATAAAGAAATAAACTGTTGCATTCCAACCGTAACAGCCTGCACAAGAAAGCAATGTTAATGGCATAGCCTATATAATCTTTTGACTGTTTCCTAGCTCCTATCATAGTGGTTACCGTGTATTAAACACAGCCTTATGCAAACAAGTCTTGAGAAAGACAAAAGGAATGTCAAGCCAATGATAATAATTATTATCTCAAGTCAGCTATAAAAATAATCCCCAGCCTATGCGGTAACAGCCCATATGTGTAGAATCAGAGTCTTATCGGCCGACCCTCTCTTTGTGGTTTGTTTGTTTTGGATGTGACGGGGACCAGGGCAGGGTCCGACCTTGACACTCCTAGCTTGACGCCAGACCCAGATGAGTGGGCCAATATACCAGTGAGGGGTTAAGGAGAGGGAGAGTGCACGTGATGATTGATGGTATCTATATGGAGACCTCAGTTTTTTCCCCAATTGGTCTCATCTGTTTTACACGGCTGATAGTGCATGCGGTATATGTCTTTATTCCTTCATCACATTGATTTCTGCTGAAATGGTTTGTGTTGGCCTCGTAATCCACTGTCAGCGTGGTAATTTATTGAGACAAATGCGTATACATGTTGCACAGTGTTATTTCTAAAAGCTAGTGGGGGCATGCCATGGCAGATTAGACAGCCCACATCACATCAATGTAGAATGCCTGGGAACTCTTGCCCCACTTATCTCAATGCATTGACATTCTGTTAAGGAGCACTCGGAGACTGCTGCCTCATTTGGATAACAATGTCAACACTTATTTGAGTTTGTGACACTGTGTGAGAGACGAGGTTTGAATAGGTTAAAGAGAGTGACAGTGTGTGAGAAACCTGGACTCTTCAGGCAAAGCAATCTCATTCATGTTAGACCGACAGGCTGTCTAAGTAATAGGACAACAGGTAGCCTGTAACATGCTCTCCGAGAATGTCCTGAATATTTTCCACAGCTTTCATTTTCTCATTGTGTGAGTGAGTTCTTTTGGTATGTGTGAGAAAGTGTTCAGTGTGTCTCTGTCTGTATTTGCACAAGAGCTTTTCTTTTTTTTCATCTTTCCCTTCTCAAAAAGAAAAGTAAAGAATGGAGTGAAATGTGATGTCTGAGGCCCTTATTTTATGAGAGATGAAGTCACTAGACGACTCTCCACACACTGTGAGTAGCGGAGTGGAGTATCCCACTGTAAAAACCAATGCCTGGTTGTCTGACTATATGAACAATAGTTAATGAAATGCTCCTCGTAATGACATTCCCCGTACAAAGCTTTCATTATCATTCATCCATAGTTATATCCTGCCTGGCTCTATTGTGACTGCCTTTTACTGTTTTTCTGGTGTTCCAGCCAGTGCACATAGGCGCTTACTTACCCTGGCCCACTTTCATGACGATCTTCATAGAGAGGGTGTTGCAGACCCCTCCTTCCCTGTTCTCCAGGCCCTCCAGGGTCCCATTGGAAGTGGCTGTGATGAGAGACAGGAAACAGCATTGGAACATAAATAATAATTACAGACACTCAGAATTAATGTACGGCTTGATTGTTCATTCATGAAGAGATCTCTATAAATCTATATATGTGGCTATATCACCGCACACTGATGGATGCAATTATTTAATAGATAATTCAGAAAACTACACAAAGGTTGCTGTCCATGCCTCATAAGATATCATCTAACCACTTGTGCCGAGAAAACACTTTTCTAACCCATAATGTACATACAGGTATAAACCTGTTGATGCTTACAACAGGTTTTCATCTTTTAACTGCACACTGGTAATGTCCGCTCGGGTTGTAGTTTGAGCACCACATAAATACAAGGCTCTTTATACATTCTTCTTGTGTGCGCTGCGTATATCTGTACACGAGGAAGGAAATGGATGATGAAAATGGATGATGAAAAGCCCTTGAGTGGGCTCTCCTCTTACTAAGACATGGCTGTGATAGTAATCTGATCCCAGGGGAATGTGGTGCTTTCAAAACACTGCTGAAATCATACATGTGGAGAGAGGAAGGTGTACACACTGCACAGTCCAACATTTTTATGTGTGGTAATCACATTTTACCCACCTTCCCCCCCTGACTCTCTACCCCTCCTCGCCAAAGCTTAAAGAGGTTTTTGTTCTTTCCTTTTTGCTGAATAAATGTACCAAACATTTGGCAAGGCAAGTTATGCCAGAAGCAATTATGGCGAGCTGCAAATGCCAGGGGCTTAGCTTTCTCTTTCGGCATGCCCTGTAATTAGAGACTGGGTGGCACAGTGGCCTGCAGCCCTTATCTCTGAGGGGCTTTCCTTCAAATCAATACCCACTGAGGGGAGCTGAGGAGGCCAGGGGAAAGGGGAAGCCAATAGGGTCTCTGTCTCCCTGTGTTGCTCCTGTCAGCTCTGCTTCCCAAGGACTTAAGTCACAGAAACGGGGCGCAATTGGAACTCTCTAGTCTAAGTTGGGACAGAAAAGACCAAGGAGTGTGAATATGGATTGGGTTCTGGATAATTCTCTCAGCCCATAGATACAAGGGGGGCGGTTTCCATGCCAGTGAAAGCCGGTGCCCCGCCCTGCCCCGTTTGATTCTTTTCAGACCTGCTCCGTGGGTATTTTCACCTCCAGAAACCTCCGCTTTTTTCTCCATCTGCTCCATTCTCCTCCTCACAAGGCACTAAAGGAACGGCCACCTTATTAGCTGGTCCAGATTCCCCCCTCATTAAGAGTCATGAATGAGTTGCCATGTAGGAGAGTGTTTGACTAATAAGGTCCCTCTCCAGGAGAATCAAAGCCCCTCTCAGTGGAGCCCAGTCACAATGGCGGTGGGCCGGTGAGAATGGGGCATGTGGCGCTGCTCCAGCAGAGGTATCCCACCACACCACTGGCTCAAATCACCAACTGCTCAACAACACAGAATGGGAGGCCTGTGAACCCGATTTCTCTCTTTCTTTCCCACATTTAGTTTTCCATTCTTCAAGGATGCAATTAGAAGACAGAGGACAAACCAAACTGGGTTCATTACAAACATTTTGGATTAGCAAATCATTCTTATGGCGTAGCCAGATAGAACAAAAGGAGAATGAGTTATTTTGTTTTACAGGCAAAGCTTAAAAGGGGCTTACATTGACGCCAATGTACTAATGAGACCCTGAATATATTGGCAGAAACATTATAATGGAAACTGATTCATTAAGGTATGGAGCTTGAGAGGTATAGTGAGAAGACAATCTCATTGACTATTGGCCCATGCAGGGATTAAACGTGGAACCTAGCCTTATCAATCTACAAGCCTTGACCTTAGCTGATTACATTACCTGTCTGTCTCCTTCACATTTCATGCTCTATCATGCAGGGTAATTTCTGTTACTCTCTTTCACTACTACTACCAATTGAGACCTCTCCATCAGCCGAGAGAGGCCCCAGCAAACTAATGTTGGCTTTAAATAAAAGTGACAAGCTAACCTTGAATGGTTTGATGGAGCAAGGGAAGAAAAACCCTAGACAATTCATTAGTCTTTTCTGATTGCATTGACCACGAAGTAGACTCAGCATGTTTCTCAGAAACCAACTGTTTCAGACATCCTATAGTTGTCCTGTATTCCACAAATAGAACCCTTCACTTGATAGATCAACTTTTAAATAAGGTTCAATGGGAATTCTGTCATCGAACATGTGGGACTGTCTTATTAGGTTTAGAGCACTCATGAAGTGAGAACGGATGCGTTAAAAACAGGAGCAATCAATAGCTTACAGCACTTAACCCGAAAAACAAATTGTGTTTTAGTTTACAGAATGGATCCTTAACACTCTGTTAGTGGAAGGTTGAGGCGGTGAGTGGAAGAGAGCCCTGCTGCCTTGAATGATGTCACAACTATTAAGATGCATAGGCCTGGGAGAGGTGCCAGGCTCCGACCGAGTCATCATGCACAGTGTGAGCATGCCACCGTGCCCGCGAGAAGCAGGGCAGAGAGACAGACAACTCTATCCAACAAGGCCTCCAAATATGGCCCACTCTGCTGCCCATCAGAGAAACACTTTGTTAGATTCTAGGAAAGGAAATCACAGCATCACTGAGGAAGGATAAGGGAATTATATAACATGCATTGCAGTAGTCTGCTATTGTTGCAAACACTGTATACTGTTGTTCACCATTGCAATGAGGAAACAATTAGTTGGTTCAAGGACTGTCAAGGCCAACCTTTGAACTGGGAAAACATCATTTAACACAGGATATGAAGCAGGGTGTGGGGACGAGGTCATCAGCAGTCCCATCTCTTCCACAGCTGCTAAAACTGACTTCTGTTTTCAAGTGAACTAGGGGTCACGTTTCAAAACTTATGGGGCTCTGAGATGTTGGAAAGATATCTCTGTCTTGCAACAACACCGGTCTCTATCATTCACCTTCAACAAAGCTACTGCACTCGTGCAATGAAACAGAGTCTGGAAAAATAGTAATAGTCATAAAATAAAAATTCAAGGACAATACTCAAACTCTTCCGTTTTGGGGGTACTAGGAAAATGTCGTTGTTTGTCCCTAACTGTATTGTAGTGTACCAAAAAAATATTGAGGACATCTTGAGATGAAAAGATTAGTTTAGGGACTGGGGACACGTCTTGCCTGACAGCCTGTAGACAAAAAGTTCCCTTCTCATCCAATAGATCAATGGTTTAAGTTTATAAAAACACCTCTTCTCCGTTATCTGTAACATTACTAAATTATTGGTATTTTACCATCTCAAATTATCAGGACAAATGTTTATTTATATGCAAAAAATGTGGATCAAATAGTGCATAGTCCAGATCTGATAATTATTTTAATTCTACTATTATAGCTTGTTCAATTCCATTGAGTGAGCTAATGCAAGAGTACAAAAAAGACAGAAACACCTTTGGTTAGTGAAACTGAAAATAGCATTTGTATTGTATCAGAATGTAAATGTATGTTTATATGACTGAGATGGGACCCTTCGTTAATATATGGCACTGAAGATAAAAAATGAGTTAGGAAAGGGTGGGGTAAACTGAGCCATTGTTTTACATTCAGCATCACTCTGTCAAGGGAAATATAGCATTATTTGGCGAGAGAAAAAAATATCCAAATATATTTCAGGATGTTGTGTATCCCTTGAAATAATCAGAATTCATGTAAATATTACAGTTTTGAAAACAAAGCTTGTCCCAAAAAAATTGCTCTTTTGGCACAACTTACCCTGAGTTAAGCCACCTACAAATGTCTGCACTGAATAAAATATTACCACTACCTTTTAAAAACCATGTCTATCTTTATTTCCCGAACGCAGATCAACACAATCACATTTGCATAGTTAATTGTTGAATCAATTTCACTAATGAATTATCATTTACACACTGTGTCACTTCTTCTTTTGTCTTAGTATGTCTCTATTTTGAAAAAAAATACAACTTTTCCATGACAATAATTATTACTCTCCTCTGACTGAGCATTTTTGCCCGTTGTCACTTTCACCACTAGAGGGCGATCTGTCAATTTCTAGGGTTCTGTACTCCTGAAGTTGTTGTCTGTTTTTGTGATCGCCAGGTACTGTAGCTAGCAGTTCTCTGCTGTTAGCAACCAATGGCTAGCAGTGTCTTACTGGCGATAAAAACGGATGATCGCAATCATTTTTGTTGAGTCATTACTGAATTTTTTATGTAACAAATCAAATATTAAACCTCGTCAACAATTAATGGCAATTCATAGTAACGTCATAACCAATTAATTTAGACGCAGCGTTTATTTGAAAGAGATGTTTATTTGCTGAAATGTGTGCCATTGCCCAGCTATTAAAAGTGACAGGCGTCTATTTGAGACTGGGTTTAATTGTTTTACGGTATATTAGGCCACACAGCTACAAGGATGCACTTTCATGCTAGGTTTAGGACCTCATATTGAAGCTTATAGAGACCCCAACTGATGGATAACACAATCTTAAAATGATCTACTTTGGTTTAGATAGAAGCATCATGAAACCTCTACCACAACAACTTGGTGAAATCAGTTTTTTGGACCCAACTTCCTCACCACTTTTTCCATGTGGTTTCTTCCTTCACAGACTCAATGAAATGATGACCTCTTCCCCACTCTCCCTACTGTATAGCTACCACAAGATAAGGACACAAATTATTAAAAAAATACCCTTCTGTTTGAATCATAGCATGGTTGGCTCCTTACCACTGGGGGATGGAAGCAACTGGCATTAGCACATAATTAATTTGCCAAGAATATGCTCTATATGCTTAAGTGTGTTGCTCCGAGGTAGGCTTCTGTCATGACTGTAAAATAAATGGTGTGCCGTTCTAGGTTTTTTCCTTTAGCACCTCTAATTAACTCCAACATGTTTCCTCTTGAATTATGATTTCTGTCTTCGCTCCGAGGACAAAAAGTCCCAGACAAGCATGCATCATCTAGCAGGCTATCATACAGTACTTGTATGCAACTGCAACAGCACGGATACTGTGCTGCTTGTTTAAACGTAAGCCAATCTGAAGGGAGACTTGTTTACTCATTGTAAGACTGTGGGTGAGGTTATGAAGCAAGACAGTTTGTTATACGGTTGACATTCTCTGTGGTTTATCCTCATTTAGCCAACAAACAACATACTGAGATATCTCCAAGCTTAACTGTCATTTCAGTTTGTATGGATGTTCCTCTGAGTCCAGCCAATACCACATCACCACATATACACCAATGCACGTAATCTTTAGAAGCAAACACGATACGTCCAAAAATGGATCTTCTGTGTGTACTTAGATCAAATAACACCATCCAAAAACAAATAATCATGCAATCCATTTTGAATTCTCAATGTGCTCTGTAGCATGCTTCTATAAAATGCTTAGACAGGCACCTGTACAAGGTCCTGTACAAGTGTTCACTGAGCAAGAACATGTACTCATGCATGCATGAATCAACATGTGGCATACAAGGTCCATCTGTAATGTAATTATTATACATTTGCAAAAATGTAAAAAAATTCTCAATAAACAATGTTTTATTACATATTAATTTAGGGGTATTACATAACTCTCCTGTATACAGGACCACATGCCCATAATGTTTAGGCCACAGCTTCTGTATTATTTCCTGTAACTACTAGTGGCATCTTTGCCCCAAACACCATCTGAGATGTTTGAGCTCTACCCCATCTGACAGAAACACAGTTAATCTGTTCCAGTGGTGACAGGACCTTCACTGACCCACTGCTTTAAAACCTTGGGACAAACGGCCAGGAAAGGCACAGAGAAAACAAAGCAAGCAAACAGTGCAAAGCACCTTTAAAAAGCCTTGATGAGTGATAGGCTTAGTGGATAGAATGGGTCGTTGTAAAGTCAACTCCCAGATGAGCACTGACAACTGTGTTCCAAGGACTACGCCAGGCAGCCACCCTGACAGAAACTGGAGTGGGATTCAGCATTCTGAGACAAGGACACAGCTACTCTGACCCACATCATACAGACACACAGGGGACACTGGAAACATTGGCAGCTAGCTACTCTGTCCATATAGAAAAACATATGAAAATCTGGAAAAGTAAGAAACTGTGGTATGTTATGCAGATTATAATTATAATTATATGCTTGTGAAATGTTGAGAACATTTTGGGCTCACTCTATCTTTAGGGAGAAGCTTGGTTTTGGCCGTGTTTACGGTCAGTAAGATATTAAGATGCTAAAGATTTGGGTTAGGACTGGAAGCAGTTATTTTAGGGCTTCAATGGAGAGTGGCTATTGCCTAAGGCTGTCCCATTAGATCAGGCACAGTTGACCAGCCTGCTGCCAAATTAAGCTGAGGGTCTGGAGGGGAGATTTCAGCGCTGTTGCGAGATTACAGCACACTCAGCTCCGCCAATGATATTAAGGACGACCTTTAAATCCCGGGTGCCAGCTGCACCATGGGAGCTGGGAGTCCCAGACCAGGAAGGGGGAAGAGGGGGAGATCAGCTCCGCCGCCACCACCGTCTCCCTGCCTCACATCAGAATGCGAACACAGGCTCACTACTAGAGATCAGAACCAAAGCAGAGCTTTGAAATAAATTAAGGGAGACACATTTTTTATTTCTCCCGCTGAACCTGTCAGCAGGATCTGTGAGGGTCCCCATGGCTGCTAAGATGGCTGTAGGTGCATAGAGGGCGCCTAAGAGGGTGCCTGTGTTTGAACAGACATTTAATTGTGGGTTATGAGTGTTGTCTTTCAAGCACATCCGGGAGAGACATGTGCTCAATATTTCCACAACAAGGTTCTGTATGGCTATAAACACTCCAGCAAGGTAGCAATAATGAAAAGCCCTCAGATGTGTCTTTTTTCATTTTGACAGCAGTCAAGTGTAAATTGAAAAGTCAACATTTACTTCGGTTCCATGTGACTTCATTTATGTATTGGGTTGGTTGTCTGAGCTTGACAGGGACCAGGGAATGACTAGTTTTGCCCAAATCCCCAGTTTAACGGGCATAGCTGTAATTACACACAGAGCACAGATCAAAGCTGTAACCCATGTTTAAAGATGATGCACAGGCATTGTAATTGTTTACCGTTGGTGAGGCAGCGTTTTTGACAGAAATAGTGAGTTGGAGAGACCCCAAAAGACTTGTTCTGGGTAACTCTCTACCACTGTTCACTGAAACCCGAACTCGGGTGCTGCAGAGTGACAGAGGAGACGATGCCTCGAAGGCTCTTCCTGCAAACTGGGATTATTTGATTTAGCTCGAAGGAAACTACAGAGATAATATACAAGCCTTCAAGAGAAACCAGAAGGGATTCATTTGAAAACTACTGAAAACAAAAATTTGATACTGCTGAATACAGCTTTCAAAGATCCTTTATTCTCAAGGTCATACTAAAATAGGGATTTTACAAGGTTTACAATGGTTGAGAGGGGATGTCATTTTTCATTCTTGTCCAAACTGATTCACGTAGAGTGGGATCAAATAGAATGGGATCAAAACAGTTTCAGAATGCAATTAAAACATAAATCGTGGCGTGAAAAGTAGAACGTAATGGCAACATGTTTACTTAACCTATTATTTTCTGTGCACAGAAAATGCTGCATACTTCCAAACATGATGAAATCCCTCAAATGAAAAATTCAACAAAATATTTTCTTTAAGTAGGCAGAATTTAGGTACACACAAGAACCTTTGACTCGGGTTGTGTTCTCTAGGGACAAAGTTAGATCTTTCTTTCTTTTCTTTTCCTACAGAAATCTTGGCGCAATGTAGGGATGGAAATTGCATATTACTTGAATGGTGTAGCCTCACATATCGCTTTTCTTCCAGTAGAGAGAAGCCTGCCAGCATTTTAACACTGGAACTGAAGTGCTTTAGCGTCTATTCACTCCCTCTCCAACACGCAGATGTGATATTTAGTGTACTGTGGGACTTTGTAGCTAATTTAGTAGAGCATTGCTAGAGCACTGTGCTTGTAACGCCAGGGTTGTGAGTTTGATTCCCGGGACAACCCTTATATAAAATGTATGCTTGCATAACTGTAAGTAGCTTTGGATAAAAGCATCTGCTAAATGCCATATATTATACCTCCAGATGGACTATACACTCTCCGAACTCTTTTTCCATGGGACAACTCAAATATGGGGACAACCCCCATCCTACTGTATATACAGCATAATTGTAGCGCCATGCTTCACCACATCACATCCTGTGAACATACTGCAGTTCATCTTCAGTATAACAGGTGAGACAAACATAAAAAAGCCTTCAGATTTGTGTAGCTTTATGGTACACGTATATAACTTGGTACTACCTCAGTCTAGAACACCTACAATATTTCATATCACACACGCACACAAACACATTTGTTTTACTATCCTTATGGAGACCAAAAGATTGATTCCCATAAAAAATCATATTTTCCATAACCTCTAACCCTAACCTAAACCCTAGCCCCAAACCTAACCCTAATTCTAACCCCAGCCCTAAACCTAAACCCTAAGCCTAAAATAGCCTTTTTCCTTGTGGGGACATTGCAAAATGTCCCCACTTGTCCGAATTTTCCTTGTTTTACTATCCTTGTGAGGATTTCAGGGATATCCGATTGAGTTAAATAAAGGTTCAATAAAATAAATAAAATAAAAAATTCTGGTCGCCACAAGGATAGTAAACCACCCCAAAAACACACTGCTATCCACCGATATGTGGGTTCTTCAAACATGTGTCCTCACTCCTCCTCAACTACTGTGCTGCAGAGTGTTTGTCATTTGATATTTGAACTCAAGCATTGTCTATGATAGGAAACACATAAAAGTGTCATGCAGTCCCCCACCCGGCAGGAGGTTCATTGAATCAAGACTCCACTAATTTCCATAGACAAATCACAGCCTCCCAGGACTGTGGTCCTGACTATATCCTTATCTTTTATTTATGTTAAAGTGATGGATGTTTAAATGAGAAAAATGGCATCTTAACTTGCTCCCTGTAAAGTCGCACCATCCATTCTGTACAGGATTGACAGCCCTGGGACTAAACAGCCCCCTACAATCCAATAGATGTCAGGAGCATTTATGAATCGGTGCAAATGGTGCAATGAGATAGCAGTGGGACAAACCTTATCAGACCCTTATACACTGGACAAGATGGAGCTGCTCCCAAACTGGTATAAGGAATACATGGGGTAGAACTTAGGACATATTACATAGTTTGGTGGTGTGTATATGTACTTGGTTGTGCTTGTTGGGTGGGCGTGGTAGATATGTTTTGTTTCTCTCATTGGGCTTCTCTACTTTTCTTGATGTTTTCTATTTCTAATAAAACAAATGGTCTTTTAAAGGACAAAGTACTTACCACACAAGAGACACTGTAAAAGCAGCTCAACGTGTATTCCCACAGCAGTCTGTACCAGGTCTCTGGATGCAGAAATACCACTTAATATTGATTGTCTAACTGTGTGGGTGGTATACAAGCCACTCCCTATCATACAGCCTGAGAAGCCAGGAAACCTGACATGGCTGGTTTTCCAGCACACAGAACACACAAGGAAATTCATGATGAAGCATATTTTCACAATTATCTCATAGTTATTCTTGTCTGAGTGACTCTGAGGTCTGAGTAAACATATCTCAAATATCTTCTCCAAGGACACGCTATCATCTACTCTACAGGGATATCTAACACTTTGCATTACTGTTCCAAGAGGGACTCCAGTATATTATGATAACGTCAATAGAAACTTCAACTTAAGAAGTTTTACTCATATCAATGATATACAAAACAAATCATGGCTCTTAGCACCAAGTAGTTTTTAAAATATTTCAGTAAAAATGTTTTCTAAACAACTCTGAGAAGTAGATTCATAGAATGAAAGGTGGAATGCCCACTGAGTGTTTGCTTACAGTTCTATCTCAGATGTAATGAGAAAGGAAGACAACATTAATACTTGTAAGGACCTGTGGAGAGGTGTTGGACATTTTCAAATTGAGAGCGACTAGCAATATCCATGTTAGCACATCTATTTGTTTTAGAGCATCAATAGAGAGTTTGCTGAGACATCAAAGACTGGGAGGAAGGCTAGTTAGGAAGATGTTTTGCTTCCACACTCTATTGTTGCTCATAAACAAAGACAAATGACAGTAGATTGGGGCGTGCCTAGTTTTCCTCAATGTGCTCCCTGTCTATGATGGATCTGACAGCACCAGCACTGACCTTTTCATAGTGCCCTTCTGATTTCATCGATTGATGGTTAAAGTCAACAGTGACTTGTGAAACCCTAACACATGAAATACTTTCCACAACAACCGATCCTTTGGCCAGGACTGAGATGGATGGTTTAAAAAGAGGAATTTCACATCCAGCTAGAAATCCCATTAGCAGCAACACTTTTCTCTGATTATGATTGCTCTCATTTATCTTAATGATATATAAGTGAACACAACTACTGCAGTCATTTTCAAATTTCAGATCGTAATGGACTATTATTCAAAATTACATTGTTCCAAAATAGTGAACTGTAGCCTACCATTTATAATCGCGGTGCGTGTTCTAAGGCTTCTCCAAGCAATTTTATTTAAATGTTTTAAAAAATATATCCAGGATTTTTTGACAGTTTGTTGGAACTCTGCAAGCTTGATCTTACACTGTGATCTTTCTGAAAGAGCATTGACTTAATACCCTCTCTCCTCAGCTCCCTAAAAGCAGGAATTGGTGTTAAATTAGCCTTAGTTTTAGCTGTGTATGCACAGGGAGCAGGGGGCGCACTCATTACCCTACATAACACGCATCATCACTACGTCCCATCATGCCTCACTCTATGGCCCCCAAAGGCCAAGGTGACTACCTTAGGGACATCGCTATGGCAACAGGTAGAGGATCTGATCCATGTGGAGGCGCAGATGGTTCAGTGTTTTGAAGAAGCAGAGACTGACCAATAACTGAAAAAACAGCTACTCTCTGAAGAAGCAAAGGTCAACTTTAATCATCTCCACAGCTCCACACAGGAATCTCATAAAAAGCTAAACAAAGCTAGTTCATTCTCATCTATACCCCTACACAAGTGAAATAAGAGAAGAGAGTAAAAGTCTTTCTAAAACAGAACTGCTCTACAGACTAGTAATGTCGAAAGTAGTTTGCTGATTGGGCCCCTTTTAAGAAATTCAAGCTTTCAATGAGGTCAGTTCATAAAAAATAAAAATGATCTAAGATTGGATGTATAGCATGAAAGCAGAGGCTTCTGGAAACAAAAGGAAAGCTTGGCTTATGATCTAGACAGCGCCTATGTTTGCAATTAGATAAAAAATCGAAAGCATATGCTTTGTTGGAACTCCAAAGCCTGCGATCAAATGTGTTGTCTGGAGAGCGAACGATAAATATGCTTCTTCTAACCAAAACGCCCATTACATTCACATCAAGAGAGTAAACAAGTCAAGAACAGGGAAGTGGATAAACCAAAAAAATGCAGATCCGGTAGATATACGTTTCTATTTAACACACAGGATCACACTATTTTATGGGACAACTGACTCCTTTACATTTCATGTGACTGACAACTCTATGACTGATTTCTATTTTCAGTTTAAAAAAAGGTTATTCACTGCACACTGCTTCTGTCTGATATAACTCAAGCCTTTGACACTGTGGGTCACACAGAGATTTAGGAGTTTAGTTACCACCTCTAATCATTTGAATAAACCTCTGAATAGGATGTTCTCAACACTACAACAGCGACCACTATGGAAAGACCCTTGGTTCCCACCTCAGGGAAACTTGACCCCTCTCTCATGGCAGCCACTGTAAAAGAAAACGAACCCGGTAATTCTCATTCTTCATCTGTGGCATATGAAAAATGTTGGCTCGGGCCAGCTCCAAAAGCTGTGGCTGCATAGCGGTACATCAAAGCCAGGGTTATGTCCTCAAAATCAGAATCATCTGTTCTTTATTCCAAAGTGACCGGCTATTCAACTTCCTTATGCATCCCAGTCAGCTTCAGAAGGGCTCTGATCTCACCCTCAAGGTGCAGTCTAGGCCTGCGATAACTATCAATAAATAATCAGAGGCTCTTTTAGAATAAACCAGGCCCTAGATAATTAAACCCTGAGCAAAAGTCCTACACTCCAGCGCCATTGTTGTGACATGTGCAACACAATACACTTAGGCCTTACATTTTTCATTACGCCTACATTTGGATGTATTCCTGATTTTAAAAAAACATTAGGAGTATCCAGGGACCAGTTGAACTAGTGATAAAAAGAGAACCTTTCAAATGTAAATTTCCTGTTCTTCATTTTTCAGTCTTTTCCAGCTTAATACTTCTCTAGAGAGCATGACATTAATGTTTCCAGGATCATGCTTTTCACATTATCTTCTCTCTTAGACAATACCAGACCCTTTTTTTCTCTTTTATTTTTTCTCACATTTACACCTTTCAAAAGTCAAGGGAAAGCCAATTTCATTTGATGCCAAATGACAGTAATTACACTGTATAAGACATGACAATTAACTCCCAAGTTTCGCAAGGAGACATGCATATTCTCCCATGGCCTACAACCTGCACTGCATACATATGAAGAATAAGGGCCCAGTTGTGTATCTCTCGTTGTATCTTGGCCCGTGTGCGATGAGAGACTGTCACTTTAAGGTCTTAAACAGACTGGTAGACAGTGGAGATGTCATGGTGTGTCAGAGGTAAGATGGAGCGCAGCAGATGACATCATTCCTGGGGCTGGGCTGAAGATTAGAGTCAGCTGTCTGAGGGAGCCTCCATGACAAATCTCCCCCTTCCCCTCCTGCATCCACAGTGCTCAGGGGGGAATGGTGCTATATCTGGCCCAATTACACTGTGATTCCCTCTAACTCAGTGACAAGGCTCATGCAGCTCTCTGGCTGCTTCCTGACTAAACTGCTATGAAGGACACCTCCAGAGGGGGTTTACGCCAGGAATGGAAGACCAAGAGGAATCAGGACAATAGACACGAGGCAACATGGGGAATATATGATCGGTGCAGTCTGTCATAAAAATTGAGTAATGCCTGAGCAGCTGTTTTGCTATGTTTATGTTTCACATCCATTTAAATTCCTAGAGGAAGGCTTTTGAGTCAAGCTCAGTTAGCGAGCTGGACCAGTAACAGAGACCAGTTAACTGGATACACAAGTAACATGGCCTTGTGATAGAAACCAGTTCACCAAGCAGCAAGCCACTGAGTCAAATTAACAAGAGACTAGTCAGCCTGTTGAACCAATGACTAAGCATCAGTGATGTTCTGCTTGAATAGCTCATTTCTGTCATCTTTTTCTTGATAGACAGATTTTTTGTGTGTAACGCATTCTAATGCTACAGGTACTATAATCAAGGTTCCCAGTGAGTGTAACATTTTAGAGAAGTTATGTCAGCGAGAGATGACGCTAGCGGAACATGATGAAAGAGTTTAATTGTAATCGGGCCCAGGATTGAAGATCTTCAAAGCTACTGTGAATTCAACAGACACAGAGCTTTATGAACTGAATCGAGAAGAGGCAGATTATGGGAGAAGCAAATGCACTACACATGGTGTGAGAGCCATGGAAGTAACAGGTCCAGAAAGACGCTGCCTCTGAAGGCTTTGTTGTGTTTTTCTGGAACAGCAGGGGCCATATCAAATGACTCGGGAGACATAATGGGGACAACTAGTCTCATTTTAATGTTGAAAATCATTCAAATGGTTTGTTTGCTTGAAATTGTACTCATTCTATTTATGTACTGGTTCAAATCTATGGTTCTCTGAGGAGCTTCAAGCATTTATTTCACAATACCTCTCTTATAAGTGTACTATAGTGCATAAGGTCTTGTTTTTCTTATCTTGTAACATCTCCCTACTCAGCTTTTCTTGCACACATGTCCTCTTCTGCCCCTACAATGCACTGGATGGAAATTCAGGCTGTGGTGCCAATCAGCTCAGTTTCCAGAGACATTTAGTAGATTATGGCCATGTCCTGCCAACAGCCCACCATCCCACCCAGTACACACACACACACTCTCCCACTTACACACACAATTACATATGCACACACGTACGCATGCAGACTCACGTACTATATGTGCACATCCCCACACACACTCACACAAACAACACCACGCACATCTCGGTTTCTCTTTCTCAAACCCACTCATGGGCCTCCAATCCCCCAGCCCAACTGGAGTGGCAGCTGTCACAATGCGTCACCATCAGCCGTGGCGGGTAACAGGGAATCAATCAGTGTGCAGATTAGAAAATAGGTTCTCCCAACAAAAAACCTCCATAGACATACACATTGTTCAAAGTAGGGGATGTGTTGTCTTTTGAAAAGAGCATGAGATGATTAGCATGGAAGAACTCCATGCTAAAATGGATTTTTGTTTGGGGGATTGTTTTTTTCTATCTGGGAGTATAATCACTTCAGTATGTCTGTTTCTTTCTACTGCAGCCCTGTGGTCTGGCCGACTGGCCCTGCTGCCAAATGGTGGTCAGGCTGGAGTTGACATCAGTGGGTTATCACTGACACCCCTCCTGCTGAGACTCGCTGACCCTCTGCACAGGGGCACACAGGGAAAGACCCACCACCACAGGGGGGGAGGGGGGTAGGTGACCACCACAGGCCCATACGGATCATGTCGTATGTTTACTGTGGGGATGAACTATGTGGTGCAGCCAGTGCAAGAACTGACTCCCAACGCACGGCATATGAGAAAGCTATACCAGTGTGCATACAGTCAACAAAGATAATCCTCTCCATGTCTGTGTACACAATGTGAGGGAACTATACCAAAGAGCATATCTTTTCATTCTGAGGTGAGAGTGAGATAAAAAGTTTATGCTAGCCTCCTCCGTGTGCTGCACCCCCCCCCCCATCATTGGAGTAAATTAGAGGCATTATCTCTGGTGTAATGATGTTTACAGAGGAGTATAAAACAATGTGATGAAGCATTATGGCTACTCTGCCACAGAGCCATAACAAGTATGTCATAGAGCAACAGTTATTCTGAGCGACATAGAGTTAAAGTACACACAGAGCTGTAGCAGCTGGGTCACATTGCCTTGAGACATTTATATAAAAGTGCCAAGGAAGTTTAATCTTATCAGCAGAGTGATACCTAATAGAAAAATCGTTATCCCAGAGTTAGATTGAGACGTTTTGGCATACCAATTGAATATAGTGTATGATGAATCTGTTCTGTCTGAGGAGTTTTCATGGTCAGCTGTTTTGAGTCAAAGGAAACAAAGATCTGACCTCAATAGGGAAACTCTTCAAGGTACCTTATTTTCCCTAACGTCATAAGAACTACTTGGGCCCATAAAACAGCTTTATATGCCCTTGGTACAGTCTAAATGTAACCCCTAAGATATCTCACAATTTTCTGGTGAAAGAAAATGCCGATATTTTTCACATTTTTGACTCAATGGTATTTGACAGTATTTTATGTTTTTAAATAATACAAGTTTTCAATATGCATTATGACTAGTAAATTACCCTAGGGTGGCAACAAATACAGTATAAGTGATTTCAATGGGGCCTTCTCTATTCTGACTGTTCTATACTGATCAATCCAACTTAAAGTTTTCATAAATGTCAGCATTTCCTGCACTTTTGTTATCCTTTCCAAACGCAGGGCTCCATGATATGGGAAAACAAATCTAGGCATAGTTAACTGGTGAACTGCTGGAATCATGGAAATAAAATTATTATTCAAATTCTTTAGTTGGAATTAGGGTTGCAAAGCCACCCGTAATTTACCAAAGTTACCAGAATCTTCAGTAATTAACAGACAATCTATGGCAAGCTATCGTAACTTTGGTCATTTATACTTGAATAACTTTTAAAAAATGTATTCATATATACTTTTATTTGTTATATATGTGTCCATATTGTCCGTGAGTTTGTAGTAGATAGACCACATGGTTAAAGAGAAAATAGCCTAATTAATGAAAAAAAGCATCTAATCAACAACAGGATTATTTTCTATTAACTCTTCCAAATATTGACTTTTCTTCACAACTGCCACCAGTTTGACACCAAAACATTGACAAAAAATACATATTGACATAGTAAAATAAATGTGTGTAAACAAAAGGAATGCTGAAACCCTCATATTAAACACTAATTGTATTCACTAAATAGATGGTTTATATTTAGGATAATGTTTTACAGCTTTGTCATTAAATATTTTGTAATTCTCCTCAAAAAATGTATCATCTTACTTAATTATTTTATATATTTTACATGTGATAAGGCCACACAGAGGACCTGAGATATTTAGACAACTGTGATAATCTGAAGCCACTAGATGTCTTGTTATAGATTACATAAAATCCTTAAAAGTAGCAAAATGCTGGTAGTGTACTGATAACTTTGAAAGTTTCCAGTAATATATCCTCCCTTTGTAACCCTAGTTGGAATGTAGTGGGCCGCGCCTTGAATACACTGAGTATGTTTACATGCACACTAATAATTCGATATTAAACTGATTATACCAGTAGGCAAAGTATCATAATAGTAATGTAAACACCTTACTCTGCTTATTTGTTTAACCTTCATTCTATTTTATTTCACATATGAGCCCTGAATACATTAACTACAGAAGATACACACATCAAAATATAAATACAAAATGCAAGCAGAAAGAAAAACATTGTCATAAAAAACAAACACATTCTTCAGTAATAAGGTCCTCAATCAGCTTTCTGAATTGCCCTAGAGGCACCAGAGCATCAAATTTAAGAACATTTTGAAGATTGTTCCACAAATAAGGTGCAAGAAAACTAAAAGCTGATTTACCTAACTCAGTAGAGACCAAAGGAATTTCCAGAGTTAGCCATCCCTGAGACCGGGCTTTTTAAATGAAAACATGGCAATGTATCAACCCACGTGACATCAAAGAGGGACAACCAACTTTCTGCTAGAGAATGCAGTGATGAGTACTAAAATTGTCTCCCGTAATAAAGCGCAATGTGCTATGATAAACTGCATCTAACGGCTTTAATGAAGTGGCAGCTGTGTTCATATACAGTAGATGATGTTGCCATAGTCTAGGACCGTAAACGGAATGATCTGCGTTCTACTATTTAGCGAGAGGCAGGACATATTTCTATAGAAGAAACCCATTTTTATTCTCAGCTTCTTAACTAACTCATCAATATGCTTTTTTAAAGACAGCTTCCATCTATCCAGATGCCCAGATATTTGTAAGCAGCGACACGATCAATATGGACACCATCCAAAGTACACATGCTTAAATCATCATACTTATATTTACATATACTTAGGTTTACCTGCATTCAGAACTAATTTCAGGTCAATAAAGTTTTACTGTAATACAATTATCTTAATCGGTGTAAGGTCAAAGTAAGCACTCGCCAATTAAAACACTTGGTTTTCTGAGCAATCTTTCAAATTATTAGGACATGTAAACTGCTTAATCGGCGTTCCAATGGTGTATTTGATCTGCTCATGTGCAAGCACCGGTAGCGCAAAACTCTCTCTCATGCGCAAGTGAAGTGGGTTTGGATAAACTGAAAGAAATAGAAATAGTTATCCAAACACAAAATCAAATAGGCTTTGCAAAAATAACATGGTCACTGTGGTAGAACGTTTATTTTGATTGGTGATTTTCTACATTTATTTAAGTCCCATCAGGTGGCCTGATTTCAGATATGTCCATGTAAACAGGATTATTAGGAAAATCGTTCTTCTCGCAAAGCATGCAAACATTTTAAACTAAACATTATATTAATCTGACTATCCACAATAATCATATTATTGTGTGCATGTAACCGGGCTCATTGTTGTTTGACATAACAACATAACAACCAAAATTTTTGCCAGTGTTTCCAGGTGACACTAATTAGATGTTACATTAGACGTTTTCTTACCTCATGTAGCTAGCTAACATATACATGCTTCGCCTATTCCTCTCTGATTTAGAAGATACTGCCACAGATAGAACAACGAGACAGATTTTTCTGTCTCGTGTATAAATGTGAAGCATCTGGTTGGCGTTTCCACTCACTACCAAACTAGGTGATGAGAGGAAGCCCAGTGGCCCTTAGTGGGAGAAGATGGAGTGAGATGGATTTTGGCCGACATTCTTCTAATTTTCTCATCGATGAAACATTTGATTTCCATACAGTTTTCTGTTTCCAAAACTATAATCTGTAACAAACAGAGTGGACTGCATTTTTGTAGACTTTACCCGTTGCCAAAGTTTACAAAAACGGTGTTGTTTAGAAGGAGTGCAAAGGCAAATTGAGTTATTGCACACGCGTACTTCACAGAGTAGTGATGGGTCGTTCACGAACGAGTCGGCTCTAAGAGCCAGCTCTTGTAGGTGAACGTTGGAAGCCGGCTCGCATATCAGAAGAGCCGAATATATTTATACAAATATTTTTTAAATTAAGATATGAATAATCAAAAGATTTAAATGAATAGAATTAACTAATTCAAAGAACAAAAAAAGAAATAAAATAATATAGGCCTAAATGCTCAAGCGCACACATTCGTTCAGACTGTCTGCTCAGACTAACAGCCTCACCTGTTGTTCCTGTCAATCAGACACGCAGTGTCAACCAATGAACCAAAGATGCGTGAGGGAGGGCCGAGCCAACTCACTCACAGTCACACACTTAGCAACCGAGGAGAGAGATGAAGGACAGCTGTGAAAACAACAGCTGGAAAATGAGTCGGAAGCACAGTAGCATTTGGATGCATTTTAAGAAAGTAGACAATGTTAGAGCACAGTGTAGAATTTGCCAAAACAAAATCTCATATAAAGCCGGTTCAACGCACAACCTACACCGGCATATGTGAACTGTGCACCCAACTGTGAAGCTAGCTGTAGCGGAGCTTCGAGAAACTAGCGGGCCTGCTAGTGATAGTGGTGGAGCCAGCACCTCCACACGTGGAGATGTATCCACTCAGTCAAGTAGGCCTATTCCGCGACCCACAGCAACACAGTCTTCTATGGACCAGTTTATGCCAAGGTCTATGTCTGTAGCAAAACAAGGCCAAATTGATATTGCATTGGCTTAAAATGATTGCCACCGATTTCCAGCCATTTTCGATCGTGGAGGACAGAGGTTTTAGAATTTATAGCAATAGTCTAAATCCAATGTACATAATTCCAAGCAGGAAAACCAAGCAGAGAGCACACAGGTTTCAGTGCGGGAAAGAGTCCAAAAAGTTGCAGTTTGCCTTACCACTGACTGCTGGACATCAAGGGTAACCACTTCTTACATGTTGGTTACATGTCACTTCATTGAAGATTTTTCGATGGCTAGCTGTCTTCTGGACTGCTTTGAGTTCATCGATAGACACAACTCAGAGAACTTGACAGAGGAACTGTTGAGAGTGGCAAGTAGATGGAAAAGTGTTCTGTTGTGTTAGCGACAATGCAGCTAACATAACCAAAGCCATGAACATTTTAAAATGGACCCATCATCCATGTCTTGCCCACACAATCAGCCTGATTGTAAGAGATGCTCTGAAGGCCACTGTGGACAAAGTGAAAGCAGTTGTGGAATACTTCCACAGGAGCACAGTAGGTGCTGAAAAACTAAAGTCTACACAACGCCAGATGGGGATGCCTGAGCTGAGGCCTAAACAATGGACAATGGTGGAATTCAGCATTTTATATGTTGAAGCGGTTTCTTGAGTCAAAGGATGCCATCATCTCTACCCGGGACATTGGCAATCCACCTGTTGATGCTCTGACCCAAGAGGAATGGGAGGTGGTGGAGGAGGTGTGCAGAGTCCTGGAACCCTTTGAGCAGGTCACTGTGGAGATCAGTGGAGAGAGGTACAGTAAGCAGTTATTACTACATCATTATTTAATCCAGTATTATATATGTAGATGAGCGGTAGATGAGAATGTAGTATCAGTCGACAAAACATGAACCTGAACTAATAAGTTACTGATCTCTCTTTTCAGCTATGCAACAGCTTCAAAAATGATACTCCTGTGTAAGGGTCTGCAGAGAATCAGAGCCAGCCACCAAAGAGAAGCAAATGTAACCACAGGACATGTGACAGAGTTGATGGACACCCTATGTTCATCAATGGACAGAAAGATCCACAGAATGGAATATAATCACGTGCTATCAGAAACCGCTGCACTTGACCCCAGGTTTAAGAAGTTAGCCTTCAGTGATGCCAGAGCGATTGATGAGGCTCTTCAAAGAATAACCTCAGCAGCAGGGAGGGAGAGCCCCAGCAGTCAGCTGGCTCAGGCACCAGGGCAACAGGAAGAAGAGGGATCAGATGGAGCAGAAGCACCAGCAGTAGTGCCACAAACGTCTGCTGTTTGGATGCTGTTTGACGAGAGAGCAACTGGAGATGCAGCACGAAGGGATGCCTCAGCAGATGCCACAATGGAGGTCCGATCCTATTTGGAGGAGCTATTTGGATCTGCAGATCCTCTGAGCTGGTGGAAGAACAAGGCCTCTGTCTACCCATGGCTTACTAAAGTCATGACAGGGAGACTCTGCATAGTGGCCACATCTGTTCACTCTGAGAGGGTCTTCTCGAAAACGGGACAAATAATTACTGAGTGAAGAAACCGCGTCAGCCCCTCGAAAGTGAGGCAGTTTGCATTTCTGAATGCAAATCTCTCATAAAAGCTAAATATGGTCAGCATTTCTGTGTGCTGCTGGTTATAACATAAATAATAAAGAAGAGAGAGAAAAGAGGGACCAGTTTAATGTTTTAAGTTGGATGCTGCAGTTTTACACATTGTTATTTATTTTTCTTTCTGAAATGGTGCAATATTCTATTATTATGTTGTTCAGATTGTATTTGTTTTGAATTGTTACATTTATATGCACTTTGTTTATATACATTACAAAAGTTATACTTCATATGCACATGTGTAATAGCATCCTTCGTTTTTACATTTCAATTTATGGGATGCTGCAGTTTTGCAAATTGTTATTTATTTTTGTTTGATATGGTGCAATATTCTATTATGCTGTTCAGATTGTATTCGTTTTGAATGGTAAGATTTATATGCACTTTGTTTATATACATTAAAAAGTAATATTTTAAATGCAAATGTTTAATAGCATTCTTTTTCATAACAAACCAATGCATTTTTAAATACATTGTGGTTAAGATAGAGTATGATTTCATTTAATAATTTAATTAGAATTGCATTAACACCAATCATAGTCAAACTATCGCAAACTGTTTGACTTGAAAAAATACAAAACATATATTTTTTTAAGAGCCGTTTGGGAACCAAAAGAGTCGGCTCTTTTTGGTGAGCTGAGCCGAACGAGCGGGCTCATTGATAAGAGCTGGAATACCCATCACTATCACAGAGTAGGCGCTCCCTAACGGAAATGTGCAAATAAATTCTAGAACGCACCAATAGGATCTCACTAGCTCGTGCTTGGCTCTGCCCATCTCCTTGCTTGTTTTGCCCACTATGATTAATTTGCTCCCATTGAAAATGGCAGGCTCTGGTCTATCTTGGGTTAGTTATACAAATATTTGATACCGTTGCACAAACAACATACTTATCTATAGTATGCATACACCATTACTGGTACCATGCTGTATTAGATAGCTATGTTTGCTCTGACTCTTACTACATTTAGCAAGCTAGCTAGCCAGCTTACTAGAAGCTAAAGATATTTATTTGAGCCACAACTTGCTATGAAAAGACAAACTAGCAGACAGTAGTTTGCAGACAGTAAGATACACTAACTAATAGTATAATAGTGGAAAGCAGCGTGTCACCAACATCTTGTTGCATCTATCTGACCATGCAGGCTGCAGAATGAACAGCAAGAAAGTGGTTGTGACTCCGTGGTCGAGCGACTGCTCTCCTCGAGTGACAGGGAGCAGGGCTTGGTGTGGGAAGTAGCATGCAACAGGATAGAGAGAAAGACGATTCAAGTAGAAAACGGAGTAAACTATAAAAACAGACATTACACGCACCTTTGCATTTCAAATGTAACAAACCAAACATTGAAATACTGTTACAGAGGGTAAAGTAAGGACCGAGTTTTGGAAACCCTGGATTAGATCAAAGACAAAGTCAGTCAGATCTCAGAGAGATATTCTCACAGACAGCAGCACTCTTGGCAATGGAAGTTGTGCGTTTTATCAAACATCACTTTGATTTATGAAGAAACAAGTGAATCAGCAGTGTAGAGTGCACTGTGCTTTGCCTCTCATTTTCATCACTAATCCACCAATACTCAGAGAGCTGCAGAGTTCACTAATTAAACAAGCGCTTGAGCTTATTTCCCCTTTAACAAGAGTCACTGTTTATCAAGAGATGTCAAAAGAATACCGGATACCTTATCCAACGTTCTGTACGTGTGTGGCTGGGACTGCTCTTACACATTCAGTGTGCACACATGTTTTGATAAATGTGGCCCATTTACTCCTGCAACCACATCATAAATTGTTCTTTTTGGAACAGGAATAAAGAACATGAGGAAAATATACAGACTACTTTCAAGGATAATCAGAAATGTAATCAGTTTGTGGCAAAGACACAATATGTTTGGTTTCCTATTAGAGAAGTATCAAAGCTGGAAGCGCTTTTTCATGCTTCACCAGTCATTCAGTGTGTTTTTATGGGACATCCACGTTGGGTTGAAGACCAGTTATCAGTGAGACTGGACATTATGGTGTCATTGATGTTCTGATGCTAGATCTGTGAGAGGATAGGACAATAGCAGAGCTCCTTCCCCAGCCAGCCACCAGTGATGATCTAAAGACATACCATGTGGATCAAAGGGTTAAAGAAAAGAAGCCTTGGGCCTGTGGACCTGTGGAGTCGGGTGAAGTCGATTATGTGCTGGTGTTAGGGTGTCAGAGCCAATGGGCTCGGCTCAGCGATGTGTAACAGAACAAATCAGGCCTGCTTGACTGGAGCTGACCCCTCTGCCAGAGTTTAAGTGTTATTGCAACTGACCGGATCTGACAGAAACGATTTTGCCTCAGAAAATTCAGAGACCCCTCTACGCTTAGAGTCGCACTGAGCAGGGAGAACTAGGCTAGTAGTGGCTGCACTTAAAAACAACGGGTCAAAAGATACTCAAGGACGCTCAGGCATTCCCGAACAAGGACTACCTGATAAGATTTTCATTCAACATACATTATAGTCAGATGACCTTAAGAAAATGTTCATGTTGTGCTGAGGGAGTTTAATGTGAGCTGTAACGATTTCAGGCTCAGCAGAAGGATAATCAATTCAGTTGTACTAGACAGGTCTCTTTCAGATCACAGCAAATATTTCAGAAGCCTTGTATTCCAAGAAAAAGAGCCAGTATCTATATGTGGCATACTAAGGAATGTTTAAGGGATACTTCGGGTTTTTGGCAATGAAGCCCTTTATCTACTTCTCCAGAATCAGATGAACTCATGAATACCATTTTTATGTCTCTGCATCCAGTATGAAGGAAGTTAGAGGTAGTTTCGCAAGCCAATGCTAACTAGTGTTAGCGTAATAGCTGGAAGTCTATGGCATCTACTAGCCTGTTAGCAGTTACCATAGACTTCCAGTCATTGCGCTAACACTAGTTAGCAATTGCGCTAATTCTAGTTAGCAACTTCCTTCAAACTGCACGCAGAGACATACAAATGGTATCCCACGACTCACGAGTTCATCTTACTCTGGGGAAGTAGACAAATGGCTTCATTGCCAAAATCATGAAGTATCCCTTTAAGCCCACGGAAAATACAACTGTTTGATCTTATCGCAGCACTGCAATACCCGTTTCTAAATGATAGATTAAGGAAAAGCCTTGTGAATTGTTTGCAATTCTATTCCATGTCGGGGCTGTATTAAACTATGAATAATCTAGGAACAATCGTGTTGTAATTTCTAAGCATCAATACAAAGTTTATAGATGGTATAAAATAAGATGCATCGGCGTGGTTAAATACCAGATACTCACATGTGATGTAGTAATTGATGTTCTTTTTGAACTCCAGGCCCATGTAGTTTGGACTGAACTCCTGAAACTTGATTGTGAATTTGATGTCCTTCTCAGGCTTGTTGCAGTTGACCAACACATTGGGGTCCATGACTGTGCTGCATTGGTCTGCCTGCTCCTTCTTCACCAGGTAGAGTTTGTAAAACTCATACGGCCGCCCCATGTCTGCCTTTGGGCAGATAATGTCCAGCTTATCTCCTATCTCTGGATACATCACCAAGCCCTTCCCATACTGAAATCTGAAACAGACAAAATATGACAGAGAAAGGTAAGAATATCAAATACTCAAATAACAGCAATACATATAAGGTCTGGACATACATCACATTCACTGCATAACAGTGTGTTATAACTCTCTATAAAATGTGATTCTTCTCTACCCAATACAATAGGGTTGTCCGTGTCTGGCTGGCAGTTGCTTGAGCAACAGTGACTAATTTAAAGTAAATTGTTTGTTATTTCACTTCACTTAAAGCAGGTGCAAAACAAATCATGAGTGAATTAATTGTAAGGAACATGTTAAGGGAAGCGGGGGCGGGTGTTTACAACGCCACATAAACATGGCCGACCGTCGAGGACAGCTTTGGGACATGCTTTTACATCTGGGGTTGATAACATCAAACACACAGATAACAACCAAGAGCTCAAGCTGTTATAATGTAAACACTTGCATTCATTTACATCAATGCCCATTGATTTAAAACACTGCAAACAAAGCAGACATCCCCTATCTTTACCTCAGCAAACATACAGCACAATACCAGGGCAGATGTCAATAGGAAATCAGTTTGACAGAGGGCTGCCCAGGCCCTGATTGAGCTTAATCTGCGGCAAGTGAGGAGAGAGTACAGATAAACACAAAGCGCTGATGGACAGATGGCATGCATGCCTTATCTAGATGCTCCACACCTTATCTTTCACAAATTCATTTTGATATCTTCTCTCTCTAACTCAAAGCAACAGGCCCTGCTGAATTCTATTTGAGGATTTAGACCTGCTGATTGCCTTTGATGCATCATACTTCTCAAGTGGTTTCTTTTTCTTTTTTTGATAAGAACCCTTAGGTCTGCTGACATGCTTAATCCAAAATGAGAGAAGAGCTGATGTTGTCAGTTTTTGATCTGGTCCTGTAGAAGTCAAACAAATCGGTATTGTGATGAATGTGTTTTTGTTCAGCTTAAAGTCCAAACAACCTTGTCCTAGTTACCAGAGAGATGCTGCTCAGTTTGATGATGATGATGTGTTTGGTTGCGATGGAGACGGAAATGTACAACTTGATCCTTATTTACATTTAATTTGCATACACACTGTTCCCAACCACTTTCAACATGGTTTAATAGACAAGACACCAGCTTTCATGACTCATTCATCTTAAGGCCCTGGTGGATAGGAGGCCGACTAATTCTCCCAATACTAAAATGAATCAACAGTAAGCAATGTCTGTCTGTATGTCAGTCAGTCTGCCTGTCTGTGGGAAACCTTAGTAACTAAGGTATGCTAGTATGATATCTTAGACAAAAGTATGTGCCCTGGTTCCACTATGTCAATCCGTCATGGCTCGTTTAGTATCCAGTCTGCAACGACCCTGTCTCTCTACTTGCTGTATTCACTCACTAGTAATTAGTCTCTCCTTCTCTCGTCCCTTCGTCATGACGTTCTATGTGGTATTACAGATCTTTGCCATGCATGATGGGACTCATGATTTGTAAAATAAAAAGGGTCCCTTGCGTTCGCTAACAGCTTAGGAGATGTGCTGATGCATTATTATTCCCTATATACTGAAGCGGAACTGGACAACAGCATACTATTACTGTACATAAACACGAAGCAGAGTGCACAGCCTGGAGTGAGCACAGCTTGCCTGGCCCTGCGGTTAGATTGGTGTTGTCTTTGTCTCTCAGACACTGGGTCCTCTGTTTGCTTCCCAAACCTGTTTGATTTGCCCTTATCCTCAGGCTTCTTCAGAGACTGATCAGGTGTCTGGCTTTAGTTTCCGTCTCCAAAGTGTTTCTGAGCCAATGGAAATGCATTCTTCAAAGTGTGTATATAATGTAGCTCTGTTAGCAAACTTTCTCAAACTAACACTCAATCCTCCACAAAGCAGCGATAATCTCTCTGTTATAATCCTCTGTATTTACGGTCATGGGATCCTCAGAGGATAAGGTAATCGGCCAGGGGCCAGCATAAAGTCATGCACCTAACAAAGGATTCACTGCATTTGAGGTAGCTGCCGACTAGCAGTATATAAAAAAGAAATAAAAACCAACTGTATTTTAAACTAAAGTGAGCAACACATAACTCATGGCTGTCTGCAACACCGACACTGACTGTCTCATTCTGTTGTCTCTCAGTAGCCCCCTCTTCAGTTCACAGTTATGGTCTGACACAAGCACCTCAAAATGGAGTACATCAATAGAACAATATGACAAAAGCCATGTTAGGTATTTCTCTATAAACTGTGTCAGAGCAACTTGTGTTGATGGTTGCCTGCCGTACCCTGTGTGGTCCAACAAAAATAGAGAATAATACACCTACAAAAACACAACCCTGACTAAATGCACAACAACAATAATCGAGTAGCTATAGATGTCAGAGAAGGATATAAGACAAGGATACCTTAAAAATCACACAATACCCTGTCTACTGCTCCTCTGTGCTGATTAGGATGTCTCAGGTTTTGTAAAGCTTTGACTGCCTATTACTACTCCATCTACCAATTCCATCTACCAATTCCTACTCCATCTACCAAAGGGATGCCCAAACAGATCCTCCATTCCCTTTGTGCTGATCAAACAGGACTGCTGCTCTGTTGAGCTAAGAAGCAAAGCAAAGACAGTGTTCAAATTCCAGACTGAACACTGGAAATTACAGGTCATCTTCACGATTAGGGCTTTGAGCTCTGAATATCCTCCCACCACTTTCCATAGGAAATGCGGTTTAAAGAGTGACAATTTGACATGGCAGGCAAGAGTTTTTTCGTTTTCATCACTATTATTTTCAGGGACAGAAATCAGCAGACACAGTGGGGTATTATGTGAGTTTTAAAGCGTAATGAATATTAATGAGAGTGATTAGCATATTCATCCAGGTGCTAAATGATTGCCATTTCATTCAGTTTGCCATCTTACAAATCCTTTCAATGGTCATTTTTCATCAGAGAAAGAATGGTATTATTACTGCTTTCTCCACGGTCAGTAGGGTTTTAAAGTGATGTTACATGCAGCTAGCACACCAGGATCTTTTTGTAATACATAAACATTCAGTTTAGGATGCATGGTGATCCTCAAATAAAATGCATTATATATCATATGGTTACAAGCCTGTTCGAATCACCATAACTCATTGTTACAACAAGTAACCTGCATTTAGATAATAAACAATCACAGACAATAGTGGGGGAAACAGTGAGTGGTCAGTCCTTTACTGGATAGTGATACAATGACGGCGAGCACAATAACTAGCAAGTATAACATCTGCAACTATTGACTGGAAATTACATTTTCAGGGTCTTCCAGGGCAAGGACAAATAGCAATATTGCACTGAGTGCATTTGTGAAAACAGATTTTTTTTAAATAACAGTGGATTTGATTTCAATATTGAGCTAATCCTCCATCACCATGTTGCCTCATCTCCTGCCATAAATTGCCACCCTGGACCTGACAGGCCTGATGCTGCCTCCACTCCAAGGCCCCTGGGATACTATTTAACATAATTAGGTACCAGGCCAACACCTTATCTCAGCCTCACATGCTAAATCAAATTCACTGGGGTCCAACAGAGACACAGTCCCAAAGACATATTGTGACTGCTGCTCTCAATCTCAAGACACAGCCCCTCAAAGTCTATAATCTAGCAATCATTAGAAAAACACCCTTTTAAGCTTTGGGGAATGATTACTTATAGATAAGGGGACGCCGGATTAATCCAGCTTCTGTTATCGTTATACAGCATTGTTATCTTAATGTTTCATCATTATAAAAACATTGAGTGAGTGATAAACCAAATTAACCAACCTTTACGGCCTTATTCTGCAAGAAAACAAATGAAGACAATATTTTATTCAAATCTTAAATTGATGGTTTAGGAGTCAACATATTTGCATTAAAATCAGCTTCCTAAGGTTACAACCTCTGGCGGACATTTGGCTCCATTATACCAGGAAGCTAACGTGGTCAAACACTGAATCAGAGACATTCATTCAGCCTGTCAATGAAGACATCAACTTCTGTGAACCGTCACTGATGCACGTTTTTGCTTGAACAAACCAAGTAGGCATAAAAATTAAATAAAATGCAAATGTCCCAGTATCTTTCCCACTGCTAGGAAAACGACAATCAAATATGTGTCAAATATACCAGGTGCAAGGGGACAAGCTCAAGCAATATGGGAAAACTTGAAGAACCAAACTCATCTCCATTGTCTGCGCTGCTCATTATCAACTGTGAAAGACTGAAAAAATAGCCCTCCTTTGTTCTTCACTCATTTGGGCCTCCTACACACTTAGAGCCTGGGCAGTTCCTTTCAGGCTTTGGAGGAGACAAGGCCTCATTCTCTCGCCAATCGGATTTACAAGATGCACCAGTCGGGCATAAACAAGTTTCCATAGAAACGTTATGATTTCTGTGCAAATTTTCCCTCTTCCTCTCTCTCTTTCCCACATTCTCTCCCTCCACCCATCATCTCTGATTAAAAATGATTACATAGTCTACAGGGAGAGGAGAGCAAATGTTTTCTAATCTTATTCAAAATCTGTGAATAAAACTAAAGTATATTTATTCAAAGCCAGGAAAATAATATAAAGTGTAAGTTTTAATTTGCATTGTAGTCACACACAATTATTTTCAGTTGCATTTGTAATTGATTATATTTATTAATCAACAGCACTGTAATTCATGTGATTGAATGGAACCCCCCCATCCCCACTTATAGAGTGAGCTCAGAATCGCCCCTCCCCAAGGCGTGCTCAGACGAACGATAAACTTCACAGTGCATCATTATCACAGCTTTCTGCTTTCCTCATTTTAACATTACGCACATGACTTAAACTCTCTCCCTGCCTCTCTCTATCTCTCTCTCTCTCTCTCTCTCTCTCTCTCTCTCTCTCTCTCTCTCTCTCTCTCTCTCTCTCTCTCTCTCTCTCTCTCTCTCTCTCTCTCTCTCTCTCTCTCTCTCTCTCACACACACACACACACACACACACACACACACACACACACACACACACACACACACACACACACACACACAAACACACAGACATTTTTAAACAACTGAACACAGACTTAAGACTGGCTTGAATGCAACCAATTAAAGAGCTGCTATACGTAGTCCATGCAAATGAAGGTTATTCATTCACATGCTCTCACAATGCTACTGAGATCTTCACACAGCCAAGGGGGGAAAAGATCTCTCATGAGTGGCATGGCCACACTCTCCCCACCCCACCTCCCCTTCACACATTCCAAGGGGGAATTCAAGCACATGACTTGGCAGACCCTTCTATCCCACAATGCCCCGTTGCTGGAGGATTTAGGCTATCCAATGGAATATCAGAGAGGGGTGCAACTAGTCTGGGACTCTAAAGCCGTCACCATTCATACAACTTCATCAATAGGCCTCAGGCTAGCTAGAGGGCAGGATACACTCTAAACATTCAAACGTGCACGTTGAATACTTAGTTATTTAACATTTACAATTATGAGTCAATTCCAGTTGAAGTCAAAATTGACAAATGCAAACTTGCGCATCATTTTTTGCAGTTGAAGGATCTTGGGCTCTTTGAATAATATCTGTTGTTTATTTCACCAGAAGTAGTTTTCCTGTGGTCCTAGTTTTTAAGGTTGGACAAAAATGGAGATTGGCAGGTATTATTTTCCTTCAAGCCTACAAATCATTAACTAACAGAAAAACATATTCTTGCTTTGACAGTAATTTGAGGGTAAGGTAACCGCAACCCAAACAAGCTGTTATGCAGTGAGAGAAGAAAAATAAATGCCTGAAAAAGGAAAATCAACACCTTCTAAACATTGCATCCAATCTTTAAAACTTTTCCTACAAGTCTGTGATTGTGTTAAAATACAATATTTTATATTTTACAATATGATATGGATGTTGCATCCCTGTCCAAAAGACAGACAACTGCAGCTGAAACTGTTGGTACTGGTCAATAAATTATTACTGTAGCGTTATTAAACGATTGCCATATTGTACACATTTTTATTTTTATATTTTCATTTTTTTGTGTTTGAACTTCATATAATTGCCAAAAATAACATAACTTCTTTATATCTTTAACAGCAAATACACATTAACACGGGTACATTTACGTCCATTAATGGGGTACAGTATAAAAAATACCTGTGATAGCGTTCACACCAAACCAATTCCTTGGTTAATGTTGCTCAAATACAGACTGGTCATTGTTTAGTGAGTTCAGTGTAGAATAATGGCTTTTGTGTCAATGAGCTACAGTCTGGTTTACAGAGGCACTCAAGGCACGTGCATCACAGTGCTTTGCTGTAAGTATCATAGCAATTTCAATGTACCAATACATTTTACCTTCAACCCGGCTTTGAAAAGCAAATGGGCAGTTAGTGTCTGGTAGTACGTAGGCAGAGGATCAGGCACACTTAAACAGTTAGAAGGGTGTTAATGTGTTATCTTAAAGTTGCAATACCCTCACAGAAATGTTCAATTACATATCGAAGGAGAAACGGCGACTCGGCGAGCCCAGGGGCAACAGCGACAGATGCCCCCTACAGTTAGAGAGAAATAATCACCCTCCTTACTAAATCCATTACATCTGCTTTGCTTTGACGTCTATTTTGGTCTCCAGTGCATGGAGCTGCCTGAGATTACCAGGGATACAGTAATTGGCAACAAGGCTGTGACTCCTCCAAATCAAGAGCCCAGTTTGGAGTATATCAGTTCTCAGTTCTCGTGGGCTGGAGACTGCAGCCCAGGGCTGGCTGTGTGAATGATCTCATTATCCCAATTACCTTCAAACAGGCTGAGGATTCTGTGGCAGTATGAAGTGTTGTGTCACTGTGACTGAGGTTTGGTTCACTGTAGCAACATTTTACTACATATCGAAAAGTGACCAATGGCTAACCTAATAACTCACTGGATAATTATTAGTCACATCATAGAAGTGCACTGCAGACTATAGTTGAATACGGAGAAATCATATCATAGTCTACTACACAGTGCTTACACACTAATAAACTTGCAGAAAACACTAGCTATAGGGAATCAGCCACAGAAGCAGTAAAGTACTGTATCTGCAGCATGACTAATTTAGACACTCCCTTTTCAACTGGAAATTTTCCACACATCCTTCCTGCTGCCTGTATGACTAAATATGTCTCAGCCTACGCTGTAAAATACCAACAAGATTGCTAAATTATGAATTCGGCCTAGGAATGAGGGTGGGATTCATCACAAAAAAATGTACCACCGTAAAAATGCAACTTGGCAAGCGAAGCCAGCATGAGCATCAATGGACTGTTAGGGCCTACATCTGAGTGTTGGCAACTCTTAACTATGCCACTTTGACCACAAAGACCTCATACGGAACATTTTGTTTGAATATTTTTTGCTGAGATGAGAAAATACTGATCGTTACCTACACTGCTCAATTTAGATGTACAAATTTGTACCATAAATCAATCAAATCTAGGTCCATTCTAAGTTGGCTGGAGACAGAGACATACCAGGGTCACTGTGGTTCTGAGAGACACGTTTCCGGTCCTGGATGAAGCCCAACCCCAGATGGACTCAGCTGAGGAAACCCACTACAGACCCAGGGGGCTAGTGGCAGCCCAGCCAGCCCAGCCGACCAGGCCTGATCTGAACGGTGGCCAAAACACACCGAGTGATAGAAGAGCGCTCCGTACCAGGAGGTCCTCAGGGAAGGATGCTCCTTAAATGGGTTTAATTTGGGCGTCTGCCTCTGACTGTAATACCGTATGTGCTTCTAATGAGGATATATCAGTGTGGCCTCATGGAGATGGGGATGAGATGATGAGACATTCTGTGATATAAGGTTCAGAAGGAAGCAGGCTATTACCTGGGATTGGAGATAAAGGTGTGGATGGAGGGTGTAAATTAAGACTAGTGCTACATTTATCTGACATCCCCTTCTACTCGATAAGAGGGGGAGTTTTTCTGTTCAGTATCAAAAGGGCTTTAACAACATTTCTCTGTAATGTGTTTCTGAGGCAGGTGCCCTGAAGAACATACCACGTATATATTTGGCTGCATGGCACATGGAAATAAATGTATCACAAATTTACCAGAGGAAATACTAGCTAGCACTAGTTATGGACAGAAATTTGAATCAGGGGCATATAAGAAATGTTCAACCACTCAGTGTTCATTGTTTGGGTTTATCTGTGATATCAAAGAGGGCAAAACGAAAGACAACCTAATATTTTCAATATACTCCTACACAGTGGCTGCCATTCAACAGAAATGCTCAACTAAAACCGCCATAAAGATGTTCTGATTGTGTCTCTTCTGCTGTTACATCCCTTCAAGGCCACTAGGAAAAAAGCGAATTGAAAAAGAAAATGATACAAACCAATGGTACACATAAGCAGTGGTGGAAAAAGTACCCAAAATCATACTTGAGAAAAAATAAAGATACCTTAATAGAAATTTACTCAAGTAAAAGTGAAAGTCACCCAGCAAAATACTATTTGAGTAAAAGTCTAAAAGTATTTGGTTTTAAATATACTTAAGTATCAAAAGTAAATGTAATTGTTAAAATATACTTAAGTCTCAAAAATAAAAGTATCAAAAAGTACCAAAAATAAGTATAAAAAATACAATAAAATAATTTCAAATTGCTTATACATTTTCTTGTTTTTCTTTTTATTTACTGATAGCCAGGGGTACACTCCAACACTCAGACATCATTTACAAAGAAAGCATGTGTTCAGTGAGTCCACCAGATCAGAGGCTGTAGGGATGACCAGGTTTGTTCTCTTGATAAGTGCATGAATTGGACCATTTTCCTTTCCTGCCAAGCATTCAAAATGTAACGAGTACTTTTGGATGTCAGGGAAAATGTATGGAGCAAAAAGTACATTATTTTCTTTAGGAATGTAGTGAAGCAAAAGTAAAAGTTGTCAAAAATATAAATAGTGAAGTACATATACCAAAAAAATCAACTTAAGTAGTACTTTCAAGTATTTTACCTTAAGTACGTTACACCACTGCATATAAGAGACAAAACTTGTGTTTTTCTTTTACTAAACTTCTTTTTAAAAGTCACCTCCTCAACACTGCTTTCAGCTCATGGGGAAGATAATTAGCTACTTCGACTCCAGCAAGGCAGCATAATTTGTCTTGCTCACGCCCGGCAGCACAGAAGCAAGTCCTTGCCGGTAATAAGTCTAAAGAACACATATGACCTTAGGACAGTTCCCATATGCAAAAGGATGGCAACAGTAGTTCAGGACAAAACCTGACAAGGAGACAAGATTTATGATCCAACTGAACAAACTATGGGAGGTATAATGGTTTTTATTTATTCTCTACCCCCTTGTAACAGTGTTCAATATTTATCGTTCTTTGTTAGGAAATGAACCATCACAACTATTGTTCAAGACTCAATTGGACAAGCGGAGCATTCCTGGGGCAGGTTCCCCAGATACGTCCATGACTTCTGCCCACATTCCCATCGCTTTGGTTAGGAGGAAAGAATGCCACAGGTCAGAGGAATGAGACGATGAGGCTGGCTCCTTCCATCCCCCTTTAGCGTTGACATGGAATGCGTGATTGGCAGCTCTCTTTATGTTTCTGACTGGGGGGAAAGTCTCTCAATAATACAATCTGACTCGGCCCACTGACAACAGGTTACTTACTCCTATAAACTCCTAGAACCTTGAGACTCATAAGAACATTTTCCAAATGATTTTGAGCTAATACATTAGCAATGTACATACTCCTTTAATTAAGCTGCATTTGTCAACAAATAATATTATTCATGGTATTTCTCAATGCTATACTCTATATTTCCTATCTGAGAGACTGCAGTCTCGCTCGAGGGGAAAACAAACCTTGCAGTGAATGTAGAATATTGTTCACTGACATTCTCAGGCAGAATTTGATGTGATTGATGGTGATCTGAAATCAGCGGGAATTCCCATAGACTGTACTGTTACAGGAAGGACTTAATGAGGATCTGGCACCGCAATGGTGTTGCTGATCAGGTTACACACTGAGAACTGATTACCCTCTGCCCAACAACCAGCAAATAAACAGGTTTTACTCAGCAAACTGGAAGAATGCATAACCTGAGTAGCCTGAGAGACCCATGTCAATAATTGTAATATAACTTCCATTAACGTGAATAAAAAGAAATGGCCCAGAAATGTCCCGTGCCTTGGATTTAAAACAGATGGAAAATGTGATTAGTTGATTCGCTCAGTGGGCTGCATTGGCATGAATAGTGTCTTCTATCCTACAAGAGGAATCAGTAGCACTAATTCACCATTACAGTAGACAGAACTAATTAATTTGGCAGTAAGAGCTGATATCGAAGCTGCCGTCTCCATGCTAACCCTATGTAGACAAGTAAGAATGTAACTAGTCTGTCTAGCTAACACCGGTCCCAGGAAAAAAGCTGTGTATGCTCACAAAATACCTGGCTCAGTGCAAGTTCAAACATCTATGACACAACAACCATTTCATTGTCAAGACTTGTCCCAGGAGCATAGTAAGACTGCATTAATCAAAAACAGATCATTTTCTAGAGGAGCATTACACCACTTCACACGTTGAGCCCTGCACAACCGAGAAGTCATTTCTAATGGGTTTAACCAAAACCCACTAAACGCACACATAAATCAAAATAAGTGCATGTCTTGGCCTGACCAGATTTGCATCTGACTGCCCCCTACTCCCTTTTATTAACTACCACACCAAAGAGACTCCTTTCAGAGTCAAGTCGGGATGAGAAAAGAACACGGTGTAATAGTAGGCGAGGGGAACAAAAGGGATCGAATGACAGCCTGTCATTGGGAAAGACAACTCAATCTCATATTGTTTAATTGAGAGTAGCACAATGTAACAATTCCACTGCTGGTGATCACAGTATTTCTGATTAGAGGGCATAGTCTGTGATGTATTATATCAACATATCACACCACTGGTCTGTCTTGAAAAACCTGTTGACCGCAACAATGTCGGTTAACAAGAGAGATAGAGCCAGCCACATCAATATAAATAGAATCTCCACCCAACACATCTTGGGGGGGGGGGGTTTACCTTTATTTAAATAGGCAAGTCAGTTAAGAACAAATTCCTATTTTCGATGACAGCCTAGGAACAGTGGGTTAACTGCTTTGTTCAGGGGCAGAACCACAGATTTTACCTTGTCAGCTCAGGGATTTGATCTTGCAACCTTTCAGTTACTAGTCCAACACTCTAACCACTAGGCTACCTGCCACCCCAAAATAATGGGAACCTTCTGTTTACTGTCAAGAGGAAACAAGGATAAAACAACTTATTGAACTTGGACCTTTTCAACACTTTGTGTGATTCCTTGTCATGCTGGTTGGAAACAAGTTTGGCCCCAAAGCAATAAAATACACTTGCCGTCTATTTGCCTATTAACAGTGATATAGGAGGAACTTTACAGAAACAGCCGACCACAGAACAATGCTAAATAAGGGTGAATAATCTCAATATTAACAACTCACTCAAAGGAAAGGTCAACCAGTAAACTAAAATATACACTGAGTGTACAAAACATTAAGAACATGTTCTTTCCATCACATAGACTGACCAGGTGGATCCAGGTGAAAGCTATGATCCCTTATTGATGTCACTTGTTAACTCCACTTCAATCATTGTAGATGAAGGGGAGGAGACAGGTTAAATAACGATTGTTAAGCCTTGAGAAATTGAATTGAAACATGGGTTGTGTATGTGTGTCATTCAGAAGATGAATGGGCAAGACAAAATATTTAAGTGCCTTTAAATTGGGTATGGTAGTAGGTACCAGGCGTACCGGTTTGTGTCAAGAACTCCAACGCTGCTGGGTTTTACATACTCAACAGTTTCCTGTGTGTACCAAGAATGGTCCACAACCCAAAGGACATCCAGACAGCTTGACACAACTGTGGGAAGAATTAGAGTCAACATGGGCCAGCATCCCTGTGGAATGCCCTTGACACCTTGTAGAGTCCATGCCCCGACGAATTAAGGCTCTTCTGAAGGCAAAAGGGGGGTGCCACTCAACATTAGGAAGGTGTTCCTAATGTTTTGTACACTCAGTGTAGGTTAAAACTAGACATACAGACTATTTGTATGGAACATACTAAACCTGCTGCTGCTGATGCATTTCATTTAAATAGCTAATTGCAAAAAGGCAAATCTCTCTCTTGTGAAACCAGAGTTTCAACAACAGTTGACAGGAGCAACAAGAAACAGGAGAAATCCAAACAAAGCTGTTGTGATAAGGTTGGAACAGGTCTGTTTTAGTGCCTGGGGCATGTATTACAGCTCTGGTCTGACAGACAGAAAGATGACAGTCCAGTTATTCAGTTTTTTGCCTTTGTTTCAGAAGGGTTATTTCCTTTTTAATTATAGTCTTCTCAAGACACCATTTGGTTTTGCTTTTGAGGAACAGCTGGCTAATAGCTTAAGACAGCAGGGGGAAAGACACGCTATTAGGGAAGCTATATTATCACCAAGCTATATTACTACCATCTGCAACAGATACTGGCCCTTAATCTCACTGAGTTTGGCCACACTGACACCGGAGCCTCTCTCTACCCAACAAGTCTTCCCTTTTGTGGAGACAGCTGCAACCTTGCCTCGCAATGTGACTGTGGACACGCACTGTTCATCTAGCACTTGACCAGAACACAGATAGAAAGTGGTTGATGTGCTTGAGCAGACACAATGCTAAATGGAGAAGACCACCACAGCCATATTGTCCAATCACAGCAAGTTTCCTCTTTGGCAACTTTTTCTTCCCAGGAAACAAAGTCTTAATGGAATATTGCATAAGACTAGTTCATTCTCTTTATTGGAATTTAGAAATTAAACTATTCTAACCATGTGATATTTTCTACATTTGATTCTTGATGACTTGATTCTTCCCTGGTTCTGTTTCCTTCCCACAGAGAATAAGAAACACATTAAAAATCCTGAATAGACTTTCTGGGTGCTAAGCCAGGCTATTTTTCAAACCTCACTCTGAGGGGATAAATGCTGACACACTATAATAACACTTGTCACGCAGCTGGCAACCTTAATGCCAACACAATGCACCAGAGGACTGCTGTTTTCAGAGCTTCCTCCTACCTCTTCTTTCAGCAGATTATTCAGACCGACTAAATTTGGGAACACTGGAATCATCGGAATCGAGCACAGCAGCTCCCCTGATATGTCAGAGAGAAGTCTAATGCTTGGATATTGTTGCCTGTATTAAATAACTATTAGGATTTGGGTATTGCATGTTGGATGCTTTAGTATGGCAGATGTTGAGCTGAAGGAGCTGTTTGAAGTGTCAAGTGCTCCAACTCCCCCCTCCCATCGAGCTCCTTGCCATTGCCTTAGATTTACAATACATCTGTTAGTTTACATAATCACGTTTAATTTCCCCTACAGCTACGTATGGGCACCAGCCAGCACTCATGACAAATGCTCCAAGACGAATTGCTTTAAGACAGTTTTAGTGTGGAGAAAATTCAAACTCAAATATTAGGTTAAATCAGTCACTGGAGTATACATTTCATTATACAGAATCTAAACTCAGTAAATCAGTGTCCCACTATTCCTATAACAGTGGCTGTCAAGCGATCAAGTTCCAGCCAATACAGTCACATGATAACAATGACCACCCTATTGAAAAAATTGCTTGAAAAATCTGAATCAAAACATTTGTCTCTTATTACTGTTTTAGCAAGAGGCATTACTGAGGCAAGATGATAACAGGTGCATATATTTTGATGCTTTTATGAAAAACAAGCTTCAGAGATGCATAGCCTGGGGTTTCTCAGTCCTATTTTACTTCAGAGTGCCTTTAAAGTTTTTAAGCTGCCAGATCCATAAAGGCCATTCCGGTGGGAAGAAGCGGTGGCTTATGTCACAGCCTCATCATCAGTCAGAGCCTCAGCGGGGTGACCTGCGGCCACACTGTAACCTCACTGCAGGCAGACAATGGCCCAGTCCCCCGGAGGAGTACCTGGTCTCCAAACAATGTCATTTATTTTAATGTGAAAGGCCACACTGGGAGGAATTTCAATTTGGACTTCATTGTCCTCTTTTCTCTCTGAAACTTTAACCTGACAGCTCACCGCCTCTTTTCAAAACAAATGCTTTTGTCTGCAGGATTAATCCTCTATTGGTATGCCTGCATTGTCTTCAATATTCTCCATATCCCTGACTGTCAGGTAAAATAATTACATCAGGGTCATAAAAAGAGAAAATGTGCACGAAATCTGTGACTATCTGACTTAATCCATCAAACCAGCAATCAAAACAATGCATTAATAGACCTAAAATCCCACTAGCTTTAAGCTGCTGTGGATTTAACTGCAGCCTAACAGAAGGTTTATAAAGATCAAAACCACTATTCTCAGAAACTCTAAAAAGAAAAACGATGTATTTTTATATTTACAAATAAATCCACATGGTAAAAAGTTATATGCACAACAAATTATCTACTATGGGCTGTCTATAGTTTGCCTAAACTCTGTCAGAAATGGGAGAAAAGGGGGTTGTTTTTTCCCCTCTGTGTATGCGCAGATTCCTTAGCAGCCTCCTGTAAAGAGCGGGAGAGAATGCTTCCCGGCGTGGGGCTTTTGAGCTGGCCTCTCCAGCTGCCAGGGCACTCGGCGGTTTGAGGGTCCGCCAATCCTTGGGAGCTGTGCCGTTAACAGCGTGACTTTTAATCCACCCCCCTCCTCCCCCCAAACTCTGTGCAGTGGACTAGGGAATCCTTTCATGCTGGTCATTCACATAGCAACGCCTCGAGAGGGCCTTCAAGGAGCCCCAGTAGAATGGGTTAAAGGTGGCATGGAGAAAGCCCTGGTTTACAGACACATTGGATCACTAGCCTTCATAGAGCTGGACGGCCAGACAAAGGACAGAGGAAAACCTCAGCAAATCTCAAGGCGGCTACCATCTGACGTGCACCCTCAGAGAGGGAGAAAAATCATGTTCATAAAATTTGAAAGGTGGCTGTTATCTATTTGTCACAGTCAGGGTCTATATGGTTATAATCACTCTGTCTGTGTTATGCCATTTCTGCTGTGTGATTTCTTTCATGATGCACGGTACAAATTAAAGGGTCTGTTTCATAATTAATAATAAAATGTATTCTAGCAAAGAGTCCATCTGGCGCAGTGACACACTTACGGAAGACTCGGCCTATCAGGCTCACGGCATCAGCCATTTAGTTGAATCTATTCTGAAACGCCAGTTCTAATGGGCTTTGGAATGGCTGTCACATCCATCCGTTCCAGAGCCAGGAACTAGATTTGGAATGCAGAGAGACACAAGGGTTTCCCTACTGCTGTCCTCTCCATGAAGAAGATCAAACCAACTGCTTCCCTGTTTGGGATCCTGCTCAATACATAGGTGTAACTAATGGAGTCAGATCCGATCAGAGTGTGTGTGTGTGTGTGTGTGTGTGTGTGTGTGTGTGTGTGTGTGTGTGTGTGTGTGTGTGTGTGTGTGTGTGTGTGTGTGTGTGTGTGTGTGTGTGTGTGTGTGTGTGTGTGTGTGTGTGTGTGTGTGTGTGTGTGTGAATATAACAACATTGATTTTAAGATACAAGATAATACAAGAAGAGACATAGCATGTCTATACATGACCGCACCTTTAGCCGTCCTTACCATTAAAACAAAACGATTCAAAACAACTTTAAGAAAACCTGTGCATACTATTAACACAGACCACCATAAGTTAAATAAGTTCTGCAACAAACTGTGAATGCAAAAACGATTATATTGTTGAAGACCTCAAAAACAAAGAGCACTATGTTAGGGGAACCATATGCATTTGTGGAAAGCAATATCTGTATCCAAATCTCACAGTTGGTTGGGGCGATGTGTGTGCTGAGTTCCAAAGTGAGAGTGTTTGGTGGAATACCCTTTGTGTGATCTGTGCCTCTGATATCTAACATCTGCTCTTCTCCCCTTGTGCTACACAATCCCCATTCTGTACAGTAACCTCTCTGACATTTTTGTGCAAGCATGAGCTAGGCATGTAGAACTGACACCCCCCAACCGCATTATCCCAAGCCCTTGATTGTTTAGTAGAATTAAATGAATGTTGTAGTTAACTTAGGAATGGTCATGGATCGAGTGTGCCAAACAATGCCGTTCTTGTGGCGCTCAACAATGACTCAGCCTACTCTGCCAATAAATATGAACTCAATGGTTTTCAGTCAACTGTATGTAACGGCTGTGACGAGAGATGGAAAAACACATGCATCCATTTTCTCATGCAACTTTATACAAAATGTCGGTAATGAAAATATAACCTTTCTGAACCACACACCACTGGCTATTTTATAAAATGTTCTATAGGACTACCACTAATGTACTACGCTTCTGAATGTGCCTTTCAAATATATCCAGAAACTTGAAATAACTGATTTCTGCTTCTCAGCTTCCTTTGTCTACATATGAGCGCCTTTGTAACGGTAACTGCTTTGGGGTCCAATCTAATGACACATGTTCAACAATCAGACATTAACAGACAACATTAATTATTAGTTGCCCCTTAAGCATTTGGGTATCTTTCATTGCATTAGAGAGCTCACTATTTCATTTAAGAGGGCTGTGAATGCATGAGTCAGTGCTAAGGAACTTCAAATCCAGACTGTCAACAGATTCATAAAAGGTCCTGCATATACTAGTCGTCACATTAAAAAAATTGTAACAGCTAGAAAATACATATGTTACTGCAAGAGATTTGGGTCGTCCATTAACAGTGCATTAACAGTGCATTAACAGTGCATTAACAGTGCATTACCAGTGCATTAACAGTGCATTAACAGTGCATTAACATTGCATTAACAGTGCATTAACAGTGCATTAACAGTGCATTAACAGTGCATTAACAGTGCATTAACAGTGCATTAACAGTGCATTAACAGTGCATTAACAGTGCATTAACAGTGCATTTGGGTGGAAAGCTCACTCCCCAGAGTAGCCCTGAGAAAACATGCTGTAAAACATTCCCCTGAATATTCCCTTTTCATGTATTGATTTAAATAAGTAACGAAAAGGTAAAGGCCACTTAGAGTGACCTTATCAGTCAGTTACAGAGCACTCAGAAATGAGAATGTGGCCCACATGAGAATGGAGAAACATCAATATTTTCATAGACATAAGATGAGGTGACAGTTCTCAAGTCTTCATCTCAAAATGTCTAATCTCTCATGGACAGAAAACATACACACAAATGGACATGAACCTTCTTATGATGGGATAAATGTCAGCCACTTTGGTCAGGGAGTTGGTCAATCATGGTTTTCCAGTTATGTGATAAGATATTATGTAAAATAATTAATTGTAATAATTGCAATATTAGAATTTTTGCAACCAGGAAATGGCCGAGCGATTTCTGCATAGTGCACCTTTAACTGCCAATATGTCACCATTACATTCAAACAATAGTACCGATCGGTATTAAATAGAATGCCCACCTGTTGGGAAAACAACCGGCATAAAAAAGCCAGCCTACGGTTTGCAACTGCACATGGGGACAAAGATCGTACTTTTTGGAGAAATGTCCTTTGGTCTGATGGAACAAAATAGAACTGTTTGGCCATAATGGGGGAGGAAAAAGGGGGAAGCTTGCAAGCCGAAGAACACCATCCTAACGTGAAGCACGGGGGTCATGTTGTCAATGTTGTGGGGTTCTTTGCTGCAGGAGGGACTGGTGCACTTCACAAAATAGATGGCATCATGAGGTAGGACAATTATATGGATATATTGAAGCAACACCTCAAGACATCAGTCAGGAAGTTAAAGCTTGGTCGCAAATGGGTCTTCCAAATGGACAATGACCCCAAGCATACTTCCAAAGTTGTGGCAAAATGGCTTAAGGACAACAAGGTCAAGGTATTGGAGTGGCAATCACAAAGCCCTGACCTCAATCCTATAGAGAATTTGTGGGCAGAACTGAAAAAGCGTTTGTCAACAAGGAGGCCTACAAACCTGACTCAGTTACACTAGCTCTGTCAGGAGGAATGGGCCTAAATTCACCCAACTTATTGTGGGAAGCTTGTGGAAGGCTACACGAAACATTTGACCCAAGTTAAGCAATTTAAAGGCAATGCTACCAAATACTAATTGAGTGTATGTAAACTTCTGACCCACTGGGAATGTGATGAAAGAAATAAAAGCTGAAATAAACCATTCTCTGTACTATTATTCTGACATTTCACATTCTTAAAATAAAGTGGTTATCCTAACTGACCTAAGACAGGGAATTTGTACTTGGATTAAATGTCAGGAATTTTGAAAAACTGAGTTTAAATGTATTTGGCTAAGGTGTATGTAAACTTCCGACTTCAAATGTATGTACCCAGAACTTAATTGAGTATCTAACCAATTACGCAAGACTTTAGTTCTGAGTTAACCAAGATAATAAAATGTCTAAAACCATGCCTTGGAGATCTCACAATGGTATGTACGTACAATGGCCTTCCTCAGGTGCTCAGTTGATCAGAATCAAGCCATTAATGGCTGAAAAAGGTAGACTCAGGCAACTGTCTGGAATAGTAGCTCCACTACTTTCTGAAAGTGGAATATTAGAGTGCCTAATGACACAATGACTGCTTTTACTTTCCTTTCATTTTTGTGCTAAGCCGTCCTGAGGTGGCTCTAAGTCTCTCCTCTTTGTGATGGGGTCTGGGTTTCTGTGAAACGTTATCAGAACCAGCATGAAGGGATGAGGGCAGGAAGAGAACAAAACCACTCCTGTGACACTTCTCAAAGGAATCTCTTTCTTGTGTAAACTACGGCTGAAACCTAGGGAGCAGGGGCATGGGTGGGTTTATTAAAGGCTAGAGGGTTGGCACAGCCTATTTAAACAGTGACAGAGTTAATCTCTAGACTGTCACTTTTAATCACAGGCGCATTGATCATGATGGCACAGTCAGGCAAAGCTTGAGCTACTCCACTTGGCTCTAATGTATTAAACACACAGGACACTCGATATCTTCTCCATTTATCATACGCTGCTGAATCTCCGGACCAAACTATATCCGTAAATGTCTACATGTGACTTTGTGAGAATAATTAAAACACAAATCAAATGCAATGTTTTCTCCCATTTTACAACATCATGTCGAACTGTTGACATAACCATAGACCAGTCACTGAAGACAGATAGTCTCTCGTATTGGTCTTCACAGTGTGAGATTTCAGAGGTTTCACTCCCTAATTGATAACGTTAATAATACACTAACTGGATAGTTAAAACATTAACCTTTGGTGTCTCCTTTCTCTTTTTCACTTGTTTCTGACTGAGGATTTAATATGGGATTAGTTAAATTACTTAGTTAGAGGGTCTGATTTCAAGATAGCGCACTGAGCATAGACGAAAATAATACTCCCTGGCTTTAAAAGTCAAAGATAATTTCTGAATCATTGACTACAGTATAATTATGGTATGAAGTGCACCATCAAATGGAATGATACTGCATTCAAACTTTTTTTCTTCTTAACAGCCAGTCTCCTGTTGTCCTATCATAACCTCCGTGAGGAGACCTTAACAATATTATGAAACTATTATTGTTAGTGTGTAAATGCAAGTTGTCTAAAAGCTTGCCATTGCCTGTATTTCACATGCATCAATGGTTAAAAACAGCAAATCTAGTCTCTTGAAGACATACAGTAGGACTAAGTGGCCACCACCTGCTTGGCTCTATCTGACACATAACCCATAATCTTGGGAAATACAGTACAGGATTACATTGCTATTGTTCTCACAAGGGAGAGAGATGGCAGGGTGAATTTATGAGGTCTAGCAGTGATGGGTCTCAAAAGCAGAACAGCATCCTACATGTAGTACAGTGCCTATCATACGTATTCACCCTGCTTGGATTTCTTCACATTTTATTGTGTTACAAAGTTACAAAATCAATGATCACATCTATACTGACCACATCTACAATGTATAGACAAATTGATATGGTACGTCTATGGAATAGACTGATAAATATGCCAGAACACAGAATCAAAAAAACAAATTGGACTGGGACCTTACTCATAACTATCCATGGGCTAGATAATTATCTATTTGTTGTGAAACTGAAATACAGTTTCACCAAAAATATGGTAATTTCAGGAACAAATTTCCATGTGGTGTTAACCAAATCAAGGACAAGCCTTTTCTGATCCAAAAGGAAAATTGGGCAGCTGATATTTGGTTTAAACCTAAACTTAGAATGTACACTCTCATCAAAGAGAACTACATCACTGAACCATATGTCCACCTGAACCAAACAGAAAGCCAAAGGTCAGTTAGCGCACAACTCAGATCCGGCACCCTCCCTCTGGTTATAAAGACGTGTAGATCTAACAGAGTGCCTGAAGATATTTTTTAGAACATGCCTACTGTGTGATCTTGAAGAAATCGAAAATCAATGTAGTGTTTTATAGCCCTCTGTATGACGATCTGAGACATGTTCTTTTTTGTAACATTGTGGTGATAACCCTGAAGTATTCTGCTTACGGGACGAGCAGAGGCTTGAATTTTGTTTCAGACAGGGCGTGTTTGAGATTGCTCAGATTGTTCACAATGCCTGGAGGAGAAGGAGAAATGCACTGTTTGTGTAGTGTGGCTAGATGGTAGCTGTACTGGCCATGATTATTGTATGCATATAATTTGTAAAATGTTATTTTGTTTTGAGTACAAGAAAAATGGTACTGTGTTTAGTAGTGACTTGTAAGCCCATGTGGGCTGGGCACCAGTAGGTGTATGACACTTAAATAAATCATATCAATCACTCAATCAACAATAACAAAAAAGATCTACACACAATACTATGTAATGTCAGTGGAAGATTAAGATTAATGAAAAATAAAACACTAACATATCTTGATTAGATGAGAATTCACCCCTGTGAGTCTTATTAGATAAATCTATTAAAAATATTTTCCCATAATTGTTTTCAAAATTCTTCAAGTTCGGTCAATGTGTTAGGGATCACGGCCATTTTCAAGTCTTGCCATAGATTTTCAAGCAGATTAAAGTCAAAACTGAAACTTGGACACTCAGGAACATTCACTGTCTTCCAGGTAAACAACTCCAGTGTAGATTTGACCTTGTGTTGTAGATTTGGCCTGCTGAAAAGTGAACTCCTCTCCCAGTGTCTGCTGTAAAGCAGACTGAAACAGGTTTTCCTCTAGGATTTTGTCTGTGCTTAGCTCCATCCCGTTTCTTTTTATCCTGAAAACCTCCCCAGTCATTGCTAGTGTCTAGCATACCCATGCTATGATGCAGCCACCACCATGCTTGAAAATAAAGAGGCAGTTACTCAGTGACGTGAGGTGTTGGATTCGCCCCAAACATGAGGCTTTGCATTTAGGCCAAAAAGTATATTCCTTTGCAGTGTTTTTTTGCAGTATTGCTTTAGTGCCTTGTTGCATACATGTGCATGTTCTGGATTCTGTTTATTTGTATTCTTCTTTTTACTCTGTCATTTAGGTCATTATTGTGGAGTCACTACAATGTTGTTGGTCCATCCTCAGTTTTCTCACATCACAGCCATTGAAATCATTTCTAAAATAATAGCCTCATGGTGACATCCCTGAGCAGTTTCCTACCTGTCCTGCAGCTCAGTTCAGAAGGACGACTGTATCTTTGATGTGTCTGGTTGGTTTAATACATAATCCACAGCCTAATTATTAACTTGACCATGCTTAAAGAGATACTCAATGTCTGATTTGTTATTGTTACCCATCTACTAATCACTGCCCTTCTTTATGAGGCTTTCAAAAAGTTTGGTCTTTGTAGTTGAATCTGTGCTTGAAATTCAAAACTCGACTGAGGGATATTACAGATTACAGTTTGGGGGACAGAATAAAGGGTAGTCATTAAAAAAATAATGTCAACTGCTATTATTTCACACAGAGTGAGTCCAAATAACTTATTATGTGATTTGTTACTCCTGAATTAATTTAGGTTTGCCTAAACAAAGGGGGTAAATACTTATGCAATGACTACATTTTAGTTATTGAATTTGCATTCATTTGTAAAAATGTGTAGAATTCTTTTTCACTTTGGCATGTTGTGTAGATCAATGACAAAAAAAGCACAATTAAATCTATTTCAATCCCACTTTGTAATGCAACAAAATGTGAAAAACATGTATGATAACCACTGTCAATCTAGGTGACAAACTACTATATTCTTTCTCAATGTTTGTGTGGGATATCAGTGAGCCCAACATGGAAATTGCTACAACACACTACATTTTAAGATGACAAATATGACATGAAGTATTTTTTCTACAGCTAGAAGAAGATGCTCTTATAACAAAATAAAGAAAGGTTTGTCATAATATATTTGATTGTACTTTGAACAAAATATTCTCTATCTTTTTCATGGTAGATCTACAATATAGTAAATGCAGGTAAACGTATCTCAAGTTGCTAGTGAGCTCACTTCTCAGAGGAACTTAGAGAAATCTCCTTTGTTAATGAAAGACAGATTTTCAATTACCTACTCTTTTTATTCCCTCCTGAGAAATTTGAAAGAAACAGGTTTGTTCAATATCAATAAATCCAATTACCAACTATATCCCCTTCTTTTTCTTAGGTAGAAAAAAATGTATTGGAAAATATTATCTATGCTTATGTAACAGTATAGCTTCCGTCAGTCTCCTCGCCCCAACCTGGGCTCGAACCAGGGACCCTCTGCACACATCAACAACTGACACCCACGAAGCATCGTTACCCATCGCGCCACAAAATCCACGGTCCTTGCAGAGCAAGGGGAACAACTACTTCTAGGTCTCAGAGCGAGTGACATCACCGATTGAAACACTCTTAGCGCGGACCACCGCTAACTAGCTAGCCATTTCACATCGGTTACACTCACACCCCTTTTGACCTCCTCCTTTTCCGCAGCAACCAGTGATCCCGGTCAACAGCATCAATGTAACAGTTTAGCTTCCGTCTCCTCGCCCCTACCTGGGCTCAAACCAGGGAACCTCTGCACACATCAACAACTGCCTCCCACGAAGCATCGTTACCCATCGCTCCACAAAAGCCACGGCCCTTGCAGAGCAAGGGGAACAACTACTTCTAGGTCTCAGAGCGAGTGACGTCACCGATTGAAACACTATTAGCGCGCACCACCGCTAACTAGCTAGCCATTTCACATCGGTTACACTCATCCATCCCTCTTGTAAAAAAACAAAAACAATACTCCTACAGTAATATCACAGAAGAAAAATACAAATCTACCGGTTGTAATAGTAAATATTTGTAAATATATGCCTGAAATAGTATTTGGAATACCTTTATCTATTGTGGATTTGAACGTATAAATTAGAAGTCTGCAAGAAACAACTTTTCCAAAATGTTAACAATATTTTAAAATGTTGGCTTGTGATCAAAGAACAACTGCATTTATATGCATTAATCTTTGTATTGTGTCTAGAGTTTACACTCTTGCGCATTCTGTGAAGTTCCCTGGTCTACCACAAGCTGTTCCTCATGTACCCAATCACTAGATCTGCTTTTCAATGCTGTATGAGTTTGATCTCTGTATCACAGTAGGCCTATCTACGTGTTAGAGTGTGACTTCATGTGATTACATGAATGGAGTGCTTTTCTTAAGTGTATAGCTGTAAAATGAGTGTGGGCTACCCACGCCAGTGGTCTGGTACTGGGGAGGAATCAGCAGACAGTGTGTCTGAAGTGCATATGACTCGATGTGGTGGGCCGGCTACATCATTTTAATAAGGGCAAATAATAAAGAGTGGAGAAGGGAATAGTAGCAACCCTAAAGCTTTCCTCACTCATAGAGTCTGTTACTTTGAACAACAGAAATACTGAGTGCCAAAATAAAAGTCCCAACACAGTACGTCTCAGCTAAGTTTAGCGTTGACCCATCAATATTGGCTATGTGTCCTATTTGAAACTGTATGCAGACAATTTGAGTCAACATTGACAGAGACGTCAAGTATCGTATTGAGAAAAAATTGGAAATCACAGAATCGTAAATGATATTTAACATGTAATAAGAAGTGCTGTCGAACATGCACAACTAACAGACAAAAAATTGTATACCAGGGGCCTTTGCGTAAATGTGTCTTTAAAAAATTGGTGAGTCGATCTGCCTGGAATTACTGTGGAAAGCCCTGTAAGCTGCTTTACAGAGTGATTTGCCAGCGCTTGCATGGGGGTAGTGTTATTCCATATGTCCGAGTTAGACATCTATTAAGCCTATTTCTGGGCCATCACCTCGAGTCATAAAATCATTACAGCCAACAAGAACTCAAACAATGTTTATTTAGCGTCCCTGAAAAGACTTGCTTTGGCCTGTTTTATTATAAGGCAATATTAAACACATGAGACAATGTCTTCTTCGAAATACATTACTTATGTTGACATTTTGTGTGGTCTCTGATCATTTGGGAACTGAAGTTTGAGTTTACATCCACACTGAACACACAATGAAACTCATCCGAACTACTGACAAATGTGTTTCACATACAATGTCTTGATACAAAATGGCTGCTGAATTCCAATTCTAAAACCACAGGTGCAGTTGGAGCAAACTTAGTCTGCACCAATTCAACAAAATAAACAAAATAAACGTGCCTCAGCTCTGAATAAAATGAACAGTTTTAGTTTATATATTGGAAAGAAAATATATCTATTATGTTTTGAAGTTAGCTTCTCTGGAGGTGCAATCATCAATATTTTTTGTGTGAATTCAATTTATAACATATCAATTCACTTATTTTGATGCCTGTATGAACATCATCAAGTCTTCATGTCCTCATGGCCCAATAGATCTGTAATCAGCTTTTAAGTGGCTGGCTGCACTCTGGACGACCTAGCTACCAGCATTGTAGGCAAAGCAAAGCAATACCACTCGGTGGATAAGTAAACAAACATTAACTTACTTGAGAAAACAGCCACCAACTGTTGTAAAACAAAACAGCCCGTTTTTTAACAACTGCTCAACTGCAATTAAAGACTTGTCTCTGTCAGCACTTTTACGTTGTTCCGTGTCGTGACTTATTTTAAACTGTGTACTGTTGAGTGAACAAGCTCAGGACTAGGCCACTTCACTTGACTCCATCCAATTCTGGTGTTTAAATCCTGAATACCGAGGCCCTCGGTTATTGCTTTCAAGAATAATGGAGATGTGTTCTCAATATTTCAGATTTTTAAGTTAATTATAAAAAGGTGTGATTCACCTTATCAGCTTAATTGGATGCTTGGATAATATAATTAATATATTTTATAAAAAATATATGCAAGAGACATCACTCTCTGCTACCTTGTGGTACCACTTCAATTTGTTCCCTTATATTACTTTAATCTTTACTGATTGAAGAGATTTTGCCCAAGGGTTATATATATACACACACATATATATATATATATATATATTGTTATTGTTATTTTATACACTATAGCATTATTAAAGACAGACAGGCCTCAACAGCCAGAAACTACCCATAGAATCTATTGGAGACTCGGTATTGCAGGATCAGAAATGATTCCAGGAATAACTTGGATTGAAATACATATGAAACATATAGATGTTTGATATGTCTTCATCTAGATCAAATAACAAAATACCACTAAAGGCCTATATATTCTAAAAATCCCTGTTACGCTCTGAGGACTGAAGTATGTTGAGTGGGGATGTTATATTAGGCAATGTATCTATCCTCAAAGCCAGAAAGATATGGATTAAACTTGGAAAACACATTTATAAATGTGTCAATCCATCCAGAGAGCACCTGAAAACACACACACACACACACACACACACACACACACACACACACACACACACACACACACACACACACACACACACACCAGGAGCAGTTGCTGCCTCTCACTTGATTATAGAGACCACTCTGCTACAGTAGAGATGTAGGCTTCCCTAACAGTAAATGATGGGGCCTGGATGATTCTAGGTGAATTTGGCACCTCATAAATGTTGGTTGGAAGTTGAATAATGACAAACACGAGTTAATGAATCCTATCCAAATAACGAACATAGCTTGAATGAAATACATTTACCATAACATATAGAAATCCATGAATGACTCACTAGGCAGAACTGAACTAGGCTTATTATTGATGGTTTAAAATATGCCCTTTATGATGTATAGGCTATCAAACCATGTCTGGCTTTCCCCATGACTCCACTTCATATTGTTTTACAGTAGGCCTATGCTTTTCCATTCAACACTGTGTGAGGCATCAGAGCCAGCACATTACAGAGATCTGAATGTCATTCAGCGCAAATAGTAGTTGGAAACATGTCCAGGCGCCTATGCATATGTATTGACCATTAGCATCTTTACGCATGCTAATAGAATAGCATGAGCGTTGTGTTGTGTTCTATTCAATGCATGGTAATACAGATATAGGCTATATGTCTAATATATCCTAGATTAGCACATTTAACACTTACTTGGGGTTTTGTGAGTTCCAAACCACCGATTCCAACGTTTTGGCCACGGGCAACAGCGACCTGCACAAGACTGTCAAAAACCAAAGGTAGTACTTCCAATTGGAACCGGAGCCTGCCATTTCCACGCGTATTCAGTGATGCAAATTAATCAACCGCACGATGAAATCATAAAACAAAAATGGATACAGTGTAAATCTTGCACAATTCTAGATCCCATTCGCTAGTGTCGCATGTAGATCATGCGTAAAATCACGTTTAAAATGACAAATGATAACCATCACTGAATAGATATCATGAAATCCTGTTTCCTGTTCCGTGCAGGCTATGCACGCAGAACAAGAGTATATTGCAGGTAAAACAATGTTCTGGATTCTTTATCGCATCACCTTACCAGTGTCGAATAGATATGTAAGGTATGCGTACGTTTAAACTCCTTGATATAACAAGTTTCAAAATGTCACTGGTCAGAAAATAATGTTGAGTCGGTTAACAAGTGGAGTCTTCGCCCGCGAACCCGTGCGCTGGAGTGCGTTTTACAGTTGTTGATGCACATTTAACAATCCGATACTGTAAATGTGACCCCTTTGTCCTTGCTTCAGGAAAGATCTCTGGCACGTCTGTTTTCTTATACTCTTCTTTGTATGGTGAACCCGTTGTCTATAGATAAGTCAATTTCATTGTATCGTCTATAATAACGCTCTAACAGAAAACATTTTGCGTATCTCCAAAATAGCCTACTCCATATGTGTAGTAGCAGACTCCAAAACACTCGAGATAAAATGCGCAAAATCCTTATTTCAGGTGGAAGTTAATCTCCTGTGCATTGAAATTCCAATCCACTTGAGATGTTACAGTCTGCCTGTATATTGGAGACACCAACTCATGTTCGAAGTCCGTTCTGAACTGCTTCATCCAAAGTGTATGAATCACGACATTGATAGGCTACGGGTGAATAATCCAGTTTAGAATCTATTTTTTTAAAGAAAACAGCTGGGAAATAAAGTGAAATCTTGTGCCTATTTAACTTGAACTCGCAATGAGTTTTTCCAGTGATAGTTCCAGCGTACAGTGCACACTCCAAACTGGCATACGATACTCCTTCGCACACACTGCTGCGTACGTAATGCAACGCTTGGATAGCCCTGACCTCCCAACCAATCAAGGCAGCTTGGCGGAGTCCTCTCATTATTCAGTTGTTCATCATTCCCTTGACCGAAGGGACTCGGCATAGTACAGTCTGGGCCATTTACAGTGAATACATGGCAATTAAGAGATACTTATCATTTTCAACATATGTGCGGACTATTTGTATAAATATGCGTTGATTAGACATGGTGAATATGTTGGCCTGCACCAGGAATGTCTCCACAATCAACAGAGGTAATACATTTAGCCTTTATAAGGTTTAATATAGCAGCGCATGATACATTTATTATAGGATGTTGCTCACTACATGGACTACTTATAAGGTGTTTGATATAGTCAAAAACATATATTTTTGATGAGTCTCACATTAATTCAAGATGGTAGTCTGTGACTCTAGTAGGTCTAATATGGCTCGTATTACTATTGACAATGTTGCCCTCTATCGGAATGGGTGGAAACGTTGTGGGAAAACAGAAAGCATTATCACGAGTGGATCTTGCTGCATCTACTCTTATTTTATTAATTTCTATTCTAGGCTATTATCTTCTATCCTAAAACGTTTCTCTGCCAGTAATATATGTGATGCATTTGAGTCAAATGATGTATATTATCAAAGTTATGGCAGCCCATTGCAAAGCCATTATTGGTCAGGCTTGCTCTTACAAATCAAAAATCTAATTTTATTAGTCACAAGCGCCGAATACAACAGGTTTAGACCTTACAGTGAAATGCTTACTTACAAGCCCCTAACCAACAATGCAGTTTAAAATAAATAAATAAAATACGGATAAGAATAAGAAATAAAAGTAACAAGTAATTAAAGAGCAAAACAGATGTTTCCAAGTGTGTTGCCTTTTAGGAACTCGTTATTGATTAACATCTCGATATGGTTCAAATGTAAACTATTTCTTCTTATATCTAATTTCAACACAAGCCTGAACACTCGGAATAAAAAGCAATACTAATGGATGTCTTTTGCACACCATCATTTATGATGGAGATAGTAAAAAAAAAATGCATTAAATGTAGGCTATTATGGAGATAAACATTAATAGAAATATACTGATCATTTCCTGCTTTAAATCAAATTACAGGTAAAACTATCTTCCTTTGGCCTTTGGCCTTCCTTGGCCCCTTGGGATCTCTTTATGAACGTGCCAATGTAGGGGTGGACTGGGACCTAAAATGTCCCTGGCATTTATAACAAACTGGCCCGTTTTTTCCCCTTGAGGTCCCTACACCTGCCCATTTCTTTCCTCGAGGCCCCCATACCAGCCCATTTTTTCCCTTAAGGCCCCCATTATTAGGCAGATAATTATAATTTTGTGCTAAAAACCCATGTTAGACAGGCCCACTGGGCTAAAAATGTACTAGCCGAAATGCCAGATGGCCAATCCACTCCTGCTTGAATGGCAGAAAAGTGCTGAAATATTTCTGTATATAGCCAAGCGTAATATAGAAAAATAAATAAATGTATCTCCGTTTCCCTTTGCCTCTTAACCAAAGCTACCTAGTAAGATTGTGCTTATACACCAAAAAACTAACTAATACAAAAAATTGTGAGTAAAAGCACAGCTGTTTTCGTAGTTGTGTTTCATGCCATGGTTGGCGTTCAATGCATCTCTGCAAAGTCAGGAATATGTGACCTTTTCATATTGCTGTGGCTTCATCCAAGGAAGTTCTCTAAAAATAGCTCCTCGCTCTAAACTAGATGTTTGATTTATTTGTGACCTACTTAGGATAGACACATAATAGCAACTTTACATTGCAGTTTGCTTATTTGATCTAACCTGATATCATATTGTGACTGTAGACTATGTAGAATATTCTTTAACCTCCTTAACAAAGCATGTATGTCAACATTTGTAATAAGGGAGGAAAATACAAAAAGGTCTTCATTTGAATATGACACTCATTGAAAATACCATTCAGGCATATAGTGAAATGCTCAGGGGATCCAGTGGTAAAATGGAGTAGCAATGGAGGATGGGCATGTGGCCAGAGGGTGTGCAGGTTTAATTCCCAGGTGTAGACACTGCTGTTTTGCCCTTGAGAAAGGCACAGCTTCACTGAATATAATCAGCTGTATAATTCTGTGTCAAGTGGAAAATGTGGAGTTACTCTCAGATTGCAATTGCCATCACATAACTAGACACATATTGTAAATTATTGTTTGTATGCTGATCAGTTCAAGCCATTTTTGCCATCCAGTAAGAGGTAGACGGATACAGCGGACAGCACTGGCAACATGGAATGGAATGTCCGTAAATTAGTTTGCTGCTAAAGGATGGACTATTTTCAGTTACTAAGAAGCCATTTTTAGACAGTCCTATCGTACAGCTGACTGTTTAGACTGACGGTTCCAAATCCATATCCAATGAAAGCCAGCCACTGTGACTAGATATTTTCATTTGGATTATTCTTGGCTGTAGATTTCCCCTTTATTTTTGCTGGTTATCGATGCACAGCCAGATGACCTCAACAACTGGCTGAGGTGGTAGATGAATACTGTAATAAATGGTCTAATAGAAAGCATCGTTTCTAAGCATTTTAACCATTTGTGTGGCAATCCTGTATCTGCTGGTGTCATACTGTGCCCTTTCTGTAAAGGTACTAAATGACACCGGCATCACATTCTTACATTCCCCTAAAAAGCCCCTTACAATGCTGCCTCGCTGTACCAATTTAGACTATCAAAAAAGTGTTGTTGATGTTAGAAAGGATAGTGTGTGAATCAGCTTTATCTATAATTCAGTAACTATTTAAAGTTGCTGTGGGAAGGAATAAAAAAATATAGCCTTTTTCTCTCACCATATCAGCAGAGGGTGTATTGATTATCAAATGATTGCATATGTTTGGCCTCATAACTCAGTTATGAAACTGAATGGCTCCCACTTGGTTTTAGAATGTGGCGGTGAGTCTACTGGAAAGATATCAGAAGTTGTTGTTTTCCCTCAGAATGTGAGCCAGTGAGTTTAGTCAAAACACAAACCTGTCCAAATATAAGCAGTGACCGCATTTGCAAAACACTCAGAGAGAGGGAGAGAGGGAGAGAAAGAGCTAAAGCAACATCACACAGGTGACTTATGACCCTGATGTTAGCAGCTCTTTAGAGACGCTGAAAGCCATGGATGTGCCTCTGATGTCATTAGAGAACTCTCCTACTGGAAATTAGCCTTTGGTGCAGTCAACTCTGATGAATAATTTATGATACAATCTACAACTTAGATAACTGAAAGAGAATGCAGAGATATAATTTGTGTCTACAGCTTTCATTTAGTTTTAATTCATTGAGTGGTTTTGTGTCTATCCAAATTAATAAGGGGTTCTATCTGGGAAAAGATATGATTCCAAAGAGCAATCATAAACCACATTACTCAAGAAGAGCACATAACTCGGGTTTTGTCTGAGCAAAGGAATGAGTGGTGTTGTTTTGGATAGGAGTTTAAGTGAGTAAAACTAAAGGGCTTACTGAAGTGTGTCGTTCCAGCTTAGGGCCTGTGTAATTATAGGGTCTAAAATGTGTCATCAATTATTTATAAAACTGTAAGAATTAGCAATTTGCTTGTCATCCAATATTTAAAATGTTGCTTCAAAGGGAGCCATTGTGTCCCACTAATGCTTGGCTTTCAGGAAGATTGAACAATACCACGACATCGGCATTATAGAATCAATGACAGGATGTTTTAATGGGATTTTTATGGAACTAGAGGCACAATTATGTTTGCTTTTGTGTTTATCTGCTATGACAGTAAAGGCGAGCACTCCTCTCAAGGAGAGAGCTTATTGCTGAATATGCATAACCCACAATAGGAGAGAGAGAACAAGAGGACCCCCTCCCTCCTGAGTGCTCTCAGGGCTGTGAGAATGGAACAATAATAACTTAAGAAAGCTTCATTTAAACTACTCTCCAGAAACTACTCTGCCTTGAAATATCATAAATCAGCCATGGCTAGATGAGACAGGGGAAACGGCTATCGACTCACAGGAGAGAATAAGTCAATTTAATTAAGACTGTTGCACCATGAGAAATATTGTGTTTTTCTAGTCCATAAGGGCAGGTTTCCTCTAACCTTTTGTAAAGCAATTGTCTTGCCGTTTTGACTTGCCTCAGCAAAGGTTTGATTTTCCCACTAAAATAAAGTTGCAGGAGTTGATAATATGATTATATCTAGGTCACACACTTCTAGGAATGTATTTAGATGATTCTTTGAGATTCTCCGTCATTGCGTTCAGCTACCTTGTCGTGGTCTGACTCTGATCTCTGATTAACACTTATCATTTCATGATATGCCAGACACATTCTGTGGGGATTCAGCAAGCTTGTAAAAACCTCCAATAAAAAGCAGCTGCTCCTGGTGCAGCTGCTGCATGAGGCATGTGGGCATGTGGATCGCTGCAACCTGGTCTCAGAGCATTTCGTATTATTCTGTATGTAAATACGGGACACTCCATTTAGTATGATATGTAACATTTGGTATGGTATGTATTAATTTGTGGATGTCCATCACCTATTTCATATGATATTTTACGAATTACAATTCGTATTATATGTTACGAATTGGCAAACGTACAATATTGTCACGCCCTGACCTGAGATATCTCTGTTTTCTTTATATTTTGGTTAGGTCAGGGTGTGACTAGGGTGGGTACGTTAGTTTTTGTATTGTCTAGGGGTTTTTGTAAGTCTAGGGTTTTTGTAAGTCTAGGTATTTGTATGTCTATGGTGGCCTGATATGGTTCCCAATCAGAGGCAGCTGTTTATCGTTGTCTCTGATTGGGGATCATATTTAGGTAGACATTTTCCTTTTGGTGTTCGTGGGTTCTTGTCTATGTGTAGTTGCCTGTCAGCACTCGATTTGTATAGCTTCACGTGTCGTTTTGTTATTTTGGTTCGTTTGTTCAGTGTTCATTCTTATTAAAGTAAAGAATGTACGCATACCACGCTGCGCCTTGGTCCGATTCATATGACGAACGTGACAAATATGTTATGAATTTGCCAAACGCAGAATATGTTACGAATTTGCAGGTGGCTAATGTTAGCTAGGCTAGGGATTAGGGTTAGGGGTTAAGGTTAGGGTTACATTTAGGAGTTAGCTAAAAGTGTTACGGTTAGGGTTAGGGGAACTGTTAGCTAACATGCTAAGTAGTTGCCAAGTGACTAAAGTAGTTGAAAAGTTGCTAATTAGCTAAAATGCTAAAGTTGGCCATGGTTAGATTCAAACTCGCAACCTTTGGGTTGCTAGACGTTTGCGTTATACACCTACCCATCCACCCCACTTTCGTTTTTGCCTTAAGTAACCATCTGTCTTGAGTATCAACACCAAACCTAACATATCATACTAATTTGAATGTCCTGTATTTACCTTTACTATGTTACGTCTGGTCTATGAGACCAGGCTGGGATCGCATGACCCTCATGAATTTCATATGCAGTACATAGGCAACAGTACAGTATGATTTCTATGGGAAAGTGGTAAAGCTGATAGAATGTCAGACAAGGCATGTGAGCATGTACAGCACTTTTCTCCACCACATAAAAAGCAGCACAAACAATGCCACGTATAGCATAGTACTGACCAAAGTCGATTTAAAAGTTTAACACTTAAGATGAACTAATCGGTGCCTTCATACCTGTCATGCATACAGAAACTGATAAGCCACAGCAATACAGACTAGGTTACATCAGGTTATGTTTGTATCAAACCCATAATGCGGTTTCGTAGCCTCATGTTGAATATCTCAATCTGTTGCTTGTAGCTTTCACATTATCTCTTCCTAGCTAAACTAAACTAGCTATTAGTCTCAATGCATTTTTGCTTCAACTTCTCGATTGATACAAATTCTGAGTTTCAATCCCTTTGTTTATTTCAATTTCAAATCTCACATGGATGTAGCGTCTTTTCTCAGACGAGTACAGTATCTCAAATGAGTTCAATGTATCCTTAAAGCACCACATGTCTTCAAGACCTTTTGACAGACTTGCAGAACATAACAGGCATTCAAAACATGGCTCATGTGATTCAGTGTGAGCTGTTGGGGGTGGTTTAAAAATAAAGAATAAGAGGAAGCTCTCTGTCATTTATCTTCACCTTGCAGGCCCTTACATCAGTTTGCCTTCCGTATGTGTAATTGTGAGCCCACGACCCCTGCGCTGGTGTGCCGGTGTGTAACAATGCTTTCAAGTTTCCTCCCTGATTAGACATTTCCCCGCTTGTGTTGAGGTTGGGCATGGTCCAACATGGGCAAAAGCCATCCAACAATTCAGACCTAAAATAGCAAATTTCGGTATACAGTTGAAGTCAGAAGTTAACATCCACTTAGGTTGGAGTCATTAAAACTCGTTTTTCAACCACCCCACAAATGTCTTGTTAACAAACTATAGTTTTGGCAAGTCGGTTAGGACATCTACTTTGTGCATGACACAAGTAATATTTACAACAATTGTTTACAGACAGATCATTTCATTTAAAATTCACTGTATCACAAATCCAGTGGGTCAGAAGTTTACATACACTAAATTGACTGTGCCTTTAAACAGCTTGTAAAATTCCAGAAAATGATGGCATGGCTTTAGAAGCTTCTGATAGGCTAATTGACATAATTTGAGTCAATTGGAGGTGTACATGTGGATGTATTTCAAGGCCTACCTTCAAACTCAGTGCCTCTTTGCTTAACATCATGGGAAAATCAAAAGAAATCAGCCAAGACCTCAGAAAAAAAATTGTAGACCTCCACAAGTCTGGTTCATCCTTGGGAACAATTTCCAAAGGCCTGAAGGTACCACGTTCATCTGTACAAACAATAGTACGCAAGTATAAACACCAAGGGACCATGCAGCCGTCATACCGCTCAGGAAGGAGACGCGTTCTGTCTTCTAGAGATGAACGTACTTTGCTGCCAAAAGTGCAAATCTATCCCAGAACAACAGCAAAGGACCGTGTGAAGATGCTGGAGGAAACAGGTACAAAAGTATCTATATCCACAGTAAAACGAGTCCTATATCGACATAACCTGAAAGGCGGCTCAGCAGGAAAGAAGCCACTGCTCCAAAACCGTCATAAAAAAGCCAGCCTACGGTCTGCAACGGCACATGGGGACAAAAATTTAACTTTTTGGCGATGTCCTCTGGTCTGATGAAACAGAAATAGAACTGTTTGGCCATAATGACCATCGTTATGTTTGGAGGAAAAAGGGGGATGCTTGCAAGCTAAAGAACACCATCCCAACGTGAAGCACGGGGGTGGCAGCATCATGTTGTGGGGGTGCTTTTCTGCAGGAGGGACTGGTGCACTTCACAAAATAGATGGCATCATGAGGGGTGAAAATTATGTGGATATATTGAAGCAACATCTCAAGACATCAGTCAGGAAGTTAAAGCTTGGTCGCAAATGGATCTTCCAAATGGACAATGACCCCAAGCATACTTCCAAAGTTGTGGCAAAATGGCTTAAGGACAACAAAGTCAAAGTATTGGAGTGGCCATCACAAAGCCCTGACCTCAATCCCATAAAAAATTTGTGGGCAGAACTGAAAAAGCGTGTGCGAGCAAGGTGGCCTACAAAACCTGCCTCAGTTACACCACCTCTGTCAGGAGGAATGGCCAAAATTCACCCAACTTATTGTGGGAAGCTTGTGGAAGGCTACCGAAACGTTTGACCCAAGTTAAACAATTTAAAGGCAATGCTACCAAATACTAGTTGAGTGTATGTAAACTTCTGACCCACTGAGAATGTGATGAAAGAAATAAAAGCTGAAAGAAATAATTCTCTCTGCTATTATTCTGACATTTCACATTCTTAAAATAAAGTGGTGATCCTAACTGACCTAAAACAGGGAATATTTATTCGGATTAAATGTCAGGACTTGTGGAAAACTGAGTTTAAATGTATTTGGCTAAGGTGTATGTAAACTTCCGACTTCAACTGTACATGTAAAGAGATAACTTTTGGGAAAGGGCTAAACCATTGAGCAAGAAGACTTGAGTCGTAAGAGACTGTGTTTAATTAACATGTTTATTCTCTGTGATGTGTTGTTTATTTAATCTGCTACCCAGTAATTATCTCTGGGAATTTACAGTCCATTGAGGCCATTGTCAAGGCAGTGGATCCCATGAAGAATGACTTATTCATAGTTTGTGTGGAAAAACATCAAAGCGCGAGAGCCTTTTGTGTTTAGTGTTAGTTTATTGGTTTTATTCGATTCAATCAGAAAAATGTGTTCCCTGATTGTGAGTTAAAAAATATATTATTTTTTTTACATAAGAGTCCTCAGCTAATAAATTTAAAAAATTGGTCTCTGGTGAAAACTTTGTGTCTGAAAGGTGTACGTCTCAGCACTTCAGACTTTGTTTAATGATGGGGAACAGGTCATCTAGTATTAATAGACTTCGAAAAGTTGAAATCACTTCCTTTCTCAGGACACCTCTCTGGGCTGTGAGGAGGACAGCTTTGGGACGAAGGGTGACACAGGGGTATTCATGGTTAATGGACAAATTTCACACCTCCACCTCTAAGATCCATTTAGAGCTTAACCCCTTTCCTCTGAGATTATTATTTTTGCGAACATGAATATGAGTCCCCAAAGTCCCAGCAGTGAACGCCCTGAAAAACATCATTCAGAAGGGAGTGCTGAGCACCTTAGCCACCTCTCCACATGAAGGACTCTTTCTTCCTCTTTCTCTATCACTCTCTTTGTCACTTCAGTCCCACTGCTTCTCACTGGAAAGATAGAAAGTACACATCAAATACAAAAAATACAAGAAAAAAAGTATTAAGTAAAATGTGACTATTTCACCTAATTACACTGTTTCCCAACTCCTTCAGTACCCCAAACAGTACACATTATTATTGTATCCCCAGACAAGCACACCTGATTCCACTTTTCAGCTAATCATCAAGCCCTTGATGAGTTGAATGAAGCATGTTTGTCCAGGGCTACAACGGAAATGTGCAGCGTTGGGGGTACTTGAGGACCGAAGTTAGGAACACTGGCCTAATAAACTGATGCATCTCCGTCAACCTAAGACGATACAGACCCGACTCCACGAAGTACAGAATTAGTTCATCTGGAGCATCAGTCATGTCAGCTCACGCAGCGAGAGGGACCCTCTACCACGTCACTCTGCATGTTATATTCCCTGACTTATTTCAGCTCTTGTCCTGGGATCATGCCTCCTTTTTGAAGTTGAGCATGCATTTCCCCTGGGCATGCAGCGGGAGCGCAGCCACGAGCAAATCATTCTTTTCCACTGTGAAATGGGGACTCGGGAGAGAATTAGGATCTTTGTTGTCAGCCCAAGCGGTGGCTGATGGTGATGTGGGACGATGGGGGTCCAGTACAGTATCCAGCCCTTATGTTGATAGATGAGGTTTCACTGTCATATCATCATAGTTATGTAATAGCTCTACAATACAGCATGAAGTGAAAAGGAACTAGACACTGAACACTGGTGTAAAGAGCTTTCCTCAACAAAACAGTATTTGATTTAACGATTAAAAAGTCCATTAGCACTGACATACGGATGTTCAAACAACTAATTAGGTGAAATGTTGCGCTAAATTTGAGTCCCCTGCCAGAATTGTTATTGCTCTCCTTTCAATGATTGCCGATTTACACTCTGAGAATTGAAATCAAGGCTCTTAGGCCAGCATGTGTCACGATCGTTTGTAGAATTAACGGACCAAGGCGCAGCGTACGTAGAGTTCCACATGTTTATTCAGATGAAGCTCACAAAAACAATAAACAGCAAACGAACCGTGCAGCAAATGCAGTGCTCACAGGCAACTAAACAAAAACAAGATCCCACAAAAACCCAGTGGGAAAAGGCTGCCTAAATATGATCCCCAATCAGAGACAACGATAAACAGCTGCCTCTGATTTGGAACCATACCAGGCCAACATAGACATATAATAACCTAGATAACCCACCCTAGTCACACCCCGACCTAACAGTTGTCAAGAAAGATTTGTTGGAAGCAGCTGATAGATATTTTAAAAGAAATCAAAAACATACAATGTGATGAATACAGTGTCAAACACTGAGAATGCTAAACAAGCAGACAAGGGATATATTAATATTGAAAGTTTCGTTTTTCTGGGTTCTCACTGGGTTATTATTACTGCAATTAGTTACTGTTAGCAATGAACTACAGTATATTTTTACTTGATCGAAGAGGTGACTATGTGTACTTTCCAAGTTTCATTCCCACTAGAAGCAATTGCCTGTTTGCCCCATGTTTACTTATTTTCTATTTTTTTATTTCACCTTTATTTAACCAGGTAGGCCAGTTGAGAACAAGTTCTCAATTACAACTGCGACCTGGCCAAGATAAAGCAAAGCAGTGCACAAAAAAACAGAGAGTTACACATAAACAAACATACAGTCAATAACACAACAGAAAAATATATGTACAGTGTGTGCAAATGTAGAAGAGTAGGGAGGTAAGGCAATAAATAAGCCATAGAGGCAAAATAATTCGAAATTTAGCATTAACACTGGAGTGATAGATGTGCAGATGATGATGTGCAAGTAGAGATACTGGGGTGCAAAAGAGCAAGAGGGTAAGTAATACTATGGGGATGCGGTAGTTGGGTGTGCTAGTTGGGTGTGACTCTTTTCTCTGCATACATCAATGATGTCGCTCTTGCTGCTTGTGATTCTCTGATCCACCTCTACGCAGACGACACCATTCTGTATACTTCTGGATCTTCTTTGGACACTGTGTTAACAAACCTCCAGACGAGCTTCAATGCCATACAACACTCCTTCCGTGGCCTCCAACTGCTCTTAAATGCAAGCAAAACTAAATGCATGCTCTTCAACCGATCGCTGTCCGCACCCGCCCGCCCATCTAGCATCACTACTCTGGACACTTCTGACTTAGAATATGTGGACAACTACAAATACAAATAGGTGTCTGGTTAGACTGTAAACACTCCTTCCAGACTCACATTAAGCATCTCCAATCCAAAATTAAACGGCTCCAAAATTAAATTAAATTAAACGGTACAGTGATCGGTTAGCTGCTCTGACAGCTGATGCTTAAAGTTAGAGAGGGAGATATAAGACTCCAGCTTCAGTGATTTTTGCAATTCATTCGTCATTGGCAGCAGAGAACTGGAAGGAAAGGCGGGGCTTTACCTAGCAAAGACTTATAGATGACCTGGAGCCAGTGGGTTTGGCGACGAATATGAAGCGATGGCCAGCCAACGAGGGCATACAGGTCGCAGTGGTGGGTAGTATATGGGGCTTTGGTGACAAAACGGATGGCAATGTGATAGACTACATTCAGTTTACTGAGTAGAGTGTTGGAGACTATTTTGTAAATGACATCGCTGAAGTCAAGGATCGGTAGGATAGTCAGTTTTACGAGGGTATGTTTGGCAGCATGAGTGTAGGAGGCTTTGTTGCGAAATAGGAAGCCGATTCTAGATTTAATTTTGGATTGGAGATGCTTAATGTGAGTCTGGAAGGAGAGTTTACAGTCTAACCAGAAACCTAGGTATTTGTAGTTGTAATTAAAAGTTGCTGTTTTTAACACTTCTATTGAATGGGAACTGACAAAGTGATTAGTATTTTGTGAGGGTTAAGTGTGAATAGCAGAGTGATTGACAGAGGAGGGCTGAAAGTCCAGAGTAGGGGGACTGAGAACAGCAAGGATAAAGATGTTGCCTTTACAGTGCATGAGTGGAGACTGAAGTGTTTAACTGGTGGCAAGGGACAATGGAGATGGAATGACTCTTTAGTTCAGTGATCATATGTATTTGTATGACAGACTATAAGGAGGAGGTGAGAGCCCTGGCGGAGTGGTGCCAGGAAAATAACCTCTCCCTCAACGTCAACAAAACAAAGGAGCTGATCGTGGACTACAGAAGACAGCAGAGCGAGCACTCCCCCAATCAACATCGACGATGCCGAGGTGGAGAGTGTCAAAAGCTTCAAGTTCCTCGGCGTGCACATCACTGACGACCTGAAATGGCCCCTTCACACAAAGGGCTTGGGGGCACACTGCCTGCCCTCCAGGAGATCTACAGCACCTGGTGTCACAGGAAGGCCAAGAAGATCATCAAGTACCTCAGCCACCTTAGCCACGGCCTGTTCACTCCGCTACCATCTAGAAGGCGGAGACAGTACAGGTGCATCAAAGCTGGGACCGTGAGACTGAGAAACAGCTTTTATCTCCATGCCATCAGACTGTTAAACAGGCACCACTAGCCGGCCTCTGCCCTGAACCTTAGTCACTGTTACTAGCCAGCTACCACCCGATACTCTACCCTGCACTTTAGAGACTGATGCCTTATGTACATAGAGTCATTGAACACTGGTCACTTTAATAATGTTTAGTACTGTTTTACTCACTTTATATGTATATACTGTATTCTAGTCATGGTTCATCCTATATAACAACTGATGTACACACTTTTTCTATTCCTCTACTGTCTTTACACACCATTATATATGTGTGTATACATTCAGCGGCATGTTTATTAGGTACACCCATCTAGTACCAGGTCTAACGTTGGCAGTCAACACCTCCAATATAGCATGAACAAATCTGAGAGAAATTGCATTGCAGAAATATTTATGCACAATCATTGAACTCTGGCCTCATTGTGTAACCATGAGTGTGAGTTGATGAAGTTGGATAAGCATAGTTCAGGAACAGTTGTCAAGAAAGATTTGTTGGAAGCAGCTGATAGATATTTTGAAAGAAAACAAAAACATACAATGTGATGAATACAGTGTCAAACACTGAGAATGCTAAACAAACAGACAAGGGATACAACAATATTGAAAGTTTATTTTTTCAATGTTCTCACTGGGTTATTATTACTTCAATTAGTTATTGTTAGCAATGAACTACAGTATATATTTACTTGATTCAAGAGGTGAATATGTGTATTTTTCAAGTTTCATTCCCATGAGAATCAATTGCCTATTTGCCCCATGTAAATAAAAGTTGCTATTTTTAACACTTCTTTTGAATGGGAAGTGACAAAGTGATTAGTATTTTGTGAGGATTACGTGTAATTGGCAGAGTGATTGACAGAGGAGTGCTGACAGTCCAGAGTAGGGGGACTGAGAACTGGAAGGTTAAGGATGTTGACTTTACAGTGCATGAGTGGAGACTGAAGTGTTTAACTGGTGGCAAGGAACAAGGGAGATGGAATGACTCTTTAGTTCAGTGATCATATGTATTTGTATGACAGACTATAAGGAGGTGAGAGCCCTGGTGGAGTGGTGCCAGGAAAATAACCTCTCCCTCAACGTCAACAAAACGAAGGATCTGATCTTGTACTACAGAAGACACCAGAGAGAGCACTCCCCCATCAACATTGACGGGGCCGCAGTGGAGAGTGTCAAAAGCTTCAAGTTCCTCGTAGTGCACATCACTGACGACATGAAATGGCCCCTTCACACAAAGGGCTTGGGGGCACACTGCCTGCCCTCCAGGAGATCTACAGCACCTGGTGTCGCAGGAAGGCCAAGAAGATCATCAAGGACCTCGCTAGCTAAGCGCTAGCCAGTCAGTGGTGCTGACAGATTGAAACTGGTATGAACAACATGTGTTTCACTCTATCTCATAAAACAAAAACATGCTAACTAGTCATCAATTAGCTAAAAAAATTTAAAGTTCATTAGGAAGTTTAATTAATAAGTTAGACACTCACCGGACAACTTTTGTAGGTAGCTAGCTAGATAGCTTGGTTTCCATTTTCCAACAGATTTTTCTAATCTCACTGATTGGTCATCAACAGTCACTGGTTTTAGAACTAATGTGTTCACCAGACACGGCTAATGGTAAACTTTGTTACTATGGGCAATAAATATTGTTGCCACAGGTTTGCCACAGATTCACCACTAGTGGCAAACATTTTCAAACTTCTGGCAACATTTTATGGCACACTATTTAGTTTGCAGCAAATTTGTCACAAAGTTGCGAGAAACTTGCCGCGAAACTCATTTTGGAATGGCTAGCATTTTGGAATGGCTAGCATTTTGGAATGGCTAGCAATAAAAATAGAAAAAATATCAAAATGAGCAATGTCATAGACTGGAATATTAATAAATATACATATAATGTATATAAATATACACTGAGTGTACAAAACATTAGGAACACCTTCCTAATATTGACTTACACCCCCTTTTGCCCTCATAATGCTTCCCACAGTTGTGTCAAGTTTGCTGGATATCCTTTGGGTGGTGGACCATTCTTGATACACACCGGAAACTGTTGAGCATGAAAGACCCAGCAGAGTTGCAGTTCTTGACACACTCAAACCGGTGTGCCTGGCATCTACTACCATACCCTGTTCAAAGACATTTAAATATTTTCTATTGCCCATTTACACTCTAAATGGCACACATACACAATCCATGTCTCAAAGCTTAAATATCCTTCCTTAACATGTCTCCTCCCCTTCATCTACACTGATTGAAGTAGATTTAACAGTTGACATCAACAAGGGATCATAGCTTTTAGCTGGATTCACCTGGTCAATCTATGTCATGGAAAGAGCAATGTTTTGTACACTCAGTGTATGTACACATAATGGTGTGTATAGATAGTATGGACAGTATAGGAATATAAAAGGTGTGTACATCAGTATTTATATAGGATGAGCTTTGACTAGAATACAGTATATACATATGAAGTGAGTAAAACAGTATGTAAACATGATTAAAGTGATGAGTATTCAATAGCAACAGTGACTAAGGTTTAGGGCAGGGTACTGGTTGGAGGCCGGCTAGTGGTGACTGTCAGATGGCCTGGAGCTAGAAGCCTGCTTCTCAGTCTCTCGGTCCCAGCTTTGATGCACCTGTACTGTTTCTGCCTTCTAGATGGTAGCTGGGTGAACAGGTCTTGGCTTGGGTGCTAGCTAGCTAACGTTAGCTACAGTATCATATTTTTGCACAATTCATGTGATAACTAGCTAGCAAACTAATGATTTGCCTAAACACTTATATTTTTAGGTGAATACATTGCTGTCTTTTAATACCAATATGCATGTCAATATGCTAGTGTTACTATTCAGTAGCATGTTAGCTAGCCCCACAGCTTAGGCAGCAACAATATGAGCTGACTTGACATCAAAGCAAAACCTCATATTTGCAGATGGATACCCTTCCCCTACCCATGGTGTTGGAAGAGGCTGTATTGGGAAGAGGATGCATCAACACGCTGGAAAGATTAACTGCATCAACACCCTCGACTAACTGGTGCCCCCGCACATTGACTCTGTACCGGTACCCCCTGTATATAGCCTCGCTATTGTTATTTTACTGCTGCTCTTTAATTTAATTTAAATTAATTTAATTTAATTATTTGTTACTATTTTTTTTTTTTAAGGTATTTTTCTTAAAACTGCATTGCTGGTTCAGGGCTTGTAAGTAAGCATTTCACTCTAAGGTCTACACCTGTTGTATTCGGCGCATATATAACATTTGATTTTATGTTTGTGGTGCACTCACTCAACACATTTTTGAGTGATAAATGAGAGTATATCGTCTTCGAGCTTAATAAGGTAAGCAAATGCTTCTATTCTCATAAATGTAGCCCATATGTACAGTCGTGGCCAAAAGTTTTGAGAATGACACAAATACTAATTTTCACAAAGTTTGCTGCCTCAGTGTCTTTAAATATTTTTGTCAGATGTTACTATGGAATACTGAAGTATAATTACAAGCATTTCATAAGTGTCAAAGGCTTTTATTGACAATTACATGAAGTTGATGCAAAGAGTCAATATTTGCAGTGTTGACCCTTATTTTTCAAGACCTCTGCAATCCGCCCTGGCATGCTGTCAATTAACTTCTGGGCCACATCCTGACTGATGGCAGCCCATTCTTGCATAATCAATGCTTGGAGTTTGTCAGAATTTGTGGGTTTTTATTTCTACACCCGCCTCTTGAGGATTGACCACAAGTTCTCAATGGGATTAAGGTCTGGGGAGTTTCCTGGCCATGGACCCAAAATATCGATGTTTTGTTCCCCGAGCCACTTAGTTATCACTTTTTCCTTATGGCAAGGTGCTCCATCATGCTGGAAAAGGCATAGTTTGTCACCAAACTGTTCCTGGATGGTTGGGAGAAGTTGCTCTTGGAGGATGTGTTGGTACCATTCTTTATTCATGGGTGTGTTCTTAGGCAAAATTGTGAGTGAGCCCACTCCCTTGACTGAGAAGCAACCCCACACATGAATGGTCTCAGGATGCTTTACTGTTGGCATGACACAGACAGAACTGATGGTAGCGCTCACCTTGTCTTCTCCGGACAAGCTTTTTTCCGGATGCCCCAAACAATCGGAAAGGGGAATCATCAGAGAAAATGACTTTACCCCAGTCCTCAGCAGTCCAATCCCTGTACCTTTTGCAGAATATCAGTTTGTCCCTGATGTTTTTCCTGGAGAGAAGTGGCTTCTTTGCAGCCCTTCTTGACACCAGGCCGTCCTCCAAAAGTCTTCGCCTCATTGTGCGTGCAGATGCACTCACACCTGCCTGCTGCCATTCCTGAGCAAGCTCTGTACTGGTGGTGCCCCGATCCCGCAGCTGAAACAACTTTAGGAGACGGTCCTGGCGCTTGCTGGACTTTCTTGGGCGCCCTGAAGCCTTCTTCACAACAATTGAACCGCTCTCCTCGAAGTTCTTGATGATCCAATAAATTGTTGATTTAGGTGCAATCTTACTGGCAGCAATATCCTTGCCTGTGAAGCCCATTTTGTGCAAAGCAATGATGATGGCACGTGTTTCCTTGCAGGTAACCATGGATGACAGAGGAAGAACAATGATTCCAAGCACCACCCTCCTTTTGAAGCTTCCAGTCTGTTATTCGAACTCAATCAGCATGACAGAGTGATCTCCAACCTTGTCCTTGTCAACACTCACACCTGTGTTAACGAGAGAATCACTGACATGATGTCAGCTGGTCCTTTTGTGGCAGGGCTGAAATGCAGTGGAAATATTTTGTGGGGATTCAGTTCATTTGCATGGCAAAGAGGGACTTTGCAATTAATTGCAATTCATCTGATCACTCTTCATAACATTCTGGAGTATATGCAGATTGCCATCACACAAACTGAGGCAGCAGACTTTGTGAAAATTAATATTTGTGTCATTCTCAAAACTTTTGGCCATGACTGTACATTCATATTCTTTTAACAATTAGATATTTCATTGCTTTAAACTAGTACCTAGCTCATCTTGATCATGTCTTGTTCTTCTCTCTTTCTAGAAGAAATTTGTTACATGCAAAAAGACAGATTGAGGCCTTCAATCAAACTGAGGACAGAGAAGTATGTGTCTATCAGGTCAAGGCTTCTTGCATGCATGGCTTTGAGATGTAAGTTAACAATAATTCATTTTGGAAAAATAATATGAATTGCCATATTAGGCATTATGTTGCTTTTCTTCCACCCAAGCCTTATACACCTGAGTCAGGAAGAAGAGACCACTAGTAGACAACTGTCTCTTAATGATGAAGTCCCCAGTCTAGATTGAATATCATAATTAGTTAATTAGTTTGAATCAAATTAGTTGAGGCTTGGCTAGAGAAAAATCTTGTATACTGTGGATCTCTAGGAACAGTTGGCCACACATTTAAAGTTAGATTTAGAAGGCCTAAGTCCCAGTTTATGATAGCTACATCATTTGTTTATATATAATATATACAAGGTTAGAAACATTGTTTCCTTGCTTAAAAATATATAGAATGCCAGTTTCAGTGAGAACCATAGCAGCATCAAGGCACCTTTGTAACAGCTGACCCTGTTTCTCCAAAGCCATTAGCTTAGCCTATGTCTACCTTTTAAGATGCCAAAATAGAAAATGTTTTCAGTTCCCTCATTTTGTTTTTGTTTTGTGTATTCTGATTGTTTCAATGAATGCTCTCAACAAGCGTTGGACAAAGGACTTCCACATCTCCAAAGTTCACTCAAAAAGGTAATAGTTCTGAACGGGGTTTGATTTCGTTTTTGTTCTTTTAATTATTACAATTTTGTTAATTATCTTTTAAACTTTCATCGGTGGAAAGCTATTGCTTAGTTATCACTTGGCTCAGGTAAATTCTGTAGTTGCTCCTTTAAACATCCTACGGTGAACATCCTCATAATGTTCACATTTCTCTCATGTAAATGTTGTAGCTACATCATTTTTTTAAATAAACAATGTATTTGGGAAATATCCAGTATTTGCTCTTTTCTTTATTAGCATGCTGATGATTTGATGATGGATTTATTTGTATCTGTTAAGACATTAAATGCATGTTGTTTAGTATATGTAGAACATGTATTACATGTTCGGAAAGTATTCAGACCCCTTGACTTTTTCCACATTTTGTTTACATTACAGCCTTTTTCTAAAATGGATTAAATATAAAAACAATCTCAGCAATCTACACACAATACCCCATACTGACAAAGGAAAACAGTTTTATTTTTAAACAGTAATTCCTTATTTACATAAGTATTCAGACCCACTTCTATGAGACTCGAAATTGAGCTCAGGTGCATCCTGTTTCAATTGACCATCCTTGAGATGTTTCTACAACTTGATTGGGGCCCACCTGTGGTAAATTCAATTGATTGGACATGATTTGGAAAGCCACACGCCTGTCTACATAAGGTCCCACAGTTTACAGTGCATGTCAGAGCAAAAACCAAGCCATGAGGTCAAAGGAATTGTCCGTAGAGCTCGGAGAGAGGATTGCTACAGCATTGAAGGTCCCCAAGAACACAGTGGCCTAAAATCATTCTTAAATGAAATAAGTTTGGAAGCAACAAGACACTTCCTAGAGCTGGCTGCCTGGCCAAACTGAGCAATCGGGGGAGAAGGGCCATGGTCAAGGAGGTGACAGAGCTCTGACAGAGCTCTAGAGTTCCTCTGTGGAGATGGGAGAACCTTCCAGAAGGACAACCATCTCTGCAGCACTCCACCAATCAGGCCTTTATGGTAGAGTGGCCAGACGGAAGCCACTCCTCAGTAAAAGGCGCATGACAGCCCACTTGAAGTTTGCCAAAAGGCACCTAAAGACTCTCAGACCATGAGAAACAAGATCCTCTGGTCTGATGAAACCAAGATTGAACTCTTTGGCCTGAATGCCAAGCGCCATGTCTGTTTTTTAGCGTCAGGGACTGGGAGACTAGTCTTGATCGAGGCAAAGATGAACGGAGCACAGTACAGAGAGATCCTTTATGAAAACCAGCTCCAGACCTCAGACTGGGGCGAAGGTTCCCCTTCTAACAGGACAACAACCCTAAGCACACAGCCAAGACAACGCAGGAGTGGCTTCAGGACAAATCTCTGAATGTCCTTGAGTGGCCCAGCCAGAGCCCGGACTTAAACCCGATCCAACAATTCAACAATTCTGGAGAGACCTGAAAATAGCTGTGCAGCAACGCTCCCCATCCAACCTGACAGAGCTTGAGAGGATCTGCAAAGAAGAATGGAAGAAACTCCCCAAATACAGGTGTTCCAAGCTTGTAGCGTCATACCCAAGAAGACTCGATGCTGTAATCACTGCCAAAGGTGCTTCAACAAAGTACTGAGTAAAGGGTCTAAATACTTATGTAAATGTGATATTTCCGTTTTTTTTTATACATTTGCAAAAAATTCTAAAAACCTGTTTTTGCTTTGTCATTATGGGGGTATTTATGGAAACACAAGCATTTCGCTGCACCTGTGGTAACGTCTGAAAATCTGTACGCGACCAATAACCTTTGATTTGATGTTGTTCTGTGAACAATAGGCCTACATCAAATTAATGTCTATTTTACTATAAATTATAATGTTCTAAATTGTTGTCTCTGTGTTGCCTAGTGTTGCTTCTGTCTCTGGGTCTCATGTAATAGTTGAATTGCTATAGGCCTACCTTTCTTGAAGAAAAAAGTATTCAAGCATGTATTCATTGGAAGTTAGATCCAAATTCCAGACCCCTTACAGGAAACCTTCCCTATTTAGTTACCAGCAGCTGTGTTGGAAAAGACACAGAAACTTGAAAACACCTCATACTACATTCTGCATCCTGTCTTCATCCTCATTTATATGGTCCATCGTAAAGTTACAAAGTAATACATAATGCAAGGCCTGGGTTGCTTGTTCTGTATATTGACTACCATAAGGAATTCCTCAATTTAAAGATTTTCCTATTCTTCTTCTTGGCACGAAAGATGGAGCTCTCGCCTCACTGGGAATTGAGAGGAATTTTTCTCCTGTGGGCGAAAAAAGGCTCCATTGTATGTTGTCCTGCAGAACACACGTGAATGAATTGTAAGTAGCTCTGCTTTTTGTCATTATAACTGGAAAATAACCACTTTAGTCACAGTCAGCTGAGACTTACTCAGTCTAGTTTTGGAATCGTCTACTTTCCATTATGGAATGGCAAACTAATTATAGAAACATTGTTGAAAGTTATACTAGACATACCATATAGGGCAAAACAAATGTCATAAAGCTTAGCTGTTGAAGTTAACTATTTGCTAGGTGGGCATCCATCTTACTCTGGCACATAGAAAGCGCTTTCAGTACTCTGTAAATTTGAACTTTCCGCAGGAACCAGCAGTCATTTGATACTCTCCTGGCTGTAATGTCAATAAAAGTGCAGGCGAAGCCTTCAGAGCCACTGCATGACTAGGTAGGCAGCCTACTGTATAATCACCACAAACTCCCTGTTGAGTGTCTATATGTCTGAACAGGAACAGTTTGAGAGGCCTCTCTGGCTCTCTCCGCCTCCAGCAACATTTTGTCTATGTTCAAACTGGAACTCCCTCTAGCCTAGCCCATTCTAAGAAAATACCACTGAGAAGTCTTTTTATAGATGTAGCTTGGCGTTATGTGCCTGCTTCGTGCTTTCTATGTGAGAATGCAGCGCTGTCCCTGTAGAGGCACAAGAGTTGTAAATATTTATGTCAATAGTGACTCTTTAATATCTCTGTCACTTTAAAGTTATTTTGTTCCATTCAGCATGCATGGTAGAAAACTATTTATGTTTTCTGTTGTTTGTTTTACTGACAAATAAACAATTACCACAGGTTATCTGCATGTAGACCGTCAAGCACAATGATTCTTCTTCTACTGCATACAGTATGACTGCCAGCCAATGATAGCCAATGTCTTTTCAATGACAGAGTCACAGCTAATCATCAAGTGCTTGTGGAGTTGTCTGTAACATTCCTACTAGAACACACTTGGGTGCAGTAACTGTAACTGTCCCTGACCAGTGCAGGTGCTTCAGAAATGCCCCTGGTCTGTAACCTGAACTGACTGACTGTCCCATTTTTTTTCAGCAGCTGTCACTCAAACAGGACTTGGTTGAGTAATGTGAACCTGTCAGCTCTGCAAACCCTTAAAATCAACCATCCTAACACTGATGACTTACAGGACAGCGTAGAAGTCACATAGCCTGTAAAAACACTGTCACATTCCTCACTCAACACTCAATCACAATAGTGCAAAGCGGTCTGTAATATGTCAGCACTTGACCCAATACAGAATAGTAACATATGGAAAAAAGAATGTACAGCAAAGTATGTTTTGATTGTGTGTTGTTAGGTTTATATTGGCACTCTTTGTTGTCATAAAGACAAAAACATGTAACATTTAAATGCTGTAACAACATTTCCTCAAATAGTATATTTTTAACATACCTTAGACTTAGAGAGACTCCATTCAGCCTCTTCCATGTTTCTAGTATTTACATAAGTTCTGAGAACAGCCTAGAGGGGACTTAGTCTTCATTAACCTACTTCGAAGTTCATTTGGGCATGTATTGACCCACTTCTAAGTGATGGTGATATGAGTAAATGACACTAGACAGACTGTAGGCCAGAGTCCAAGGTCTGTTAGTAGAGACGCAGTCTGATAATTGGCTTGCTGGTTGGCTGTATCTGAACTGTAGAGTGATGCTTCCAAGGAGGAACGTTAATGTGCTGAAAGGGAGACCATTTACCAGACACAAGCAAGAAGTACAATAGAAGTTTGAGAACGAAAAGAAGGCTCTCACAGTCATCCAGGGAAACATGGCTGAGGGCTTGAATCAGTCTGAAAGATGATGGGGTGTCCTAACCACTGTGTTCATGTATAGTCTCAATCATGAGAGATATGTTGAGCTTATTCCAGAGCATGAATACAATGATTTAATATGTTGCTCTTTCTCTGAATAACTGCAGGGCAGATGTCACTGAGTCTCCAGACTAGAGCGACCTCCCATGGCTCCCCCTGCTTTTCCCCTCTGCTATCAAAAACCAGGGAGTGGAGTGGTGGAGTGGTGTGGTTCTGCACTCATCAATCATCCTGAGGGGAGTGGAGTGACAGCAGAGGGCGGGGCCACCATTGTCTACACTTGTAATGTCACTGGTAGGACATAGCAAGACCATTATACAGATAAAGACACTTTTATCTTGCCTGGCTGGCCTGGCATGTCCAGAGGTGGGGGAAGGGGTGCTAAAACATTACGTACTGACCGCAAAGTTTCAACTAGAGTCATTACACTCATAAGATTGGGGTCTAACATTTCTATATCTGCTCTATTCCCTCATCTCGCTTTACATCATTTATGAGAAGACACAATCGTTTCAGGATTTCTTGCCCTACATTCCAGGTTAATGTTGTAGATTATTTATCTTCATGGACTCAAGTGTGCTTCTTAGCACAAAGCACCGTACAGTTGCTTAACAAGGTCCTCCTCAATTTCTGAGAGAACAGCTCATGTATAAGAGCAGCAGTATAATTATTTGGAGACATAGAACACATGATATACTCTGTTAACTCTAGATGGATGAGATAAAGTATCTTAAGACAAATTAACAAATGGCAGGCGGAGAGTGGTCATGCTCCAGGGGGCAGAGAGGAAGAGTCTAATGCGTACAGTGTTCTGTGTGTGGAGGACAATTACCAGGTCTTTATCATCCCTGCATGCAGACACTTGTTTCCCAGGCCTCCCCTACATTTGAGTGCACTGGAGTGCAACAGCATATGGCCAACAACAGCATAAGTGATCTGTAGCTATGTTCAATTAGACCCCTGTCACCACTGGCTCTGGCTCTTGGGAAGAGAGAACGGCCACGTTTGAGTGTGCAGAGCCCACTTCAGTCTCTCATCCATGCTTTATATCTATCGCCTTCACTATCCCAGCTAGCCAAGTGCTGCTGGGGCATATCAATTTTTACAACTTATAGGAACGGACCCATAATTCTCCGTACAATAATGTTATCCAACCAACAGGTTGAGTTTGGCAGAAAATGGGAGGTGAATGTAGGAAAATGGGGAGTGAATGGACGCTGACTTTAGAAAAGGAGATAATGTTTCTCTGGGCCATGACACTGTAATGCCTCAGAGCACACCAAGGATGGGTTTCTGTTGGGAGGAAAAAGACAAGGAGAGAGGAGGACTTAGGAGGGACGGGGCGGTCATGCGGAAATTATTGCCTGCAGGATAGCAAAAGTAATTTCATGCAATGAACATTTTGTGACCTTCAAAATCAAATTTATCATCACCTATTTTTTATGTGAATTAATATGTCTGCAATTTGGATAGCAACCATTTTGAATTACTTGTCACATGCCTGTGCAGTGTGCTAACAAGGAAAACATTTCCAATGACAGAAGAGTGTTGCAGACAACCATTTTGGATTACTCATCACATACGGTACCTGTCGGAATCAGAATGAGAATCACCTTTACAGATGTAGGATCTCAATTTGATCACTCTTTTGTTGATGATAATTTTCCTGCACGGCAGGAAATACTAACTTGTAGTGTATTTGAGTTTTAAAAAGATTTCTAAAGTTTGTAATTTCCACTTGATTTCCAGACTTGATTTGCCCTAATGAAAAATGTATCACCCCCTACAAAAATGTCCATTAATTATAATCCACATAATAATTCACATTGGTATTGGTGCTGCTCGCAATAGACAATATACAGACAGAATTACACATAATTTACACATAATCTACATACAATAAATACAAGTGGATATAATAAACATAGAACAATTACACATGAAGGAGAGTATGGCAAATTTACAGTTGAGAATATACTGGGAATATACTGAGATGAACTGAATATACAATTTAGAATGTACAGGGGAAATGTATACTATTTATATTGCAAAGGGAATGCAGTCAATAGGTGTACAGTTAAAATTCAGTTCAAGTGTGCGGTTCAGTTCAAGTTCAGTTCACACTGTGTATGCTATGACAGAAGATGTGAAACATGGGAGTGTAACAAACAACTATTTTGGATTACTCTTCACATACCGCTTAAGTGTGCTAACAAGGAAAATATTACTAATGACAGAAGGGAGTGTAGCAGCTTTGAGAAGTATATCATATTTCTCATGGAAATTGAAGTTAATATACTTTTTCCCAGAACATGAATTCCACAAATTAATGGTGCTGTATAGCAAATAGCTCATGGTTTATGTGATGCGTAGTAAGAGAGGCTTTAGTTTGACTCATGATCCTTATAACCGTAACCACATAATCTTTCTAGCACCTAGGATTGTCCCTCTGTGGTGCCTTGGTTAAGTTATTTCTCAGGAATGTCTCATGACTGACATTATGATTTGATTTTACAAGCATCAGTGGTGAAAGAACCTACATTTCTTCCTCTGGCATTTTAAAAGGAAACCACCTGTATGCAAAGGATTTACGATGAAAGACTAAGCGGTAAACATAAAAACAGACATTTATTTTTGTCCATTCTTATCTTTATTTGTATCATATACTAGTTATGCGTGTAATCTCAATACCTGCTAAACCTGAAAATACCATAATGAGTCATAAAGCGACCAAAGATTTCAGATAAAGTCAATAAAGAGAAGTAATAGAGAAATACCATACATCGGGCTGCTTTTGTAAAATAGATGGACTTTTCGATCAATTCTTTATCTCTGCCTCACCTAGACATACAGGCTCCCTTCCTCATCATTGCTTTGTTAGAAAAGCACATCCTAGTGGTCTCTCACCTCTTTGAGATCGTGGGAAGGTCGAGGAAGGGACAAGTACAATACTAGGAAGGCAAGATAAGTGGACAGAATCGATCAGAGAACAGAATGTGCTTTCTTTACAGACTTTTAGGAAATCAGCACTGTTGGTTTGATTTGTATTGCTTTTACTGTGAACTGTGTGGTATGTAGACAGGTGATGATCACAGACAGCAGATGAGGACAGCAGTGGAGTTAGCTGTCTGAAGGGGAGCAGCATATGTGTGTGACATGAATAAGAGATACTGTGGAGTAGAGGAGCTGAGTGCCTCTCACACTGAGACTATGTGCCTGCCGTTATGATCCATCTGAATCTGCCTTAATTAAATCTGCAGGGTCTGAAATTGCCCAGATCTGACACTGGTTTGGGAACAGCCCTTGTGACTTCTAATCCTGAGTCACTTACGGGACAAATGTATAACCAAATAAACTTTGTTAGACTATGATTTCATGCAGCTGTTAAGACGAATTGTGTTAACAGTCCTCATTGCAGCTGCCAGCACATATCACTGGAGGGGTCAGTCCCAAGAGAATTAGACACATTGGTATTCAAAACATTCATTACAATCAGTCATACTATATGTCTGGTTGTTTTTAGCTGATGTTTTGCACTGAGACACTTGACATAATATAAGCTACTGTATCAGTAGGATCAGCGCGTGAAAATTAAGGAATTTACTGTGAAATGTGTCTGGGGCTTTGGCTCTCCCATAAGCTTCCATCACCTGAGTTCCCACTTGTGGACAGAGGATGGTGGACTACACAGTGTGTGTATCGCATGAGTGGTCAACTTGTATATCAATACACGCGGTCAACTTGTCTGTCAAATTTGCAAATAGACACCTCTCTCACTACAAGCCGCATGTCTCTTCTCTTGCAGGCCAGGACAAGGCCCATCTGAAAGGGGGGATTAAAAACAAACAGAAATTCAAACCTTAATCCTGTTTAATTACAGGTCCATTTGTTTAATGGCTGATTGACAGCATCTATGCAAATACAGCCTCTCTTGAAGACCACGCCGCTCTTTGTGTGAATGCTAACTAGAGTGGTGCTTAAGAGCAGTAGCCCTGTGGTTGCAGAGAGCCCAATAACACCAGGGTGAGGAGAAAGAGAATGTCTTCACACTCCTGGAGGGAGGTGTTATCACTATCGTGGGGGAGCCGTGAATGGACGGGCCTTCAATGGCCACTGAGAGCATTCCTCTTGAGAGGAGGAGGCACCTAGCCAGCCCCAAAGCCAGCCCCACCATTCAACAGGGTCAGCACAGCATGGTCTGGCTCACTAGTCGTGCCACTAATGAAGAGTCATAAATTATTCTAAAATAACTCAACCTGTCAACTATGTCCAGGTGATGTCGTTACTGATTTGATTTAAACTTTGACATTCTTTAGTCTTGAATGTTTGCGAAGATTTAGCAATTTTACATGTTTAACTTTAAAAATATATATAAGATAGCATAACTTTAATGATAAAAGCTGAATTCAGGACAGCTGACATCTTGGTTGATGTATCTCCAGTTACTTCTAGATTACCATCAACCTTTACAGCCCTTCTTATATATTGTGCAAGTAGATTCCTGATTTTAAAATTCACATTAGTTAGTGGCTCAGAGCCAATGGAAATGCCTGCAGAGAAAAGGTGGAAGTGATGACTTGATATTCAACATCATCCTGTATCCTGCTTATTGAACAAAGAACAGAGATCTGGAAAAGCCATCACTGATGACGCTGGTGGTACTCCGTAAAAGCCCACTCACTGTTGCTTCAGTGTACATAAGGACATGAGGTGATGTTAATAGAGTCAGAGAGACAATCACCAAGCCCAAACTTCCTACTCATTCAGTAGCCATGCTCTGCGTCATCAGTGATGATGACATCCAAACAGAGAGGATTGCTTCCAGTCTGTTATGTCTGGCACAGGTTGGCTGGCTCTCTAATCGAGTCTACCATCTGCAGTGACAGATCACTCATTTCTCCCATTATTTATTTATACAGTGGATGATAGAGTAGACTAAATATTGTACAAGCTGGACATTTTTTGTATGGAAGGGTCAGATTGGTCTAAATTATGTGATATAAAATCAAACTAAACTGTTTGTCTTGTCCCTTTTGTGATGGCAAGCATTAATTGTACTGTGTTTGTAAAACAACTACAGTATAATGGAATGGGATAACATACCTTGTGAACAGTGCCTGGTTTGGGGAGAGGAAGGATGAGGTCCAAGTCTGGCGCTGTGTCAAAGATGTGCTGCTGTGTTATTCTTGTTCTATTGTAACTTGTGGCTAGCATTCATATGGAATCTAAATGTTTAGCTCTATGCTTGAAGAGTCGTAGATTGCTTTGTTGCTGATCTTGTCCTGCTTCCAGGGCTCTTCCTCTTATTGGTTGTAGTATTTATTGCTGTGAAAGTAGTGTTACTCTCATACTGCCCCCAATAAGTCAGGTATAACACAACTTTGACCCATGTAAATCCATAGATGTCTCTTAATTTCACACTTTAAACCAGGGAAAGCTAGCCTGGCAGAATCTGGCAGATATGGCAATCTGAAAATATGTTTGGTATCTCAGATTGTTCTCGCAATTCTCACATAGAAATTTAATTGGGAGAAAGGGTGTTTGTATGCTTTTTACATTTGTATCACAAACCATTTTGGAGAAAATCATGATGAAAGTGGCCATTTCAGGCCCTTTTTAGACCTATACATGCCTCCTGTAAGACCCTGTGATCCGTGAATTGCACATGACGCAGAGTTAAATTATTATTACTATTTTTTATAAATAGTAACACAAGAAGAATAAAATACAAGGATGAAGGATGAAGCTATATAGCAGATTGCTGTTTATTGTCTTACGTCTTGTACTGGAGGCAGAACTGAGCGATTTCCCCTTAGATGGCCCAGCTGCAACGTCATAATTGGCAATATTGAAAAAATATATGAACACAAAAACATGCTTTTTGGTCTTTATTTAAGGTTATGGTTAGACATTATGGTTAGCAGTGTGGTTAAGGTTAAGGTTATGGTTAGGTTTAAAATCAGATTCTATCACTTTTTGGCTGTGCCAGCTAGTGACCACTCCTCAAAGCTGCCTCCAAAACAAGATTCATGATGAAAAATGCTAACCTGCGCTATATACAGGGAGTACCAGCACCAGATCAATGTGCAGGTGTTAGAGGTATTTGAGGTAGATATGTACATAAAGGCAGGGTAAAATGAATAGGCATCAGGATAGATAATAATACATGAAAAATAAAGAACAGAGTAGCAGCAGCATATGACATACACACACACTTTCACACTCATCATATGGTGCTGCTACTTTATTTTCCTCTTATTATTATCTATCCTGATTCCTAGTCATTTTACCCTGTCTTTATGTACATACAGTGCATTCGGAAAGTATTCAGACCCCTTGACTTTTTCACATTTTGTTACGTTTACAATTCTAAAATGTATGAAATTATTGTTTTCCTCGTCAATCTACACACAATACCCAAGAATGACAAAGGGAAAACAGGTTTTTAGACATTTTTGAAAATGTATTAAAAACAAAAAACATAGATACCTTATCTATATACAGAACCAGTCAAAAGTTGGGACACACCTACTCATTCCAGGGTTTTTCTTTATTTGTACAATTTTCTACATTGTAGAATAACAGTGAAGACATCAAAACTATGAATTAACACACATGGAATCATGTAGTAACTAAAAAAGAGTAAAACAAATCCAAATATATTTTATTTTTGAGATGGTTCGAAGTAGCCACCCTTTGCCTTGATGACAGCTTTGCACACTCTTGGCATTCTCTCAAGCAACTTCATGAGGTATTCACCTGGAATGCATTTCAATTAACAGGTGTGCCTTGTTAAAAGTTAATTTGTGGAATTTCTTTCCTTCTCAATGCGTTTGAGCCAATTGTGTTGTGTTGTGTTGTGACAAGGTAGGGGTGGTATACAGAAGAAAACCCTATTTGGTAAAAGACCAAGTCCATATTATGGCAAGATCAGCGCAAATAAGCAAAGAGAAACGACAGTCCATCATAACTTTAAAATATGAAGGTCAGTCAATCCGGAAAATGTCAAAAACTTTTAAAGTTAGTTCAAGTGCAGTCGCAAAAACCATCAAGCGCTATGATGAAACTGGCTCTCATGAGGACCGTCACAAGATTAGGAAGATCCAAAGTTACCTTCATTAGAGTTACCAGCCTCAGAAATTGCAGCCCAAATAAATGCTTCACAAAGTTCAAGGAACAGACACATGTCAACATCAACTGTTCAGAAGAAACTGCATGAATCAGGCCTTCATGGTGGAATTGCTGCAAAGAAACCACTACTAAAAGACACCAATAAGAAGAAGAGACTTGCTTGGGCCAAGAAACACGAGCAATGGACATTAGATCGGTGGAAATTTGTCCTTTGGTCTGATGAATCTAAATTTGAGATTTTTGGTTACAACCACCGTGTCTTTGTGAGATGCATAGTAGGTGAACGGATGATCTCCGCTTGTGTGGTTCCCACCGTGAAGCATGGAGGAGGATTTGTGATGGTGTGGAGGTGCTTTGCTGGTAACACTCATTGATTTATTTAGAATTCAAGGAACACTTAACCAGCATGGCTACCACAGCATTCTGCACTTAGTGGGACTAGCATTTGTTTTCAACAGGACAATGACCCAACACACCTCCAGGCTGTGTAAGGGCTATTTGACCAAGAATGAGATTGATGGAGTGCTGCATCAGATGACCTGGACTCCACAATCACCCAACCTCAACCTAATTGAGATAGTTTGGGATGAGTTGGACCGCAGATTGAAGGAAAAGCAGCCAACAAGTGCTCAGCATATGTGGGAACTCCTTCAAGACTGTTGGAAAGCATTCCAGATGAATCTAGTTGAGAGAATGCCATGAGTGTCTAAAGCTGTCATCAAGGCAAAGGACGGCCACATTGAAGAATCTCAAATGTAAAATATAAAACTTTTTTGGTTACTACATGATTCCATATGTGTTATTTCATAGTGTTGATGTCTTCACTATTATTCTACAATGTAGAAAATAGTAAAAATAAAGAAAAACCCTTGAATAAGTAGCTGTGTCCAAACTTTTGACTGGTACTGTAAGTATTCAGACCCTTTGCCGTGAGACTCAAAATTGAGCTCAGGTGCATCCTGTTTCAATTGATCATACTTTAAATGTTTTTACAAATTGATTGGAATCCACCTGTGGTAAATTCAATTGATTGGACATGATTTGGAAAATGCACACACCTGTCTATATAAGGTGCCACAGTTGACAATGCATGTCAGAGCAGAAACAAAGCCATGAGGTCGAATGAATTGTCCGTAGAGCTCAGAGACAGGATTGTGTCGAGGCACAGATCTGGGGAAAGGTACCTAACAGTTTCTACATAACTGAAGGTCCCCAAGAACACAGTGGCCTCCATAATTCTTACATTAAATAAGTTTGGAAGCACCAGGACTCTTCCTTGAGCTGGCCGCCCGGTCAAAGTGAGCAATCAGGGGAGAAGGGCTTCGGTCAGGGAGGTGACAAAGAACCCGATGGTCACTCTGACAGAGCTCCAGAGTTCCTCTGTGGAGATGGGAGAACCTTCCAGAAGGACAACCATCTCTGCAGCACTCCACCAATCAGGCTTTTATGGTAGAGTGGCCAGACGGAAGCCACTCCTCAGTAAAAGGCGCATGACAGCCCTCTTGGAGTTTGCCAAAAGGCACCTAAAGGACTCTCAGACCATGAGAAACAAGATTCTCTGGTCTGTTGAAACCAAGATTGAACTCGTTGGCCTGAATGCCAAACGTCACCTCTGGCGGAAACCTGGCACCATCCCTACAGTGAAGCATGGTGTTGTTAACATCATGCTGTGGGAATGTTTGTCAGCGGCAGGGACTGGGAGTACAGAGATCCTTGCTGAAAACCAGCTTCATAGCACTCAGGACCTCAGACTGTGGCTAAGGTTGACCTTCCAACAGGACAACGACCCTAAGCACACAGCCAAGATAATGCAGGAGTGGCTTTGGGACAAGTCTCTGAATGTCCTTGAGTGGCCCAGCCAGAGCTGGAGAGACCTGAAAATAGCTGTACCACATCTCTCCCCATCCAACCTGACAGCGTTTGAGAGGATCTGCAGAGAAGAATGGGAGAAACTCCCCAAATACAGGTTTGCCAAGCTTGTAGCGTCATAGCCAAGAAGACTTGAGGCTATAATTGCTGCCAAAGGCACATCAACAAAGTACTGAGTAAAAGCTAAATGTAATTTTCTAAGATGTCTAAAAAACTGTTTTTTCTTTGTCATTATAGAGTATTGTGTGTAAATTAATGAGGGGGGGAAACTATTTAATCAATTTTAGAATAAGGCTGTAATGTAACAATGTGGAAAAGTCAAGGGTCTGAATACTTTCCGAATGCACTGTATCTTACCTAAAATACATCGTACCGCTGCACATTGATCTGGTACTGGTACTTCCTGTATACAGATTCAACCTTGTGTATTTTATTCCTCTTGTGTTACTATTTTGTATTTGTATTGTATTATTATTTTTTGACTCTAATTGTTGGAAATGGCTTCTAAGCAAGCATTTCCAGGTAAAGTCTACACCTGTTGTATTCGGCGCATGTGACAGATACTATTTTATTTTATTTGACTCCTTATACGGTCCTCTAAAATATGGAGTATGTCTAGATTCTGAAGTAAAATTCAGACAAATGTATTCAACATTAAAAATATTAATATCAATAATAATGAATATCTCAAAAGTACCCTTTTTGATTTAGCTTATTTTTAGACATATTGTTTGGAACAATGTACTCTTCAAACACGTCAAATTTCCAGAGTGGGTGCTATGTTACTTTTGAAAATATGACCCATTTTATACATAAAAACGGACATTATAGGTCATTAACCAATCACATTCAGCAAAGCACCAGCAGAGGGAGTTCCCTTTGAATCCATTTTCCTGTTCACTGTGTAGGTTGTGCTCATAAAATGTATCATAACTTCAAAAGTAGCAGAGCACCCGCTCTGGGCATTTGATGTACATGTAGAGTATGTAGTTTAAAACAATACGTTTATAAATGAACAAAATCAAAAAGGGTACTTTTGAGATATTCATGTTAATATTTGTTATGTATAATAAATACATGTGAAAATGTGTATTTCAGAATCTAAACATACTCCATATGTTAGAGCACACTATAAAGAATATAATGACACCAAGATGTTGTCTGTGTTATTTACGGTTCACAGATCATAGGTGTCACGCCCTGACCTTAGATATCTCTGTTTTTCTATATATTTTGGTTAGGTCAGGGTGTGACTAGGGTGGGTACGCTAGTTTTTGTATGTCTAGGGTTTTGGTATGTCTATGTTGGCCTGATATGGTTCCCAATCAGAGACAGCTGTTTATCGTTGTCTCTGATTGGGGATCATATTTAGGTAGCCATTTTCCTCCTTTGTGTTGTGGGATCTTGTTTTTGTATAGATGCCTTGTGCACTGCAATACTGCACGTGTGTTATATTCTTTGTTGTTTTTGTTGTAAGTTTCACTATTAAAGAATGTGGAACTCTACGCACGCTGCGCCTTGGTCCGATCCTTTCAATGAACGTGACAATAGGTTCCTACAGGAGGGCCTAAAATGGCCACTTTCATCATGATTTTTTTTTAAATGGTTTGTGATACAAATGTAAAAAGCATATCAAATGTCCTTCCTCCCATTGAAGTTTCTATGTGAGAATTGCCAGAACAATCTGAGATACCAAAAATATTTTCAGGCCATCCCAGCGGGGAATCGCCCATATCAAGAATTTAATGAGGAACTTTTAAACAAGATCAAACTCACAATTTCAGTGATGATTGCACAGGAATAATCATTGTCAGTCAAAATAGTACCTGTCCTAAGGAATTAGATAATTGCACCTCCTAAATCGATTCTCTTCAAAGAGATACTGTATTATTGATCTTGCTACAGTAGTCCATTACTGTCAAGTGCAGGTGTAGCCCTTGACAGTTTTAGCAGTCTTTGAATACAGAAAGCAGGTGTCTTCTTTCCCTGGGACAATAGATTTGTCTGCTGTGTGACAGTAGAGGTTTCCAGTGTTATTTTAAGGCCTCATTAGTGGGATTCTTGTTTTAGCTTCTCAGCTGTATTTACCACCTGGTATGGGACTGATTTATGACATAAGGAACCCTGTCTGAAAACCAGCTGAAACGGGCTGCGCTTTAGAACGCTCTTATATTTATCTTGGAGGTTTTATCTCAAACAATGTGCACACTTCAAAGCCAACTCACAGGAAAAAAACATTCATTAGACCCTCAGCTTAAAGATTGTCCAGTTTCCTGTGTCGGTTTGGACTGAGTTTTCTCAGACAGTAACATTGAGGGATACACTGGAGGTTATCTCAATGACCAGCCACGGATATACATTCGGCACCGGACAAAGATACCTGCTAAATGACAGAAATAGAAAATAGTTTGTAAAGTACATTTCTCTAAGGAAACCAAGCATTTGGACCAAAGCTATTGACAGTTTTACTGGAAGCCTCCCAAGGTGGTTTGTGTCCCTGTTTCTGTGTCACAGAGTGATATTTGTGGCTAGTAGGACAGTGCTGATGACTTCCTAGACTGTACCTCTACTCTTAATGTTTTAAGGTGAGCCATATAATGCAGCAGGTGTGATTAGGTGCCACTCAAAGTTCATCCAAGATCTGAACAGCACAACTCAGCAAAGCTATATGACTTTTAACGGCTAGAGGGTAAGTGTCAGAAAGCAGGTTTCTTAATCGTGCTACGACATCTTTAGCACCTTATAGAGTGAGCCTGAGAAGGAGGTGGGTATTGATGTGGCTGTGAAGGACAGTCCCTGCTGGATCCGGGGACAACGTGTGTGACAAGACAGCACTCTATTAACCCAGCAGCTGTCTTCACAGGGGTCCATGTCATTCTGGGGGTATAGGGGTGAGGTCTCTGCTCACCCCAGCATCCCCTCAATAAGAATCTGATACTCTGACTGCCTGCCTGCCTGCCTGACTGCCACAGAAGGACATAAATCAATAACACAATCATTCAAACTACGTACAAAGGCATATTGTAAGAAAGGGACACCCCCTGTGATGTTGAATATCAGACACATTTGTTCATCTGGTAGTCAGCAGAAATCTCAGGCAGGTCACCTGTGCTTCAAGTCAGTATTCGACGTCCATCCATGTCTGAGGGCATCAGGACATGACTTGGAAACCGGCCACTAGAGGCAACAGTGAGTGCTGTTATCTTTAAGTAGGTTTCGGTTTTGCTGTGGAATTGTGGATGGGTTCTAAAGGCTGCATGTTCGAATCCAGCAATAGAAAGTTGTTTTTTATATTTTTGTTTTAAGCCTATCCCAAACCTTAACCCTTGCCTTAACCATTTGGAGTTAAAGCCTAACCTTAAGAATTTATAGTTAATGCCTAAACTGAACCCTAACCTTAAAAATTCAGAGTTAATGCCTAAACTTAACCTTAAACACTTTGAAATTTAACGTTTGGAACAACTTAGAAATTTGACGTTTGGAACAACTTAGAAATTTGACGTTTGAGAAACATGGATGAGTGTCTAATTCTGACGTGAGACTGGGAGAGCTTGTAGGAAATCTTGTCTGTATGAGTCTTTTATTGGGCAAAATCATTTCATGCTGATACAACCTGGTTGTAAAATGTATAGATCAAAACAATTTCCCGAAACAGTAACCAGGCCCCATGGCATTTTGTTATGATGTTATGTTCCATAAATACATAATATTTTAGAAAAGTTCCTGAGCGTAAATTGCATATGTGCCATACTCGCACTCTGGGTCATACCTCCCTGCCATGCTAGTGCTTCTCTCTGTTGACATACCAGCTGTCAATCACCACAAAGATCAGTGCCTCTGTCTGTCACCCCCTCCTGATGCACTCCTCCCCTTGGTGAGTCCTGGATTCCTCCCAGCATCCAGCATCCTTTGGGGGCTCCTTTTCTGCTCTCCTCTTATTTCTTCCTTCTTCCTATTCATGTGAGCAGAGATGTTCTTTACTGCTTTTGTTTGGAGAAGCTGGGCTGACCTGTTGTGGTGGAGGACCACCTGCCGCCACACATTCTCATGTTTCCAGAGCTCCCAGTGACGATGGCAGGGGGCAGGGAGGGGCAGAGGAGGGGTGGAGGACAAACCTGTCCCAGGGTGACCCCCCCCCCACACACACACACATCCATCACTCTGATGGCCAGAGCTGTTATTCCTCCTTTACCCCCATGTAGTACATCAGCCTGGTTTCATCCTCAGCTCATTTTTCACACCCCACAGAGCTGGGGAGGTGTTGGGGAGGTGTTGGGGAGGTGCGGGCGATGAGTTTGTGAATGGAGTGCCTTCACTGGATGAGTGGCTGTCGTCAGCTGCTCCTGGCTAGAGGTCGCTTCCCCGGCCTCATTTCTGAGTGGCTGACTGATCTTTACTTGAGGAGTAACAAAGAGAGGCTGGCTTTAATGAACTCTCAGACATGGCCTCCCAAATGCATGAGGTCAGTGGAAACATCAAAGCCCCTCTAATAGGCTTCAGAACCACCACTGGAACATATACCATGAGAGTCAGTCCATGATCATCTACAGTTGACTTTATTCATGGTTCACTATTATAAACTGTTATGAATTCTGTGACCGAACTAAATGATGAGGAAAATATATATTTTTCTTCCACAAAAGCAATTCACTTTGAGTCGCTCAGACACTCTTCTTGTCCATGGATACTAAAGGCTTAAATGCATTGCATTGCACAGGTCATGGAATTTGACAGAATGTCTTTTATTTACATTTACATTTACATTTAAGTCATTTAGCAGACGCTCTTATCCAGAGCGACTTACAAATTGGTGCATTCACCTTATGATATCCAGTGGAACAACCACTTTACAATAGTGCATCTAACTCTTTTAAGGGGGGGGGGGGTTAGAAGGATTACTTTATCCTATCCTAGGTATTCCTTAAAGAGGTGGGGTTTCAGGTGTCTCCGGAAGGTGGTGATTGACTCCGCTGACCTGGCGTCGTGAGGGAGTTTGTTCCACCATTGGGGTGCCAGAGCAGCGAACAGTTTTGACTGGGCTGAGCGGGAACTGTACTTCCTCAGAGGTAGGGAGGCGAGCAGGCCAGAGGTGGATGAACGCAGTGCCCTTGTTTGGGTGTAGGGCCTGATCAGAGCCTGAAGGTACGGAGGTGCCGTTCCCCTCACAGCTCCGTAGGCAAGCACCATGGTCTTGTAGCGGATGCGAGCTTCAACTGGAAGCCAGTGGAGAGAGCGGAGGAGCGGGGTGACGTGAGAGAACTTGGGAAAGTTGAACACCAGACGGGCTGCGGCGTTCTGGATGAGTTGTAGGGGTTTAATGGCACAGGCAGGGAGCCCAGCCAACAGCGAGTTGCAGTAATCCAGACGGGAGATGACAAGTGCCTGGATTAGGACCTGCGCCGCTTCCTGCGTGAGGCAGGGTCGTACTCTGCGAATGTTGTAGAGCATGAACCTACAGGAACGGGTCACCGCCTTGATGTTAGTTGAGAACGACAGGGTGTTGTCCAGGATCACGCCAAGGTTCTTAGCACTCTGGGAGGAGGACACAATGGAGTTGTCAACCGTGATGGCGAGATCATGGAACGGGCAGTCCTTCCCCGGGAGGAAGAGCAGCTCCGTCTTGCCGAGGTTCAGCTTGAGGTGGTGATCCGTCATCCACACTGATATGTCTGCCAGACATGCAGAGATGCGATTCACCACCTGGTTATCAGAGGGGGGAAAGGAGAAGATTAATTGTGTGTCGTCTGCATAGCAATGATAGGAGAGACCATGTGAGGATATGACAGAGCCAAGTGACTTGGTGTATAGCGAGAATAGGAGAGGGCCTAGAACAGAGCCCTGGGGGACACCAGTGGTGAGAGCACGTGGTGCGGAGACAGATTCTCGCCACGCCACCTGGTAGGAGCGACCTGTCAGGTAGGACGCAATCCAAGCGTGGGCCGCGCCGGAGATGCCCAGCTCGGAGAGGGTGGAGAGGAGGATCTGATGGTTCACAGTATCAAAGGCAGCCGATAGGTCTAGAAGGATGAGAGCAGAGGAGAGAGAGTTAGCTTTAGCAGTGCGGAGCGCCTCCGTGACACAGAGAAGAGCAGTCTCAGTTGAATGACTAGTCTTGAAACCTGACTGATTTGGATCAAGAAGGTCATTCTGAGAGAGATAGCAGGAGAGCTGGCCAAGGACGGCACGTTCAAGAGTTTTGGAGAGAAAAGAAAGAAGGGATACTGGTCTGTAGTTGTTGACATCGGAGGGATCGAGTGTAGGTTTTTTCAGAAGGGGTGCAACTCTCGCTCTCTTGAAGACGGAAGGGACGTAGCCAGCGGTCAAGGATGAGTTGATGAGCGAGGTGAGGTAAGGGAGAAGGTCTCCGGAAATGGTCTGGAGAAGAGAGGAGGGGATAGGGTCAAGCGGGCAGGTTGTTGGGCGGCCGGCCGTCACAAGACGCGAGATTTCATCTGGAGAGAGAGGGGAGAAAGAGGTCAAAGCACAGGGTAGGGCAGTGTGAGCAGAACCAGCGGTGTCGTTTGACTTAGCAAACGAGGATCGGATGTCGTCGACCTTCTTTTCAAAATGGTTGACGAAGTCATCAGCAGAGAGGGAGGAGGGGGGAGGAGGGGGAGGAGGATTCAGGAGGGAGGAGAAGGTGGCAAAGAGCTTCCTAGGGTTAGAGGCAGATGCTTGGAATTTAGAGTGGTAGAAATTGGCTTTAGCAGCAGAGACAGAAGAGGAGAATGTAGAGAGGAGGGAGTGAAAGGATGCCAGGTCCGCAGGGAGGCGAGTTTTCCTCCATTTCCGCTCGGCTGCCCGGAGCCCTGTTCTGTGAGCTCGCAATGAGTCGTCGAGCCACGGAGCAGGAGGGGAGGACCGAGCCGGCCTGGAGGATAGGGGACATAGAGAGTCAAAGGATGCAGAAAGGGAGGAGAGGAGGGTTGAGGAGGCAGAATCAGGAGATAGGTTGGAGAAGGTTTGAGCAGAGGGAAGAGATGATAGGATGGAAGAGGAGAGAGTAGCGGGGGAGAGAGAGCGAAGGTTGGGACGGCGCGATACCATCCGAGTAGGGGCAGTGTGGGAAGTGTTGGATGAGAGCGAGAGGGAAAAAGATACAAGGTAGTGGTCGGAGACTTGGAGGGGAGTTGCAATGAGATTAGTGGAAGAACAGCATCTAGTAAAGATGAGGTCAAGCGTATTGCCTGCCTTGTGAGTAGGGGGGGAAGGTGAGAGGGTGAGGTCAAAAGAGGAGAGGAGTGGAAAGAAGGAGGCAGAGAGGAATGAGTCAAAGGTAGACGTGGGGAGGTTAAAGTCACCCAGAACTGTGAGAGGTGAGCCATCCTCAGGAAAGGAACTTATCAGGGCGTCAAGCTCATTGATGAACTCTCCAAGGGAACCTGGAGGGCGATAAATGATAAGGATGTTAAGCTTGAAAGGGCTGGTAACTGTGACAGCATGGAATTCAAAGGAGGCGATAGACAGATGGGTCAGGGGAGAAAGAGAGAATGTCCACTTGGGAGAGATGAGGATCCCAGTGCCACCACCCCGCTGACCAGAAGCTCTCGGGGTGTGCGAGAACACGTGGGCAGACGAGGAGAGAGCAGTAGGAGTAGCAGTGTTATCAGTGGTAATCCATGTTTCCGTCAGTGCCAAGAAGTCGAGGGACTGGAGGGAAGCATAGGCTGAGATGAACTCTGCCTTGTTGGCCGCAGATCGGCAGTTCCAGAGGCTGCCTGAGACCTGGAACTCCACGTGGGTCGTGCGCGCTGGGACCACCAGGTTAGAGTAGCAGCGGCCACGCGGTGTGAAGCGTTTGTATGGTCTGTGCAGAGAGGAGAGAACAGGGATAGACAGACACATAGTTGACAGGCTACAGAAGAGGCTACGCTAATGCAAAGGAGATTGGAATGACAAGTGGACTACACGTCTCGAATGTTCAGAAAGTTAAGCTTACGTTGCAAAAAATCTTATTGACTAAAATGATATAGTACTGCTGGCTGGTGAAATAGGCTAGCTAGCAGTGGCTGCGTTGTTGACTTTGTTTGAAAGTGTAGCTGGCTAGGTAACCTCTAACTGGCTAGGTAACCTCGACAATTACTCTAGACTACACAATTATCTTGGATACAAAGACGGCTATGTAGCCAGCTAAGATCAAACAAATCAAACTGTTGTACTGTAATGAAATGAAATGTAATACTACCTGTAATACTACCTGTGGAGCAAAGCGGAATGCAACTACTCGCTCCAAACCAAACCGGAAGTGCGTATCGTAGAGGGAGAGGCAATAGAAGTGTTGTTTCTTGTATTATTGTCTTTTGTGTCTTTAGAGGACTGCTTCACCTTAATGTCCCCTTTCCCTTTTCTTCTGTCCTTATTTTGTCCCACTTTGTCCCTTCTTTGTCCCTTCTTCTCTTCTGCCAACTAGACACTCCTTGTTAGCTAGCTAGCTTCTTTCAGGAATGAAATTTTATTGTATACCAGTATATATATAATATATAATACCAGTGTAACAGATGTATAGTGTACTCTCCATGCGTTGTGTTTTAAAATAATAAATCACTTCGGCCAGTGGTCCCAGTTGAGCATCATTTATTTCTGTGATTAAATGGGAAACAGCACGTTAGTTGTGCAGGACTTAACAGTGATGATGGCTGTCGATGGCAAAATCCCTCGCATCACATTTTCATACTGGGCGAACAAAATACAAAAATACAATACAAAATATAACATGTGTAAATACCTGTGATTAAATGGGAAACAGCACGTTAGTTGTGCAGGACTTAACAGTGATGATGGCTGTCGATGGCAAAATCTGTAGCATGAAGACAACTGTGTTAGCCGTGGCTTATGTGACCATGACATCGGTGTATGCTAGCTAACACAATTATTTACAGCAATCATATGCCAAAGCACATCCCAGAAAGCCCCTCAATCCCTAACAGGTACCATATAACCACACATGTATAAAATCAGTAACGTACAGCAAATTTGTACACATTGTAAAATAGAAAATAGAAAACAGTATTCAGAACGTGACCTACCCCTCGCATCACATTTTCATACTGGGAAGACCTGACGTTCGCGATCTCCCCCTATCTGCAAGCGGGGCCAATCACAACACCCCTTATTGTCACCAGTGTAACAGATGTATAGTGTACTCTCCATGCGTTGTGTTTTAAAATAATAAATCACTTCGGCCAGTGGTCCCAGTTGAGCATCATTTATTTCTGTTGTTAAATTGGAAACAGCACGTTAGTTGTGCAGGGCTTAACAGTGTTGATGGCTGTCGATGGCAAAATCCCTTGCATCACATTTTCATACCCTGCCCTGGCTGGCTGTATCTCCTTAACTATTACATCCTCTACCTTGGCCTGAGAATCGCTCACTCTTTTCTTTTCTCTCTCATGCTGCTTTTCTGGTCACTTCTATCTCCATCTGTGTCTCATCTCTCATCTAACCCAATGGGTTTGCCTTACCAGTCCCGATCTCCTTTATTTTATTGCCAATGTCTCTATCCTTCACCCTGTAATCCAAGTTTGATATTAAATTAATCCACTACACTGTATGTGACAATCAATTGTAATTCATGTTTTAACTAACAAAGCCTACATTTATGGAGGATGAAATATCCATTGGATGAAAGATTAATTCATCAAATTGTATGGTTCAAAGAACTGGCTGCCATGTGTGAAAAACTGTTTCACGCTGAATAAAGTCCAGAAAATATCACATTTGGATTTAAGTGTTCTTTCCAGCTATTGAAAATGACAGTGACAGAGTAAAGCAAGCAGAGAGAAAATGATCTGACACCAGGTCAGTGGACGACCCTTACTGGATGTGGTATGCATTCAGATCATTAAACTCCCTGACTGGCATTTCTCTAGGTGAACTCTCGGACACCAAACCTTCAGGCCTCTCACTCCATCAGCCACCATATACCCCCCCCCCCCCCCCTCCCCACACACAACCAAAAACCCCTTGCTAAAGCCTTTAAGCACCAACCATTTTAATAAAGTAGAGGGTTGTCAATAGACTGCCTCCTTTTTAGGATATATGAATGGACAAACATCTGGGTCTTATTATGGTGACGGAGAACAAGCCTCGCCACAGTGCCGAGTTGGGGAGTTTTCATACAGTATATCACCAGGCTATCTCCACTCAGCTCTCCTCTGCAAAAACCAAACAGGCCTCTCAACCACACAGATTTATTACTCATTTTTGCAGTGTGTGGGGAGTGGAGCTGTAGATGGTGCACACCAGTTAACAAATGGCCAGAATGAAGAATGGGCACTTGACACCAGCCTCAGTGTATTAGTCAGCCCGGCTAATTGTGCCAACCTCCTGCCACCCAAGACTGTCTCCATCTGGTCTCTAACATCCTCTCTCTACAGGAGTCTACCCTGCCCTGGCTGGCTGTATCTCCTTAACTATTACATCCTCTCTCTACAGGAGTCTACCCTGCCCTGGCTGGCTGTATCTCCTTAACTATTACATCCTCTCTCTACATGAGTCTACCCTGCCCTGGCTGGATCTCCTTAACTATTACATCCTCTCTCTACAGGAGTCTACCCTGCCCCGGCTGGCTGTATCTCCTTAACTATTACATCCTCTCTCTACAGGAGTCTACCCTGCCCTGGCTGGCTGTATCTCCTTAACTATTACATCCTCTCTCTACAGGAGTCTACCCTGCCCTGGCTGGCTGTATCTCCTTAACTATTACATCCTCTCTCTACAGGAGTCTACCCTGCCCTGGCTGGCTGTATCTCCTTAACCAGTACATCCTCTCTCTACAGGAGTCTACCCTGCCCCGGCTGGCTGTATCTCCTTAACTATTACATCCTCTCTCTACAGGAGTCTACCCTGCCCCGGCTGGCTGTATCTCCTTAACTATTACATCCTCTCTCTACAGGAGTCTACCCTGCCCTGGCTGGCTGTATCTCCTTAACTATTACATCCTCTCTCTACAGGAGTCTACCCTGCCCCGGCTGGCTGTATCTCCTTAACTATTACATCCTCTCTCTACAGGAGTCTACCCTGCCTTGGCTGGCTGTATCTCCTTAACTATTACATCCTCTCTCTACAGGAGTCTACCCTGCCCCGGCTGGCTGTATCTCCTTAACTATTACATCCTCTCTCTACAGGAGTCTACCCTGCCCCGGCTGGCTGTATCTCCTTAACTATTACATCCTCTCTCTACAGGAGTCTACCCTGCCCTGGCTGGCTGTATCTCCTTAACTATTACATCCTCTCTCTACAGGAGTCTACCCTGCCCTGGCTGGATCTCCTTAACTATTACATCCTCTCTCTACAGGAGTCTACCCTGCCCCGGCTGGCTGTATCTCCTTAACTATTACATCCTCTCTCTACAGGAGTCTACCCTGCCCTGGCTGGCTGTATCTCCTTAACTATTACATCCTCTCTCTACAGGAGTCTACCCTGCCCTGGCTGGCTGTATCTCCTTAACTATTACATCCTCTCTCTACAGGAGTCTACCCTGCCCTGGCTGGCTGTATCTCCTTAACCAGTACATCCTCTCTCTACAGGAGTCTACCCTGCCCCGGCTGGCTGTATCTCCTTAACTATTACATCCTCTCTCTACAGGAGTCTACCCTGCCCCGGCTGGCTGTATCTCCTTAACTATTACATCCTCTCTCTACAGGAGTCTACCCTGCCCTGGCTGGCTGTATCTCCTTAACTATTACATCCTCTCTCTACAGGAGTCTACCCTGCCCTGGCTGGCTGTATCTCCTTAACTATTACATCCTCTCTCTACAGGAGTCTACCCTGCCCTGGCTGGATCTCCTTAACTATTACATCCTCTCTCTACAGGAGTCTACCCTGCCCCGGCTGGCTGTATCTCCTTAACTATTACATCCTCTCTCTACAGGAGTCTACCCTGCCCTGGCTGGCTGTATCTCCTTAACTATTACATCCTCTCTCTACAGGAGTCTACCCTGCCCTGGCTGGCTGTATCTCCTTAACTATTACATCCTCTCTCTACAGGAGTCTACCCTGCCCTGGCTGGCTGTATCTCCTTAACCAGTACATCCTCTCTCTACAGGAGTCTACCCTGCCCCGGCTGGCTGTATCTCCTTAACTATTACATCCTCTCTCTACAGGAGTCTACCCTGCCCCGGCTGGCTGTATCTCCTTAACTATTACATCCTCTCTCTACAGGAGTCTACCCTGCCCTGGCTGGCTGTATCTCCTTAACTATTACATCCTCTCTCTACAGGAGTCTACCCTGCCCCGGCTGGCTGTATCTCCTTAACTATTACATCCTCTCTCTACAGGAGTCTACCCTGCCTTGGCTGGCTGTATCTCCTTAACTATTACATCCTCTCTCTACAGGAGTCTACCCTGCCCCGGCTGGCTGTATCTCCTTAACTATTACATCCTCTCTCTACAGGAGTCTACCCTGCCCCGGCTGGCTGTATCTCCTTAACTATTACATCCTCTCTCTACAGGAGTCTACCCTGCCCCGGCTGGCTGTATCTCCTTAACTATTACATCCTCTCTCTACAGGAGTCTACCCTGCCTTGGCTGGCTGTATCTCCTTAACTATTACATCCTCTCTCTACAGGAGTCTACCCTGCCCTGGCTGGCTGTATCTCCTTAACTATTACATCCTCTCTCTATAGGAGTCTACCCTGCCTTGGCTGGCTGTATCTCCTTAACTATTACATCCTCTCTCTACAGGAGTCTTCCCTGCCCCGGCTGGCTGTATCTCCTTAACTATTACATCCTCTCTCTACAGGAGTCTACCCTGCCCCGGCTGGCTGTATCTCCTTAACTATTACATCCTCTCTCTACAGGAGTCTACCCTGCCCTGGCTGGCTGTATCTCCTTAACTATTACATCCTCTCTCTACAGGAGTCTACCCTGCCCTGGCTGGCTGTATCTCCTTAACTATTACATCCTCTCTCTACAGGAGTCTACCCTGCCCCGGCTGGCTGTATCTCCTTAACTATTACATCCTCTCTCTACAGGAATCTACCCTGCCCTGGCTGGCTGTATCTCCTTAACTATTACATCCTCTCTCTACAGGAGTCTACCCTGCCCTGGCTGGCTGTATCTCCTTAACTATTACATCCTCTCTCTACAGGAGTCTACCCTGCCCCGGCTGGCTGTATCTCCTTAACTATTACATCCTCTCTCTACAGGAGTCTACCCTGCCTTGGCTGGCTGTATCTCCTTAACTATTACATCCTCTCTCTACAGGAGTCTACCCTGCCCTGGCTGGCTGTATCTCCTTAACTATTACATCCTCTCTCTATAGGAGTCTACCCTGCCTTGGCTGGCTGTATCTCCTTAACTATTACATCCTCTCTCTACAGGAGTCTACCCTGCCCCGGCTGGCTGTATCTCCTTAACTATTACATCCTCTCTCTACAGGAGTCTACCCTGCCCCGGCTGGCTGTATCTCCTTAACTATTACATCCTCTCTCTACAGGAGTCTACCCTGCCCTGGCTGGCTGTATCTCCTTAACTATTACATCCTCTCTCTACAGGAGTCTACCCTGCCCTGGCTGGCTGTATCTCCTTAACTATTACATCCTCTCTCTACAGGAGTCTACCCTGCCCCGGCTGGCTGTATCTCCTTAACTATTACATCCTCTCTCTACAGGAATCTACCCTGCCCTGGCTGGCTGTATCTCCTTAACTATTACTTCCTCTCTCTACAGGAGTCTACCCTGCCCTGGCTGGCTGTATCTCCTTAACTATTACATCCTCTACCTTGGCCTGAGAATCGCTCACTCTTTTCTTTTCTCTCTCATGCTGCTTTTCTGGTCACTTCTATCTCCATCTGTGTCTCATCTCTCATCTAACCCAATGGGTTTGCCTTACCAGTCCCGATCTTTCTGATTCTAGCACTGGCTATTTCTGTCTCCAACCGATGGAGGAGGACATGCATCATTAACTTCCTGAAGAATAGTATTGATTTATATATGGATATAAATATAATAATGAAAACTTGGATGTTGATGAAAGGAGATCCTGGATGTGAATGAGGGACTCAATGTCTTTGTAAAAATTCAAACAGTATGTCGCCCTAACTAAAAATAAAATATGCGTTGGGAGGAATGTTTTGCAAACCTTAATTTTCATGTTGAAACTTATTAATAAGCTATACGTTACCTTCATCTCTGTTCAGGCAGGTTCAGTCTGATCCTGACTCACCTAACATTTCTCCTTCCATTGGAAATGTAATTCAAACACACACACACACACACACACACACACACACACACACACACACACACACACACACACACACACACACACACACACACACACACACACACACACACACACACACACACACACACACACACACACACACACACACACACACACACGCGCGCTCCACACTCACCTCAGCTATTCTATCCAATCATTGGACATTTTCATTAGATTTAAAGTAAATCATTGACAGAACAAATGTGGATTATTGCCTAGTCATTTTGTTTAATGTTATGATTGTTACCTTAGGCGATAATCATTGCAATTGTTTTGACCAATACTGTACGTTAATCCATAGCTTTAAGAGTGGGGCTACATGTACCCAACAGGTTATCTACAATATTTGGATGGAATGGACTGTAGGCCTACTGTATCTACTGAGACAGAGATAGTGATGGAAAGCTCATCTACTGGAAGTATGTGTAACTGTTCCCTTAGGGATGGACCAACTGAAACAGCAATTACCCTGCACACACTGGGCTTGGTTATCTGGTGGAATACTACACTAGGAGGAGTGGTTATCTGGTGGAATACTACACTAGGAGGAGTGGTTATCTGGTGGAAGACTATACTAGGAGGAGTGGTTATCTGGTGGAAGACTATACTAGGAGGAGTGGTTATCTGGTGGAAGACTATACTAGGAGGAGTGGTTATCTGGTGGAAGACTATACTAGGAGGAGTGGTTATCTGGTGGAAGACTATACTAGGAGGAGTGGTTATCTGGTGGAAGACTATACTAGGAAGAGTGGTTATCTGGTGGAAGACTATACTAGGAGGAGTGGTTATCTGGTGGAAGACTATACTAGGAGGAGTGGTTATCTGGTGGAAGACTATACTAGGAGGAGTGGTTATCTGGTGGAAGACTATACTAGGAGGAGTGGTTATCTGGTGGAAGACTATACTGGGAGGAGTGGTTATCTGGTGGAAGACTATACTAGGAGGAGTGGTTATCTGGTGGAAGACTATACTGGGAGGAGTGGTTATCTGGTGGAAGACTATACTAGGAGGAGTGGTTATCTGGTGGAAGACTATACTAGGAGGAGTGGTTATCTGGTGGAAGACTATACTAGGAGGAGTGGTTATCTGGTGGAAGACTACACTAGGAGGAGTGGTTATCTGGTGGAAGACTATACTAGGACGAGTGGTTATCTGGTGGAAGACTATACTAGGAGGAGTGGTTATCTAGTGGAAGACTACACTAGGAGGAGTGGTTATCTGGTGGAAGACTATACTAGGAGGAGTGGTTATCTGGTGGAAGACTATACTAGGAGGAGTGGTTATCTGGTGGAAGACTATACTAGGAGGAGTGGTTATCTAGTGGAAGACTACACTAGGAGGAGTGGTTATCTGGTGGAAGACTATACTAGGAGGAGTGGTTATCTGGTGGAAGACTATACTAGGAGGAGTGGTTATCTGGTGGAAGACTATACTAGGAGGAGTGGTTATCTGGTGGAAGACTATACTAGGAGGAGTGGTTATCTGGTGGAAGACTATACTAGGAGGAGTGGTTATCTGGTGGAAGACTATACTAGGAGGAGTGGTTATCTGGTGGAAGACTATAAGGAGGAGTGGTTATCTGGTGGAAGACTATACTGGGAGGAGTGTTTATCTGGTGGAAGACTATACTAGGACGAGTGGTTATCTGGTGGAAGACTATACTAGGAAGAGTGGTTATCTGGTGGAAGACTATACTAGGAGGAGTGGTTATCTGGTGGAAGACTATACTAGGACGAGTGGTTATCTGGTGGAAGACTATACTAGGACGAGTGGTTATCTGGTGGAAGACTACACCAGGAGGAGTGGTTATCTGGTGGAAGACTATACTAGGACGAGTGGTTATCTGGTGGAAGACTATACTAGGAGGAGTGGTTATCTGGTGGAAGACTATACTAGGAGGAGTGGTTATCTGGTGGAAGACTATAAGGAGGAGTGGTTATCTGGTGGAAGACTATACTAGGAAGAGTGGTTATCTGGTGGAAGACTATACTAGGAGGAGTGGTTATCTGGTGGAAGACTATACTAGGAAGAGTGGTTATCTGGTGGAAGACTATACTAGGAGGAGTGGTTATCTGGTGGAAGACTATACTAGGAGGAGTGGTTATCTGGTGGAAGACTATACTAGGAGGAGTGGTTATCTGGTGGAAGACTATACTAGGAGGAGTGGTTATCTGGTGGAAGACTATACTAGGAGGAGTGGTTATCTGGTGGAAGACTATACTAGGAGGAGTGGTTATCTGGTGGAAGACTATACTAGGAGGAGTGGTTATCTGGTGGAAGACTATACTAGGAGGAGTGGTTATCTGGTGGAAGACTACACTAGGAGGAGTGGTTATCTGGTGGAAGACTATACTAGGACGAGTGGTTATCTGGTGGAAGACTATACTAGGAGGAGTGGTTATCTGGTGGAAGACTATACTAGGAGGAGTGGTTATCTGGTGGAAGACTATACTAGGAAGAGTGGTTATCTGGTGGAAGACTATAAGGAGGAGTGGTTATCTGGTGGAAGACTATACTGGGAGGAGTGGTTATCTGGTGGAAGACTATACTAGGAGGAGTGTTTATCTGGTGGAAGACTATACTAGGACGAGTGGTTATCTGGTGGAAGACTATACTAGGACGAGTGGTTATCTGGTGGAAGACTATACTAGGAGGAGTGGTTATCTGGTGGAAGACTATACTAGGAAGAGTGGTTATCTGGTGGAAGACTATACTAGGAGGAGTGGTTATCTGGTGGAAGACTATACTAGGAGGAGTGGTTATCTGGTGGAAGACTATACTAGGAGGAGTGGTTATCTGGTGGAAGACTATACTAGGAGGAGTGGTTATCTGGTGGAAGACTATACTAGGAGGAGTGGTTATCTGGTGGAAGACTATACTAGGAGGAGTGGTTATCTGGTGGAAGACTATACTAGGAGGAGTGGTTATCTGGTGGAAGACTATACTAGGAGGAGTGGTTATCTGGTGGAAGACTATACTAGGACGAGTGGTTATCTGGTGGAAGACTATAAGGAGGAGTGGTTATCTGGTGGAAGACTATACTGGGAGGAGTGGTTATCTGGTGGAAGACTATACTAGGAGGAGTGGTTATCTGGTGGAAGACTATACTAGGAGGAGTGGTTATCTGGTGGAAGACTATACTAGGAGGAGTGGTTATCTGGTGGAGGACTATATGGGAAAGAGTGGGAATCTGGAGAAGTTCTGCCCCCAGATATAGAGCTTTCTGTAGCACCCAGCTGTCACAGCCCTAAGGTGAATCCTGCTTGATGCACCAAAAACTGGCGCATTTTAGAGAGAAATGAACCTAGTGTTAGCCTAGCCCTGTTTCACTGTAGAATTTCTATGATTGATCAAAATATCTCGCTGTCACAATAGCTAGCACAGTGCTCTGTGTTATTTTGTGCTTAATGTAATGTTTATTTATACCGTCTCCCACGCTGCACTCTGCTATTCATGTGAAGGCCAGATTGAATGCATTCATTGTGCTCTGGCAGTATTCTTTTTTTCTCCTGTGACAAATTAAGAAAATCTATAGTTTTGCTTGAGGAATTCAAATACGTTCTGAGAATTTTGTTTATGTTGCATTAATTGAGGGAAGTCTCGTTCTTTCCCATCAGTGAGGGGAGAAACAGTATCCCCTTCCCTGCCAGCATTGTTTACTGAGATATTATGGTGTATGCTATGTGCCCGCCCGTACCTGGCTGCTGATGACAGTCTCCTTCCCATACCACCTGGTGCCAGACCATATTTCACAAAGTCAGACAGAACCGCAATCAATCAGAAGCCATCCCCCGCCGAGCCTCAGCGCCCTGGAAATATTCCCTAAAAGCTGCAGCCAATTCCTCTTTACTGAACCCCCAACCCCCCTTTGGGCACACATGTTTTCCGCTAGTGAGAATCCCTCTCTCATTATTCCAGGCTAAACGTAACCCTTGGTAAGGTAACCAAGCCTCTGTTTTGCATGACAGGAATGCTAAAAGAGATGTGCTTTTCCACAACTGAGATTCCAGCCTCCCGCCACCCCTCTCCCTCGGTGGACATATGACTGATCCTTAAATCTTTAAACTGAGACCGGCTGTCAAAAGCTGTAAGACTCAATATTCCTGTGCCAGCCAGAATAGGACCATGACGCTCAAAGGCTGGAAAATCCCCCCGAAGGAGCCCCTCGAGTAACAGACAAGGCCTTAAATTCTCTATCACCTTGGTGGCTAAGAGCCCCTATAGGCTAACATCACAACTTTACAGTACCTCGTTAATCTAAAAGCCATCATTAGGAGTCAAACTTGTGGTCGTCTTAGTGATTTTAGCGATTGTATATTTTCATTTCACTTTTATTTTACAGTCAAGGTAATATGGCGGTGATATTTAAAACCAATCATATTAATTAACATGTGGCCCTGGCCTCCACATAATGTTACTGAAATGAGATATGCATTAGGTTGCCTGCCTCCCAGGTGGGTCCATAGGCAGGCAGAGATATGCTCTACTCCTTTTCCACATACCGTAAATTGTTCTATGCCAGTGTTGCAGACCAAGTGGTGGTCGCTAATTAGCCGACCCATTAGCGAATGAAAATAATCATTCCTCAAATATGTTGGTCAAATTAGACGACATGCTTATGGTCATCTTAAAATATCTGGCTCAGAGCAACCACACAGAGAGATACAGTAAAATGGCTGGGCTGAAATGTCCTGGGGCCTGGAACCTAAAGCCTTGTGGTTTGTCCGACTACCCCTGTAAAGTCTCTGGTGGCAGGCTCGTAAAGCTGGGCATGATTCATCCGTGCCTCAATGCTTCTCTCTTATACAGTGCAGTGACACCATGCCAGACAGTGATGATTATGACAGCCATGTAGTTGCTAGTATGATCATACAGCATTGCAGTGTTTTAGTTTCACTATACAATCTTACATTTTAAAAAAATGTTGATGGTTTGAGGGGGTGTAGTACTTGAGTCCTATATTTCTGGGTAAATTCAAGGTCAACCAAAGTTGTACTTGACTCCTTTTGTAGTAGGCTTTACTAACAGGCACAAAGCAATTGACCTCAAGCCTTTATACTTGTGTTGTGTACAGTAGCCACCACCTGTAGAAATAAATGCCTACTGATAAAACGTGTTTGACATAATTGAGTAATGATGGATGCAAATTATGTATGCACATTGAATGACTTACATTTAGATGTAGATGGATGTTTAATCTACATTTAGATGTGGATTTATAAGGCATTTTATTAATTGTAATGTCTTAAGAGATTGACCGCTTACTGCTTACAAATGTGTATTGTATGGGTGGGGATCTGAGAGGGCCGTAAGGTTGCCTGACATGATTTGAGAGGCTGAAAATACAGGCACATCTTGTCCTTTCAACTGTACAATAATTTGTTTTTGAATCATTTTATTTGACTAATGACATGGTATATTAAATTAAGCCACAGGATAAAAGCGTGCTTTTGTGAGTGATGTAGTAAACAAATTACCCCTCTAAAAATAATGAAGCTGGAGTAGCTCTGACTCATTTATTCTCAGAGCAGAGCAGCACACTCATATTTTCAGTCTCTATTTCTATCAAGTATTCTACATTGTTGAATAGCAGAAATCAACTAACCAGATGTTTCATGAGGACACTCCTGAAGTAAAGCATAGCACTCATCCAGAGTGCCTGTCTGAGAGGGTTGGAATTCCACTCCTTGGCTCGGATGGAAAATAATAATATTTTAACCTACCATTTACTGCATGGCGGTTTAGGGGTTTAGGGGCAAGAAGAGAAGAATAACATTCACACATCGCTATCATTATTTATTATTTTATCAATAGCACAGAAATGTGTTTCTATGTTCCCTGAGTGTGCGTGCCAAGAGTCATGGTACATTTTATTTGGTTCAATACACCCAATTTTCCACTAAGCATAATTTGTTTTGAGTGTGTTAAAAAAAATGCCAGAGTAAGAAAACCAATGAGAAGGCGACATTCTTCTGGATAGGTACAATATTGGGTTTGTTGTAAGTTATTAAAAGCATGTCACCTGATTATTTATGTGAAGCTAGCACCGAGCACGCCAGGTACCAACGCAGCAGCGTCATATTTATACAACGTCTACTGCAGTACATTTTCCTTTGTAACATTATCTCTTCAAGTCGATATAGATTTTTAGCTAGGAATGTCTGGCCAAAGACAAATGGCAAGGCAAATCTACGTATCTCTTCCTTTGTACTGTAAAAACAGACACTTTCCATGTACTGTACAGCTTTTTTCCTGCCCCTCCCTCGCACCTGTAGTGAATATGATGGATGTTAAAAGCTGTAGATTTTATGTCAGCATGGAACTGTACTGTACATGATGTCATCAGTCAAACCGGGAAAAAAATATAACATTTTTCCCCCCTCATCCTGAAAGGTAATTCTGCTTGCAGCTGGTGCTCAATATTTTGATCAGTCCATTACTTGCCCACTGTATACATCTGCACTGTGCCTGTTTTGCTTTCATCAAAGTAAATGATACAAAGGATGCATCCTTCAAAGCTATTGTGAGACAAGATTATTGCATATCTTTCAGTTTGACAGCGATTGAGCCCCTCTCATAAAGATGATGGGCCTTTTAAAAAAGTGTCCTCTTACTCAGAGCAAAATCTATAAAAACTGTTGTTGTTTGCGGGTCAGATGATGAATGATTCAGTCTGAAAGACAGGAAGGCTTTCCGTGCCCTGTGGCACAAACAAAGCAGGCTGTAATGTAAACTTGTACTATCGGATTACCCAGACTGTGCCGGTGGGGCTGTTTTTACCCTCGGCTCACTTGCCTTGGCTGTACAGTGGTACATCAAGAGCACAGGCTAATAATACATTTCTGTGTGGCAAGGACCCACTGCACACATTTAGCTCCAACATGGAGATCATTCAGGGCAGGACAGTGCAGCTGTACTTGGAATTAGATCATGGGTTACTTGTCTTTTCTTTACGTTTCCCACTTCCTACAGAGGATGGCTGTTAGCTCAGGTCACAATGGTTTCTAAACGTAATGTCATTTGGTCAACTAATGAGCATAGGCAGAATTTTTCTACCTCCAAATAGATTACTTCAGAGCAGCGTTCCTACAGCTGATTTGCAGTACAGCAGGTTTTTTCTCAACCAGAATCTGGGGGAATGTATTTTTGGGTAATGCAAATGTAAATAATAGCAAGTGTTAGAATTACGCATGTGTTCAAACCCTTCCCCAAAACTTCTTGTTGTGTTGGGAGTTACTGTATTCCTCATGGCCATCAAAACAAGACCCTACATATCTGCTAAGCACATCCAGATATTCATATTCTAACAGTTTCAATACTCTTGTGGCATTACTTTCAGCAATGTTCTTGATGCCAGACTCACAACAGCAAGCTTTCCAGAACATTTTGCATTCTTTTGGTTACAAGTCTGCTATATGAGAACACGCAGAATGCAAAGCTCAGAGGACGTCAAGTTAATCCAGCAACTACCTACATTATTAATGAATCAACACCCACAACTGCTTTGTTTGCTGAGAGGAGACCCCTCCAACAGCCAGACACAGCCCCTGCTTATGAATAAGCAGTGAGAACATTTTCCCTGGAATGCTGTGGATGGATTTATTGACTTGCTCCCTCAACTGTGACTCGACTGTGATTATGTCTGTGTTGACTGGAAACTCGCCCTTCATAAAACTCAACCTTTGGGACTGAGAGGGTTCACTTATACGTCTATTAAGGGAGCAGTTCTAATGAATATAACTAACAACATTGACATCTTTATTCTAGCTTTCCGTACTGTATGTGGTGTGTCTGTCTTTTTTTACAGTATTTATCAGCTGTTTCCATGAAGAAATAGCTATTTATATCCCTAGACACTCATAGAGTTGGCGTTGTTATGAAGAACAGAATAAGTATACCACTGCTTGGCCTCTCCATAGGAAATGCAACTTCCCTTAACACCCCATAAAATACGCATTCCCCCTCCCTTTTAGCCCGATGTGTAAAATAAACAGACAGGCCTTAGAAATTATGGTAGGTCCTAAGACCTTTTATACAATGATTAAGTAAAGCTCTCTGTCTGCTTACAAAAAAAACTGATATTTAACTGAGTCTTAGAATTTATACATTAGAAACAAAAGATTTCTCAAGATGTTTTACTAGAAATTGAAGCAGCGTGTTTTCCCCTGAGTATGCCATTGCAAAACAAACAATCATTGTTGTTTAAGTCTGCCACAGGTTTGAGCGATACTGTAGTAAGTGATATCTTCAATTTCACAGTGTGATGTCATGTCTCCATTGACATTTTGCCTTCAATGCAGCTTAAAATTACACATTAGATCAAGTCATTGGAGGGGAAACTGTGTTAGATGCGTACATCAGTGAAAAAGTAGAAGGCTAGCCAAATGATGGCATTTTCTTTGTGAGGAGAGTGAGTGAGTGCATTTAGTGATACATCTTTCTATTCTAACCACAGTCTTATCAGAACTGTGATGGACTAGAACAATAGATGATTTGAATGGGAAATGATAACACTGAGGTGTTTGCTGTTGTAGCCTAAATATGTGCCAACGGGGATTTCCAGAGGCTAATGATTCATCATCTAATGCCTTCAGCTGGCAAACTGTTTGTCTTTTACCTACTCCATTGCAAACAACAATGTTATCACATCCATGTGTCACAATCTCTTACACACATTACATACATAGATCCACACACAGTTTTGGCATGAAATACTAAGCTGGTTTGAATTCATAATTCAAGGCATTGCTGTGTTAACATTAAATCTATGATACAAGTGATATTAGCTTACAATACAATAGCCAAGGGGGAACTCCGCCTGTGTCCACCACTCCAGGTCCCATCAAATCTCCTGTGATTACTCTCCTGCCCTCCACTAGGACATAAATCTCTGCTTATCTCAGCCCCCAAACAGCAGGATTTTTCTAAATATCTGCTTTATATTAAGTTGCAGCCTCTAAAAGGAGAACAAAGTCTTGTTGAGGGAATAAATAATGCCCAGGGTGAAGCCATGAGCAGATTTACACTGCTAGACTGGGGGGAAGGGATTACCGCTGCCACTCCTCAGCTAGGCTGTAGCCCAGCACTGACCCACTCTCTGTCCAGTTAGAAGGATGTCCTAGGGCCACGTAGGACCAGGCCTGGGTCTGGAATGTCTGAGTTCACAGGGTCATCACAGAACCTTCACCCCACATAATCAGGGTCCAGTGATTAACTTCCAATACTCCCCTTTCCCAACAGACGCAGCTCGAAACATAAAGAAAATATTTCAAGCACAGATTATGTCGGTGCTCTATTGAGATTGATGCATAGTAGGCCTAGTGATCCATTAGTTTGTTTGAACCAAATGTCTTTGTTGTTTATCACAAGCATTTATAGCAGCAGGCGTCTTTAAGTTGTGTACACTTGTAGGAGGTCCTTCCAAAGCCCTCATAGAATGGCTTTGCTCGTTGAATGTGGATAATTGAGTGGATATAGATTTGAATGGGCATTGCAGGAGGAATCTCTTGAGAATTATTATCAATACCCAGCGTTCAAGCAAAACTAAACATAAAATATTTTAATAAATGTTCATGTTTGGTTTTCTGCTTTGTTTAAACTTCACATGAAATTCCAAATGAAGCATAAAGATAATAACCAAGAGTTTAAGTATTGAGTTGCCTTTAACAGTCTTCAATTTGTAATTGCATGTTTGAAATGACCAAGGAAAAAAAATATTTGTTCTAGTCATTGCTTCTAATTTTTTCTTACATAGTATTGCAATAGATCATTTAGAAAGAAAACAACCTGTGAATGTTTTCTTAATTTGGTGGTTTCTTCCTGGGCAGTATTACTTTCATCATTAAGGCCTCAAACATTCGACCACCGTCTGTATTACTCGGAATATGTAACCGATGTGCATAGTTTTTTCTTTACACATGCCTACACAGCATAGGGAGCTTGTCACTAAACTATTCCCGCTAATCTTTATGGATCGTGAGAGGGAATCCAAGAGCAAACTTAGTGTTAACATTTGTGGTGGTCATCTGAACCTGTACAGCACCTTCTATTACAGTTGGATTACTGGACATTTAATAACTCTGGACATTTCTGCTCAATAATTCTGCAAGTACAGACCTCTGAAGTTTGAGTAAGATGACCTCAGCAATTTGTAATATTCTCTAAAGAAATTAACAATTGTATTGTTAGAAAAACATTTTATTTTAAGGACATGGCATTGTCCTTAAACAACCTTTAAGGGTAGGGTGCATTTTTGTGTGTCTATGGTCAGCATTTCCTGTTTATTTGTATCACATAATAAACCAGCCTAATAACAATCCTAGATTAATGATTGTTTTATCTTTTGATTTAGGTTTATTTAAAGGGAAAATCAGCATTTGCTACTGTACATCTATTTTGGGACTAAATTAATGATATTGATTCTTGAAGAATATAATTTAAATATGCCTCATGAGTGGTTGCACCCCATCAGAACCCAAAATATAACATTGTTTTACTCCAATGTTTGAAAACAAAGAAAATGTAAACAAACACTATGGAACCTCAAAACATGGATAAAACTAAATATTTTATATCATGGATGGTCAGTCCTTGCATCCATAGCTTTGACTATGAATTTGAGAGTGGTTACATTTCTCCAGCCCCATCCCTCAGCTTTTACCGAACCAGGGTCGAGGAGTCCGCTTTGTTATTGTTAATTCTGCTGATTGCCGCTTTAAATGTATGTAACTATGTATTATTAAAGACTGCAGACTTGGTCTAAAAACATCTGTTTCTGGTATGTGTTACCTATCCAGCCAGGTTAAACATTTGGTCTTTCTATCTGAGCCTCTCCTGGGACTAGGATTAGGGTGAGATTAAAGGAGGTTATAGTTTCCCCACGGTGTTTAGTTTACTCAGTGCATACTCTGGGTTAATAATCTGAGTTGGAGAGGAGAGGTTTTCTGTAATTAATATCACGGACAGTCACAACATTGCACTTCATTCACGACTCAAATTAATCTAAAGTCTAAAACAACAAAACTATGTATTTGTCATGAAGGGAGTACTTCATGTTTTGTTAAAGAAATGTTTCATGAATGCATCAAAATGTGGTTGTGAAATAGACCTTTATTTTTCTTATCGTAATATGAATAGACTATAGATTGTTAATACATTTTTTGAAATATGGAAATTGTGATTCCATATGGCGACTGACATGTAGTACAGTACTCTGCCATGGGAATATGTTCAGTAGCTGCTTGTCCAACGTGCTAACGTAAAGCATGGCACTGTTCTCTCTGGTGGAACAGAACAGGACAGGGTGCAGGGTAGCAAAGGTCTCTCATATAAACATCTCTTTGTTTAGACATGTCAGGGACGTGGTGTAAATATAGCCATGTCCGTCTATGTATTTATCCTAACATTTCACAGTCCTGCAGACATAGCATTGGCATTTCCTGTAGTTGTTCAGTGTGAAACTAACAAGGTCATAAGAACCCTAATGTCTCATACCGTATCTGAAGAATGAAGAGGAGTAGAGGCCCATCGTTGCCCTTTTCATGAGAGACACGTTTGAAAAGCGCTGGAAAGTAAACACAAGTTAACCTGTGGGAGTGGAGAACTTAAGAGCTCCCACTATCTGTCCATCCGGGCCTATGGTGCCTAGTGATTAATGCTGTGTGGTTGGGAGGCCTCTTCAAAATATACAGTCCCTTCAGCTTGTTCTGTTGTTCCCTTTACTATCTCCAGATAAACCATAGCCAGCTGCAGACTGGTTAGTTCTGGTCCTAGGGTGCTCTAAGATATTAGACATCAGCTGTGCTAACAACCACACCTCAGAGTCCCGGATGTTATATCCCAGTTGACATGTAGAATTATTTTTTTGTGGCCAAAAAATACATTGAGGAGGAAATTATGTCCTCAGTGAAGTAATGAGAAGGGTTTAGGCATACAATAGGAGTCCGTTACACTGTAGTGTTGTAGGCATACTGCTGTGAGACTGAGGGATAAAAATACAATCCAACTTTCTTTTCTTCGTCCCAGTCTCCCATGAATTCCTGGGGCAGCATATAAAAATAACAAATGACCACAATGAAAACTAACAATTTCACATGTTTCACACATTCAGGATCAAATCAGTTGTTGTTTCAGTACAGACAACAATGCTTTTTGATTCCCTCTCATAAGGTTTGTGCGTAGCAATATGCACTTTTGTGAACATTGGCCTTTGTCTTTAGTGAGGCAACTGTGAAGATAATTTATTTTAAATAAAAAACGTAAAATGTGATGCTTCCTAAAAGAGCACTGATAACACTTCTGCACGACTTAAACCTTTTACAACAAGCTTAAGTTCATTTGGCCCCAAATATTTTGTTGGGGCACTTTCGATTCAAATGCGAGTGTCTGCCTCTGTAACGGCTGTCGTCTTCCTCCTCCTCGGACGAGGAGAGGAGAGAAGGATCGGAAGACCAAAATGCAGCGAGGTATGATGACATAATGAATTTATTTAAAGACGACAGAAAAACGAACTAAACTTGAATAAACTAACAAATAACAAAACGATGTAGACAAACCTGAACGTAAGAACTTACATGTAACTCGAAGAACGCACGAACAGGAAAAATGACTACATAAAACGAAACGAACAAACAAACCGAAAACAGTCCCGTATGGTGCAACATAGACACAGACACAGGAGACAATCACCCACAAACAAACACTGTGAAACTACCTACCTTAACATGATTCTCAATCAGAGGAGATGAAAACCACCTGCCTCTAATTGAGAACCATATTAGGTACCCATTAACCAACATAGAAACAGAAAACATAGACTGCCCACCCAAACTCACGTCCTGACCAACTAACACATACAAAACTAACAGAAAACAGGTCAGGAACGTGACATAACCCCCCCCTTAAGGTGCGAACTCCGGGCGCACCAGCACAAAGTCTAGGGGAGGGTCAGGGTGGGCATCTGACCACGGTGGTGGCTCAGGCTCTGGGCGAGGTCCCCACCCCACCATAGTCAATCCCAGCTTACGTCTCCCCCTCCGACTGACCACCCTCTTATTATACCCACCTAATTTAAGGGGCAACACCAAGATCAAGGACAGCTCCGGGACAAGGTAGCTCAGGACAGAGAGGTAGCTCAGGACAGAGGGATAGCTCAGGACAGAGAGGTAGCTCAAGATAGAGGGGCAGCTCCGGACTGAAGGGCAGCTCCGGACTGAAGGGCAGCTCCGGACTGAAGGGCAGCTCCGGACTGAAGGGCAGCTCTGGACTGAGAGGCAGTTCTGGATGAATGACGGCTCCGGACGCTCATGGCAGGCTGACGGCTCTGGACGCTCATGGCAGGCTGACGGCTCTGGACGCTCATGGCTCACTAACGGCTCTGGACGCTCATGGCTCACTGGCGGCTCTGGCAGATCCTGTCTGGCTGGCGGCTCTGGCAGATCCTGTCTGGTTGGCGGCTCTGGCAGATCCTGTCTGGTTGGCGGCTCTGGCAGATCCTGACTGACGAATGGCTCTAGCGGCTCCTGACTGACGAACGGCTCTGACGGCTCGGGACAGACGGGCGGCTCTAATGGCTCGGGACAGACGGATGGCTCAGACGGCACTGGGCAGACGGATGGCTCAGATGGCGCTGGGCAGACGGATGGCTCAGATGGCGCTGGGGAGACGGATGGCTCAGATGGCGCTGGGGAGACGGATGGCTCAGATGGCGCTGGGGAGACGGATGGCTCAGATGGCGCTGGGGAGACGGATGGCTCAGATGGCGCTATGGAGACGGATGGCTCAGATGGCGCTATGGAGACGGATGGCTCAGATGGCGCTGGGGAGACGGATGGCTCTGGCCGGATAAGGCGCACTGTAGACCTGGTGCGTGGTGCCGGAACTGGAGGCACCGGGCTAAGGACACGCACCTTCATGCTAGTGCGGGGAGCAGGGACAGGGCACACTGACCTCTCAAAGCACACTATAGGCCTGGTGCGTGGTACCGGCACTGGTGGTACCGGGCTAAGGGCACGCACCTCAGGGCGAGTGCGGGGAGAAGGAACAGTGTGTACAGGACTCTGGAGACGCACAGGTGGCTTAGTGCGTGGTGCCGGAACTGGAGGCACTGGGCTGGAGACACGCACCATAGGAAGAGTGCGTGGAGGAGGAACAGGGCTCTGAAAACGCACTGGAAGCCTGGTGCGTGGTGTAGGCACTGGTGGTACTGGGCTGGGGCGGGGAGGTAGCGCCAGAAATACCGGACCGTGCAGGCGTACTGGCTCCCTTGAGCATTTAGCCTGCCCAACCTTACCTGGTTGAATGCTCCCCGTCGCCCGACCAGTGCGGGGAGGTGGAATAACCCGCACCGGGCTATGTAGGCGAACCGGGGACACCATGCGTAAGGCTGGTGCCATGTAAGCCGGCCCGAGGAGACGCACTGGAGACCAGACGCATTGAGCCGGCCTCATGACACCTGGCTCAATGCCCAATCTAGCCCTACCAGTGCGGGGAGGTGGAATAACCCGCACCGGGCTATGCACACGTACAGGAGACACCGTGCGCTCTACTGCGTAACACGGTGTCTGCCCGTACTCCCGCTCTCCACGGTTAGCCTGGGAAGTGGGCGCAGGTTTCCTACCTGCCCTCGGCCCACTACCTCTTAGCCCCCCCCCAAGAAATGTTTGGGGTCTCTTCTCGGGCTTCCAGCCACGTCTCCTTGCTGCCTCCTCATACCACCGCTCTTGGGCTCTCGCTGCCTCCATCTCCTCACGAGTGCGGCGATATTCCCCAATGTGAGCCCAGTGTCCTTTTCCCTCCAATACTTCCTCCCAAGTCCATGAGTCCTGATTTCTTGGCCGCTGCTCAAACTTGCGCTGCTTGGTTCTGGATTGGTGGGTGGTTCTGTAACGGGCTTCCTCCTTCTCTTCATCCGAAGAGGAGTAACAAGGATTAGACCAACGTGCAGCGGGTTGTGAATACATAATGATTTATTATAAAGACTAAGACAAACACGAAAAACACTTGATACTTTTACAAAACAACAAACGAAGTAGACAGACCTGGTGCGACGAACTTACATGTAACACGAAGAACGCAATAACAGGAAAACTGACTACATAAAACGAATGAACAAACAAACCGAAAACAGTCCCATATGGTGCAACATAGACACAGACACAGGAGACAATCACCCACAAACAAACACTGTGAAACTACCTACCTTAATATGATTCTCAATCAGAGGAGATGAAAACCACCTGCCTCTAATTGAGAACCATATTAGGTACCCATTAACCAACATAGAAACAGAAAACATAGACTGCCCACCCAAACTCACGTCCTGACCAACTAACACATACAAAACTAACAGAAAACAGGTCAGGAACGTGACAGCCTCCAAACAAGAGGCAGTTAAAGCAAGAAAGTAAGAAATAATTTACAAGGTTGACAAGTGATCAGAGAAATAATTTGGTCTATTAAAAAAGTAGCATAATAATACGTACCTAAATGTAATGTTTAAAGTTTTATTAGCTTAATTACTGTTTTGACTGCTACTTTGTAGTCAATTTTGTTTGTGAAATTGGTTTGAACAGGAGAAGTTATATGTAACAAGTATTATTTATTTGATCATTGATCATTGATCATTAAAACCCTTTTGGGTAAACTCCCTCTTTACCTCTGATCTCCTTCACCACCAGCAGTTACCGTACCCAGTCTGCTAGGTGGTTGCTACTTAAAGTCCAGAGGACATTTACAGTATCGTCTTGTGCACCAGTGGCATGGCATAGTCTACAACCCATGCTTCATCTAGATATGTTAATGCCACTGAATACATTTTACATTTTGATGGGAGACTGTTACAGTGAAGTGTAAATGCTTTTTTTAGGCTGGATCATGTTTTTGAATTGTATTCTGTTGTTGTATATTTTAATCTGTAATGTATTGATTTTTGCTCCTTTCTTGGCCAGGTCTCCCTTGAAAAAGAGAATGTGGGTATCAATAGGCTTTTCCTGGTTAACTTAAGGTTAAAAATTAATTAATTAATTGTTACGTGAATGAAAAAAATGTTACGGGAATGAACCCGGGTCTATAGTAACGCCTCTGACACTGCAATGCAGTGCCTTAGACCACTGCGCCACTGGGGCTTGGGGCTTGGTTGGTAGAAAGGGTTTTAAAGTCTCTGCATTCTTCAGACATGTCCTTTCCCATCATTTATGTGTGTTTATCACTTATGGTAAGCATTGTCTAAGGTCATTATATAATGAATATGATTGCGTAATGAATATGATTGACTGTCACTTAGCACTCTCACATTGATAGATCTATTTTCTAGAGCAACTTTCTTCAGGAAGTACAACCAATTCTTTATAAAGATGGTTCCCATTTTAGAGGATGCAAAATGACTCCAAAATCCTGACCCAGAGAATGTATATCATCAGGGCTACGTCACCTCTAAGTGTTCCCATGTTCTGAATCAATATTAAGTGTCTTTATTGACCATTATAAATTATGTTTATGGATTACTGTACCCTACTGGTCATCACGTGAAAACCAAAGCATGAGTGTATATGACACCAATTTCGTTTCCTTTCACATGGCAACCAAAGTGCCCGAGTCCTATGCAGACTAGAATTGGTAGTGTTGAAAGAGTAGAGATTGTTTTGGTCATGGAATATGGTGGGAAGTTCAGAGATTTTTTTTAGGCTGGTTTGTTGTTGTGCCAACATAGTGAGTGTTGATTGCTATCCTAAAGCTTTTTATTTGGTTGAAAGATTGTTGGAAGATAGGAGGAAAACTTGGAAGACTTAGTTTTTCTTCTCAGTGGATTGAAAAACAACTTCCTCCACAATGTATGTTGCAGTGCAGAAACACCGGGGTGTTTAATACTGGGTGACGGTGCACCACTCCTACCCATAATGATGTCTTTGTATCACAGAAAGTGCCTCTGGCTTTCTGTTCAGTACTCTGCTAGGACCGTTTCAATGCACACACTTTTCCCCAAGCCGGAAGATAGTTTTATTGTGCAGGAGTATGGCAAGTATTGTAGCTCAAGTTAAAATAAACAACTCTATCCCCAAGCTATTAAACAAACAGTCATGACAAAATCAAGTTACTTGTTAGGTTCAGACCAAGTCTCCAAGTTCTTTTCCCCCCGTTGTTGTTCATTCCCTTCTCTGGATATGCATATAAAAGTCCCTGAGATCCCCCCCCATCCAAAAGTCCAAAGACTAAGAAAGCGCCCCAAGTGTTGTGCTAGAAATCGAACAGGCAGAAGCAGACATTTTCTAAATATCCTCCGGTTTCTGACTGCTTACATTACACAAAGTTATTAGTTTGGCCTTAGCAATCAAAGCAAATCAAGAGTCCACACTCTGAAAACCAATCTGTGTTTATTGGCCTTGGTGATGCCGACATTCCAGCTGGTGGCTCTATCCCGAATCCTGATCCTGCTTCACTAACTTTTAATGGCCTCAGCAATATGTCACGAGGGCCAACGCGGAAGCCAACGTGCACCCAGAGAACTGCAAACGATCCATGAACTAGCCTTATATTTTTGGCCAACTCTTCATAAAACTAAGACCCCTCTTCCTACTTTCAATCAATAAGTCACGTATAATATACGGGCAGTAAGATAAATACATAATTAATTACCAATGTTTTCATACTCCACATCTGTAAAAACAAAAGGTGTTAAAAGGTTTTTTGGGGGGAGCACTTGCTATGAATCACTCATCGTAGTCGGATCAAATGAAAAATAGTACTGGCTTTCACAAGAACACCTATTCCCTGGGACTTCTCTTTTACATGAGCTAACAGGCCCTGTTGAAGTGAAATGCACTCAAAGTGAACATGTTGGCTAGTGTTACACATCTCCAAGGTACAGTGGTTTCACAGTGAAGTTGGTTACGGCGGCGTGGTCATGTTCAGAGTTTGGTCTTGGCAAGAAACGAGGCTCCTGGTTTTAAAAGTGCGGGATATCTTACATGAGAGAATGAGGAGTCAGGTTCAACAAACCTGCCACAGGGACAGATCGAACCTGGCAAATAGGAACAAATTATCTGTAATTGTTGAAGGCTCTTTTTAAAGCAAACCATGGCCACACACTCTGACAGCCCAGGAGGAATAGCCCTCTTCTCCTTACAAAGAGCCTGATGTTTAGGTGAGGTCCAACAGGCATAGGAGAGACATCCAGCATCCGCTCAGCTATGCAAACAGAGCACGACTCCAAATGCAAAAACAATGTTTGACTGTGTGTGCGTGCGTGCATTGCCGTGTGTGTGGCCGCGCATGTGCGTGTGTATGTGTATGTAGGCGGAGGAGAGAGGAAAGGACACAATGACTTTCAGAGACAGAGCAGCATTGCATGAGCCTTCTCTGCCGAAGGCCACCCATTGGCTGTGACAGGTCATTTCTGTGGTGTTGCTGCAGGTGTGTCCTCAGCTGTGCAGCGTGTGGGAAAGGAGCAGGAGGCCTGTATCCCACTGCCACATGTACAGAATGGAGCGGAGCAGGCCACAGCCTGACTGTGGGCCAGCCATCACCCCTCCTTTCTGAACTGCCTCCACCATATTAGCTACAGACGTTTCCTTCTATGGCAAAACTAAACAGCAGATATGAGAAAGAAGCACCGCCGCACCACGTTATATTTTACAGCGAAGGCTGCAGCAGAAGCAAACTCTGACTCTTTCGTCTGTGTGTGCGCGATTGGCTGTGAAACAACGTGGCCCCGTGGGGAAACTTGTGAAGGCTCTCATATCTTTTCTGTGGGGAAACTCGTTTAAACCTGTCTGAAGGCTCTTATATATTGGTTCACTTATGACCTAAAATAAATGTGTTCATATGGGCAGATTATTGTATATAAATTAGTTAAGATGGGCAGAATATTGTATAAAATAAAATAAATGAAATGCGCTGCATGCATTGTGTTCCTTTTATACAAAATAAATAAAACAGGGTTGAGTAAATAACTTGAAAAATGTAATCCGTAAACCTACTAAGACATTAATTAATAAATAAAAACGTGCACATGTAAAGACATTTTATTTCAACCTTGTAATAATGTAATAAGCATTACAACTCCATCAGAACGACCATTGCATTAAGTACATTCATATCCAGTGGAATGCTACGTTTGCCTTGCAGCATACTCCGAGTCGATATTCACTCATAAGAATGAATTCAACCGCGACCACGGCCATAAAATTGGAGAAAACAAACATTCTTTCCCATTGACCACTATTGTAAAACAGCCAACTTCGTCATCGATTTTTAGTTATGCAGAAATAACAAAACATGCCAAAAAGCTGCTGTGTTGTTCAATGTACATGTAACCAAGTAGAAAATCCCGACCTATGGTTTGCAATGCTCCCATGTACTGTAGGGAAATAGAGCATGCGAGAAGAGCCCTGTGGGCTTCAGGCTATGCAGATGTATAGTCTGTTTGTTTGTGTTGTTTGTCTTGGCTAGCTTAATGTTCCGGTCGGTAGCTAACTAGCACTCACTCATGTAGCTGTTATCACCATCATGAAAAGGGGCATGTTTTTCTAAGTAGTGAGAATGCTCGAGAGCAGGCAATGTTGAAAAATAATCTTTAGACATGTTCTACTTAAATGTAGTTTTGTAATTGATGAAAACAAGCACACAACAAGAAAACTGCATTTGAAAAAGATCCAGTTTTTGCTGTGAACCAATGGGATAGGGAACCACAGGTTGTTTACCACACAGTCGAATGGGGCTGCTACGTTCTATAATACCGACTGGGCCTATTGAGTTGCAGAGGCAGTTGCAGTGCGTTCTGTGTTCTATGTGGTGCATATATTGGATTTATCCAAGGTATGCATCAACTTGTATGCATAGACTTAACAGAATAGTAGCAAAAGGTGAATGTTTAACTTTTGTTGCACAAATATCTACTAAAATGTTGGATTACATAATGAAAAAAGTTTAAATGCAAAATGTATTATGCCGTATTGATGCAATGACGCTGTCGGTCTGATCAAGGTGTTAGTCTATAGTGAGCTGCACCAATAGCCTATGTAAAGTCTGTATCAATAGGCTACCAGTTGCATTTCTTCGATATGAAAAGGAGAGGGATATATGACTGATTTGGACTGCACATAGGAAAGTGTCCAGATGACTGTGAGCTGATTGACAAGTAGGCTAGGTGTGAATGGTCTGAAAGCTGAATATGAAACCCATCGACCCTTTATGGCCCATCAGTGGGACAGAAGTCTGGCTGGGTCTATGCGATGGTGCACTTGTAAATGGCAGCTTTATCAAATGTTCATATTTATATTTTAGACTACGCCGTGAAAACAGTTTTCATGGGCACACAAATCCAAAATGTTGTAGTCCTATGCGATTGCAAAGTCGAAGGAAACTCAATGTATCTCAACGATGTTGAGTGCGCAGGGGTCTGTAGTACCTTCCACAAAAAGTTTTGCTCAACAAAAAGGCATGTAAGCACTAATGTCAGAAAAAGAACAATAGGCTGGGCAGCACCTCCTACTGGAGAATTAATACCTACAGCTACCCTTTGGTCTCCCAACCAGGGATTTAACCATGCCCAGCTATGATATTTGTTACTGACTATTTGTTATTTTTTAATATTTTTTTTTCCTTTTTATTTTTTATTTTTATTTTTATTTTTGGGGGGGGTGGATCAGCTTAATATTGCGGAAAGAATGTTGTTTCCAATGTAATTGTCTGCATCATTTCCAATCCCCCATATTTTTTTGGGTAAATATATATATCCATTCACGTATGCATACATATACACATATATACATACACATACCTACATAGACATACTTTTTTTAAAGAGTATACCTTTATTATTATTCCCTGCAAACCCTACCACCGATCCCCCAATTGGAGTAAACTGATAAACATTTCTGTTTTTACCTTCAATTTATACATCTTATACACATTTACAGACACAGTCTACTTTATAATAGTTCTCTCTTGTTTGTTCTTAGTCCTTCCTCTATTTCTGTTGTCCATCCAGTTTGATTTCCACTTGTAACTGTGCTATTTCACAATAGCTCCGCACCTATACACATTTCACAGATCCCGTATGCCCTACATTGTTTATCTTGTTATTAGTCCCACCCTTCAGCTCCACTCAACCTTTCCCATCTATCTTCCAACATCATCCATTTCGGATTTTTATTTGCCATATATTTTTCAGCTGTGCTGTGATGCTTCACAAAAGATTTGAATCTTCCTATTCTCATAGCTTCCACGGATTGTAAATTAAAAATAAACATTTTTGCTAAAATAATTATTATATTATTGATTGATTGACTATGGCTTTTCAAATCCCCCAGTATTGCTATCTGTAGCGTTAGTTCTAAGCAAATGTTGCAATTCTTCAACCATTCCTGGACCTGTGACCAAAAACGAGCTACATGCGGACAATACCAAAATAAATGGTCTAATGACTCTGCCTCCTCACAGCAGAATCTACAGAGCTGAGAAGATTGTATCCCCCATATATATAACATTCTATTAGTTGCAAGAATTTTGTACAATAATTTAAATTGAAAAATTCGAAGTTTTGAATCCGGCGTTGTTTTGCGTATCAATTCATAAACCATGTGCCATGGAATGGGTACATCGAAAATCTCTTCCCAACTATTTTGCAATTTATATGGCACAGCTGTAAGTTTTTTGGTCCTTAAATGAAATTGGTATATGTTTTTATTTATCACACTTTTCTTTAACCATTTATGTTCTTTAATATAAGGCCGACATACAAGTTCCTTACTTTTATCCCCTTCCACCTGCCTCTTCCATTTTTGTGGTAATGCTGCAATTAATTGGTTGTAATTTTGGGTAGAGCAGACATTTCCATATGTCTGTGTTAGCTGCATGTGTGACATTACTCCACCAGTCCTATTTATGATATCATTCACAAAAATTATACCTTTTTTAAACATTTCTTCGATAAATACAGTTTTTTTATCAATTACTATACTTGAATTTAACCACAAGATTTGTTGTACTATTTGTTCCGTCCTTTCAGGTGGATTAAACTGAAATTGCAACCAACTTTCTAAGGCTTGTTTAAAAAATAAAGATATTTTGGAGATTATTTCCTTTTCAAGCAACCGAAAGTGAGCAGGTGTAATCTGAATAAAGGGAAAAAGGCCCTTCTTGAACATAGGATGAGACATTCGTACCAATCTACTAGAGAACCAGTTTGGATTTAAGTATAACTTTTGTATGACTGATGCCTTTAGTGAGAGGTCTAATGCTTTAATATTTAATAATTTCTGCCCTCCGAATTCATATTCGTTATATAAATAGGCCCTTTTAATTTTATCTGGCTTGCCGTTCCAAATAAAATTGAATATTTTTTGTTCATATAATTTAAAAAGCAGGTCACTAGGTGTAGGCAAAACCATAAGCAAATAGGTAAACTGTGATATGATTAAAGAGTTAATCAGGGTGATTTTCCCACAAATAGACAGGTATTTTCCTTTCCATGGTAGCAAGATCTTATCTATTTTTGCTAACTTTCTATAAAAATTTATTGGAGTGAGATCATTTCTTTCTTTTGGGATTTGTATACCGAGTATGTCCACATCACCGTCAGACCATTTAATTGGTAAACTACATGGCAATGTAAAATGTGTATTTTTTAGTGATCCAATACGTAATATGGTACATTTATCATAATTTGGTTTTAATCCAGAGAGGATAGCAAATGTATCTAGATCCTCTAAGAGGCCGTGGAGAGATTCTAGTTGTGGTTTTAAAAGAAAACATGAATCATCAGCGTACAATGACACCTTAGTTTTTAGGCCCTGGATTTCTAATCCCTTAATATTAATGTTTGATCTAATTTTAACAGCTAACATTTCGATGGCAATAATAAATAGATATGCCGATAGTGGACAACCTTGTTTTACTCCTCTAGATAGTTTAAAACTTTCTGAGATGTAGCCATTATTTACTATTTTACACCTAGGGTTACTATACATAATTTTTACCCATTTTATAAGAGATTCCCCAAAATTGAAATATTCTAGGCATTTATATATAAACTCCAGTCGTACTTTATCAAAAGCCTTTTCAAAATCAGCTATGAAAACCAGGCCTGGTGTCCCCGATATTTCATAGTGTTCTATTGTTTCCAGTACTTGCCTTATATTATCTCCAATGTATCGTCCATGTAAAAAACCTGTCTGATTAGGATGAATAATATCTGACAAGACTTTTTTTATTCTATGCGCCAAGCATTTTGCTAGGATTTTTGCATCACAACACTGAAGTGTAAGAGGTCTCCAATTTTTTAAATGGACTGGATCTTTATATATACCACTTGGGTCCTGTTTCAGTAATAATGATATCACACCTTCTTGTTGCGTGTCTGATAATCTATCATTTATATAGGAGTGGTTAAAACAAGCTAATAGTGGTCCTTTGAGTATATAAAAAAAATGTTTGTATACTTCCACTGGTATGCCATCCAGTCCTGGAGTTTTCCCATCCTTAAAGGCCCCAATTGCATCAAGTAGTTCCTCCTCTGTAATTAGGCCTTCACATGAGTCTTTCTGTACAGATGTTAATTTTACATTATTATTAGGGAAAAAATCCATACAATTAGTTTCAGTTAGTGGAGATGGAGGAGCCTGAAACGAAAATATATTCTTAAAGTACTTTACTTCCTCTTTCAAAATATCATTTGGTGAATCATGCGTGACTCCATCATTTGTAACAAGTTTTAATACGTTTTTTTTGGTAGCATTTCTATATTGAAGATTGAAAAAGAATTTGGTGCATTTTTCCCCATATTCCATCCAGTTAGCTTTATTTTTGTAATATATTACACTGGATCTTTCTTGAATAAGTTCCTCCATTTCTTTTTGTTTTTCCTCTAACTTATTCTGTGCCTCTATGGTACCGTTTTTATTGTTATCTAACTGTACTGTTAGTCCTTCAATTTCCTTTGTTAATATGGACTCTTTTGATCGAAATTGCTTTTGTTTTATAGATGAGTACTGAATTGCATGGCCTCTAAAGGCACACTTAAAAGTGTCCCATACAATATGGGGATCTGCTGTACCTATGTTATGTCTAAAAAAGTCAGTTATAAATTCTTCTGTCCTAGTTCTAAACAATTTATCATCTAGTAGGCTTTGATTAAATTTCCAATATCCTCGCCCACGTGGAAATTCTGTAAGAGTAATATATATGCCAATTATGTGACGGTCCGACCGCATTCTGTCCCCTATCAAACACTTTTAAACTTTTGGTGCCAGAGAGAATGATATAAGAAAGTAGTCAAGGCGACTAGCTTGATTAAGCCTCCGCCATGTATATCTCACTAGGTCAGGGTATTTAAGTCTCCATATATCCACTAATTCCAATATATCCATGACATTCCTGATTTCCTTAAGTGCCTGAGGGTGATAGTTTGTAGTGTGATTTCCTTTCCGGTCCATAGAGGTATTTAAGACCGTATTAAAATCTCCCACTATAATAATAGAGTCTAGTGTTGCTTGTAGAGTTGATACATTCTTATATATATTGTCAAAGAAGCTTGGATCATCATTATTCGGACCGTATAGGTTAATAAGCCATATATGTTTATTGTCCAATAACATATTTAAAATAATCCATCTACCTTGAGGATCTGTTTGGACAAGTTGCACATTTGGATCAAAGTTATTATTAATTAAAACCATCACCCCTTTTGAATTTCTTTGCCCATGGGAGAAATATATTTCGCCCCCCCAGTTCTTTTTCCACAAAACTTCATCTAAAACTGTTGAACGGGTTTCCTGTAAACAGTAGATATTATAATCCTTCTCTTTTAGCCAGGTAAATACTGATCGTCTTTTCTTATTATCTACTAAGCCATTACAATTGTAACTGGCTATACTTATTTCACCACTTACCATAATGAGACACACCTTTCAATTATTTTTATCAAAATATATGTTTGTAAACGTCCTATTAAAAAGTAACATAATGATTGAGTGTCTATATAGTTGTACCATGACATTTGCATCTCCACTAAGCAAACCTCCAATTGGTCCCCACTATTCCACCCGCCAAAAGCCCCCATCTCGAGTTGGGTTGTCATCCCAATGCCCGGCAGACCACCCCCGACCCCCCGCATCGCACAGCCCCGGACCGACTGGGATCCATCCTTCGAAAAGTGCACACAGCACCATCCACCGAACCGAAGCAGATCCATTGCCAAATGCATTTCCATCGCCCTCACCTCGATTTTTATTCCATATTGCTGTGAATCATCCTCTATAGTCCCTAACATCTTTTACTTCTTCCTTCGCAACAGTTGTGGGATACACACATACACCCACACACATTCAGCCCTTACCCCCACACAACCATAAGCTCACCCACTCAACAATTGCACCATCCCAGAGCCCAACTCAAGATGGGTCATGATTTACAAATGTACTTGCAGTTGCAGCTGCATGAGAAGGCCTGCAAGACCGCGCAAAAAATGAGCATAAATGTAGAGATTTATTTACCATTTGTTACTGACTATTACCAATGTGCTATGGTGAGAATTATTGTTGTGATATCTCTACTTAAAAACTAAATAGATTCACTGTTGCTATTGCTGTCATTGGAAAGGATAGGTTTAAGAGAGCAAATTAAATTTGAGCATACTTTACCACAAATGTATCATCAATGATGCTATTTAGGACTATATAGCATTTGCAAAGTCATCAACAGTTGTTTCAATTCAACCCAAAATTAACCTCTACGGGATCACCCCCCCTCCCCCTCCCTTCTCCAGCGGGACGGTTGAGCTAACATGCGCTCATGTGATTAGCATTACGTTGTAAGTAACAAGAACATTTCCCAGGACATAGACATCTCTTATATGGGCAGAACGCTTCAATTCTTGTTCATCTAACTGCACTGTCCAATTTACAGTAGCTTCTACAGTGAAAAAATATCATGCTATTGTTTGAGAGTGCAGAACAACAAAAAACGTTTATCACGGCAGCTGGTTTGATACATTCACCTCTGAAGGTAAATAATGTACTTACATTCAGTAATATTGCTTTGATTTGTCATCCTGAGGGTCTGAGAGATAAAATGTAGCATAGTTTTGTTAGATCAAATATTTTTTTATTCAAATGTAGGAACTGGGTTCTACAGTTTGAACCCCTGCTGTGTCTGATCCCCCCCCCCCATCTAGATGTGTGAAGGTTATTGTCTTTTCTGTAGGGAAGCTAATTATCCATCATTTATGACATTCCTGGGAGTGTGTAAACTTTAACTATTACTATATCATTTTTGTATGTTCTCTGTAGTTATGTACTTGAAAATGTATCAATTGACCAATTCGGCACATTTGGGCAGACTTGATACATCATTTTGAACATTAATGCAATGGTTCATTGGAACAGTCTAAAACGTTGCAAATTCTAAATTGCACCTAGACTCCTAAGTGATATAATGGCCTTTCTCTTGCATTTCAAAGATGATGGGGGATTTTTTTTTGAAAACGCATATTTTTTCTTTGTATAATTTTTTACTAGATCTAATGTGTTATATTCTACTACATTCATTTCACATTTCCACAAACTTCAAAGTGTTTCCTTTCAAATAGTATCAAGAATACGCATATCCTTGATTCAGGTCCTGAGCTACAGGCAGTTAGATTTGGGCAATTTAAAAAAAAGTCAGATCCTTAAGAGGTTTTAAACTAAAAATAGACAATACAATAGGCCTAGGGTTTCAAGCTCTGGTTGATTTAAAATGTAATCACATTTAGTGATATTCAATTGTGTTTGGTTGATATTTGTAACCAAATATCAACATCAACCTCAGAAAAGTTCCTTGCATAAGTATTCAGACCCCATGTCAACAAACTACACAAAATACTCTGTAATGTCAAAGTGGAAGTAAAAATCTATTTCACATTACAGAGTATTTTATGTAGTTTGTTGACAAGTAGTCTGAATACTTATGCAAGGTACTTTTGCAAAGTTGATATTTGGTTGTGTTGACAACCAAACAGTTTTCTGAGGTTGATGTTGATATTTGGTTACAAATATCAACCAAACACAATTGAATATCACTAAATGTGATTACATTTTAAATCAACCAGAGCTTGAAACCCTAAGCCTATTGTATTGTCTATTTTTAGTTACATTTTGGGTTGAATTGAAACAATAGCTGTTGATGACTTCGCAAATGCTATATAGTCCTAAATAGCATCATTGATACATTTGTGATAAAGTATGCTCACATTTCATTTGCTCTGTTAAACCTATCATTAGAAAATGTATAACTAAAATATAGTTGTTGCGTAAGTATTCAGCTCCCTGAGTCAATACATGTTGTGAGTCTTCTTGGGTAAGTCTTTAAGAGCTTTGTACACCTGGATTGTGCAATATTTGCCCATTATTATTTTCAAAATTCTTCAAGCTTTGTCAAGATGTTGGGAATCATGGCTAGACAGCACTTTTCAAGTGTTGCTATAGATTTCCAAGCATATTTAAGTCAAGACTGTAACTTGGCCACTCACTAACGTTCACTGTCTTCTTGGTAAGCAACTCCAGTGTAGATTTGGCCTTGTATTGTAGGTTATTGTCCTGCTGAAAGGTGAATTCCTCTTCGAGTCTCTGGTGTAAAGCAGACTGAAGCAGGTTTTCCTCTAGGATTTTGCCTGTGCTTAGCTCCATCCCGTTTCTTTTTATACTGAAAAACGTCCCAGTATTTGCCGATGTCAAGCATATCCATACCATGATGCAGCCACCACCATGCTTGAAAATAAGGAGGCAGTGATTTGTTGTGTTGTGCCTCAAAGATAAGGCTTTGCATTTAGGCCAAAAAGTGTATTCCTTTGCATTTTTTTGTTGCAGTATTACTGTAGTGCCTTGTTGCATACAGTAGAAGATTACTGTTTTGGAATCTTTTTATTCTGTATATTTTTATTCATCTTTTACCACTGTCATTTAGGTCATTTTTGTGGAGTCAATACAATGTTGTTGATCCGTCCATAGTTTTTTCTCATCACAGCCATTGAACTCTGCAGCTGTTTTAAAATCACCAATGGCCTCATGGTAAAATCCCTGAGAAATGTAATTCCTGTCCTGCAGCTCAGTTCAAAAGGACGATTGTATCTTTGATGTGTCTGGTGGGTTTAATATATAATCCACAGCATAATTATTAACTTGACCATGCTTAAAGCGATATTTAATGTCTGATTTGTTATTGTTATTCATCTACCAATCACTGCCCTTCTTTATGAGGCTTTCAAAAAGCTCCCTGGTGTTTATAGTTGAATCTGATCTTGAAATGCAATACTTGACTAAGGGACCTTGCAGATGTTGTATGTATGGGGGACAGAAGTAGGAGTTGGTCATTCAAAAATCATGTCAACCCCTATTATTTCACACAGAGTGAGTCCATGTTACTTATCATGTGATTTATTAAGCCAAATTTTACTCCTGAACTAATTTAGGCTTGCCTAAATAAAGGGTCTGAACTACTATATAATCAACTACTATATTTTAGGTATATTTTTTAAATTTATCTTTAAAAAATATATAATTTTTCTTCCATTTTGACATTGAAGAGTATTTTGAGTAGATTGTTGACAAAAAATTACAATTAAATCCAGTTTAATCCCACTTTGTAATACAATACATTTCACGGTAAAGTCTACACTTGTTGTATTCGGAGCATGTGACAAATAAAGTTTGATTTTATTTGAAGAAAATGTGAAGAAATCCAAGGGGTCTGAATACTTTTGCAAGGCACTGTATCTTCTGCTTGGATAGTTCCATCTGTGCCACTGGCTTTAACGGTAGTATATATGATACCAAAAATGAAAGTTAATTTAATTTAATTGGACTAAATCAAATCAAACTTTATTTAAAGTGCATTTAGTCCTATTATTTAACTTGGTTTTTGGGTTGAGATATTGATTATTCATTTGTAGACAAACTGAAATTAAAGCCAGACTAAGTCAGTGGCACAGATGGAACTATCCAAGCAGTAGATGCAGGTAAGTGCCAAAATAAAGGAAAGCCTAACATAAAGCGTGTTAATAGGGCATTGGGCCACCACGAGCCAGAACAGCCTGAATGCGCCTTGACATAGATTCTACAAGTGTCTGGAACTCTGTTAGAGGGATACAACACCATTATTCCACAAGAAATTCCATAATTTGGTGCTTTGTTGATGGTGGTGAAAAAACGCTCTCTCAGGTGCTCACCGCTCCTGAATCTCTGACACAGCCATGGCATATGATTTACATCATTTTCATGCTCATCAAACCATTCAGTGACCACTCGTTCCCTGTGGATGGAGGCATTGTCATCCTTTGGGGGAATAGCCATGGTGCAAAAATGAATGACCCTAAGCATGATGGGATGTTATTTGCTTAACTAACTCAGGAACCACACCTGTGTGGAAGCACCTACTTTCAATATATTCTGTATCCCTCAAAGTGTTTCCTTTACTTTGGCAGTTACTTGTACATCTCTTTTAAATGTTGATATTTGGTTGCAGCGTTTTTTTGCCATTGAAATTAAATGTCATTGCAAAATGTCCTTTTGCTTAGCGTTGATATTATTTTTATTTGCTTTGATATATGAATAAAGGTATTCCCCGTCTGCCTGCCACCTGTGTAAAAAGTTTGCCTTTTCTTAGTTACAGTATATCATTTAAGTAAACACCAAGAAGATGCAGTAGTGTCCAATGTGGATGTAAGCAATTATGAGGCCATAATGAAATGTAAGCACTCAGTATAATGAGGACTAATGACTTTATAATGTAGACACACAAAGGAAACTATGTATGTTTGGTTGCTGTAATCACAAAGACAGCCCTCCAGTTCTGCCTACTGGCTCTAAATCCCAAGGAGACAAGCCCACTGACCCTCTCATTTGTAAGGTCCTGCGCCTCAAAACGCACAGGCCTTTGATCAGTGGAGTCACCACAGAACTCGTCCTGTAGACTGACTCCAACAGCTCTGAGATCAGTGATAATATCATACAGAAAAATCACCTCTTTGGAAAATGAGCTGGGGGAATTCTGCAGATAGAGTTGCAGGCAGTAGTTTTCTGGGTTTGTTGTATTTTATAACACAGCAGTTAACCATCTGTGCTAGTTTTCTTTTTTCGTTTGCACCTGAGCCCATGGTTGTAAATCTCAATTACCTTACATGCCAGTGCACATGTAGGATAGCAGAACCAATAATACTGGCAATTTGTAATAAAGGTGAGGGTTGGTTTTATCATTTAGCCTTTAATCTTACTTAAACAGTTCAATACACGCATGTGGAGTAACACCCGGGAAAGCATAAAGAATAATACAAGGGTCTTAAGGGCATCTCTATACCGATGGATCCTTGACTGCTAATGAGCAGCTCAGCCCTGAAGCAAGAAGAGAACTAAAGATAGTTAACTGATAGTTTTACTGAAAGACGCTGATTTAACTTTTTAAAATATTTATATTGGTTTTGCTTTGTGCAAGTTCAATAGAGGAATCTGGCTTTTTTTCTCAATAATTGTCAAGTTTTTAATGATCCACACTCTTATCAAGGAAAATATTTTCATAATATTCCACGAGGCTCACATGTCCTTTTACAGGCTCACATTTGACCACGTCCTTAAGTGACTGAATCAAGTTTGTCACAGGGATGTCATCTAATTTTTCATCACTAATCAGCTCCATATACGGATGAAAGCAGTAAAAATGAATGTGTGCCTCTGAGTGAGCCTCCTCAAACACAATGGAAGGAAGCCATGCCAGAGAGAGCCTCTCGCATTGCACACGCCTGAGTGTGGGTGTGTGTGTGTGTTTGTGTGTGTGTATGTCGTCTCCCTAGCCAGGCCAGCCTTGTGTACGCGGCTCATTAGCATTTCCCATATACTTCCTGGCCATCAGCTTGGAGAGGTTTCACAGCATATGTAACTGATGAAAAAGCTGTGTTGAGCCCACCATGACACAGTTACTTTTTAAAGAGCTCAAAGAGGGCAGTGTTTCATGTGAAACCCTGTGCTATGTTCTCATTGTGTATCAGAGCGGTGTAATGAAGGCTGCTCTGACTGAGCTAATGGTACAGACTTAGTGCTCTCCCACTGGGCTCAGACGTGAGTTCAACGTCTAGTTTTGATTTACATTTGGTTGAGTTGTCGACTAACATGAATTCAATGTGACATTATTATTTATTTATTTTAGACTAAATTCCCTTACGTTTAATGACTTTCTTTCAAATTCAATCAGTCTTACACATTGATTCAACATCATCACATTGCATTTTTTTGGTTGCAATGACTTGGAAACAACGTTGATTCAACCTAGTGGGCTAGTACTTTGTTCCAGACTTTTCTATTTCAGTACTAACCACTGCAAAAACTGCCCTGCTTGCCATAGACTCTCTCTTAAGTGAATTTACTGTAATACTGTATGTTATGTGATTTTCACAAGTCTTTTAGGACATAGTTAGAGCCAGAAGGGCATTCTTTTCAGTGAATCGAAAGGAAATGTGCTTTTCTTGTCTTTATTTTGAGCTTGTCGTCCTCCACCCATTGCACTCAAAATGGTAAACGGCTCAGCCTCTGTTTTCCATTTTTCCAGAGAAGGACTGTGTCATTACTCTGTGTTGGCTGGGTGGTGGTGAGACTGTGCATTTTGGTGCTGGCACATTAGTCATATGAGACAGGAAATGCAGTTGCTCATATTCTGTTGACGTGTCAAATGTACTTGCTTTTTCACATCCAATGAAGAAAGGGCCCAAAAAAAGAAATGGATTTATGCTGACATTCTGTTCAAAAACCCACAAACCAATATGACGTGGTGCAGCAGCACATACAGAACTCCAGAACCTGCCTTGTCAATGAATAAGACGACAGACTAGTTCAACCAGGAAAGACTGTTACTGCCATCTAATGGTTCAATTTATCACAAACAGATTTTCTTGGCAGTAATGGCTTCAATGCGCTCTCATTTCTTTCAGAAGATTTTGGTTTCAATGTTTGGGTGCCTCTAGTTTCACATTTAGCCTTTTGGTTTCCGCAAATGCTTTTTTTATATATACTGTACATCATGGTGTCTCAGGAGTCATTAAGATGGCCTTTAAAATTCAGAATGGCTTCACTAACTTTTGTAAATATAAAACAATAAGTTACAATGGCCTTACAGTAATAGAGAGTTGTTAGAAATCTCATATTTTTTAGAGAAAAAAAACGACACATCCCCGTTCTTACGTCTCTGCAAACTGAGACGTAAGAAGACGTCCTCCTACTGCTTAAAAGCTCAGACCTTACCTCTTTCGTAAGTGTCTACTCTTTCACTTTTGTTATGACTTAAACATGGTCTTTATCAAAGGGCAGCTCTTGGAATTTGTACCCTGCAGTGCTGTTTACCAAGAAGCAGTAGGAGGACAGATTACTTAGGGCAGGTTATCTCAGTGTGCAGCGACGTAATGCTTATTGGCAGCGTAAGCACGGGGTTGTGTCGTGTGACCTAGGTCACTAGCCTACTCCAGACAGAGGGAAGAACTAATCAAATTCTAGGAGGGGCAATGAATTACAGTTCAGGGCAGAGGAGTGGCTCCTCTTATGATGTAATTCACTCTAAGTCTCCCCTACCTGACAGTCATTACTCATCTTGACCCCTGACCCTTCAACTCTGTTATCCCAGGTCCTGTCATAGAGAATGTGCTGTGTTGCATGGAGCCAAAGACCAGGCTAGTTCTGTTAAACCTTTTGAGTGTGTGTTTAGAGGTGTGTCAAGGATGATCCGGGAACAGTAAAATGAAACTCAGAATGGACTGGAATAGTTCTAAAGGGATTTTTCTTTTTCCTCAAACATGAATACTGTGTAGGCGTACACTAATTAATTCATGTTTCAATATGTTACTCCATTTTTTTCATAAGCATAGGCGTTTTATAACATACGTTACTATATCTAATCAAATGTGTTCTAACTAGACTGTACTGAGTTGTAAATTATGTGATAATACTATTCCGATTGAGCGAATGAATGTAAACTTAGTTTTTTGACTTGCTTCACCACAGCAAGGAAAAGGGTAGCTCTGTTATTCTACATCATTTCCCACTTATAGAATGGCACTGGGTGGGGTGCAGCATTGCAAAATATACTAAACAATGGCTGCCCATGTTGTGGTTGGCAGGCGGAACACTGTCATTATCAAATAATTTATGTGACAACTGCCTGCCATCGACCAACATAGGGGAGCATGACGACAGCTATCATTAATAAAGACTTAGAGGCAACAAACAAGAGACACCACAAGATGGTTATTGTTGGCCTTTAAGGCCACAGAGGGAGTCAGCTTGTCATTGGAGTTGTTTTTTTATGAAATGGGCTCAATTATTTGATTGAGATGGCATTTGTCATGTTACCAGTCATGATGGCTGATACTTGACATAAAAGACAATGCATTAGATTGTCTATTTTCTAGAATCTGCATTATTACAAAATGCAAAACCATCCATTTTGAGTTTTGATTGGAGCTTGTCTGCTACATTTGAGTTGCAAATCCTATTAGTTTTTCACAATGATTCAACGTCATCACATTGATTTCTAGGATTGAAATGACGTGGAAACAATGTTGATTCAACCAGTTTTTTCCCAGTGGGGACTATATGTTGGCTCCAGGAACTATGGCTGTTCGCCTGTGGAGAAGCAGCCTGGCAAACGATTAATTTGCTATTTTTTATGGGGCCGATCCACACGGTATGGTAGAATATGTGGGTTTACAGTACAACATTGTGATTGTATCTATTTGTCCTACGTCTTAATAAATAGACATATAATGTTGATAAACAGACATCTAATCTCACAGATACAGTACATTTCTGAGTACCATATATCAGATATTTTTGTGTATTGGCTTAAGTGGATCACACCAGCGTTTTCACAGGTGTGTTGTTATCACCTGAGACTCGGAGCCCTCACAAATCAAACAGGCAGAGACGGGGAGCTTTGGCCCTCTCAGAGAGGGTAGGGGCCTAAAGAGATTCACTACATGGTCACCTCTCAGCACTTTGGCCTATCACGTTACGCCAGCTCTCCAAACATACCAGGGCCATTCAGGCCTGCCAAAGGAAGTGTTATCTTATCTCACAGTTGAGCAGGTTTGGACTCCTGCACTTTCAATACCCTCACCACTCCTTTAGCCTTCAGTAGTCTTTAAAGACTGAATCAGGATCAGCTTCTGAGTGACCTCTGGAAACACAACACTCCGTGGCAGTTTAGACAGATATCAGGAGCTGGGCAAAGACTGATACTAGCATTTTGCCTGGCAGTGGTGGCTAACCCTTGACCTTGGGGTTTGAGACTGATCATTGGAGCTCTTGGGAGAGGCTGTGTATTATTCTAATTGAGAAGTAGAATACTGTTGATCTGCACACACAGGAAAGTCATGAGTCTTATTCTTGAGGGATGGATTACTTGGTCCTGCTCTCATAACTCAGGCAGTCAACCACTCCATTACACTCAATCCGTGTCCTTCTGACGCACAGGAGGCAAATAACCAATGATGTCCCCCATGATCTCTCCATCAATGCTCTGCTGTAACTCAAAGCCTATTGAAAAACATTAAAGAACTGGATGTTCTTGATATATATATTGGACTAGATGTCCTCAATGCAGGGACATGAGGAAATTATTGTCCACTGATCTGATTCACTGCTATTGGCATTTTCTATTTTGGTCATTGGGTTTCTGTCTGTTATCAACCCAATAAATATTGACTTGTTTGTCCACTAATTTGGCCCGTATAGATTCATGTATTCATTTAGAAACGCTGCATTATGGAATCAGGACTCTGCTCTACAGTCATCTGTCAATAATAATACCCATAGGAAATACTTGACGATTTTGGCCATGTGTGTGGGTGTGTGTGGGCTTGGGGTTTGTTATGGGTGAGACCCTTGAGTCTTTAAGAGCAACTTCCTGAGAGAGGGAGTCGACAGCCACACTGACGGCAGGACGCTGCAACAAAACAGCCATGTCGCCACAAAGCCCTAAGCAACGATCAATGGTAATATGGCGAGTCAAAACATAGGTTGTCTTTCATCTGGAGTCATATAGAAGTGTGTTTACACGCAAGTATTCTCAAGTATTTCTATAATGTGGGTTAGACGATATACCTAATGGCAATGACTTAGCAGACCCTTTACTTTTTACTCCCCAACAATAAAAGATGCAATGCAACACCACATCTGAAAATATTGGTGGTGTAAAAACACTACGTCACTGTCACTGTCATTGTTTGATAAGGCAATCTTATATAAAGAAATAAAAACTACTAAATAATCAACTTCTTTATAGAGGAAGCACCTCTAAATCTAATCCACTCAAAAAGTCCAGCTACGGTCAGGTTGAGTTTCATCTTTGTTAAGCTTTTACTCAGCAATTGAAGCAGTGTGGAGCAGATAATTACCAGCTCATTATTCCCCATGTCCCCAGTCCAAGACACAAGGCTCAGTGATTGTGACTGATTAGATGTCTAATGATATAATGTGCCTGTTTTGTGGCCTTCTGGTGATGTGATGGGGAGTCTGTCTAAACTAAAGCACATCTCTCTTTGAATTCCTTCCTTCTGCAGAACCTGATTCCTGATCTGGCTGTCTCTGATTTACGACGCTGTCCCGGAGGCTGAAACAAGCCCAAACAGACCCCCTTTGGCCAGGACACATGGCCCCACACGATGGCCCAGCTGGTCATGCAGCTATCAGAGGTAAATATGTAAACATCTCTCTGGGATCTGGCCGTCCAGACAGCTGATACCGCAGTGATATACTATGGAGCCCAGAGACGTAGAGACAAAGGAGCAGAGTAAAACACATGCATTTGTTTTGTGTTTCCACTTCAAACAGACTGTGCTATTTGAGCTGGAGCGAGGAGGGGAGTGAGGAGCTGCCTAGCACACTGTGCTCATATCAAAGAGGACTTCCTTCACAACACACCTCCCACCCTGTCACACACACACGCATGCGCACACACACACACCACACACACCAACAACAACCTCTGACTTTCTTTAGCCCTCATTGTATGAGAGTGGGTTTGAGTGTCCAAAAACACAGCCTTTACAGAGGAGAGAGAGTTTTCGATGTCATCATGAGGGCTCGGGTCAGGAGGATATTGTACTAAGCAATACATCAATGACAGACTTGAAAAACATACAACTAACTAATAAAAGAGGCTTTCAGACAACTTTCCTAACCCCCCATTAGGTTCTAAAAGGCCAGACTTGACGTTTCGGGGAATGTTTAATAGTGTTTTTAAAATATGTGCATTAAAATGCATATATCTACAGTACTCTAACTGTCATCGTGGCTAAACAGAATTATTAGAAACTGACAGCATCACCCACTGTTGAATATTTTAATTTTTTATTTAACCTTTGTTTAATGAATGTGTCAATAAAAAAGCATTGTTTTAGCATATAGAAAATATAATCTTTGTTGAAAAGAATAGTTTAGTGTAAAGATAAATAGTTGATAACAGGCTGATTGTTACATTACTTTTAGAACACACTTTTTAATCATTGATCTGGTCTCCATCGCCCTCTATTGGCGATAAATATGTACGTTGTTGTTCTAGAATTCTCTTACCAGCAGGGGGACCTGCAAAACAATTTATAGTACTGGCATGTATCCTGATACCATATTGTCAATGGTTTCTTTCCTATGGTTGATTGAAATCATGTGGTATTGAAAGTGGCTTGTTAGTGGAAGGTAGCATGTGGGTTTTCACTATAGGCAGGTGGAATCATTATTTGAGATGCACACACATTACATTTTCCCTTAAATCATTGCATTGATGTCAATTACAGATGTGTGCAAGAGTTTGGGCAACAGAAGCATATAGTTCCCTGCAGTTCCACTGTCTTACCACTAATAGGGGTTGAAGTCGGTGCTGTGCTATGCTTGTATCAGGCATGTCTTGGCCATAGAAGTTACAGAGAAACCTGCTCAAAGCCATGGAAACACTGTGTGTGTGTGTGTGTGTGTGTGTGTGTGTGTGTGTGTGTGTGTGTGTGTGTGTGTGTGTGTGTGTGTGTGTGTGTGTGTGTGTGTGTGTGTGTGTGTGTGTGTGTGTGTGTGTGTGTGTGTGTGTGTGTGTGTGTGTGTGTGTGTGTGTGTGTGTGTGTGTGTGTGGTAGAGACATGGTAAAAATTACATCAATTATATCATATTCCGCATCCATCTCAAGTCCTGACATCATGGGAGAGGAAGTTTCTAATTCCACTTTGGCAATTTACCACTGATGTAGTCTTAGAAAGTACCACATTTCAAGGGAGAGAAATTGATTTCCACTCCTATTATATTTTTAAGCACAAAATACTGTACTTTCATCTTCTGCCAAGCCTCCCCTTGTAATAATAGACAGAACTTTTCTGAGAGAGGACTGATTGTGGAATTTACTCTTGGTGTTTGGGTTTTACAGTCTTACACTAAAATACAGAATGCATAGACAAAGAACATTTGGGTACAGTGCAATCTGTGAGCAACACACTGCATTAAAATTGTATTCTACAAGTGTATGCCTTACCGGTACGGTGACAATGTTAGAGCACATTCAACAGCCAGATGCATTTACAGCGAAAGCACCTGCAGGTCTGACACACCAGTCATCTGTGGTTGACCATTTATTTTGAAAGAAACCACAAGGGAAGGAGAGGTGTCCTCTCTGAAGATACTCCTTTCACTATAGATATGTGCTGGTATGGCATGGCTTCAAATACCCAATCTGTGCACCAAAAAACTATTCCTGGATTTGTGATGATTGATGACTCTTTCACTTGGGAGGCAGAGGGGGAAAATAACGATGTTTGATGAAATCCAGGTTAACACCCTAAAGAAATGTAATAAAGCACGGGCAATGTTTGCAGCTGCTCGCCATGTTAAAATGACTAGGGCCTGTAGCTGGCAGGTTATCAGGGCAGATGGTTCTAATTGAACCTTTGATCTTGGTGCCAAGGTCTGTCATAAAGAAAGCTCATTCTCCCCATCTGCTAGTGACAAGGCTTCATCTTTAAGGCCTGTCTGACAGAGGAGAGGTGAGCCACATGTTCGTGTGCATTACAGGGTTAGCTACCCTATATAGTCTGATCTCCCATGGCTAACGTGGAGTTACATTACAATAGGCCATTTTCTGACTTCAGAAATGTGTTTTAAACTTTCTTTGTACAAATGTTCTGATTTACGCAGAGCTTGAACAATGCATGTTTGTCTCTCAAATCATCATCATGATCATGACTTTTTATTAACTGTTTTTGGAGGGAGGAAACTAAATAAATGCCAGATACAAAACATTGATAAAAAATTATTTTACTGACAAAACTGAGTAAAGCATTTAGCATGCGACTACTAGAATGAGGGGGGAACATACCTCATACCTAGATCTGCACCTGTGTGAGATACTGTACCTGTCAAAATGTCTGCTTGTTTACTACCTGGTAATGTATTTTATTCATGTTAATAACATTAAAAGACACCAAGTTATATAAAACGTGCCAGTTAATAAGACATATTGTTATTAAAAGCACTTTGCTAATGCTAAGTTAATATGTAGTTTATTAGTTAGTTCTGTACATCAGTTATTTAAAGGGAGTCAGTCATTCTTTTTCCAACAGGTGTCCCTGTATATCAAAAATAAATTAGTTTGGTCAATGGTTGACAATTATACCTGATTCACAATATAGGGCTTACTTTTAACCTCTACAGGATTGGTGGGTCCCCCAGGGGTTCGGTTGAGCTAACGTAGGCTAATGCAATTAGCATGAGGTTGTAAGTAACAAGAACCTTTCCCAGGACATAGACATATCTGATATTGGCAGAAAGCTTAAATTCTTGTTAATCTAACGGCACTGTTCAATTTACAGTAGCTATTACAGTGAAAGAATGCCATGCTATTGTTTGAGGAGAGTGCACAGTTATGAACTTGAACAATTATTAATAAACCAATTAGGCACATTTGGGCAGTATTGATACAACATTTTGAACAGACATGCAATGGTTCATTGTATCAGTCTAAAACGTTACGTGTACACTGCTGCCATCTAGTGGCCAAAATCAAAATTGTGCCTGGGATGGAATAATACATTATGGCCTTTCTCTTGCATAAAAAAAAACATGTTTTCTTTCTTTGTATTATCTTTTACCAGATCTAATGTGTTATATTCTCCGACTTTCATTTCACATTTCCACAAACTTCAAAGTGTTTCTTTCAAATGGTATTAAGAATATGCATATCCTTGCTTCAGGTCCTGAGCTACAGGCAGTTAGATTTGGGTATGTAATTTTAGGCGAAATTTGGAAAAAAGGGGCAGATCCTAAAGAGTCCTTTCCAGCATAGTTCCAGCAGCTAAGGTGTGTGCGTAACCAGGCCAGCCTCGACCAGCCCACTTCAGCTCAGCATGGATTGGCTCGATTTGCCCTATAGTGTGAATCAGAGTTAAATCTACTTTATATATTATATGAAAATTATATGAATTTTAAGCAGATGTCTTCTGTTAGTGGATGTGACATGGTACAGCAACCCAGGATCAGTCTAACAATGAGTAAAAACAGGTACTCAATACCTTTTGGACATGTCTAACACAATGAGTTAAAGTAGGTACTTGATACCTTTTGGACTTTAAACAGACCAAATTATAGAGAATGGTTGGAAGTTTTCTTATTTTATTCATTGATGTAGCTAGTCATTTTGCCTGCAATTCAAAAACAATCTAATTTGTCCATCAAGGTTTGGGCTTACTTTCTTGTGGACTTAAGGATGACTTTACTAATTAATTTACAATACAGTATAAGGCTTGCTATATAGTACTGTGGGGTCCGAAATTATTGACACCCTTAATAAAGGTGAGCAAAAATGACTGTATAAAATAAATAAATCAAATACTGAGCTATATTGGGGCTGTAGTGACAGTTCCTCCAAGGCACACAGACAGTTCCTCCATGCTGTGGCTGTTTCTCTCAGCATGCACTCAACAGATTCGTCCAAACAACAACAGCCCCCTGATGAGCAGGAGGCGTTGTCGTGCCCTCTTCACAATTGTGCGAGTGTGTGGACCATGTTAAGTTCTCAGTGACCATGTTAACATGCTCACCAATATCTACAAGGCAAAAGGCCTTGTGCGGGGAAGGGGGCTGGGATTCAAATGTTTTAATTTCTTAAAAAATATAGGAAAAAACACACGACAAGAGAGACACCACAACACTACATAAAGAGAGACACCACATCACTACATAAAGAGAGACACCACAACACTACATAAAGAGAGACACCACATCACTACATAAAGAGAGACACCACATCACTACATAAAGAGAGACACCACATCACTACATAAAGAGAGACACCACATCACTACATAAAGAGAGACACCACAACACTACATAAAGAGAGACACCACATCACTACATAAAGAGAGACACCACATCACTACATAAAGAGAGACACCACAACACTACATAAAGAGAGACACCACATCACTACATAAAGAGAGACACCACAACACTACATAAAGAGAGACACCACATCACTACATAAAGAGAGACACCACAACACTACATAAAGAGAGACACCACATCACTACATAAAAAGAGACACCACAACACTACATAAAGAGAGACACCACATCACTACATAAAAAGAGACACCACAACACTACATAAAGAGAGACACCACATCACTACATAAAAAGAGACACCACAACACTACATAAAGAGAGACACCACATCACTACATAAAGAGAGACACCACAACACTACATAAAGAGAGACACCACATCACTACATAAAAAGAGACACCACAACACTACATAAAGAGAGACACCACAACACTACATAAAGAGAGACACCACATCACTACATAAAGAGAGACACCACAACACTACATAAAGAGAGACACCACATCACTACATAAAAAGAGACACCACAACACTACATAAAGAGAGACACCACATCACTACATAAAGAGAGACACCACAACACTACATAAAGAGAGACACCACATCACTACATAAAGAGAGACACCACATCACTACATAAAGAGAGACACCACAACACTACATAAAGAGAGACACCACCACACTACATAAAGAGAGACACCACAACACTACATAAAGAGAGACACCACAACACTACATAAAGAGAGAGACCACATCACTACATAAAGAGAGATACCACAACACTACATAAAGAGAGACAACACAACACTACATAAAGAGAGACACCACATCACTACATAAAGAGAGACACCACAACACTACATAAAGAGAGACACCACATCACTACATAAAGAGAGACACCACAACACTACATAAAGAGAGACACCACATCACTACATAAAGAGAGACACCACATCACTACATAAAGAGAGACACCACAACACTACATAAAGAGAGACACCACATCACTACATAAAGAGAGACACCACAACACTACATAAAGAGAGACACCACATCACTACATAAAGAGAGACACCACAACACTACATAAAGAGAGACACCACATCACTACATAAAAAGAGACACCACAACACTACATAAAGAGAGACACCACATCACTACATAAAAAGAGACACCACAACACTACATAAAGAGAGACACCACATCACTACATAAAAAGAGACACCACAACACTACATAAAGAGAGACACCACATCACTACATAAAGAGAGACACCACAACACTACATAAAGAGAGACACCACATCACTACATAAAAAGAGACACCACAACACTACATAAAGAGAGACACCACAACACTACATAAAGAGAGACACCACATCACTACATAAAGAGAGACACCACAACACTACATAAAGAGAGACACCACATCACTACATAAAAAGAGACACCACAACACTACATAAAGAGAGACACCACATCACTACATAAAGAGAGACACCACAACACTACATAAAGAGAGACACCACATCACTACATAAAGAGAGACACCACATCACTACATAAAGAGAGACACCACAACACTACATAAAGAGAGACACCACCACACTACATAAAGAGAGACACCACAACACTACATAAAGAGAGACACCACAACACTACATAAAGAGAGAGACCACATCACTACATAAAGAGAGATACCACAACACTACATAAAGAGAGACAACACAACACTACATAAAGAGAGACACCACATCACTACATAAAGAGAGACACCACAACACTACATAAAGAGAGACAACACAACACTACATAAAGAGAGACAACACAACACTACATAAAGAGAGACACCACATCACTACATAAAGAGAGACACCACATCACTACATAAAGAGAGACACCACAACACTACATAAAGAGAGACACCACAACACTACATAAAGAGAGACACCACATCACTACATAAAGAGAGACACCACATCACTACATAAGGAGAGACAACACAACACTACATAAGGAGAGACAACACAACACTACATAAAGAGAGACAACACAACACTACATAAAGAGAGACACCACAACACTACATAAAGAGAGACACCACATCACTACATAAAGAGAGACACCACATCACTACATAAGGAGAGACAACACAACACTACATAAAGAGAGACAACACAACACTACATAAAGAGATACACCACAACACTACATAAAGAGAGACCCAAGACAACAACATAGCATGGCAGCAACACATGACAACACAGCATGGTAGCAACACAACATGACAACATGGCAGCAGCAGAACATGGTAGCAGCACAAAACATGGTACAAAATTATTGAGCACAGACAACAGCACAAAGGGCAAGAAGGTAGAGACAACAATATAATGCGAAGCAGCCACAACTGTCAGTAAGAGTGTCCATGATTGAGTCTTTGAATGATTGTCCAGTTTGAGTGTTTTTTGCAGCTTGTTCCAGTCGCTAGTTGCAGCGAACTGTAAAGAGGAGCGACCCAGAGATGTGTGTGCTTTGAGGACCTTTAACAGAATGTGACTGGCAGAACGGGTGTTGTATGTGGAGGATGAGGGCTGCAGTAGGTATCTCAGATACAGTTGAAGTCGGAAGTTTACATACACTTAGGTTGGAGTCATTAAAAAAAAATTTTTAACCACTCCACAAATTTCTTGTTAACAAACTATAGTTTTGGCAGGTCTGTTAGGACATCTACTTTGTGCATGACACAAATACATTTTCCAATAATTGTTTACAGACAGATTATTTCACTTATAAAGTTTACATACAATAAGTTGACTGTGCCTTTAAACAGCTTGAAAATTCCAGAAAATTATGTCATGGCTTTAGAAGCTTCTGGTAGGCTAATTGACATAATTTGAGTCAATTGGAGGTGTACCTGTGGATGTATTTCAAGGCCTACCTTCAAACTCAGCAAAATGGGGGGGGGCCTTGTATGCCTTGTATGGAAGTTGGAGCAGTGGTGACCCGTCATTCAGGGCAGAGCCTATTTCGAGCACCCCATTTTTGGCAAAATATAAAATAAATCAAATTTGTATTTTTTGGTGGGGTGGGCTTGCCTATTTTGCATGTTTTTTTGGGGCATTAATACGTCTCACATATCAGTTTGCAAACAATGTAAAAAAAAATATATCATTGAGTTAATAAAGCCGCATACAAACTTGGTCTCTTTTTTGCTTTCTTGAGTAAGGCAGCTCCAAAATGCAGGTGTTTCAGCTTAGCTCAGTGCTTTCTGTGGTGGTGGGGCAAGCCAGCAGAAAATAGGAGCATTGTGCCATGATTGGCTCAGTGTTCTGTGACTCATGGGGACACACCGTCACGTCAAGTCTAAGTCCTTAGTAAAGGTAGACATCGAACATTTAAGCCCTTTGGGTCCTGCCGTAGAGTTACGTTAGAAGAGCCCTTCCAAGAAGGCTCAAGGTCATTGGCCACAGATAAAATAACGTCAAATCACGTTATATGTACAGTATATCTTTTGTGTATCTCTTTTGACACATCGTTCGTGGCCGATGTGTGCATGTTTGCAGACTTTTTGTACAGCTTTGACAGTGCTACTGATAGTAGTGGTGGCGCTTAGCTTGCACGTGCAAATTCAGCACAAACAACATTCTATAATAGAATTGTGTTATTTGACATATCAAATTATAAAGCTTATTTAACGCGTCAAATAGTGTTATCTGATGTGTATCTTTTTTGACACGCAAAGACCCAAACAGTATTCAATGTGCCTCACCCTAATAATTTGGTCTATTTTCACCTCTGAATTTTGCCTTCTGTTCTGACTTGGTGGTGCACATGTAGCCTATAACCTGTTTTAGAGAAATGTAATCATTGAATATTGTAAGAGCTTTCAATGTCTGCTTATATGCCCCCTTTATTTATCCTACGGTTCTGACGTGGTGTACAGGGAGAATACTGTAAGAACGGCCCATGTTCTGAGTTCTGTCGCTGTACATTTCAAAAGTGCAGAACAAATAGTTATATTGACTACGTCCATCGTCGCTTGCTCATTAATGTCTTAATCGAAATGACGGATTGCCTCTTATCTGCTCATCGTTCCCTTCAGCCATAGTTTGTACATCTAAACTGTCAGTAGAAACCACATTTGTTTAAGCAAGTCAACCATATCAGCTTAGTTTTTTTTAAAGGCAGTAAATGAGGCTGAATTAACTGTTTCGCTGCCAGACAAGGCTCAGCTGAAAGCCAGGTGTAGCAGTGATAAGGTGTTGGGACTGCTGTTGGGACTCTGCTGTATGTAGGCACTAACAGTTTGTGGGCACCATTTGTCACCGTTATAGTGCAATTCGTGTATTGTTTAGTGTTGTGTTGTATTGTGTAGTGGCTTTGCTGGTATGCATCCCACATTTTTGCTAAAATTGATTTGGAGTAACAGTGGTCGAGTGTTTTAGCAGCGTAAGTACTACAGTCGATATGCTGAAGTTCCTTGAGGGCTGTCATGGTATCGGCTTGAGGGGTGATATACAGAGAATTATCTTGGGAGATAATACGGTCTCCAGAAGGGCATCTTCTGAGGCTGAGGGGTGCTTTTCCGACGGTGCTGTGGTGCTGCATGGAGATCACAAGCTCTTCAACTGGGCAGCAGTGTCACGATGGAGGGAATAACCTATATGGAGACTACCTAAAAACCATTGCAACAGAGTTATTGTATAGTGTGGGAATAAGCTTATGCCAGACTTGGACTACATTTAACCTCTCCCTACAGAATATGCTTTGGCAAGATTTTGAGTGATATCAAAATATTCTATAAAAATATATTTTGAGTGGCAAAGTCTCCCGTGGTTATACATAATTCATAGATTCAACAAACATCTATTATTATTCTATGTTTCATTATTCCTGGTTGATACTACTGGTTATGATTGCAGACAGAGCCCAGAGAATGGGATGGTGCAATATTGAATTAGTCATAAGGTGCATGCATGGGGATGCCCGTGCTGTATATACTGTACACCTAGCAGACTGAAACTTCACTGTTGTAGGCATAATACAGCTAGTGCTATCTAGACTTGCGCTGGCAAACAAATCCATTACATTAGCTACCTACATGTGAAGTAAACTCAACTGAGTAATAGAGAATGGAGACTTTTAACTTGAAAACGTGCAGGATACCTCTTTCCGGTTATGCTTGTTCTCGTAGCACTCCTCACAGGCCGTTTGGTGTAAAAAAAATTGTGTGTGTGAGATGAAACTGCCAAAAACTCTGAAGGGTAGTATTGTACGTCAGAATTGCAACACAACATTTGTTCAAGCCTAAAATGTTAGTCCGTAATCGTAACACGGTGTTTGTATGTTCACAGATGAAATGTCACATTTATGTTTCATGTTTCACGCATGTCTTTTCTTAAGATCCTAACAATTTACTTATGGATTTTCTTACAATCCTAAACGTACGTACGTGCAACCTTTTGGAAGGTATCTAGCTCCATAGCTCCACCCCTGTCACTCAACAGGCAGGCAACACACAGACAGTTCCTTCACGCTATCCATGTTTCTCTCAGCATGCACTCAACAGATTCTTCCAAAACAACAACGATACTGCTTTCCACGTTGCTTCTAAATATGAATCCACATGTTTTCGCTATTGTAATATTAGTTTGTCTATCTTGCTTTTTGCAAAAAGTGAGTTAGTGTAAGGAACCTGGCATATGCCTGAAGCTAATCGCTAGCTGGCTAGTTAAATTCCCTTTAGCTAAATGCACTATTTTTCTATTTATTTGATTTAACCTTTATTTAACTAGGCAAGTCAGTTAAGAACAAATTCTTATTTACAATGACGGCCTACCCCAGCCAAACCCTAACCCAGACAACGCTGGCCCAATTGTGCGTCGCCATATTGGACTCCCAATCACAGCTGGTTGTGATACAGCCTGTAATCGAGCCAGGGTCTGTATTGACGCCTCTAGCACTGAGATGCAGTGCATTAGACCGCTGCGCCACTCGGGAGCCACTAGCTAGGGCAATGCAAACGCTAGCTCTAATACAGGTTGCTAGCTCTAATACAGGTTGCTATTCGTCTGGGCATGGACTCTACAAGGTGTTGAAAGTGTTCCACAGGGATGCCGGCCCATGTTGACTTCAATGCTTCCCAAAGTTGTGTCAAGTTGTCTGGATGTCCTTTGGGTGGTGGACCATTCTTAATACACCTGGGAAACTGTTGAAAGTGAAAAGCAGCATTATTGCACTGCTTGACACGAACAGGTGTGCTTGACAACTACTAGCATACCTCGTTCAAAGGCACTTCAAGCTTTTGTCTTGCCCATTCACCCTTTGAATGATACACATACACAATCCCCTTTGCCTCCACTGATTGAAGTGGATTTAACAAATTACATCAATAACATAACTTTCACCTGGATTCACCTGGTCAGTCTAGGTCATGGAAAGAGCAGGTGTTCATAATGTTTTGTACACAGTGTATACTGAACAAAAATATAAACGCAACATGCAACGATTTTACTGAGTTACAGTTCATATAAGGAATCAGTCAAATTAAATAAATAAATTAGGTCTTAATCTTAGGATTTCACATGACTGGGCAGGGGCGCAGCCATTGGATGGCATATGCCCACCCACTGGGGAGCCAGGCCCAACCAATCAGAATGAGTCTTTCTCCACAAAAGGGCTTTATTACAGACAGAAATACTCCTCAGTTTGATCAGCTGTTCAGGTGGCTGGTCTCAGACGATCCTGCAGGTGAAGAAGCCGGATGTTGAGGTCCTGTGCTGGCGTGGTTACACATGCTCTGTGGTTGTAAGGCCGGTTGGACGTAATGCCAAAGTTCTCTAAAAAGACATTGGAGGCAGCTTATGGTAGAGAAATTAACATTACATTCTTTGGCAATAGCTTTGGTGGATATTCCTGCAGTCAGCATGCCAGTGGAATGCTCCCTCAAAACTTGAGAAATCTGTGGCATTATGTTGTGTGACAAAACTGCACATTTAGAGTGGCCTTTCATTGTCCCCAGCACAAGGTGCACCTGTGTAATGATCATACTGTTTAATTAGCTTCTTAATATCCCACATCTGTCAGGTGGATGGATTATCTTGGCAAAGGAAAAATGCTCACTAACAGGGATGTAAACAAATTTGTGCACAAAATTTGAGAGAAATAAGCTTTTTGTGCATATGGAACATTTCTGGTATCTTTTATTTCAGCTGATGGTACCAACACTTTACATGTTGCGTGTATATTTTTGTTCAGTATACAGTATATTGCAAGTCAAATCACGATATTTGGTTGAAAAATCACAATTAGATATTTTGCACATATCGCCCGAACATCCTGGTAAGTTTTAGCCTCATACGAACCATCCTGATCTCACGAGCTCACATTCAGAATGTGTGACAATAGTAGGAACTTTATGTACAAAAAAAGTCAACATAATCACGAAAAAAGCTAGGTCCGGTTGGAACTCGGAAGATGTTGCCCTTCTCCGTCGTCGCCATTTTGCAAGGAGTAATACATGTTTTTTCCCAAAAAGGTTGGACACCAAACCCACCACTGTTGTGCGTGGCCAATTAGTTATATTTTCATGTCACACCCAACAAATGTAAACACTTGGAGTTTGCTAAACAACATTGGCACTTGGATTGGAACCGGAGCTTTGGTCAGATGGCATGAAAATAGTGCTATTAATTGTCAACACGCACCAGTGGTGGGTTTGGCGTCCAAATGAGATCGCATGAGCAGAAAATAATCCCATACCTACTATAAAATATGGTAGTGGATGTTTGATGTGAGGAGGCTATTTTGCTTCCACTGGTCCTGGGGCCCTTTAAGGTCAACGGCATCATGAACTTTACTCAGTAACAGGATATTTTAGCCAAAAACCTGGTTGCCTCTCCCAGGAGACTGAAACGTGGCCGCAAGTGGATCTTCCATCAAGACAATAACCACAAGCACATATCAAAATCTACAAAGAAATTGGTAATTGGCTTCAAAATCAACATTTTGTAATGGCCATCTCAGTCTCCGGACTTGAAACCTATTAAAAACCTGTGTTTTTAATTGAAGAGGGCAGTCCACAAGAGCAGACGAAGGCTATCAAAGATCTGGAAGGATTCTGTATGAAGGAATGGTCTAAGATTTCACCCAATGTGTTATAAAACTCATAAAACATTTTCGAAAAAGGCTCAGTGCCGTTATCCTCGCAAGGTAATGTATTGAAAGGTATTGAAAACAGGGGTATCAATCATTTTGACCCCTACCCTTTCGAGAAAAAAAATATTACTTGTTTAACAAAATCTCTTTCTCGGAGCAATTGCATTACTATAAAATAATATAATTTCCCATTTTTTTGAGCATACCATCTAGCTCCGTATTTGAATTATTTATTTTATAGAGACAGTTTTGCTCATTTTATCAAGGGTGTCAAACATTTTGGACCCCACTGTTGTTCTTATGTGCAGATTGCAGAACCATATATAGAGATTAGGATTATTGTGATTATTGATGATGATGCTAATGATGATATTTAGTATTGTTATTATGGTTATAAACTGTAGTAGTAATAATTTGCCTAGTCAGGCATTAGTAGTAGGCCTACAGTAGTACTTGATGACAATCCATACCACTTCTTCTTTAAAATATGTTGGAAAACATCATCAAATAGTGTAAAATTAACAAACATTTTGAAAAAATCCTGTGACCTCACATTTTCTTGGTGTATAGAATTACCACACTCAAAACCTGTACTATTACTACACTCGAAACATAATCTAAATCTGTTTACCATGGAATATTATTTTGTAACATAACATTTCATATTTTCTTGCAAACCTTGCAAACCAGATGAATAATGTTTAATCTCTCTCCTTAAATTCCTCCTCGGGTAAGGATGCCCAATGAAAGGATTGAATGAAAGTTGGGGAATGAATGGGCTTGCGTTAAAGGCCTAGTGCAGTCAAAAACGTTTTATATATATTTCCACACCATGAGGTTGGAATAATTCTGTGAAATTGTGAAAATTATGATAATCCACTTTTACTGTAAGAGCTGTTTGAAAAGACAGCCTATAATTCCAGCCTGTTTTGGTGGGATAGAGTTTTAGCCTGCCTGGTGACATTACCAGGTGGTAAATGAGTTAATAGATCAATAAGAAAGAGTTCCAAACCTCTGCCAATAACAGCTAGTTTTCAGTTTTCCCCTCCCCACTCAGAACACTCACAGACTGTCATAGCAAAATACTTATTTGAGAAATTGCTCTTTGCTAAGAAGCTATTTTTGTTTATTTTTTACCATTTTAAAAACAATCACAGTAAGGCACTTAATTGTTACCCAGAAAGTATTTTCTATTGAGATAAAAACGGCTGCATTGGACCTTTAATGGGAATGTGAGAGGAGATGTGGAACCACAGGGGCGACCAATAGCGCAGGCGCTCCACCCCCTTCAATTAAATAATCTGAAGGTTTTCTGTGCTAAACCGAAGATGGCGACACATTAAACTAGACTGTCAAACGGAAGGAGAAAATGAGAGGCAAATGTCGCTTTTTGCACTAAAAACGGAAGAAAATATAAGACTTGTCATGTTTGAGAATGGCAGATCTAGAGTAAAGATTTCGTTTTTGTACGTGCTATGCTTTTCTTGTGTGATGCTGCACCGGTGCTGGGGGTGTCGGTAGGATTTCACAACATGTTACAATTTTGGGTGTATAGGAAATATTATGCCGGACGTTATCTATTTGCAATGGATTAGACTCCGGGGTTTGGAGCTGGATTGATTTCTTGACACAACAACTTGGGAAAAAAATGCTTCCCATCACCATGTTGCAAACGAGGTAGGTGACATTGTTTGGGGGATATATTGCAAAGGTGAAAAAGCCATCTGAGATCGCTTTTGTCTACCCCCAAAAATATGATCAGGGGTGCTTGGATCTTTCGAAGGGAAGATGACGCCGTGTTAAAAATATGTTGTGCACCCAAACAAAACGACAAACCCTGCGCCGATTCCGAGAGGGTACAGAAATGGCGAATGTCTTTGGCATCCCTATTATTTTTCACTGTCCTTCTCTCTAATCACCTCTGGCTGTGTGCTGGAGTTAAACTGAGATCCAAGGATAGGAACAACCGCAAAACCTGGATCAACGCGACTGACGGGGTCCATCCGGCTCTAAATGAGGGGGAAAGTGGTATTTTTCTAAGCAATTTGACCAAATCCGCTGCTCCAGGTCCTCATTGCACTGATGCTCAAAGCCACCACACTCACCTGGAGTCAGCCTGCACCACATTGTATCGGCAAAAAAATGGCTTTGGGTCCTCAACTCCATCAACGTTCTCGTCACAGATGTTACTTGATTATTTTAGGAATTTTAGCCTCTCTTTTTGTGATTCTTACTCCATTTCCGATTTACTGTTGGGGATGTCAAGCCCAGACAGTTTAAATTGCAGTCTTCAGAACATGGTTTTGGATTTGTTTAGCAGTGGTGGGGATGATGAGGATGTCTGCAGCATCTGTATCCAGGCTTACATGAGGCTGGACCAACACGCTCAGGAAAAATATGAAGAGTTTGACTTCTTCTTTCTCAAGTATTTATCAGAGGATTATTCTGTCCGATCCCACACAGAGGACTGTAAGGTAAGATCAATTTGTGCTTCCTGTCATAGGCTACACCTGTTCTCCAGGTGTGCATGTTCCCTCATAATGGCAGTTTATTTTCAGCAGGGGACCAGTAGGCTACTCTCTTAGAAAAAAGGGTTATTTGGCTGTCCCCATAGGACAACCCTTTTTGGTTCCAGGTAGAACTCTTGGATTCCATGTAGAACCCTTTGTGTAAAGGGTTCTACATGGAACTCAAAAGGGTTCTTCAATTCTTCAAAGGGTTCTCCTATGGGGACAGCCGAAGAACCCTTTTAGGTTCTAGATGGCACCTCTTTTTTCTCTAAGAGTGTATGGCTGGTAAAAGCTCCTAAGTCTCCATTGGCATGTGTAGGCTACACACAATAATGTTTTGACAACACATTTACACACACATATTTAAGTGACTAAATTATTACATAGATAATGTACACAATACCTCTTCTTATGAATGTTTGCCATTTTGAAACAATGAATGTGCTGCATGAATAATGTGACTATTCACACTGAGTTGATGAATAGGCTAGTATGCATTCTGAATAAGTGGTTCATGGTTGCGTAAGACTCCCACAAACATCTACCTATAGCAGATGTTTCCTTGTGCTTCTATAACAAAAAACATGTTAATAGTGTTTTGTTTTTCATGCCACTTGTCAGCTCTGGCGTCTTGCCACCTGTGTGTTGAGCTCTGATGTCACCCCTCTGTGCCCTCTCCGGGTTGCCTGAGTGGTCTGGCAGAGCCTTTGATGTTCCACTACCTTGCAGCACAGGGCTATCTGTGGTGAGGGGTATTTATGAGTTATTATGGACCACAGGGCTGTCTGTGGTGAGGGCTATTTGAGTCATTATGGACCACAGTCAGACTCTTTGACCTGGTTGGTATTGATAGGGCCATGATAGCCTACACTGTTATTATTTTTTAAATAATCTCAAATCCTATTAATTTACAGTAAGTCTGGCAGCACAGGTGCCAGAAATAGACTGTAAAACTACAGACTAAAAATTTACATAAATAATCTGTATAAAAACGGTGATTACTTTCCATCAAATAAAGTATATTACTGCAATTTTACGACATTAACTCCTATTTTTACCTGTAATCTTTTTTTAGCTGGCATTGGTTGTGAAAATAAAGAATTGGCCAGCTAAAAAGAATAAAGAACTCCTTAATTGATGACAAATTATAGTTAGAACACAGATTATAATCATAAAATCACAAAAAACTGCTCTCAATTTATCAGTTGTGAAAATAGAGAATTAGACAACTTAAACCCAGAAATGACTCCTGAATTGATGCCAAAATATAGCTAGAACACAGAATTGTCATATTACTTAAACCTACTTTCAATATAACTGGTATCAGTTGTGAAAAATAGAATTGGTCAGCTAAAAAACTTAAATAATTCCTTAACTGATGCCAAAGTTACACAAAAACACAATTGTCATATTACAAAAACCTACTCTTGATTTAACTGGCATCAGTTGTGAAAATTGAGTATTGGTCAGCTAAAAAACAGACGACTCCTTAATTGATTACAAAAACCTTACTCTCAATATAACTATTATTGGTTGTGAAAATAAAGAATTCTCCAGCAAAAAAACAATAAGACATTACACAGGGATTTCCTTATATATTTATATATATCTTACGTATATTACGTTATTCAATACACGTTCAAACCTTAACCTGTGTGTGTGCAGTGGCATGGTAAAGGGGTAAAGGGAAGGGTGTGTTAAGAGGGGTATCAGGTAATCTCAGTGTACAAACATTTCTAGAACTATACACTTGATAGTTACTGTGTCAAACATAGGAAATTCAATTAAAGGTTGTTTATTTTTTATTTTATTTTTTAAAATATAATTTTTTTAACATTTTGGTTATGAAATGTAGGTCACGTTATTATTCTGTCATCCTAACCCACAACTATATGGGGGGAGATGTGTGTAGGACAAGGTATGTCGATCCAAGTGCAAAAACATTTCATGAACTCAAACTTTACATATATTGTGTCAAACATTCACTTAAAAGAAACTTACAACATGCTAATGTAAAAATATTCAGTTCTAACATTTTGGTCAAGTGTTTTTTTTATCATCTGCCTGTTTCTTGACTGTGTGCTGCAGTCGGTGGATTTAAGTGCCTGTGTGTGTGCGTGCAAGGCCACTCCCTCCATAGTCTGCAATGTTTGAGATCAGAGAAATCATTTTTGGATTGATTGCATGTCACTTTGAGTTCTTCTCCACTTTGGACCCCTTATCTGGGTTGATCTTGAATAGGCACCTGCGTTGGATGAAATAACAAATGCCATTCTATACTAGTGTGTCCGCCATTCTTAAATCACTAGGAGTGGTCCTCTACCCCTTCAGATACAAAAATTAGATTTGTTGACTAACATGGATTTTTGCAGGTACATTTGTATCTAATTAAAGGGGCTACATGTAGGATGTTTGCAATGTAATATTAGAAAATGTCTGATAGTTATTTTTTCACCAGAAAGTATATTGGGTGCATAGAAAGTGTATCCTGAAATGCTACATTTCTGTTGGCCAACAAGGGACTTGTGTGGTTCTGTTTTGAAATTGAAAGTTGTAGTTAACAGTAAGGCATCCTAGATGACAACACCAGACTAGAGTTAGTTGTAACGTCTGCAAAGAAAGTAATGTCTATTGCAATAGGTGCGCAATATAATGTTACACGCCACTTTCCCAAGTGCTACAAAGAAATCCTGGGAGAACTATACAGTCAGTCACTTCAAATGAAATTGTAGTGGGTAATAAGGGATTAATTTATACCTCTGCGGGAACTCCAATGTTGCTGCCAGATCAGAGGGGTAATTTATGTTAAAGCGATAATATGCCACAAACGTCATTACCAGGGCATCATTGAAAGTAAGAATGCCATTCAGGACGATCTGGTCCACAGAAACCATGAAGTTTCCAGCAGTCAGAGGAGAACTCCCTATGGTAATAACAGACAAGGGATGAAATGTTTTACCACTATCTTCCATTCAAACTCTCTCTGTCATTACCTCCTGCAACCTCACCCACTTCATCTCCCTCTTTTTTTTGTTCCTGCTCCATCCCTCTCCCTCAAACTCCCATTCCATCTCCCTCACACACACCCACACAGGTCTGACACATTGTTACCCAAGCAAAAAAAGCTGTATACTTGTATTATTTTGGAACCACTTAAGTTGTACATTAGAACACTATATAGTATTCAAATAGTAATAAGCAGAGATGGGAAGAGTTTAAAAAAACAAGCTCTGATGCCCAGTACAGTTTTCAAAGAGTTACCAATTCAATGCAGTAAGCCAGAAGCTTGTTGTCAAAGTTACAACACCATGTGCCTAATGATGTTCGTCGCTTCGATACCTCACAACACCCTGACAGGAGTCTGACTCCTCTCCTCCTATTCATAAGTATAGCTTCTGTTAAGTCTCTTTTTTGTTCCTTAGAGTGCATATTGGTTTACTGTTTATTTTATTTCCCTTAATGGTCAGAGAAGTTGACTTGTTTATTTAATTGAAAACACTATAAATTGCCCTTGGTTCTTTTTGTCTCGTTCCTTTTCCACTTGTCCTGCTTTATTGTTATGCAGGACCGGTCACAATACTTTTAATACAAGATTACAAATACCATTTTGGTACACTTAATAAGCTATTAGTTTTAAATTAGGAATATATTTTAAGTGTATTAAAATCCTATTTCCAATCCTGTATTATAAGTATACTAAAATATAAAATAAATAGGTTTATATAATGATTACTTTTAATACTATTCAGTGTACTAAAGTAGAACTTGTGGTTCCAAAATAATACACTGTAGGAAAACTGCTGATTTTAACTTGGGTATGTAAAGTGAAAATGCAGAAAATGTCTTGCCACAAACAACAATGCATGGTGTGCTTGGCAGCTTTGCACAGTCAATTTCTGATGGAAGGCAAGTTTCATCAACGTTGAGGAACATCTTGTTCTCTTCTTCATTTAACGAAGTTAAGTAGCAGCAAAACAGACCCAGGTAGGTTGGCTTCTGGCTTCTCTTTGACAGTTTCTGTACCTGACAGTGTCTTGGCAATCTTGCTCCCCCACTCACGAGGGAGAGATTTGAAGTAGGACACAATTCTCCCACATTTGCTCGCCATGGCTTTCTCATGCTCTTCATTGAGTTCAACACCAGTAAGTTCTCTAAAATGAGTCTTGATTACCAGGGGTCTCGTGTAGATATGGCCATTCTTTGGCAATGTCAGAGGTCTCCTTACCACAAATGATGTCTTTCCTCAGGGAGTAGAAGGTTGCTGCCATTTTCTTTTTAATACTTGTCTTTGCTTCTGTTTTTGTACATCTTCTTTAGTTCTTCTTGTGTGTGCTTCATTGGCTGGTAGACGTCCTGGTCGCCAGTTGATACAGCTGTAAGAATCCAGGCATATCCTCTTGGATGGTGGATCCTCAGACTCACTTGACTGTCTTCTTTGGGAAAGGGGGGGTTCCCTCGCTTCAAGTTATCAACTTGGCTCTGCAGCTGCTTAGTGAGGGAGTTGTGTCCACTACCAACAATTTCACCTTCAATAACATCTTGGAATGCCTTACACGAAACCCAAACCGCTGCGCGCGTGCGCCATCGTGCGCTATCGTGCATACATTTATTTTGCCCCGCCCACACCAAATGCGATCACGACACACAGGTTAAAATATCAAAACAAACTCTGAACCAATGACATTAATTTGGGGACAGGTCGAAAATCATTAAACATGTATGGCAATTTAGCAAGTTAGCTTGCACTTGCTAGCTAACGTTAATTTGTCCTATTTAGCTAGCCTGCTGTTGCTAGCTAATTTGTCCTGGGATATAAACATTGAGTTGTTATTTTACCTGAAATGCACAAGGACCTCTACTCCAACAATTAATCCACACATAAAACGGCCAACCGACTCGTTTCTAGTCATCTCTCCTCTTTCCAGGCCTTTTCATCATTTAACTTATATGGTGATCGCATCTAAACTTTCATTGTATTACCACGACTACCGGCAAAACAGTTCGTCTTTCAATCACCCACGTCGGTATAACCAATGAGGAGATGGCACATGGGTACCTGCTTCTATTAACCAATGAGGAGATGGGAGAGGCAGGACTTGCAGCGCGATCTGCGTCAGAAATCGGAACCCTCGCAAGCAGTGTGGGTGCAATAATTGAATAACATGGATTTCTACATTTATTTTGCGACGCACGCGACATGTCCGGTCTGGTCACCATGTTAGGATACGTCAGCACCATCTTTCTGGCTACTTCACTCAAAATGCTTCTTTCCTGGCATTGGACAAACTGTAAGGATTTCATCTACAATCAGGTGAATAACTTTGTCTCTCCCTTCCAGTTGGACCCTCCTTGTTCTCCAGCTTTCTTGTAACCTCAGATGGCATTCGATTCCAAGGAATTACAAAACTGAAGTGCCAGTTATTGTTCACTGCTTTCCGTCTACTGGGCCTGGAGCATGCGGTTGAACTAGCCAGTGGTGAGCTTGTGCTTTCAGTGTTGTATCTACACTGTCAAGGTGTACAAGAAACACATTTGGGGTTCTCTTAACTCCACATTTTACTCCCTGACACCACATACATTATCATCACTGAGTTTCTAATCCAAACTTAACTCCCATTGTAACATATACATCTTGTTATCAATTGTCTGCTTTTTAAATTATATGATTATGACAACTTTTTATAAAAGCAATAAAACTACATTTGACCCATGAATAGGAGGGCTACACTAGGCTTAATCAGAGTCTGAGAAACTGAGCCTACACCGTTCTAATGTCTGTGTAGATTGAAATCATTGGTAGTATAGCTCAAAGCTTTCCAAAAGTTATGATTTGAATTAGACATATTACCTGACTTGACACCCACCTTAAATACTTTATTGTCAATCATATCGTTATACATAGAGCCCATTTTTTAGGTTTTGGGTGTATATGCATTTTTTTTTTTTTTTAAGTAAATGTATAACCAGTTTAGCATTTTTTTATGTACTTATGTATAGCAAAGGAACAATCCTTGCTGCGGGGTGTTTGGGGGCTACCAGACACACTTCTGGGTGCTGGATCATCCTTTCAGTACTATCCTTTTCACCTTGGATAAAAAATAAGAGGTTGGGAATCAGGCCGTGTACCATGTTCTAATTTTCGCACCATGCTTAACACATTTTACATAGTGACAATACCATGTTTTAATGACCGTTATCATGAGTTTTCTAAGTAACAAACTGATACTTACATGTAGCGTTCACTTGGGCTATCTGCTTCCTTGCGTCTACTGGCCTCAGGACATGGAGAAGATCTGCCTCCTGGACATACTTCATGTCTTCCAGCTCTTCCACACCCAATGTATTAAGAGAATCCAGCACTGACTGATGTCACACATCAATAAGATCTACACCGAACAGACTTTCAGCATCATCATGAGAACTCACTGAATGAATGGAATAATTGGACACATGCGCAGCTGCAGCATACCTATGCTGCCTTGAAATGTGGGAGGTAAAATAGGATCTTAATGTGAAGGCTTTGCCACAGTCTCTGAATGGGCATTTGACCTTTTCTCTTTTTGAAACGTGACCTTAGATGAGCAAAAAGATTATTCAGCTCAAGGCATTGTTTCTGACAATGACGAGTTTCACATGTAAACGGCCCTTGCGTCTTGTCACATTGTGATACAGCAGACTATGATGATGACGACACATATGACTTTTAAAAGGATAATATATTTTCTAAACTGACATTTGCAGCTAACCATGCAGCATACATATTTGCCATTTGCTTTATGTCGGTGTAATGACTGATGAACCACAAGATCGTAACGTTTTAACTGTGAGGCCACAGGAACGACGTGCCAATTTGGGAAAACCTGACATTTTCCCAATTTCTCTATATTTAACTTAAAAAGTAGTTTGTAGATTTTAATCTAGGTTCCAATTAACTACTGACGTATATATTTCTGATTTGCTTGATTAGAATGACAATGGACTTCAAAGGGGGACAAGAGTGATTATTTCTTTGTACTTCCATGCTAAGCTACTCAGTTTGCTAAACTAGCTATGAATATTACTTCAGTTTGAGGATTGCAGGGAATTTCCTCAATTCCAATTCAAGTAACTGTTGAGTGAGAAAAATATGTTATCAGATGGAATTGGCTTACAGCAAACTACCTAGCTAGCAAGATTAGCGCGCGCTGGCTAGGTTATGAAATGCAACTAGCAATCTAGCTAAATAGCTGAATGTCAATGCATCAATATTCATAATTAAAACTTTAACGATCATATTTTACAAAAAAAAATGTTTTGCTGGCTTGCTGCTAGCTAGCCAAGGTCTGGTTGGTAGCTAGCGCCTCGGGTAGTATTAGCTAGCTATCTTGCTAATGTGTGAGCAGCCAACTACACACTCCACGATATTAGCTAGCAAATATAACACAAAGTTAATGAGCTGCACATCTAGCAATTTCGTCAACTATTTAAACTTTATGTTAAACAATTAAGCAAACGTTTGGTGATAGTGCTTGCCTTGGGATGATGGATATCCGCTCTCCTAGCAAAGCATGTGCCAAGCTGCTGTATTCAATTGGTGCCAGTTGTGTGCGCGGGCGTTTGAATGACGCCTCCAACGTGTTTCTGATTCATTTGACAAATGGAAAAATGCGATGTGAAATATTGACTAGTCTTTAATTACACTAACCTTTTTAATAGTTCCGAAGAGTGATGTAGAGGATGGTGACTTTGAAATAGTGGAGGAAGTGTCTGATATTGGAGAGAATGTTGGATCATAGTGAATGATCATAATGAATCATACTCAGATGAGGACAAAATTGCATGATATTAATATAAGAAAATCACAATATCGCATGGTCTTCTACCTGAGAGTCATGGTAGAATGCAGTCTACCTACATTACATAACATGTAAGCACAATCTCACACTAGTAAAAGTAGGCAACTCTGTATGGTCACTTTGATGGCAATAAACCTTAAATACTTAACGTAAATAGTTTTAAGTATTCTAGTTTCGTACTGAAGCATAAATGCAATACAACCATCTGCTAGGTCTGCCTACTGGCTAGGTAGCTAGTAAGCAGTTGACAATCTAGCTAGCTACTGGTTAAAGGGGCCACAGAAGGGCAAATGGGAAAGGGGGTGTTGAAACTGGTCAGAACCAGGCTACCATAGGCTAAATCAAAACTTTGATTATGATGTTCCAGTCTACTATGCCCACACAACCTAGCTAGCTAACTAAAGCAGTTGAGTTTAGCCAAAGTCTTGGCTATATGAATGCAAACCAACTCGTGTAAGTATATTGTCATTAGTTTGCTTGTTAGTCTACCTTGCTAACTAGTGGTTTACCGGTAGCCTACCTAGTCTCAAAACAACTAGGTAGATGCGCCCCTCAAGTGTTCCACAAATCCTAGCTAACTATTCAAAGCAGTTATGAGGACATAATCTACCTCCATTGTAAATGTCAGTAGGAATGCAAACCAGCTAGCTGGATCAAGGCAAAAGCAGGATGGAACTGAGACTACTGTACATATTCACAGCTTTTTTTTGTGAACAGTCAGTATCTGTTAAATGATATGTATTCACTTTCATTGAGGTATTGTAAATACTCATCATTTTACAGTTCATGTTTAATGTAGTGATCAATATCAGCTCAATCAGATGACAGCATTCTTTTTACATTCTCTTGCATAGTTTTATAAACATCAAATCTTTTTTTTACTATAATTCTGCATTTAGAATGTAAAACCTAAAGTAAATATCCATAAAACAATGGTAAATGTAGTTATTTCTTTATTACTGTATTTCTACAGATTATTGTTGTGAAAAGGGTATGCATGTCTGTAAAAATATAGGAAGTTTAATATATTTTGCATTTACTGACATTTCATATTATTCTACACAACGAGAGTTAAATAAGTTTATCCCTGTAATTTCACAGTATTCTACCATTATTCATAAATATAGAAAAAACATGTAGAAATGAACAGTTAAGTATTGTAAAAAAATAAAAAAAAATAAAAAAATAATAATGTTTTTTACAGTGTAGGTGCTGCCCAGGACTCTAATGAGCGCTACAGCAACCAGGTATTTCTTAGGCTTTGAAACTACTGTTTCAGGGTGGCACAAGTGGAGAGAGAAGGTGAGACACTGCACCGTATTGACAGCTGTAGGTTTAAGAACAGCCCTCATGATCAGAAAGAGTGCTTCCAGCAAACCGAGGATGTACGCTACATAGAGCAAAGGTAATGTTTTCTGATGGTTGTCATAATGTTCTGACCTAATGGCATGAATGTTCTAAAAACGGGGTAGCCCTGCATTCCATGCAGGAAAAACACAAGCAGGAAGGCCACAGGAGCACATCAACCTTTTCTTGCTGTCTAACTATAAGTTGCAAAGTAACAACTTCATGTAATGTAATCTTGTTATCAAATTAAAATGTTAGAAGTTATCTTACTTAATCTCTATTTAATTACAACCTCAATCTTGATGAATTGAAAATGTAAAATTGACCCCACACATACACTTAATGTGCATATTTCTGCATACACACAAGGTGCTAATAATTGGTTACCAGGTGCTGCGTAACTGCTCAGAGGTCAGCCTTAGTGACTGTCTCAGGCATGACATACTTCTCAGTTTACATATTTTTATTTAACTAGGCAAGTCAGTTAAGAACATATTCTGGGTTAACTGCCTTGTTCAGGGGCAGAAAGACAGATTTTTACCTTGGCAGCTCGGGGATTCGATCTAGCAACCTTTCGGTTACTGGCCCAAAGCTCTAACCACTAGGCCATTGCCTCCCTTACAAAAAAAACAAACATGGAAAACGGCGGATGTGCATTCGGAACGTATTCAGGCCCCTTGACCTTTTCCACATTTTGTTACGTTACAACCTTATTCTAAAATGGATTAAATGTTTTCCTCATCAATCTACTGTACACACAATACTCCATAATGACAAGGTGAAAACAGGTAGGTGGAATTGTTTTACAAATGTATAAAAAAATTAAAACATCAATACCTTATGTAAATAAGTATTCAGACCCTTTGCTATGAGCCTCAACTGAGCTTCGTTGCATCTGATTTCCATTGCTCATCCTTGAGATGTTTCCACAACTTCACTGGAGTCCACCTGTGGTAAATTCAATTCATTGGACATGATTAGGAAAGGCACACACCTGTCTATATAAGGTCTCACAGTTGACAGTGCATGTCTGAGCAAAAACCAAGCCATGAGAAAGAAGAAATTGTCCGTAGAGCTCTGAGACTGGATTGTGTCGAGGCACAGATCTGGAGAAGGGTACCAAACAATTTTTGCAGCCTTGAAGGTCCCCAAGAACACAGTGGCCTCATCATTCTTAAATGGAAGAAGTTTGGATCCACCACGACTCTTACTAGAGCTGACTGCCAGGCCAAACTGAGCAAACGGGGGAGAAGGGCAGTGGTCAGGCAGGTGACCAAGAACCTGATGATCACCATGACAGAGTTCCTGTGGAGATGAGAGAACCTTCCAGAAAGACAATCATCTCGACAGCACTCTACCAATCAGGCCTTTATGGTAGACTGGCCAGACGGAAGCCACTCCACAGTAAAATGCACATGACAGCCATCTTGGAGTTTGCATACTTTGCACATCTAGCAATTGCGGGGGGGGTGGGACTTTTGAAAACATTTTAGAATAAGGCTGTATCGTAACAAAATGTGGAAAAAGTTAAAGGGTCTGAATACTTTCCGAATGCACTGTATACCCTTAGTCTCTACGGACAAAGCCATAAGACTGCTGAACAATTCATTAAATGGCCACCCAGACTATTTACATTGACCCCCCCCCCCCCATTGTTTTTACACTGTACACTGCTGCTACTCACTGCTTATTATCTATGCATAGGCACTTTACCCCTACCCACATGTACAAATTACCTCGACTAACAGGTACCCATGCACATTGACTCGGTACCGGTACCCCCTGTATATAGCCTTGTTGTTATGTAATTTTCTTGTTACTTTCTGATAAAAATTTTTTACTTGCATTTATTTAGTAAATATTCTCTATTTCTTTGACTGCATTGTTGGTTAAGGGCTTGTAAGTGAGCATTTCATGGTAAGGTCTACACCTGGCACATGTGACAAATAAAATTAAGATCATTACAGTAAAGTCAACAGAATAACACTATTTTAACATCACGTGAACTTGTAATTCTACATGTGAACTGTCACACCCTGATCTATTTCACTTGTCTTTGTGATTGTCTCCATCGCCCATCTTCCCCATTATCCCTTGTGTATTTATACCGGTGTTCTCTGTTCGTCTGTTGCCAGTTCGTCTTGTTTGTCAAGTCAACCAGCATTTTTGTTATCAGCTCCTGCTTTCCCCAGTCTCTTTTTCTCGCCCTCCTGGTTTTGACCCTTGCCTGTCCTCTGTCTGCTGACCTGTGCCTTTGCCCCACCTCTGGATTATTGACCTCTGCCAACCCTGAACCTGCCTGCCGCCAGGTACTGTTGCCCCGCCTCTGGTTTACTGACACCTGCCTACCTTTACCTGTCTTTTGCCTACTCCTTCTTGGATTATTAAACCATTGTTAATTCGACTGCATCTGGGTCTTACCTTTATACCTGTTTGTACGAACTGGCCATGACTGACCCAGCAGACCCGGGCCAGCTGCGCAACGCCATCTCCTCCCAAGGAGCCTCCATTGGTAGGAACGAGGAATTGCTTCGTGGTCTTAGAGGGGGGTCCAAATGTTGGCTGAGCGCCATGACCGGGTGTTGTACATGCTGCTGGAGCAATTCTGCAGGGTATCTGGGGGGTAGCCTGCCACGGTGGTAAACCCACCGCCCCTCAGTAACTCGGCGGTTAGCCCCGTTTACCTCCCCCAGAACGCTTTAATGGAGAGCTGTTTGTGCCCTTAATTTCGTGCTCCAGCCCTGGTCCTTCCCCTCGGATCACTCCAAAATAGCCTACCTCATCACGATGTCTGGGAGGGCTCTCACCTGGGCTACCGCCGTTTGGGAACAACAGCCGGCCATGTACGTGAGTGAGGCCCCGTTCTCTGGGAGAGAAGCTGCCCGCAAGCTAATCCAGCTCCGGCAGGATGCCCGCAGGGTGGCCGACTATGCGGTGGATTTCCGCACGTTGGCAGCAGAGAGTACGTGCAACCAGGAAGCACTGTTCGAACATGTTCCTGCAAGGCATCTCGGAGGAGGTTAAGGACGAGCTTGCTGCTCTGGAGTTACCCACTGATCTTGACTCCCTCCTCGCTTTGACCATCCTCATCTATGGGCGACTGCGGGAACAACAGATGGAGAGGAAATTTGATTTCGCTCGCACGTCCAAGGATTCCACCTCGCCTCCGAGTCATCCCGGAAGTCCCTGACGGTGCAATTGCCGAGAGCACCCGAGGTTCCCCCGACCTTCCTCGAGAGTCACCGAAGATGGGCAAGGCACTGTTTCCCGAGCCTATGCAACTAGGCAGAGCTGGGCTGTCGCCAGCGGAACGGCAACACTGGATCAACACAAGGAGCTGTCTGTATTGTGGGACTTTTTGTGTCCTTTTTGTCCACCCCTTTTCATGTCATTCTGCTGTGGGGTAACCAGTCCAAATATCTCCGGGTCCTCATTGACTGGGGCTGATGAGAGCCTTATGGATGCCATGCCACACTGGCTTCTGAGCTGAACAGCCCCTATCCATTCCCATGGATGTTAGAGCACTGGACGGGCGCTCTATAGATCGGGTCACCCATAACACCACTCCCATCAACCTACGTGTGTAAGGGAATCACAGCGAGACCATTCAATTCCTGCTCATCAAGTTCCCCCAGATTCCCGTGGTTTTGGGATTCTCCTGGCTCCAGCGACATAATCCTCTCCTCAACAGGTCTACGGGTGCTATCATGGGCTGGAGTCAGTTCTGCCACACCCATTGTCTGAAGTTGGCGCAGCCTGCCCGGGGATGTCTTCCTGTGGGCTCGGAAGTTGCTCCGGACCTCTCCGCCATTCACACGGAGTACCAGGACCTCTGGAAGGTGTTCAGCAAGTTCCGGGCCACTTCCCTTCCACCGCACCGCTCTACGACTGCGGGATTGACCTTCTCCCTAGCACCACGCTTCCCTGGGACATCTGTACTCTGTCGGGACCAGAGACCAAGGCTATGGAGATCCGACAGGGGTCCGCAGTTCTCGTCCCGGTTCTGGAAGGCGTTCTACACACTCATTGGGTCGTCGGCCAGCCTGTCCTCCGAATTCCACCCCCAGTCCAATGGCCAGTCGGAGCGTGCTAACCAGGACTTAGAGACGACTCTTCGCTGCCTAGTCTCCGCCAACCGTACCACCTGGAGTCAGCAACTGGTATGGGTTGAGTATGTCCGCAACACCTTTCCTTGCTCTGCCACGGGTCTCTCGCCCTTCGAGTGTTCCTTGGGATATCACCCTCCGCTCTTCCACGAACAAGAGGAGGAAGTCAGTGATCCCTCCTGCACAGAAGTTCATCTGCCGCTGTTGCCGTACCTGGAAGAGAGCCCTGGCCACTCTGAAGACCACTTCCAGGTATAGGCGACAAGCAGATCGCCACCGGACCCCTGCTCCACACTATTGGCTCGGGCAGAGGGTATGGTTCTCCACCCGAAACCTGCCCTTCTGGGTGGAGTCCCGGAAACTTTCCCCCCGTTTCATCGGCCCGTTCCCCATCTCTAGAGTCATTAGCACCACTGCTGTTTGTCATTTGTTACCCCGTACCCTCCGTATTCACCCTACTTTCCATGTGTCTAGGATTAAGCCCGTGTCTCACAGCCCTTTGTCTTCTGTTTCCAGGCCCACCCCTCCCCGTGTCTTCGATGGCCATCTGGCATACACTGTGAGACGCTTCCTGAGTGTTCGACCACGGGGCAGGGGTTTCCAGTACCTGGTTGACTGGGAGGGTTATGGCCCGTAGGAGAGGTGCTGGGTCCCCGCTAGAGACATCCTGGACCCAGCCCTTATCGCTGACTTCCACCGCAGGCACCCCGGTCAACCAGGTATGCGCCCAGGTAGGACGCCAGGCGGCGCCCCGGGGGGGGTTACTGTCACACCCTGATCTGTTTCACTTGTCTTTGTGATTGTCTCCACCCCCTTCCAGGTGTCGCCCATCTTTCCCATTTATCCCCTGTGTATTTATGCCGGTGTTCTCTGTTCTTCTTGTTTGTCAAGTCAACCAGTGTTTTTGTTATCAGCTCCTGCTTTTCCCAGTCTCTTTTTCTCGCCCTCCTGGTTTTGACCCTTGCCTGTCCTCTGCCTGCCAACCTGTACCTTTAACCCACCTCTGGATTATTGACCTCTGCCTACCCTGAGCCTGCCTGCCGTCAGGTATCATTGCCCCACCTCTGGTTTACTGACCCCTGCCTGCCTTTACCCGTCTATTGCCTGCCCCTGTTGGATTATTAAATCATTGTTAATTCAACGTTGTCTGCATCTGGGTCTTATCTTCATACCTGATATGAACGTTAGATTTACACATGAGAAAGTGTTTAAGATTTGAAACAGCAAACTTCACATATGCAACTGCAATTCACATGTAAGGTGTGAAAACAAACATGTTATTCTTCTCACATGTGTAAAGGTGGTGTTAACATGTGAACCCTTATTCAAAAGGCACTCGCACATCTGAGTTATGTTTGTTGCAGGTGCATGGTAACAATTGAATAAGATGAGAAAAAATAAGAAACCTGCGCACAGAGCTTTTATGAATGCCTTGAGGCCGATTGGTAAGCTTAATAAAGAGCAGTGATACTAGCAAGAGCAGTGTTCGGGTTTCTTATTTTATCAACATGTGAACTCTAAAATTAGTGCATGTGAAAATATGGTTTCACATGAAATTTAAGCTCAGCATGTGGAAACAGCTATTTCACATGTGAAACTGCACATTTTAATCATGTTTTTTTGTTGTAAGAGCTGTGTGGCATAAATATCAAAAACAAGCAAGGCACCCTGTCTTCCTCTTAAACAAGACGGTCTTAAAAGGTTGTATCGAGGTCACCTTTTGTAGAGCACATCGGTTGCCCTCCGAGTGTGGCACACTCTCTCATTTTATTTTTAATGAGCGTCTAGTAGAAACGCCTGTCAGCTAAGGAAGCCTATCCAAACAGATCCCCCTCTCTTTCACTCGGCTGTACGATGGTGACACGTGTCCCCTCCCTGTTGTCCCTACTGACACCCTGTGTTATGGCAGATTTGCTATCCCAGACAAGTGGAGGCACCATGGGACTACAGAGTTCATGCTTTCTGACAGGGTGGCTAATTGGTTTGAGGGGTTTTAGCATGGATGTGGCCTCTAGCGCACCTAATTTATTATACCAAATCAACCTGTCCCAACAGTAGTCTCTGTAGTGCAGAAGCTAGAGGGGACAGCAACTTTCACTCAGCAGGCCTTCCATTCCATGTTTTCAAATCAGTCAAATGTTTTTCTCACAAATGTCCAAAATGCAGAAAAACAATGTGAAATAGAAAATAATTTGGTGTATTCCTGTATTAAAATAGCCTGGTTAGTAACAATTAATTTAATAAGACCAAAGGAAATACTTTAGGATTTGAGGGAATGTACACTGAACAAATGTATAAACGCAACACGTAAAGTGTTGGTCCCATGTTTCATGAGCTGAAATAAAGCCCCCCTAAAATGTTCCATACACACACAAATGTATTTCTCAAATGTTGTGCATAAATTTGTGTAAATCCCTGTTAGAGGTGTGACATATCAAGAAGCGGATTAAACAACATGTTCATTACACGGGTGCACCTTGTGCTGGGGACAATAAAAGGCCACTCTTAATTATGCCATAGATGTCTCAAGTTGATGGAGTGTGTAGTTTAAAAAAATTATAAATATAACCTTTAACTAGGCATGTCAGTTAAAAACAAATTCTTATTTACAATGACGGCCGACACCGGCCAAATCCGGACGACGCTGGGCCAATTGTGCGCCGCCCTATGCGACTCCCAATCACTGCCAATTGTGATACAGCCTGGCATGCTGACTGCAGGAATGTCCACCAGTGCCGTTGCCAGAGAATGTAATGATCATTTGTCTACCACTAGGCTACCTACTGGGGCGGCAGGTAGCCTAGTGGTTACAGCGTTGGACTAGTAACCAAACGGTTGCAAGATCGAATCCCCGAGCTGACAAGGTAAAAATCTGTCACTGCTCCTGAACAAGGCAGTTAAACCACTGTTCTTAGGCCGTCATTGAAAATAAGAATTTGTTCTTAACGGCCTTGCCTAGTTAAAGGTAAAAAAATAAAACGACTCCAATGTTGTTTTAGAGAATTTGGAAATGCGTCCAACCGGACTCACAACTGCAGACCACGTGTAACAACGCTAGCCCAGGACTTCCACATTCAGCTTCTTCACCTGCGGGATCGTCTGAGACCAGCCACCCGGACAGCTGATAAAGCTGTGGGTTTGCACAACCAAAGAATTTCTGCACAAACTGTCTCGAAGCTCATCTGCGTGCTCGTCTTCCTCCCCAGGGTCTTGATTTGACTGCAGGTCGGCATCGTAACTGACTTCAGTGGGCAAATGCTCACCTTCAATGGTCACTGGACAAGTGTGCTCTTCACAGATGAATCTCGGTTTCAGCTGTACCGTGTCATATCGCAAGGATCTGTACACATTTCCTAGAAGCTTGACATTTCCATGGCCTGTATACACCACCAGACATGTCACCCATTGAGCATGTTTGGGATGCTCTGGATCGATAGTGTATGATGGAGTGTTCCAGTTCCCGCCAATATCCAGCAACTTCGCACAGCCATTGAAGAGGAGTGGGCCAACATTCCACAGGCCACAATCAACAGCCTGGTCAACTCTCTCTCTAGATGTGTCGTACTGCACGAGGCAAATGTTGATCACACCAGATACTGACAGATTTTCTGATCCACGCCCCTACCTTTTTTTAAAGGTATTTTTGACCAATGGATGCAAGTCTGTCTTCCCAGTCATGTGAAATCCATAGGTTAGTTTTTTTATATTTTTGGTCAGTATATGTACAGTGAGCCTATTTATTTAATAGAAAGCCACACGGCTTCTTCGTTTCACTAGTAAACATCCAGAAGGGTCTGTGAGTAGGGCCATGAACTGAAATATTTTAGTTCAGAAGATGTTGCTGTCAGAGTCCGTTTAGTTCTCACATGTCTGATCTCCTTTGCTGTGGATATTCTTGTTTGTGTGATCCTACACTGGACTTATGGTTGCAGTAGTAAAATAAAATAGAGATGGATAGGAGGTGACAGCCCACACAGTCTAATTCCTTATCTTTCCTCTTATGTAGGCTACAGTTGCTGTTATTTCAGACTGTCTCTCCAGGCCCTTGTCCAATACTCCCGAAAGCATTCCCCTGTTTGACAGAATTATTGCTCTTTCCAAGGACAAATATCTTATTTTTCTCAGTGTGACCTTACAGATCAGTCTTCTTTGGTGACGGAACACTGAAATCCTTCAGGCATAACTGTTATGGATGATGTCAACATCTTGGTGGGGGCATATACAGATAACTTTCAGTTATGTTTTAACATGGGAGTGTCAAGTCTAAGCTGTTATGTATACTGGCTAATACTTTACATAAATGAATGGACACATTTCATAGGTGCAGTGGATTAGTGGGATTGTCCCTGTGCCTACCTGTCTCATGCCTTGAGTCATACACATTTACTCTTAAAACATTACAACTGCTTTGTGTTCTGTAAAACTGCTCTGTCCGTACAACCATGTACTGTATTGTGCACATTTCTCAAGTTCAGCTTAACCGGTTGGCCTATCCTAATATTCAGTTACAGTACTTTCCTGTTACCATATCATTATCTGAGTAGAGTGTAGGATATTTGTTAGCTTTGATTCTACATATTTGCTAATGTATTGGACCAGCTCGCACTATTTTAAAAATATGATATGGTCAATTATGTATGATCCCCCTTCTGCTGCTGCTGCACAAAGGCAGCCAGTAAACACACCCTAGCAGTGTGTCTAATCAGAATCAATGTTTAATCACTGTTAATCTTATGTGACATTAGCTTTCTTGACGGAATAGCAGGAGCAGCAGCTGTGCACTCTGCTTTTAGATATGATAGTACAGCCACCACACCAAGCTGCTTTGAAATCTATTTCCTATTGCAGGAAGTAAAGAAAATGTTATAATTTTAATGAGTACTGTATATTAATATTTACCCCTGACACTCACATTCTTAACCCATATCAATCTCTTAAACACATTTTCACACACGTTTTCAGCAATATATTGCTTTCCATTATTCGTGTGAATGTGTATTTACTAATTGCATCATCAAATATACATCCATAACCTAGGAGTATTTTGCTTCTATGTAAACAGGTGTATATGATGTTGGATGTCACATCTGACCCCATATGCACCTGTTAACCTAGGAGTATGTAAAGGATGGTAGTTTGGAACAGAGAGGGCTGGGTTTTGAAGTAACACAGCTGGCTCAGAGAGAGTGGCAGAGTATAAAGCAGCTGACTCACAGCATTCTAGAATATCAATGAGGCAAGCTGGAGCTTCCTAAAGGATTTACGAAAGGGTTGTCACACCCACACCACCAGTATTAGTCCAGACCATTGGCTGCTGATTGGCATCATCTGACCAATAAAAGGGTGTTAGCCTGGACCATCTCTTTCATAAGCATGCGGTCATCCATATTCACCCCATGCATTGAGGAACAAGCATACTGCATCACATCTGTGCTGTGAATACTTGCAGTATAAGGAGTGACATCTTGCATTGGGAAATCATTACATTTATCCTAAATGGAAGTCATAATAATAGTAATCTTAACGTTGTGAATTACATGCTGATAAAGTCGTTGCCCTGATCTTTTTTTCCTTCTTCCTGAAAGCAGTGAAGACTCCCTCCAGGATCCTACTGCTGATGTGCTTGCCTTGACGGAAGGCCATGCTGTCTGCCTGCTTATCACCCTGGTGAATGGGCTCCATCAGCTGTGTAATGTGCCCTCCCTCTGTTGTCCTGGATGGCAATATTATAAATGTGCTCACAGATGAAAGTGGCACCACAGGGAGAACGACTGTTTCTAATGTAAACAAAACCTAAACAAAGGGATATTTGCTTTATGCAGTTAATCAATTCCATGCCTAACATTGGAGGTTTTCAAGTAAAAGCTGATTGTTTGTATTTTTATGATTTTGGCTTTGCATTTATAGAATTCATTACAATTGGTTACATTTTTTGTTTATTCCATTTAATTTGGTTAAATAATAATGTATGAATGATAATTTAAGAAGATTTTTCCTCATTGAGGTTACAATTTTCAACAACATAGTGTCCTCATATGTAATCTATTTAGTAGTATAGTCTGAGGTGTCCACCAGAGAAGATATTTGTAAATATAGCTATTTATGAAAGTTTTATTACTTTCATTACACTTGGGCTTCATATAAAGGCCCTTTTAAAAGACTGCAGAATTGGGGCAGTTTTATTTTCAGAAACAATCTCTCCATGAACCAGTTTCAATAATTAGATAGGATGATGTCTTACAGTGCCTTCAGAAAGTATTCATACACCTTGACTTATTCCATATGTTACAGCCTGAATACAGAATGGATTAAATATTCTGTAAATATTCCAGACATGGCGCTTTACAAGTATTTTCTCACCCATCTACACACAATACCCCATAATGACAAAGTGAAAGCATGTTTTAAGAAATGTTTGCAAATTTATTGAAAATTAAGTATTTAATTTACATAAGTATTCACACCCCTGAGTCAATACTATAGTATGTAGAAGCCCCTTCGGGCGCCGATTACAGCTTTGTGTTGTCTTGAGTATGTTTTCAGCTTTGCACATCTGGATTTAGGGATTTTCTTCCCTGCAGATTTTCTCAAGCTCTGTTAAATTAGATAGGGAGTGGCGGTGAACAGCAATCTTCAAGGCTTTCCACAGATTTTCAATGTGATTCAAGTCTAGGCGTTGGATGGGCCTCTCAAGGACTTTCACATTTCTGTTCTGAAGCCATTCCAGTGTTGCTTTGACTGTATGCTTGGGATCGTTGTCCTGTTGGAACGTAAATCTTCGCCCCCCCAGTCTGTCATTTTCACTCAAGCAGGTTCTCATCAAGGATTTGCCTGTATTTGGCTCCACTCATTATTCATTCTATCCTTACCAGTCTCCCAGTCCCTGCAGCTGAAAAGCATCCCCATAGCATGACGCTGCCACCACTGTGCTTCACAGTAGGGATGATGTTAGATGTGTGCCTGGTTTTCTCCAGACATGGCGCTTTACATTCAGGCCAAAGAGTAAAATTTTGGTCTGTCGTATGCATTTTTCTCAGGAGTGGCTTCCGTCTGGTCACTCTCCCAAAAAAGCCTAGATTGGTGAAGTGCTGTAGAGACTGTTGTCCTTCTGGCAGGTTCTCCCATCTCAGCCAAGGAACTTTGTAGTTCTGTCATTGGGTTTTTAGTCGCCTCCCTGACCAAGGTCTTTCTTGCCCAGTTACTCAGTTTGGTCGGATGCCAGCTCTAGGCAGAGTCTGTTCCATATTTTTTTCAATTTCCCAATGATTGAGACCAATTTACTCTTGGAATACACACACACACACACACACACACACAGTGCATTTGGAAAGTATTCAGACCCCTTGACTTTTTTCACGTTTTGTTACATTACAGCCTTATTCTAAAATGGATTAAAAGTTTTTTCCCCTCAATCTACACACAATAACCCATAATAACAAAGCAAAAACAGGTTTTAGCAAATGTATTAAAAATAAAAAATCTTCTTGGGTATGACGCTACAAGCTTGGCACACCTGTATTTGGGAAGTTTCTCCCATTCTTCTCTGCAGATCCTCTCAAGCTCTGTCAGGTTGGAAGGGGAGCGCTGCTGCACAGCCATTTTCAGGTCTCTCCAGAGATGTTCGATCGGGTTCAAGTCCGGGCTCTGCCTGGGCCACTCAAGGACTTTCAGACACGTGTCCCAAAGCCACTCCTGTGTTGTCTTGGCTGTGTGCTTAGGGTCGTTGTCCAGTTGGAAGGGGATCCTTTGCTCCAATCTGAGATCCTGAGCACATTGGAGCAGGTTATCACAAGGATCTCTCTGTACTTTGCTACATTCATGTTTCCTTTGATCCTGACTAGTATCCCAGTCTTTGCCGCTGAAAAACATCCCCACAGTATGATGCTGCCACCTCCATGCTTCACCGTAGGCATGGTGCTAGGTTTCCTCCAGACGTAACACTTGGCATTTAGGCCAAAGAGTTCAATCTTGGTTTCATCAGACCAGAGAGTCTTGTTTCTCATGGTCTGAGAGTCCTTTAGGTGCCTTTTGGCAAACTCCAAGCGGCTGGCATGTACTGAGTGGCTTCCGTCTGGCCACTCTACCATAAAGGCCTGGTTGGTTGAGTGCTGCAGAGATGATTGTCTTTCTGGATGGTTCTCCACAGAGCTCCAGAGCTCCTGTCATGGTGACCATCAGTTTCTTGATGACCTCCTTGACCAAGTCCTTTCTCCCGCGTTTGCTCAGAGTGGCCGGGCGGCCAGCTCTAGGAAGAGTCATGGTGGTTCTGAACTTCATCCATTGAAGAATGATGGAGGCCACTGTGTTCTTGGGGGGCCTTCAATGCTGCAGACATTTTGTGGTACCCTTCCCCAGATCTGTGCCTCGACACAATCCTGTCTCAGATCGCAACAGACAATTAATTCGACCTCATGGTTTGGTTTTTGATCTGACATGCACTGTCAACTGTGGAACCTTGTATAGACAGGTGTGCCGTTCCAATTCATGTCCAATCAATTACATTTTTTAATTTACCACAGGTGGACTCCGATCAAGTTGTAGAAACATCTCAAGGATGATCAATGGAAACAGGATGCAACTGAGCTCAATTTCGAGTCTCATAGCAAAGGGTCTGAATACTTATATGGTATTTCTGATTTCAAAACATTTCTAAATACCTGTTTAAATTTTGTCATAATGGGGTATTTTGTGTAGATTGAGGAAAACATTTCAATTGAATCCATTTTAGAAAAAGGCTTTAAAGTAACAATGTGTAAAAAGGGAAGGGGTCTTAATACTTTCCGAATGCACTGTACCTCATGACAATTCTACCTTGTAGATCTACTAACAGTTCCTTGGACTTCATGGTATAGTTTCTGCTTGGCCGTGCACTGGGACCATTATATAGACAGGAGTGTTTCTTTCTAAATCATGTCCAAAAAAATGTAATTGGTGTCAGGTGGACTCCAGTGACATCTCAAGGACGATCAAAGGAAATTGGATGCACCTGAGCTCAATTTCGAGTGGCATAGCAAAGGGGTGTGAATACTTACAGTACCTGTCAAAAGTTTTTCTTTATTGTAGAATAATAGTGAAGACTTAAACTATGAAATAATCATATAGAATCATGGAATGGAATCATGTAGTAACCAAAAAAGTGTTAAAAAAATCAAAATATATTATAGATTCTTCAAAGTAGCCACCTTTTGCCTTGAAAGCTTTGCACACTTAGCATTCTCTCAAACGGCTTCACCTGGACTGCTTTCCAACAGTCCTTGAAGGAGGTCCCACATATGCTGAGTACTTGTTGGCTGCTTTTCTTTCACTCTGCGGTCAACTCATCCCTAACCTTCTCAATAGCATTGAGGTCGGGTGATTGTGGAGGCCAGGTCATCTGATGCAGTACGCCAGCATTCTCCTTCTTAGTCAAATAGCCTGGAGGTGTGTTGGCTCATTGTCCTGTCGAAAAACAAATGATTGTCCCACTAAGTGCAAACCAGATGGATTGGCGAATCGCTGCAGAATGCTGCCATGCTGGTTAAGTGTGCCTTGAGTTCTAAATAAATCATTGACAGTGTCACCAGAAAAGCACCCCTACACCATCACACCACCTACTCCATGCTTCACGTTGGGACCCACACATGCGGAGATCATCCGTTCACCTACTCTGCATCTCACAAAGACACGGCGGTTGGAACCAAAAATCTCAAATGTGAACTCGTCAGACCAAAGGACAGATTTCCACCGGTCTAATGTCCATTGCTCGTGTTTCTTGGCCCAAGCAAGTCTCTTCTTATTATTGGTGTCCTTTTTAGTAGTGATTTCTTTGAAGCAATTCGACCATGAAGGCCTGATTCACGCAGTCTCCTCTGAACAGTTGATGTGTCTGTGAAGCATTTATTTGGGCTGCAATTTCTGAGGCTGTTAACTCCAATGAACTTATCCTCTGCAGCAGAGGTAACTCTGGGTCTTCCTTTCCTGTGGCGGTCCTCATGAGAGCCAGTTTCATCATAGCGCTTGATGGTTTTTCTGACTGCACTTGAAGAAACTTAAATGTTCTGCATTGACTGACCTTCATGTCTTGCTTATTTGAGCTGTTCTTGCCATAAAATGGATTTGGTCTTTTACCAAATAGGGCTATCTTTTGTATACCCCCCCACTTTGTCACAAAGAAATTCCACAAATTAACTTTTTAATAAGGCACACCTGTTAATTGTAATGCATTCCAGGTGACTACCTCATGAAGCTGGTTGAGAGAATGCCTAGAGTGTGCAAAGCTGTCATCAAGGCAAAGGGTGGCTACTTTGAAGAATCTCAAATATAAAATATATATATATATATTTTTTGCTTACTACATGATTCCATATGTGTTCTTTTGTAGTTTGTCTTCACTATTATTCTACAATGTAAAAAATAAAGGAAAACCCTTGAATGAGTAGGTGTGTCCAACCTTTTGACTGGTACTCTATGTAAATTAGATATCTGCATTTCATTTTCACTAAATTTTGAAAAACAATTTTTAAAAATTGCGCACTTTGTTGTTATGGGGTATTGTTAGTAGATTTTTAATTCAGGCTGTAACACAACAAAATGTGGAATAAGTCAAGGGGTATGAATTCTTTCTGAAGGCACTGTAAAATTGTTTTGGCATCAGCATTTCAAGTTTCAACAAAACTCCAGAGGACACCTGATGACTAATTTACTTTTTGATTTTGTTCCATAAGGGCATTTTATTGAATAAAATTGTATCCATCTGCATTTATTTTAAGATTTGCCACAAATAACTTTATCAAAGGGGTGAAGATACTTTATCAAATTAAATTATGACACATTATCCAAGTCTAAGGGCAGTTTCAAAAAGAATGGTGAGAGATTGATGTACTGGTAGTCAAGTAAGACAACAAAGCGAAGTGAGAACTCATTTACTTAACCATTATTTAGCCATGTCCACAGACTTTATGTTCTGAGAGGAGGTTTAAACTAAGAAGATTGCGTATTTAATCAGCTCTCCATCTCAGGGTGCCTATCAGGGGAAGGGGATGTAACTCTCTAGAAGGATCAGAGACACACTGTAAATTAAAGATACCTCACTTTTTCTGTTCCTCTTCCCGTAACTGTGCCTGCACAAGATGTCCAGGACCATAACTCAATCATCATCCTCACTCCAGAATTGGCATGTCCATTATGAGCTCTGTTAACACAGGAAAGCTCTTAATTTCCCATTATCCAGTGTGTATGCCTGTCACGGCCGTTGAAAGAAGACCAAGGTGCAGCGTTGTGAGCGTACGTTTTCCCTTTATTTAAAATGACGCCAACAAAACAATAAACCATACAAAACGACCGTGAAGCTTAAGGGCTATAGTGCCACAAACAAAGACAACTACCCACAAAAAAAGGAGGGAAAAAGGGCTACCTAAGTATGGTTCCCAATCAGAGACAATGATAGACAGCTGTCCCTGATTGAGAACCATACCCGGCCAAAACATAGAAACACAAAATCATAGAAAACAAAACATAGAATGCCCACCCCAAATCACACCCTGACCAAACCAAATAGAGACATAAAAAGGCTCTCTAAGGTCAGGGCGTGACAATACCAGAGATCCCTCTGCTGATTATTTTGTGAGCATTTTTCTATAGGGGTTCATTACACAGATTTCATCATTTCAACTGCCCATTCACACACCATAGCACTTCCTCCAATGGTCTCTAACACTGCTGACATTGTGAGACTATCAAACAAATGTTCAGAGGCCTTTAGTAAGAGGTACTGCTCAGCGTTAGGCCACCCGGGATAACAAAGTGTAGTATAGTAATGGCCTTCTCTGCCCAAAGCTGGTGTAACCCTCACAAGGTCTTGGTGCCCTGTCTGATTGGTGCCCACCTGGGAGACCTATACTCTCCAACTCGTCTCCCATGCAGCCACCCTCTGCTTTAAGGGACACAGCGCTCCATCATCTGTCCAGATCGTTTTGTTTCCTCATCATTTTCTTGCCAAAGCCAATCAGTTTGTCTACAACTTAAAATCACTTGTAACATTGAATTCTTATGAAGCCACTATTTGTAACATGAAGCGGTATACTATTACTTCTGTGCTGCAACTGTTCTGTGTGGCATCTTAGCGGAATTGACTGACTGCCATCATTTACTATCTATTAACCATAACCTTTGTCAGAATGCCAGATTTCTAATGATTTTTAATGAATCCATACGGGGATTTTGATGAGATTGATGAGATCTATGGACACTCCAGCATTACAGGTATAACTGTCACCCATTAATATCTTCATATGGCAGAGGGCAGCAGTTACAGTAGACTGCGTCTTCAGATATGAAATTCTGTGATATTTTGCTCCAGAACAGCAACTGTCTGTTATTCAGACCACTAGTTATTCAGACCAATGATGGCCTCCTACTTCCGGCGCCGACCGAGATGGCCGCCTCGCTTCGCGTTCCTAGGAAACTATGCAGTATTTTGTTTTTTTATGTGTTATTCCTTACATTGGTACCCCAGGTAATCTTAGGTTTCATTACATACAGTCGGGAGGAACTACTGAATATAAGAGCAACGTCAACTCACCATCGTTACAACCAGGAATATGACTCTCCCGAAGCGGATCCTGTGTTTTGCCTTCCACCCAATACAATGGATCTGATCCCAGCCGGTGACCCTAAACAACGACGCCGTAAAAGGGGCAAACGAAGCGGTCTCCTGGTCAGGCTTCGGAGACGGGCACATCGCGCTCCACTCCCTAGTATACTACTCGCCAATGTCCAGTCTCTTGACAATAAGGTTGATGAAATCCGAGCAAGGGTAACATTCCAGAGAGACATCAGGGATTGTAACGTTCTTTGCTTCACGGAAACATGGCTCACTCGAGAGACGCTAACGGAGTCGGTGCAGCCAGCTGGTTTCTTCACGCATCGCGCCGACAGAAACGAACATCTTTCTGGTAAGAAGAGGGGCCGGGGTGTATGCCTTATGATCAACGAGACGTGGTGTGATCATAACAACATACAGGAACTCAAGTAGAATTCCTCACAATCAAATGTCGACCGCATTATCTACCAAGGGAATTCTCTTCGATTATAATCACAGCCGTATATATTCCCCCCCAAGCAGACACATCGATGGCCCTGAACGAACTTTATCTGACTCTTTGTAAACTGAAACCACACACCCTGAGGCTGCATTCATCGTAGCTGGGGATTTTAACAAGGCTAATCTGAAAACAAAACTCCCTAAATTCTATCAGCATATCGATTGTGCGTCCAGGGCTGGTAAAACCTTGGATCATTGTTATACTAACTTCCGGGACGCATATAAGGCCCTCCCCCACCCTCCTTTCGTAAAAGCTGACCACGACTCCATTTTGTTGCTTCCAGCCTACAAACAGAAACTAAAACAGCAAGCTCAGGTCTGTTCAACGCTGGTCCGACCAATCTGATTCCACGCTTCAAGACTGCTTCGATCACGTGGATTGGGATATGTTCCGCATTGCGTCCAACAACAACATTGACGAATACGCTGATTCGGTGAGCGAGTTCATTAGAAAGTGCATTGACGATGTCGTACCCACAGCAACGATTAAAACATTCCCAAACCAGAAACTGTGGATTGATGGCAGCATTCGCGTGAAACTGAAAGCGCGAACCACTGCTTTTAACCAGGGCAAGGTGACCGGAAACATGACCGAATACAAACAGTGTAGCTATTCCCTCCGCAAGGCAATCAAACAAGCTAAGTCCCAGTATAAAGACAAAGTAGAGTCGCAATTCAACAGCTCAGACACAAGAGGTATGTGGCAGGGTCTACAGTCAATCACGGATTACAAAAAGAAAACCAGCCCCGTCGCGGACCAGGATGTCTTGCTCCCAGACAGACTAAATAACTTTTTTGCTCGCTTTGAGGACAATACAGTGCCACTGACACGGCCCACTACCAAAACTCCTTCACTGCAGCCGAGGTGAGTAAAACATTTAAACGTGTTAACCCTCACAAGGCTGCAGGCCCAGATGGCATTCCCAGCCGCGTCCTCAGAGCATGCGCAGACCAGCTGGCTGGTGTGTTTAAGGACATATTCAATCAATCCTTATCCCAGTCTGCTGTTCCCACATGCTTCAAGAGGGCCACCATTGTTCCTGTTCCCAAGAAAGCTAAGGTAACTGAGCTAAACGACTACCGCCCCGTAGCACTCACTTCCGTCATCATGAAGTGCTTTGAGAGACTAGTCAAGGACCATATCACCTCCACCCTACCTGACACCCTAGACCCACTCCAATTTGCTTACCGACCCAATAGGTCCACAGACGACGCAATCGCAACCACACTTTACACTGCCCTAACCCATCTGGACAAGAGGAATACCTATGTGAGAATGCTGTTCATCGACTACAGCTCAGCATTTAACACCATAGTACCCTCCAAACTCGTCATCAAGCTCGAGACCCTGGGTCTCGACCCCGCCCTGTGCAACTGGGTCCTGGACTTCCTGACGGGCCGCCCCCAGGTGGTGAGGGTAGGTAACAACATCTCCACCCCGCTGATCCTCAACACTGGGGCCCCACAAGGGTGCATTCTGAGCCCTCTCCTGTACTCCCTGTTCACCCACGACTGCGTGGCCATGCACGCCTCCAACTCAATCATCCAGTTTGCGGACGACACTACAGTGGTAGGCTTGATTACCAACAACGACGAGACGGCCTACAGGGAGGAGGTGAGGGCCCTCGGAGTGTGGTGTCAGGAAAATAACCTCACACTCAACGTCAACAAAACAAAGGAGATGATTGTGGACTTCAGGAAACAGCAGAGGGAGCACCCCCCTATCCACATCGACGGGACAGTAGTGGAGAAGGTGGAAAGTTTTAAGTTCCTCGGTGTACACATCACGGACAAACTGAATTGGTCCACCCACACAGACAGCGTTGTGAAGAAGGCGCAGCAGCGCCTCTTCAACCTCAGGAGGCTGAAGAAATTCGGCTTGTCACCAAAAGCACTCACAAACTTCTACAGATGCACAATCGAGAGCATCCTGTCGGGCTGTATCACCGCCTGGTACGGCAACTGCTCCGCCCACAACCGTAAGGCTTTCCAGAGGGTAGTGAGGTCTGCACAACGCATCAACGGGGGCAAACTACCTGCCCTCCAGGACACCTACACCACCCGATGTCACAGGAAGGCCATAAAGATCATCAAGGACAACAACCACCCGAGCCACTTCCTGTTCACCCCGCTATCATCCAGAAGGCGAGGTCAGTACAGGTGCATCAAAGCAGGGACCGAGAGACTGAAAAACAGCTTCTATCTCAAGGCCATCAGACTGTTAAACAGCCACCACTAACATTTAGTGGCCGCTGCCAACATACTGACTAAACTCCAGCCACTTTAATAATGGGAATTGATGGAAATTATGTAAAAATGTACCACTAGCCACTTTAAACAATGCCACTTAATATAATGTTTACATACCCTACATTACTCATCTCATATGTATATGTATATACTGTACTGTATATCATCCACTGCATCTTGCCATCTTTATGTAATACATGTATCACTAGCCACTTTAAACTATGCCACTTTATGTTTACATACCCTACATTACTCATCTCATATGTATAGACTGTACACTATACCATCTACTGCATCTTGCCTATGCCGTTCTGTACCATCACTCATTCATATATCTTTATGTACATATTCTTTATCCCTTTACACTTGTGTGTATAAGGTAGTAGTTGTGGAATTGTTAGGTTAGATTACTTGTTGGTTATTACTGCATTGTCGGAACTAGAAGCACAAGCATTTCGCTACACTCGCATTAACATCTGCTAACCATGTGTATGTGACAAATAAAATTTGATTTGATTTTAGTTCCACTGCTGAGGTTATGTGTGTGTCGTTTCTTTGCCACAAGGATATTCCAAAGATCTTGACAATGGTTATATAACATTGTAGCTGTGTTAATTGACATGAAAATGTAGTTTCCATTACTATTGGTCATAATGTGCTGCCACCCCACCTCTCACATCACTGTAGGCTATGTGTGGCATGTGCTAAGCTGCTCTCCTCCATGTGTATGGTCCTGGGTATGTTCTGTCCATGAAATGGATGCAGTCAGTCAGTGTTATATTCTGTGATGTGTGGGAGGAAACTCCCTGTTTGCGTGATCCGTTTCCTCTGTCTTTATTTAGCTGTCCATGCAGCTGAGTGTGTCCAAATGAAGGGTTGGCAGTTCACAAGCTCCTAGCCTTCCCTCGGGACAGTTACCATAGATACCACAGTCCGTGCCTAGCAACCTTCCTCTGTATGGCTTAGAGAATAATCACAATTAGAAAGGATATGTTTCAATTTAAACTAGCCTCTGAAGGGTTTACCGATAATGTCCCTTTTCAGGTATTTAGATACTTTGACCATGTGCAGATGAGATAAGTAGTGAATGGTGATAGGATTGTTCAAGTTATTAGAAATTCCAGAATTGTCATAAACTGTCACATTGATTAGATGGGCACCACTCAATCTGAAATTATTCCTGGAAATGTAGGGTGCATTGCGTTTTAAGTTCTACCATGAAGTGTAACACATTTTATTTTACTCTTCAGAGATAAAGTAGAGTCAATAATATTAAACATCTCACAGTTAAGATAAGAAAACAGAGGGACATCCAAAGGATTGAGCCAACACAACTGTTTGAAGCGATATCATCTGTAGCCAACATATTACACGTATATTCAGGAGCAGTCAAAGATTCTTCCTCCAGCAATTAGCTTTTTCTGACAGAAACTTCACAGTTAATCCTAAAATTAGTCTTCATAGATATCTGAGATTAGTATGCCACAAACACCTGCTCCTGTAGATGCCAATCAACCAACAGATCAAAACCTCCATCCAAAGGTGTGTCTGTGCTTTTAATGCTACTTATAGTACAACATAGCAGAGGTACTATACCGGTCTTAATACAACAGCTATTGCGGTGGACGTTGATTAACAAGAACTTCCTACAACAGATGTTTAGTAGATTTGATGCACCATGTTATGAACATCAGGGCTCTTCCTGAAACCTACCGGTCTCCCTATCTTGCTACTGTACATGTAGTGTATGGAAATGTCTGAATGCATATTTTGAAATATTTGGGAGAGATATATCTAAAGCACATCTATTACCAGTTTATTACAAACAATACACTTGGAAGAATATATTATTTTCCTAGAATAGGGAATAGCACTATTGCAAGTAGACATCAGAGAAAGCAGAGTGGCTCATCTATTGGCAACCGACATGGAAGACACAGGGCAAAACTAGGGCATCTGTTGCTCTTAATCGTATCTGTATCTCCACTCTGGCCACTGACTGGAAACCTCCATCCGGAACTGTAGTATTCTATGGTGTCTATCTTCCAGACCGACACACAGATACCTGTGTGTCACATTCCTGTGTGTCATGTTTTAATGTGCCATTATGCTTAGCACTGCATTATCCTGTAATACAACTCCAGTAGTATAGTCATGCAGGGGGAAAAGTGATCAACTAATGTTATAATGTTCAACATGATCTTGTGATCATTTAAGTCAGATGTTGACCCATCAGAAGCTCCTGATACATTTTTCTGACCCATGCCAGTATTCTCTTTCCAACAATAAGGTGTTCCTTGATCCAGGTCTTCAGTGAGACTTGATCTTTCTGATTATTCAGAGGATACATGTTTATGACAGCTGTATGCTGGGCCATTTCCACCCAATTTATACATGTATAATTGCTTCACATCACTGTTACTGAAAAGGAACCCAGCTGCCATAGAGCTGCAGTGTAGGCCCACTGTCACCTGACCCCTTTAGCTATGAGAATAGATTTGGGAGAGAGATACAGAAAGAAAGAGCGCTCTTATAGCAGGACTTCTATCCCCTTTAGCGATGATCATTTATTTTGGAGAGAGAGAGCTCTTAAGACCGTCTTCAATAATATATTCCTATAACATACAGTATAGCTTTTGTCCCAAAGGGAGCCATATGGGGTTGCTAAGTATATTTGGATTCTAGATTCCCTATAGGTCATAAATACTTGAAAACCGATCTATTAAAGCTACCACTGGTTAGTTCTGCAACAAAAGATACTTGACGATATCGCTTGTCAATGTCTCAAATGTGTTGGACTAAAACTGGTCTGTATTTTGTACTAACTGAGTGTGATCTGAGGTCATATTCGTTAGAACTGATACAGACTCCAAAGGATTCTCTTGGAACAATTCATTTGGAGTTGTGTGGTTCCTCCCCTTAGCAACAAGCTACCTATTGATTTAACAGCAAGCCAGGTGCTCCACGGGCATGGAGCATTTTAATGTTTGACAGGTCGCCATTGTAAATATGAATTTGTTCTTAACTGACTTACCTGTATAAATGAAGGTGAAATAAAAAATGTATCCTAGCTAAAAGTATAGGAGGGAAAATTAAAATAGTAGAAGATTTGAGTAGGCAATACTGTAATAAGCTGTAGGTAAATTGAATACAACACACTCCATAATGCTAGGACTTTCTAGACTTGTTTTGGCAACTCCAAGCGAACCTTTGAGGCTCATGCTCTTAACTTGCTCTCTGCTCTTTTCCTGAGCTGTGCATAATGACAGGTTTGCTTGTGTAGTGGCAGGAGTGGAGAGGAGATGCACTCACACTGGTTCTTGCACTGTGAAATGAATAAGCATAACTACTGCATATGTTTGATGAAAAACTCATGAGTTGACTAATTGATAAATGGAACAAATTAAGAGGTTCTGAATAAATATACTATGCCATTAAACAGACGCTTTTATCCAAAGTGACTTACAGTCATGCATGCATAGATTCTTATGTATGCATGGTCCCAGGAATCAAACCCACTATCCTGGCTTTGGAAGTAACAAACGCATGCTTTACCAACTGAGCTACAGAGGACCACTCTGCCACCTGGATGTGAAAGGGCTTGTTTTGCTTTGGCTTATCCAAACATTGGTTGTTATGGTCTTATCTTGGAGAAAAAAATATTGCAAATCACATCTGCTCTGAGAGACGTTGGCTGCTAACTGGCTCCACCATAGAACTGACTCCAAAAGGTTCATGATTAGATACCTGCTTAACACCATGCTTAACGAGGTGATTAAAACAGTGCAGACGTACTTTGCTTTAATTGAATCTGCTCTGGATGCTTTCCTCATCACTTTCAGTCCTGGCCAAATATAGGACCTGCCGCAGACAGTGAATATGACTCATTACGTTCTACCTCACCTTTACATACTAGACACTTGCTGCATACGCAAGACATCTGTCACACATTTTAAAAGAGCTTACATTAAATACATCACTTATCTGCACTTTAGCTACACTGTACAGGAATGGAAACACGTTACAGCAGCATGTGAAAAACTGTAGGCGTGGTAGAAGGCTTCTTTTCACTGTGTCTCTTGTGTTTTTCATTTGAGCACTTGAAAAATCATTGGTCTCATGCAGTTGACTGTCTCCAGCCTGTTAGAGCAGCCCTGTGCTGTACGTCTGTCTGCCGGGCCGGGCATAGAGCCAGCTCATTGGGCTGTATAAGGATAGCCAGCCAGCCAGGTTAACAGGCCCACATTCAGAGCCAGACAAGCGGCTAACACTCCTTAGTCTGAGACCCACACAAAGCCAGGTTGTCAGGTTAGCACACTCTGATTGTGGTCTTTCACAGACTCAAGGAAAGCAAAGTCAAGCTAGCTTTTAGCCCTTCTAGCAGGCAGACTATCACCTTTATGTAGAACATAATTTAATGATTTGGGTTTGGGCTCATAATGTACTCAAAGTCTATTTGACCAGGAATGCAATGCATTAATGTAATGGTGTCGGTCTGAAAGCCATCTCAATCAATTGCACTGCTCTATAAAATTACTGATTGCTTTCTGACTGTTAAAACTCTTCACATCAAACTCACCTAAGTTTGTTTAATTAAGGTAGTTTTATTATGATTGGAAAATAAATTATGGGTTTGTGATTCTTCACATTTTATAGGAAATTATTTTGAATCATTGGGTGTTAACCACGCTGTATGATTTCTGGTGACACAAACAGGATTTCGGTGTAGCAGTAAGGACATCTGCTGGTGAAAAGAATACTGCAGGCAACTTTTGCATTGACAGAAAGACTGTAGTAGACTATACAGCAGTATGTGCAAAGCCGTGCCCAAAGAAGTACAATCAAAACAGACATTTTATAAGACTTGACTACCCATGTCACGCTGTGTGGTCTCTAACTGTGCAAAGGATTGCTGTGTGGAAGACAGGCCTGGTTTTAAAAGGGTGTTGTCGACTGACTGGGGATGCCCAGGGGTGTATTCATTAGTTGGATCTGTTGAAAACATTTAGTCTGTTGCAAAACGTTTAGCAACAGAAACCGTTTACCGTTTAATTTATGAACCAAACGTGGAGGGACCTACATTCATTTGTCTAATAGAAACTGTTGTTTTCATTGCAAAACGTTTTCCGTTTGGAGTAAACGGTTGACTAAACGTTTTGCAACAAAAACAACAGTTTCTATTAGACAAATGAATGTAGTTCCCTACCCGTTTGGTTCATAAATTAAACGGTAAATGGTTTCTGTTGCTAAACGTTTTGCAACAGACTAAATGTTTTCAACAGAATCCGACTAATGAATACACCCGAGGGCAGACTTTTTAATAGGCCTAATAAAAAAGGCAGACAAAGCCCTGATGTCATGAGAAAATCCATGGAAAGGTTGTTAAAAAGCAGACATTAAAGAGCCCCCAATTAGCTTGAAGAGTAGACTTCATCCAACTGTGTGCAGCATTTAAAGTTAACTTTAGGCCTAAATGTAACTTAAACCATTGATTCTGTTAAGTTTTTGTACCTTGTGCAGTTTGCTTTGGCAAGACGAGTCCACAATTTTTTTTCCTACAGTATCGTTGGTCGGTGCTGTAGATCTACAGTTAAAGTCAGAAGTTTACATACACTTAGGTTGGAGTCAATAAAACTAGTTTTTCAACCACTTCACAAATTTCTTGTTAACAAACTATAGTTTTGGCAAGTCGGTTAGGACATCTACTTTGTACATGTCACAAGTCATTTTTCCAACAATTGTTTACAGACAGATTATTTCACTTATAATTCACTGTATCACAATTCCAGTGGGTCAGAAGTTTACATACACTAAGTTGACGGTGCCTTTAAACAGCTTGGAAAATTCCAGAAAATTATGTCACGGCTTTAGAAGCTTCTGATAGGCTAATTGACATAATTTGAGTCAATTGGAGGTGTACCTGTGGATGTATTTCAAGGCCGACCTTCAAACTCAGTGCCTCTTTGCTTGACATCATGGGAAAAATCTAAAATAAATCAGCCAAGACCTCAGAAAACAAATTGTAGACCTCCACAAGTCTGGTTCATCCTTGGGAGCAATTTCAAAACGCCTGAAGGTACCACGTTCATCTTTACAAACAATAGTACACAAGTATAAACACCATGGGACCACGCAGCCATCATACCGCTCAGGAAGGAGACGCGTTCTGTCTCTGAGGAAACAGGTACAAAAGTATCTATATCCACAGTAAAACGAATCCTATATCGACATAACCTGAAAGGCCGCTCAGCAAGGAAGAAGCCACTGCTCCAAAACCGCCATAAAAAAGCCAGACTACGGTTTGCAACTGCACATGGTGACAAAGATTTTACTTTTTGAAGAAATGTCCTCTGGTCTGATGAAACAAAAATAGAACTGTTTGGCCATAATGACCATCGTTATGTTTGGAGGAAAAAGGGGAAGGCTTGCAAGCCAAAGAACACCATCCCAAGCATGAAGCACGGGGGTGGCAGCATCATGTTGTGGGGCACTTTGCTGCAGGAAGGACTGGTGCACTTCACAAAATAGATGGCATCATGAGGGGTGAAAATTATGTGAATATATTGAAGCAACATCTCAAGACATCAGTCAGGAAGTTAAAGCTTGGTCGCAAATGGGTCTTCCAAATGGACAATGACCCCAAACATACTTCCAAAGATGGGGCAAAATTGCTTAAGGACAACAAAGTCAAGGTATTGGACTGGCCATCACAAAGCCCTGACCTCAATCCCATAGAAAATTTGTGGGCAGAACTGAAAAAGCGTGTGAGCAAGGAGGCCTACAAACCTGACTCAGTTATACCAGCTCTGTCAGGAGGAATGGGCCAACATTCACCCAACTTATTGTGGGAAGCTTGTGGAAGGCTACTCAAAATGTTTGACCCAATTTAAACAATTTAAAGGCAATGCTACCAAATACTAATAGAGTGTATGTGAACTTGACCCACTGGGAATATGATGAAATAAATAAAAGCTGAAAAATCATTCTCTCTACTATTATTCTGACATTTCACATTCTTACAATAAAGTGGTGATCCTAAATGACCTAAGACAGGACATTTTTACTAGGATTAAATGTCAGGAATTGTGAAAAACTGAGTTTAAATGTATTTGGCTAAGGTGTGTGTAAACTTCCGACTTCAACTGTATGTCAGCATCAATCAAGCTGGCCTCGACAGTGTTGGTAGTGAACTCAGGGGTTGCCATAGGTGGCATTTACTTTGTGTCCGTTCATCATTGTGATATTGTTACAGAGATAAGTCAACTTAATGTTACTAGATATAAGTTTTTCAGAGGCATTATCCAAAATCTCCAAGTGCTATAATGCTCCAGCTGTTTTTACACTTTGAAAAGGTAAACGTGTCTTGCGGTCGGGGAGGCAGGCTAAGGATAAGAAAAGGAAAAACATCTGATTTCATTCACAAGTCAATTGTAGTGATGGTAGCGGTGGTCAGAATAAATAATAATGTCCGCAAAATAAGCGAAAATACAAAAACACACGAACAATTACATTTTTTTGACAGGTTCTGACATCAAAATCAAACCTAAAATAATCCACACTAGATCTGGCCTAGAATCAGGCTACGAGCATAGCAACAAAAGTGGCCTACCACATCAACACTCTCAAACAACACTACAGAAGACTGGCAGAGCTACAGTAGGTAGAAATACCTGGTGCCACGTCGTGAGCTAAACCACAATGAGCAATGACCAATTAACTAGTAGCCTCTTTTACCCAACACAGAGACAAACATTGTAGCCTACAATGGCTACAGCAGACTATCATCATAACAACATATTCACAGGCCTTTCTCAAATTAATCCCAGTTTCAACTGTACCGGTGTCGTGTGGGTGAGTGGTTTGCTGATGTCAACGTTGTGAACAGAGTGCCCCATGGTGGCGGTGGGGTTATGGTATGGGCAGGCATAAGCTACGGACAACGAGCACAATTTGCATTTTATCGATGACAATATGAATGCACAGAGATACCAGGACGAGCTCCTGAGGCCCATTGTTGTGCCATTCATCCGCCGCCATGATAATGCACGGCCCCATGTCGCAAGGATCTGTACACAATTCCTGGAAGCTGAAAATGTCACAGTTATTCATACACGCCAGACATTTCACCCATTGAGCATGTTTGGGATGCTCTGGATCGTTGTTTATGACATCGTGTACCAGTTCCCGCCAATGTCCAGCAACTTCGCACAGCCATTGAAGAGAAGTGGGACAACATTCCACAGGCCACAATCAACAGCCTGATCAACTCTATGCGAAGGTGATGTGTCGCGCTGCATGAGGCAAATGGTGGTCATACCAGATACTGACTGGTTTTCTCTATACCAGATACTGACTGGTTTTCTCTATTCCCAGTCATGTGAAATCCATAGATTAGGACCTAATGAATTTATTTCAATTGATTGATTTCCCTATATGAACTGTAACTCAGTAAAATCTTTGATATTGTTGCATGTTGCGTTTTGTATTTTTGTTCAGTATACATATAACGTGGGTAAAACAGTATGTACAAATGATTAAAGTGACCAGTGTTCTATGACTCTATATAGGGAAAAGCAGTGTCAATACATGACAAACACAATGCACTCCAAATAAATGCACCAGTTGGAGGAGAGAACTCCACTTGAATTACACAGAACTGATATTTCATAGTCACGTGTTTAAAATCAGTAGCAAAATTGGGGAACTTCATAATTTAGTGGAGAGCACACAAGTGTGAACAGGGTTTGAATTTGGCACGAATGTGATAGTCACCATCTTTGATTGCTGTGTGCGGTGAAGCTAAATTGTCCCCAATACAACCATATAAAATGGAGTCTTTGTACAGATTGCAGACATGGCATCGCAAGAAGAGGATGAAGGAGTTTTGAACTTAATCCCAGATTGAGATTGAATGAATCAGTGCTTGCTGGAGGCTCATTGATTACACCTAAAATCGATTTATCCCTCCCGTCATTGGTTCCTTTCTCTGCCAGCTACTGTCTGTCACCATGCACTAGGGTTTATTATCATGTGCTTTTCAGTAGCTTTTAATGCTAAACATGTCAGAAACTAATGTTGGAATATTATTGATGGTTTCTACCCTAAGAGGGAGAAAGTAGACCTACAGTAAACAAAATTGGTAAGAATGGATGAGATACACAATTTATTCTTCTAATCCCCTCATCCCTCAAGTATTTTATTTCTTATTACAGGATTAGTATTGTGTTGCAATAGGTTGTACATACAGTACAAAAATGTTTGATAACATCTTATGTTAGAGTCAACTTCTGTGGTTTGAACTTATTTATTCAGATGAGTTCAGTTCTGAGGCCCCTTGTTCTTGAGGATGTTGCTGAGTCCCTAGATGGTCTTTGTCATTCTCGAAACACAATTCCAGCGTACCATCTGTCAGCAATATACTGCAGGTTAATGTGTATGGAAATGTAGTCAGGGAATTCCTCTCTCATATCTGTGTCTCTCAGGAGTTTGTAATTGAAAGGTGAACCGAGGAAGCACGCAGAGGAAGACATACTGAACATTGGGCTAAGGTGTAATAGTGTGCAATGTAGTTTGTTTTAATTGTGCGAGAAAATAATTGAGTATCTGTTGAGTATCCTCCTCCTTTAGCGATCTACCATGTTTATTCTTGGTGGGGCAGGTGACTTTAGTCCTTTAGATTAACCCCATCTCCTTGGGTTGATGTGTCACTGGATAAGCATCATCTTATCCTCTTGTGAATAGAGCAAAAGATGGTTGTAGTGTTGTGTGTACTATACCGATGATAAATATAATGGCTGTGAAAGAGGCTCTGGCTCATCCTGCTGCCATGACAGCAGTAGCCCTTGGCTCCACAGCAGAGCGGAGGTGAAGAAACTGCTGTGGTCCTCTGTCTACATCACTGCTGCCCTGCTTCCTGTGCATCTGTCTATGGAGAGCTGCTGCCAACTTGCTCATATTAACAGCTATATTTATCTCTCTTTATCATCATACACAGGGCCCGGTGAAGAGCTTTCTGAGTAGGTTGAAAATATGCCCTGGGTCTCCTTTAGATACATTGTACTGTACTCCAGTTTGCCCCAAACAGTGCTTGTTACAGTGATTTACAGTGTGCATTACCACATATGCTGACTCAGTAAGTTTCACTATATGGTTCTGTGGTTATAGCCTTGAGAGTAAACTGTTGATGAAGTGTATACCGGGTTGACTTTGTTTTGACAAGGTTTTCTTGCACTGTAGTCAGCCCAATTAGTATCATCTGTCCACTTATGGCCACCTCAGCAGAAGATAGTAGATGTTTGTAAAAGCTGCTAATACTGTAGAAATGGTTTTAATGTCCATCCATTAGCCTCAATTACACCCATTATCACCTCGGGCACTGCTATGACAAAAACCTGCTGTGTGTGAAAGCTGCCAGGCGCTGTGCTCTTCTCTTGCAGTCAGTCTACAAAGCCTGGTTATGCTCAGAATACTTCAACGCCACCCAGAGCCAGTGTCACCACAGGATTCCCTGCAAGCAATATTGTCTGGAGGTCCAGACCATGTGCCCCTTTGTGTTACCAGACAATGACGACTTGGTCTATGGAGGACAATCCAGTTTCATCTGTACAGGTACAGTATGATTGGGGCCTTGACTGACATTCTGTTGTTTGTGTTGCCATTTTTCTCTCACCTCCCATAATTTCACAGGGACTGTAACTTCTTTGTCATCTGAAGAAATCTGTTTCTTCTCTGTGTGTGATGCAGGGCTACTAGAAAACCATTTAACCAATGCAGACCCAGAGTGTTGTGACGTCAGACGGAGTGGCTGCGACCCCTCTGTGGGGGCGGCGTGTGCCCTGACCCAGCTTCCGGGGTCATCATCATGGCAGCGGCGCAGCTCCCCGCCTGTGTCAGCTGCATCGCGGCTGTGCAGCAGCAGACTCAGACTGTGTGTTTTGGTCCTCATCCTGCTGCACACTGTCGTCTCCTTTTCCACTGTCCAGAGCAGTGGCGCTGTGGGCCTGGAGGCCATGGTACCCCTGCCCCTGGAGGAGAGCTCTGCCCGAGAGGAGTGACTGATGATGAACAAGAGTTTCTACTGTCCCCCCCCCCGGCTTCCAGTCTACAGAGACTCCCTTCCTTCCCACTACCTGAGGAGTGAGGCGTTATAACCCTCTCTCTCCATCCAGTCCCCTCCACAGGACATCAGGAATGAGGAGGTTATACACCGCTCCAGGGAAGGCTACAGGTCGGTATACCTCTTCGCCCTCCAACACACTAGAGGAGTGGCGAAGCACGGGCCCTCCCCTCCCGCAACACAGAGGGATATGGAGGTAGTAGATAAGGCTTCGGAACTGAGAGCCAGCCATATCTCACGTGTAAGGAGGACATGAGAGGGCATGGGGAAAGAGGCGGGTCTCCCATCATGCTGAAAGAGGTACTGAATGCTGTTTCTAAGAAGGGTTTGGGTACAAATGGCCTTTTTCACTTATCACCACTCTATTTAATACGTTGAGTGATGGTTTTGGGGAGTTACGTACGAGGTTGAGTTTGTGAACTGCACAATTGGGAAAAGCGTGAGTTGCAGGCTTGTATGCTATTTTTATTAGTTGTGTGTGTGTGTGTGTGTGTGTGTGTGTGTGTGTGTGTGTGTGTGTGTGTGTGTGTGTGTGTGTGTGTGTGTGTGTGTGTGTGTGTGTGTGTGTGTGTGTGTGTGTGTGTGTGTGTGTGTGTGTGTGTGTAAATGCAGTGAACAAGTCAGCAATATAATTTATATGACCCAACACATGAAATCAGGTGATCATTACATCTATCAAGCTAATAGTATACATGCGAGAAATACTTTGTTTGGCTTACAGTAAATATAGTTATTATTATTCTCAGTAACACTAGCCTCATTATCATATACCAAGCAGAATCATTTCATGCAAATATTAGATTACAGATCCTCACCGAAGGTAAACCATGTTGTTTTTGATAGATGTCAGAGGTATACTACTAATGCTGTGGAGGAACATGTGTCTATGCAAAGCTGATTGAAACCAGTGGAAACTCCCCCTGGGTGTCTAATCGCTTACAGAAGGTAGATGATTGTGCCATGGAAGACTGTCTGGATTATAACTACACCAATCATTTCTTACTCATAAAACAGACAATTTACCACATATAACATATAACAAAGACCCAGAGTGGCTAATTGGAGCAGGAGGCCCTTAATCATGACTAAATGTTTAAGAAAATATTTTCAAGATGCGAATGCGTCGCATCATCAAAAACAATTTCTGTCACAGTAGAGATTTAGGGCGTGTCTATGCCCTCAATGTGAAATAGAGTGATTACATTATTTGGAAAGAACCAAAACGTATATATATATAAATTCTTCTAAATTCTAAATATCAGAGATATGAAAAAAGATCCACCTTGATTTATTTCATAAAGGTCATCTGTTGGCACGGTATTGTTATTTGTAAAGAAGAGCTAGAGTATGACTATATAAATGGTTCTCATGTGTTTCTGATTTATAAAATAAAATTATTCTGACCTCTCTTTTCCTGGCATAATCTGTGTATTATTTTTTTTTTAAATAATGTTTTTTAAATTTGGGCTTGTCTTTGGGAAGCTGAAATAAGATGTCTTCCAATGTGACAAATTGATTCACAAATACAAATATATTTGACACATTATTTGTATCTTACAAAGTTATTCTAAGCCAAAACAATTGTTTTAGGGTAATCCTGGGTTCACCTCCCAAACACATACTGTATGTGACCTTGGTCTACCACAACACAGGCATACTGTTTATGTCCTAACAAAGCTATTGTAACTATTTTACTATTGAAAAACTATATCATAGCAGAGGTTTTTACAGAGTATATGTATATGAATTGAACTTGGATTTGAATATATGATATAAAAAAGTATGACATTTATGATATTCTTTATTTATCCTAAATAAAATATATAATATCACTGTAGCCTTTTAATGCCTACAATGAATTAGTAGGCGCTAATTTTATGTCAGTGTCTAACGAACTGCTAGTTTCTTTAGTTTATATTGCTAAAAGATAGTTATTTTTCTTATGACTGACTGTGGTGTTTAACTGAATATCTAACAGACATTGTTGACATGCTGATTTATAAACTGGTTGAAGATACCAAACACTGTAAAAGAGACAACCATGTTGATAACTATACCTTGGGATTGAAAATCCTGCCTGCCTTGTATGACTAACGTGTGAAACATTGTCTGGTCTCCCTATTTCCAAAAAGGCCACTTGTACCCTTCATTCATATCAGTCATGGCTGTTGCTCATCCTACTAGAATATGAAGGAATCGTACCTCTATCAGATGAGGGAAAAGGGGATATAAATCTACACTGGTGTCCTAAGCCTGTATTCTGTAAGGGAAATACTTCTTATGCCATTTTATACACTGTGCTTTAATGTTTAGAACTGTTTGCACTAGTTCTAATAACATTTATTTTTCTCTGAGATTGTTTTGAAACTGTGCTAATTAATTCCGTTCTAAAAACAAATATTATCCCATATCTGTGTTTCTAGCTAACCTGTATATATGAAATCGGTTTTCTGTTTCTATTGTATTTTGGGCGGATCAGTGCCTGTTCACTGTTAAAGCCCAATAAAGTAATACAATTGTTCATCAACAGCCTCTCTTTTTGTGAGCAGTACAATGTTATACAACCTGAAATGTAGATTAAAGGTGAGCATCACCATCATAATCATGCAGAGAAATATATCAGTTGATAGGTCACATAAATCATGTCATCCGTGTTACTCTGTTTTACCAGTAGAGAGAGCTATTGTTAAGTGAGAAGTGTGAGAAAATCAGTATGCTGTATATTTGTGAGAGAACTGTCTGCAGCACCATACTATTTCTGCATCAATGTCAGTGAGAAGGTTTTATACTGATTACTATTAAACAATATGATTTAACTTCCTACTGTTATATGATCAGTCAAATTCCTGGAACATCAACAAATAGACACCAACTACTGCACATTGGATTATCACAATCACATTTCAAATGTGATGTGTGACAGTATGCCTTGATAAGCAAATTGCCTTAGAAAACAAAAAAGTCTACTCTGTGTGTAAGTATGTTCTTATTTTAGTTTCGCTTTAAACACTGGAGTGAGAAACCACATTAGCATGGTCAAGTGTTTCATAAATGGTACACCTTTTGAAATGATTTGAAATGATTACCTTGTGAGTGGCCTATTCATGTCCTTATGAATTATGCATATTATCTGCTGAAGTAGTCTCCAACATTATTTGGTGGTACTACAGTGTACAGTATATCCACTCTGACAGCACTTGTGTCTGATTGATTTTTGCAATAATGTTGTTATATTTCTCTTCAAACAGTGCAGTATGAGGGCCTGGTCTCTCTAATACGTCTGCTGTTCTGTTGACATCTGTCAGATGTTGAGAAAAATAATGGATCACAGCAAATCTTCACATCAGAAAAGGGCAGTTTCCCAGTTCTCTGTTGTATTGATGTTCAAATCTCATTCTGAACATTGGATCTCATAAAGCTCCTCTAAAAGCATGATCCATTCCCAATGCTGGAAAGTGATAAAAGGCATATTTATATGAAGCTTGTTTTATTGCTCTTGGAATGGTGCTTCTACAGAAAGTCCTTTCTATAAAGTTAATACTTTAAGGAACAGACATGGCCCATGAAAGATATAGGGACAGCCCCACTTGGTTCTGGGATGGAGACAAAGGATCCATGATTTAAGGTATGTTCCCCACAAACTGTTTTATTTTGTCAATGTATTACCTATTACCTTCCCACCCACCACTGTCATGTCTGTAGAAATGTATCACTATGTAGAAACATGAACATCATCTAGTTAACGCTGGAGATATTCTTGGGCATACTTAAATAGAATAAATATGGGTCAGTGATTGTTTTGCCTGTATTTACATAGCACCACTGAATGTTAGTGGGTGATAGACAGGGGTTGTCTGGGATTTTATGTATGTTCATGTCTGTTCTGCTATGCATAAAAACAACAGTGCTGGAATCACTGCTTTACTCTTTTATGACAGTGATGGGCATTCCTTACCCTTGGGGGCCTTGGTGTCTGCAGGCTCCTGGGGTTGCCTACCAATCCACAACAGATCTAGACTTGGAAAACCAGATGGAGTCACTTACTGCCTATTGTGCTGAAACATTGACAAAACAGAAACCAGCAGATCCTAAAGCTTTCCTGTAGCTTTCCAGGCTTACCAACAATATATCTATGGCCAGTGTTCATGTGTTGGTCAAATAAACTCAGAAGGTCAACACATAATGTTACCTTATGACCTGAGAGATTACATCAACGAGGAAGGATATAGGTCACAGCCAATGTTTTACACCATTACTGTGTGAGAGGCCAGAGGCTCTCAGGGACTCAAATAAGAAGTGACTAGTCTGACATCAACAGGCTGTTACTGGTAGTGTATGCAGCTATTCATCAAATCCTTCAAACAAACAACAACTAAAAAGGGATCCAGGTACTAGAGTACTGTATGCTGAGGGCCTTGTCATTGTGCCATTCTATTTGCTTTAATGCTTTTCACTGTGAAATCATCAGATGGCTGAGGGGGTGGGGCTTAAATGAGGCCCCATAATATACTACGTTGATCTTTTTAGTGGGCATGAGGAAATTATTACACTCTCCTGTTTTAATCATATTTTTCCAATTTATAGCCAAACACCATCCATAATATTTGAAGTCTTGCAGCCAAGTGTTCTGTGACAGATGCCTAGACAGGAGTGAGCTGGGCAGCACCGCTCTCTCTCCCCATGCCAAGAGCTGACAGATCCTGCTGTTTCAAAGGGAGTCTAACACTTTGAGGATTACGGATAGCTCTGACATGGAAGGGGCTCAGCGCTGGAAAGTGGAATACCAGTCCCGGTTCAATCCCCCCCCCCACCTCCACAGGCCCACTGAGATACTCCTGTGGACCTGAACGTGTGACAGGCAGTGAGTGTGAGAGAGAGAGGGATTCATTAGACATGTTTTAAACAGCATATAATTATAACCAAACAGCTGTGAACAAAATGTCTGAGTTGACTTGAATGGGCGGATTTGGTAAATCCAGTCAGGTCATGAAGAAACTCACACTGCACCGCATCTGTTTATAGTGGGTTTAAATGTGTAACTATGGAAAATATGAATGTGTATTTTACACAAATGACAGTGTTTAGAAGAGGAAATTAATAGGGAGCCATCATGGTTTTCCATTGCCATTTTCACATGATGCATCATCGTCACTATATCCAACTGTATCCCACATGATCTCATTATGAGACATAAACAGTGCACTGTCACAGAACCAAAATGTATATCCCTATCCAATACATACATACAGTAGATGGATAAGGTCATAGATTATCATGGCTGATGACAGGATGTGCTTCATGCCACAATGGGCACTGACCATCAGTCATAGTGGAAGAATGGCTGAATTTGTTGGCAGAAAACAGAACTTGATCATGCGTGTATGTTTATTTAAAGTTCTTTGACATATGAATTTCACAATTCCTGTCCTTTTAACTGACAGGCTTGAGGGTATGAAAATATATTGCTCTACATATGTTACTATAACGCTATAATGACTTTTATATTAACACTTTAAAGATGTCAGCTCTATGTGCTTTCAGAAGGCCTCGTATGTCTTCAGCTGTTGATATTGTAATAATGTTGGGGGCATGACCAGTGAGCAAGCAATGGGGCTGTGGGCATGCGCCCAGAAAAGATATGTCACCAAAATAATTTACATAGCATGACTCCAAGGTTATTGATACCCCCAAATAGTGTTACAGCATAAGAACATACTTTTGGTTGATGTTTCTCAGGGGACCCTAATTAGTGGCGGACATGTGAAATGTTAAAAGCATCCCTTACTCATTTTTAGGTGAATGCTTTTGTCCAGAAGATCCCGGTTACTGTACATAGTAACACTTGTAATTTATGGTGCATGGCTAACCATTCAGAATGTGTGTCTCTGAAATACACTTAGGTTATGTGTGGTCTCAGGTAAGCCAGAATATTGACCTCTAACAGGTTGCATTATATTCAAGACAGGTTACATTATATTCAAGATTTGTATTTATTATGGATCCCCATTAGCTGCTGCCATAACCCTAACCTAAACCCTTGGCTTAACCATTTTACAATTCAACTTCAACATGGTAGGGACGTCTCAACGACCCCGCATAGCAATTACCTTTTTTTCCAACGGAGTGGCGTGTAATAGCCAATGAGAGATGGAGGGGCGGATCTAACAAACGGGATCACTTTATTTTACGGTATCAGTGTGTGGGTTACCGTACCGTCCCCCTGACTAGATGTGGATGGAGATAACTGTCACTGTGCTATCGTTTGAGCATCAGTCAGCTCAGGTTAGGGACATAGCATCATAGACAAACGCCGAGTATGCTGAAATAGCAACGACTGAAAGAGTATTTAGACATGGCACCCAAATCGCTTTCTGAAAAGTTAGCAAATTTAGAGGACAGTGACTTAAAAGAGTCTACCTGCATTTGCAGGAAACAGTGTAAGAACTGTAAAATCTTTCTGGGATTCTTCGTCTTATCCCTTTCATTGCATCTAGTTACGCTTTTCTGTTATTTGGACCTGAGATCCGAAGTGAAACGTGAGATTCTCCAGAAGAACAGAGAGGAGACACTGTCACCGGCCGCAACCGATATGAATGACCGATATTCTCCAGTATTCCAGCTGTTGGATATCAGCTACCCAGCTGATCTACAGGTAGGATAATTATCACCTAACTTAACACTAAACACATATTTACATTTTGTAAGAATGCATTGAAATACACATCAGGGACCAAAGTGTAGCCTTATACACCATATTATTTTATACAGATTATGGATAATTTATTATTACAAATAACTGTATTTGTAAGTTCAATATGGACATCACTTTTGGTCTTTAAACATCTTTGTAAGACCTTGCATTTCAGTTGCTTATTCTCAATATTTAACCTAACTGACCAGATGAACAACTGGCCCCAGGGTGGCATACATGGTTAGCCTACTGATGATAAACGGTATGATGTCTAGAACGTGGGGGACCTCATGCAGAGATATTTTCCTACACGGGTGTGCTTTGCGTAAAGTGCCTGGAATGATCACATGGTTAACATATTTTTCACTTGTGGGATGTTGAAACAACTGCCAATGTCTATCATGAATGTGTATGATGATTAGGCTATTGACTGTCGTCAGTTAGAACCTTTCATTAGTCCTTGATCAGACAGAATAATATATTGATCCATGGTTCTCAAATGAGAACTACTTAGGCTTTCTTTGATTATGATACAGTCTCATTGCATGTTGGCAGTATGCTTATAGTAATACAAATCATAATATCACAGTTGTGGTGCCCAATTCTCTATTGTTACTTGAGATTGATAATGCTTAATAATGCTTTTGGTGAAAGTACTTTTTCCAAAGTGGTTTAGCGAGGATTTGAAAAGTGAGTGTATGATTTGAGTGACCTGGTGGTGCATGTTGAGACGAGCAGACACCTACGAGAATACTGCATGCCATCAGCATGTGGCACAGTAAGATTACACCCATCCCCTCCATGTATTAACAAGCCACTCACACATTTTACTGCATTGTTGGCATATTATAATCGCCTACAATTTCGTCATGAGGGCAGAAAACACCTGGGGCCATTGAAGTTGTTACTGGAATCAAATCCTAAAAGGCGCTACAGTTCTCTTGTCAGCTATTCTTTTAGCCTGTGAATTGACATAATGGGACAGAGCTCCCACTTGTCTGAGGTTATAGTGTGTACGATGCCAAACGTGCGTGGTTTGAAATATTATTTTACATGGCATGGTAAGCCATGTGAAAAGTACTACTGCACAGAAACGTATGGTAGGAAGACGACAGTCAGTGGATGCCTTTCAATTTCAGATCAATTAAATTACACATAATTCGACAATGTTAAGATCCATCTAGCCCTCATCGACATTATAATCAGATGAGATGAAAAGTTGAATGATTTGGTTGTGATCATGTTGCTCTGAGTTCTCCAGAATCCACGTTGTTGTCTTTGACCTTGCTACCAGCTGTGAAAGTACTACACAGCACTAGTGGTTGCAATTTTCTTTTTTTTAAATCCCCTAGTAGACTTATCAAAAAAATCCTTAGCTTTTAAGTTCAGTCACTATGTTTGTTGTAGGCCTATGGATGATTTGTTCATAGAGGTTTATATTGAGAAAAAGACCTAAAAAAGCCCAAATGAGATTGTGAATGAACTATAGCAGGTATACGACCCCTTGCTTCGTCGTTTCAACTTCCCCAGGCATTGTGGCTTGCCTCCAGAGCTCAGTGTGAAATCTCTAACTAGCACAGTTAGCTCCACACAAATATCCGGTTCCAACCCTCAACATCACTATTAAATCAGACTTTGTGCTCTGTTGCAGTATGAGATTTCTTACAGGATATTACCTTAAAAGCAATGTTGTGCAACGCAAGTAATTACATCCACTCAATTACTCAACTCCATTAAAATGGAGCATTGTGGGAGAATGTACATATGGCAGTACATGTTAATATAGATGCAGACATATATAAGAAGTGAGAGACGTTTTAGAGTTGATTTAGGCACCATATTTGGAATTACGTTTATGGATGTGTTTATTGTTTGCGTTTGTATTTGTCTGTATTGTCAATTGCATTGAGTCCTTATTACCATAGATTTAAGCAAAAAACCTGAACCAAAGAACCATCCAGAGTATGTATGTGGTCAGGGTTCAATCTGAGGGCTGTAGTTATAGAGGTTAGAGTTAGGGATGGGCCATGTGTCATTTTACATCATCTATTGTAATACCCACCACTCAAGCTAATAAAACATAA